>NW_027361700.1:17930000-18530000 GCF_039654945.1 Dendrobates tinctorius
GGCTCTTTATATCACTGAAAGCAATTGCAGATACCTGTGCAAATTAGTTTGGCAGGTGTGTCCAAATAAAGGCAAGACTACTTAAGAAGGCTGTTCCACATTATTAAGCAGCCTACATTCTTTGCCAAAATGGGAAAGAAAAAGGATGTGTCGGCTGCTGAGAAGCAACAAATTGTGGAGTATTTAGGTCAAGGCATGACTACAAGCAACATTGCCAAGACACTTCATCGTGATCATCGCACAATCAAGAAGTATGTAGCTGATTCCCAGCACACACGTGTGCGTGCTGATAAGGAAAAATTGAGGACTCTTTCCAACAGGCAATTGCGTCAGGTTAAAAGAGCAGCTGCAAAAATGCCTTGTCATAGCAGCAGACAAGTTTTTGAAGCTGCTGGTGCCTCCAACATCCCCCAAACAACAAGATGCTGGGTCCTTCAGAGGTTTGCAGCTGTGCGTAAGCCATCCTGTCGACCACCTCTATCCACTGCACACAAGCAGAAACGGCTCCAGTGGGCCAAACGATACATGAAGACTGACTTCCAAACTGTTTTGTTCACCGATGAGTGCCGTGCAACGCTCGATGGTCTAGATGGATGGAGTGGAGGATGGCTGGTTGATGGACACCCCATGAAAAAACGGCTAAGGCGCCAACAAGGAGCAGATGGAGTAATGTTTTGGGCTGGAATCATGGGGAGAGAGATTGTCGGCCCCTTTAGGATCCCTGAAGGGGTAAAGATGAACTCCATAATCTATGTGGAGTTTCTAAAACAGCACTTCCTGCCATGGTTCAAGAGGAAGAACCGTGCTTTCCGCAGCCAGATCATTTTCATGCATGACAATGCACCGTCTCATGCTGCAAATAACACATCTGCATCTCTGGCTGCTATGGGTGGACAAACTTATAGTGTGGCCACCATCTTCCCCTGACCTCAACCCCATTGAGAACCTCTGGAGCATCATCAAAAGGAGTGTCTATGATGGCGGGAGGCAGTTCACATCTAAGCAACAGCTCTGAGAGTGTATTCTGTTCAACTGCAAAACAATTGAAGCACAAACCATCCAAAAACTGACAAATTCAATGGACGAGAGAGTTCAGAAGCTTCTTTCGAACAAGGGGTCCTATGTGCAAATGTAACATCACCTAGAATAAAGTTTTGACTTGAAAACGGTTTGATTTCATTTTGTAATAAGCTGATAATGCTTATAATTTCACAACTGACCATTTTTTTGTTCAAAATAAAAATAAAAAGGTTGAAAACTCTGCTGTGCATAATAATTTGGAACATGCATTTTGAGTGTTTATTATTTTAAAAAATATACTGTTTTCATAGGCAGTTTGTTCAAAAACATTGCAATTATACTAGAATAGTAGATGACTGGAAAATAACAATGACTGCAATTCATATAGGTAATTTAGAGAAAGTATGAGGAAATATTTTTTCATTAATAATAGGGAACACAGTGTAGACTGCATTACCAGACTATGAGGAGTGAGTGTTGTATGCAAGTATGAATGTCTCTGGTGACTGACTCATTTGAAACCCCTACCCTTGGTACGCATGTGTTGTGCAGCCTAGCCTGTTAAGCGCCCAGGCTTAGGTGTAGGTAGAGGCAGAGTCTGAGACTGACATCAGTGTCCACCGGTGGCTCTGCACGCCACGGTGCATGTGCTCGACACTCCACCATAGTCAGCATCTTATAGTGACGTCCGCAGGTGCAACGCCGCACGCTCAGTAGGTCTAGAAGGACTCAGATCTTGTATCCTTGGGGCTGAGTTCTGTGACCACATACTGTGCGCTCTCTTGCCGAGTGCTGTGATTTTAACAAGCTCTGGCATTTATTTTCAGCGGTGGCGCGGCTCTGTGTCGTAACAGAGTTCGCTTCTGTTCACACTGGGTGACGTTAACCCACTTGTGACCTCTTGTATACCACTTTATACTTCCACCATTACTAAGCAGCAGTTTACCACCCCTGCACAGTGGACCCCGGGCTGCGAACGCACCTTACTATTATTTTGTTATTTGGTGCGTTCCGCCGGCCCTAACATTATACTAGCACCAGGGTCTGGCTAGTAATGGCGGACGAACAATAACTGCAGCAGTACAACCAGCAGCTGGAGGGCAGGCTGGCGGCTCTTGAGCGCTCAGCCTCAGCTGTGGATGTTACCGCAGTTGCTGTTCAGGCAGCCACCGAGGCTGTCTCCCGTGTGTCCCCTGCCATCCCTGCCCTGACTTTGTCCCGCCTCCCATTGCCCGAAAAGTTCTCGGGCGATAGTGCTTCTTGTAGGAGTTTCGTGAGCCAGTGTGCAATACAGCTGGAGCTGCTGGCTGCACGATTCCCCTCCGAGCTGGCTAAAGTGGGATTTGTTATTTCCCTCTTGTCAGGCAGGGCTCTGGAGTGGGCCACACCGCTGTGGGAGCGTGGTGATCATGTGGTGCAGAGTGCCTCGCGGTTCTTGAGCACTCTGAAGCAGGTCTTTTTGGGACCGCGAGTCACCCATGATACCGCGCTCCAGCTGCTGGCATTATCGCAGGGCTCCCCTCTAGTTATCCATTATGCCATCCAGTCCCGGACACTGGCTTCAGAGCTGGAGTCGTCAGATAAGACCCTCATTCCGGTGTTCTGGAGAGGTCTGGCTGGCCATGTAAAGGATGCCCTGGCCACCAGGGAGATTCCAGCCACACTGGAGGAGCTTATCACCATCTACACCCGCATAGACCTTCGTTTTTCGGAGCGAAGGTTGGAGCGGTACTAGTGAGGGCAGAGGTTTAGGTTAGCACCTAATTTTACTAAACCTCCGGAAACTCCCGATCGGGCGTCCGAGCTCCAGGAGGCCATGGGGAGTCACATTTGCCGGCAGTCTGTTCGCCCTGCCAACAGATGCCCACAGCGGCCAGGAAAACGTTCACATCTAGTGGCTGTTGCAGGAGGCCTACTAGATACTGCAACGTTTTCCTCCAAGCTGTCCTTTGAGGTTTGAGGGCGCGCTTGAGTTTCGCTCTTCCACTCTGACGGTGGAAGTTTGCGTGGATTCCAGGGCGGAGGGCAATTTCATGTCGTCTGCCTTCGCCCAACGCCATGCAATGCCTCTGGTTTTACTACCTCAGCCAGTCACCATCAGAGTGGTGAATGGAGCGACACTACCTCTCAGATCACCCACCAGACCACCCCGCTGATACTCTCGCTGTCTCCTTCCCATCAGGAGACGCTATCTCTCCTTGTCATGCCCGAGGGTATCTGGGTCGCCATCCCAGGGCTGTGGGGTACTCGGTACCGGGCTGGTGTCAGTGGGATATGTCACGGCAGCTGTGACCCGGTCCGTGGCCCTGGGCACCCAAATCAATGGTGGTTTGTGATATAGTTTATGTGATAGTTCGTGACGCCACCTGTGGTGTTTGGCAAGCAAGATGTTAAGCCAACGCTGCGTGCAGATCCTCTGGGGCCGATGTTGTGTTGCAGCATAGATGGTGTAGCTTCCCACAGGTGAAGCTGTAACCCCAGGGCAGTGTATAGGCGCAGGCGGTGTGAGGAATGTTGGTACCCAGATGTAGCAGTGCTGAAGGTGTTGGCGCACAAAGGAATGGAGGACACCTGGGCCTGTAGTTCCAAAGCTTTACTCACAGTTCGTGGTACACACTGGTGCCTGCCTCCATGCCGTGTCCTCCGGGGTAGAGACTCAATCAACCTCCCGGGCAAGTCAGGATTCTCCTCTCCAACACCCCGCCAACATGTACCTCTCCTGAACGACTCCTCTATTGCGCCTTGTAGTGTGAAGAGCTCCAGTACCGTGGTACTCTGAAGTTCCTCCTGTCAGATGTTCCTAACAACTCTCCTTGTACTGCAGACAGCTGTAGCCCACTTCGGGGACTCCCTTTATCCTGAGTCCCGGCTCTCTATGCAGATGCTGTTGTGCCCCAAGTCTTGGATGGGAGTAGTGCATTTACAGCCAACTACTCCACCGGTGTCTGCTGCAGAACCATAAGTGTCCATACAACCTCGGGGACCGGGCCCCGGCCTTGCGCTGAGAACCTATAGGAAGGGTTCCTCTTCCAACCCACAACTCCTCTCTGTTCTCCTACTCCTTCGTTCCGCGCTGTTCCTTCTCTCTCTTATGGAAGCTTAGGTTGCAGTTCTACATCCTTCTCCTTCTGTTCCTTTCCCATGCCAGCTGGCTCAGGTCACTGAGGCAGCTGCAGCACTCCTTCCTCCATCCCTTCTTCCAGGGATCCCCACTCCTCCCGAGTGGCTTCCTTCCTCTCTGACCCTCTGTCAGACTGAACCCCAATCCTAAACTTTCCCACTCTTTTATATAAACTCCACCCACCTCCCAGCACGTCTCGTGTTACGAAACAAGGAACCACGAAAGGTGCTCTGCTACTCCCTAAGCTTGAAGCTGCAATGTGGTCAGTGCTGAACTATCCTGTGTGTGGGATGCAGGTGTTGGAGTGTGGACAGGAGTTCCCAACTTACCTAGGTGGTGGGGCACTACACCATAGGAGAAGGTGCAGTACCTCTGTGGCGACTGAGCCTCAGGGGCTCCACATATCGACCAGGTCCTCTTAGGGCTCCCCTGGTTGCGTCATCACTCTCCCCATATAGAGTGGTCCTCAGGGAGAATTCTCGGGTGGAGTAAATCCTGTGAGGGTAGATATCAGAGGGAGTGCGTTCAGGTTGCCTCCACTGAAGTCCCCACAGATCTTTCCTCTCTCCCCAAATGCTATCGACAGTATGCAGATGTCTTCTCCAAGAAGGCGAGACCCTTCCGCCTCACCGCCCTTACGACTGTCCTGTTGACCTCTTTCCTGGTGCTGAGCCTCCCCGGGGTCGAGTTTATCCCCTATCTCTCCCGGAGACAGAGGCCATGTCTCAGTATATCAGGGAGAATCTGGCAAGAGGATTCATTAGGAAGTCGGTGTCACCAGCGGGGGCGGGATTCTTCTTCGTCCAGAAGAAGAATGGAGAATTACGTCCCTGCATAGATTACAGTGGTCTTAATGTCATCCCTGTTAAGAATAAGTATCCTCAGACTATGATATCGGAACTGTTCGATAGGCTACGGGGAGCAAGAGTGTTTACTAAGCTTGATCTGCGGGGGGGCTTACAACCTGATTCGCATCCGTGAAGGGGACGAATGGAAGACAGCTTTTACCACCAGGGATGGGCACTATGAATACCTGGTGATGCCCTTCGGGCTCTGTAACGCTCCAGCTGTCTTCCAAGACTTTGTAAATGACATCTTCCGGGGTATGCTCACCACCTCGGTTGTAGTCTATCTGGATGATATCCTCATCTACTCTCCAGATATTGACTCTCACCAGAGAGATGTTTGCAAAGTTTTCGACCTCCTATGGGCAAACTCCCTCTACGCCAAGTTGGAGAAGTGTGTGTTTGAGCAGGAGTCTTTGCCTTTCCTGGGCTATATCATCTCCGCCCAGGGATTGGCCATGGATCCTGCCAAGCTACAGGTGGTGATGGATTGGCAGGAGCCCCATTCTCTCAAAGCGGTGCACTTCTCGACATTGGTAGCCCCTTTGGTGGCCCTCACCAAGAAGGGTGCAAATCCCAAGTTGTGGTCGGAACCTGTCTCCAAGGCCTTCTCCTCCATTAAGTCCCATTTCGCTAGCGCTCCCATTCTACATCGCCCCGATGTAGATAAACCCTTCATTCTGGAAGTGGATGCCTCTTCCGCCGGTGCTGGAGTGGTCCTGTTTCAGAAGGACACGCAAGGTCGGAAGCACCCATGCTTCTTTTTCTCCAAGACCTTCACACCGGCGGAGAGAAATTATTCCATCGGGGACAGGGAGTTGCTAGCGATGAAGTTGGCCTTCTTGGAGTGGAGACACCTCCTGGAGGGGGCTCGCCACCCTTTGCAGGTGTTCACCGACCACAAGAACTTGGTGTATTTGCAAACAGCCCAGTGGCTAAATTCTCGACAGGCCAGATGGTCCTTGTTCTTCTCCCGGTTACACTTCACCCTCCATTTTCTCTCCAAGGAGAAGAACGTCCGGGCCGATGCTCTCTCCCGCTCCATGGTGTCATCGGATGAAGAGGAGGAGGAGCCTCGGCTGATTGTGCCATCCGAGAGCCTGAGGACTGTGGCTCCAGTCGCCCTTGAGTCAATACCTCCAGGCAAGACATTTGTCCTTGCCCTTCTGCGACCGGAGGTCCTCTCTTGGGCTCATTCATCCAGGGTGGGTGGACATTTCGGGACAAAACGGACCTCTAAGCAGCTGGCAAGGATGTACTGGTGGCCGCATATGGCCTGTGACGTCAGGGACTATATTCAGGCATGCGTCTCTTGCGCCCAGAATAGGTCCTCTTGGCAGCGGCCCGCTGGGCTATTTTATCCCCTGCCGGTAGCGGGACAGGCCCTGGGAGATGGTCGGTATGGACTTTGTGGTGGGGCTACCCAAGTCCAGTGGCAGCATGGTCATTTGGGTTGTCACAGACCATTTCTCCAAGATAGTGCACCTGGTACCTCTCTCCCGGTTACCTTCTGCACGGGGCCTGGCAGCGTTGTTCATTAAGCATGTTTTCCACCTGCACGGCATGCCGGACAAGATTGTCAGCGACCGGGGTCCCCAGTTTGCGTCTTGGTTCTGGAGAGAGCTCTGTAGCCTGCTCAGCATTGATCTAAATCTCTCCTCGGCCTATCATCCCGAGACGAATTTTGTCTCGGCCAGGCAGGATGACTGGGCATTCTTGCTGCAGTGGGCGGAGTTCGCATTGAACAACGCTGTGGCTGACTCCACCGGTCAGACCCCATTCCTCCTAAATTACGGTCAGCATCCGCGCATCTCTGTGCCCATGCCCGTGTCGTCCACCGACTCTAGGGTGGCAGACTAGGCGGTGGAGGCACGTGACATTTGGGATCGCACTCAGGATGCCATCCGGGCCTCCAAGGAGAGAATGAGGGCATCCGCCAACACGCACCGGTGCCCTGCTCCGACCTTTGCTTCTGGTGACTTGGTGTGGCTCTCCGCCCGTAACATCAGGCTGCAGGTTGAGTCCACAAAATTCACACCTCGCTACATTGGCCCCTTCAAGGTCCTTGAGCAGCTAAACCCTGTGGTCTACCGTCTGGCCCTTCCACCACATTTAGCTACCTCCGACACCTTCCACGTATCCCTCCTTAAGCCTGTCCTAATGTCCCGGTTCTCCGAGTCATCTGCCGGAACATCTGACCTGTCCTCGGACGAGTTTGAGGTTAATGCCATCGTGGGATGCAGGGTGGTGTGTTATGACTGAGTCACCGAAGGAGGAAAAAACAAAAATACAAGCTAAGACCAGAAAACCGGAGATGTTGGTAGCTATCGGATTGCAGACCCCTGATCCTATTCACCACAACTAACAGTAGCCGTGGGGGGTTCCTACGGTGCCCTAGACCCCTCGTTCACAGCCGGAGAACTAAATAAGCCTAAAGAAAGAAAGGGGAAGTCTAAAGTGCCCCAGAGCAGACCCCAAAGCAATAGACAGCCCCCAACATGTATTGTCGGTGAAAAGTAGATGAAAACACAAACACAGACAGAAAGACAGGTTGAGCAAACGATGGGGCCCAACTAACTAAATAGGAAAGGACAGAAAAGATGCTGGCTGCAATCCGCAAAAAACCCTACCAAAAATGTCCCAACCGTCTGATAGGGAAAAAGGCCCTGAAGTCGCTAGACTTCAAAATCACTATATCAGAACTCAGGTATATTCTGAAAACAGAGCAAAGAGATAAACTGATCAGAGACAAAAATGGAGCTCAGCCCGTCCCAACAAAGGCAGGCTGAACACAAAACACGAAGCAAACAGACAAAATCTCATGGAAAAATAAGAGAGCAAAAACTTAGCTTTCAGTAGACAGGACTAACTGGTTGCAAGAGCTCAGAGCAGAAAGGATCACCAGCACCCCTGTAGGGCGTCGGCTGCCTTATATCCACTCAGTGATTCCGGGTGTCCAATCAGGCTCCACCTGTTCAGATGACAGGTTCTTCTCAACCCAATCAATTTCACTACCTCTCTTCACCAGCAGAGGGAGTTCATCAGACATCAACGGTGAAGGGGAAAATGAACTCACAACAGTGGTGCGTGGTAAAAAGTTTTATTTGGTGGATTGGAAGGGTCATGGTCCAGAGGCTCGGACCTGGGAGCCAGTGGAGAACATCCGCGCTCCACTTCTCACTGCGGAATTTGAGCGTAGCGAGGCTCAGAGAGGAGGGGGCCCTAGGAGGGGGGGTAATGTTAGGCGTCGGGTTCCTGTCACTGCACAGCGGGAATCCCAAGCCTTGCTTGCGGTGGTCCCCCATTCCTCTCCAGTTGCAGAGGAGGCTGCTCAGCAGACTCGTCGGTCCCGGCGCTCTGCCCAGACTAGCTCCATGGGTTTGGTTGCTGCTGCCACCTCTGGTCCAGTTATAGCAACGCATGCTGGTCAGCAGCGAGCTACTCCAGGGACTAAGTCCTCCTTTTGGTCTACTGAGCATGCCCGTGGGACGACCTCTCATTGGAGATCTGAGGTCACATGCTCAGGTCCTTCTCCAGCTCGAATTGGACCATCAGAAAGGTCAGGAAGGTCCCGGAAGGATGCGGCTATAAAAGGTTCACATGGCCGCTCGGCCATGCGCTAGTATAGACTGCATTGCCAGACTACGAGGAGTGAGTGTTGTATGCAAGTATGAATGTCTCTGGTGACTGACTCATTTGAAACCCCTACCCTTGGTACGCATGTGTTGTGCAGCCTAGCCTGTTAAGCGCCCATGCTTAGGTGTGTGTAGAGGCAGAGTCTGAGACTGACATCAGTGTCCACTGGTGGCTCTGCACGCCACGGTGCACGTGCTCGACACTCCACCATAGTCAGCATCTTATAGTGGCGTCCGCAGGTGCGACGCCGCGCACTCAGTAGGTCTAGAGGGACTCAGGACTTGTGTCCTTGGGGCTGAGTTCTGTGACTGCATACTGTACGCTCTCTTGCCGAGTGCTGTGATTTTAACAGGCTTTGGGATTTATGTTCAGCGGTGGCGCGGCTCTGTCGTAACAGAATTCGCTTCTGTTCACACTGGGTGACGTTAACCCTCGTGTGACCTCTTGTATACCACTTTATACTTGCGCCATTACTAAGCAGCAGTTTACCACCCCCTGCACGGTGGACCCCGGGCTGCGAACACACCTTACTATTATTTTATTATTTGGTGCGTTCCGCCAGCCTTAACAGATGCTATGCGATCTTATATCAAGGAATCATTGGTGAAGGGTTATATCAGACCATCCTCTTCGCCTTTGGGTGCTGGTTTTTTCTTTGTGGCCAAAAAAGATGGCTCATTAAGGCAATGTATTGACTATCGTTCCCTTAACAAGATCACTGTTAAATATCAGTACCCGTTACCCCTGATTTCTGATTTATTTTCCAGAGTTAAAAGTGCTTGTTGGTTTACCAAACTTGACCTCAGAGGGGTCCAGTTTGTTTCCAGATTTTGGAGGGCTTTTTGTTCCAAACTGGGAATTCAGCTGTCTTTCTCCTCTGCACTTCATCCTCAGACCAATGGGCACACTGAGAGAACAAACCAGATGTTGAAGTCCTATTTGAGATGTTTCATATCTGCTGATCAGAATGATTGGATCTCATTTTTGCCCTTGTCCAAATTCACGCTAAACAATAGGGCTAGCTCTGCCACTTTGATGTCTCCTTTCTTTTGTAACTTTGAGTTTCATCCTCGATTTTCTTCGGGGCAGGTAGAAGCTTCTGCCTGCCCAGGTGTGGATTCTGTGGTAGAGAGAATGCAGCAGATTTGGGACCAAGTAGTGGATAAGTTATCCCACGCTCAGGAAAAGGCCCAACGGTTTTCCAACCGGCATAGGACCATTGTTCCCCGGTTTAAAGTGGGTGATATGGTTTGGTTGTCCTCAAAAAATATTCCCATGAAGGTTGCATCTCCAAAATTCAAGCCAAAGTTTATTGGACCTTGTAAGATTTTGGAAATCCTTAACCCCGTTTCTTTTCGCTTGGCTCTTCCAGTTAGGTTTAAGATTCATAACGTCTTTCATAAATCTTTGTTGAAAAGGTTTGTGGAGCCAGTTGTTCCCATGGCAGCGCCCCCTGACCCTGTATTGGTTAAGGGTAATTTGGAGTATAAGGTAGAGAAGATATTGGATTCTCGTCTGGCTAGACGGAGGCTTCAGTACTTGGTCAAGTGGATGGGTTATGGCCAGGAGGATAATTCTTGGGTCTCTGCTTCTGACATCCATGCCAAGAGATTAATTCGTGCCTTTCACCGGGCCCATCCTGATCGGCCTGGTGGCATGGATGAGGGTTCGGTGACTCCTCAAGGGGGGGTATTGTTGTGAACTCGCTTGCTTGGATTTCTGAGCCGAAGCTCCCTCTGCTTCCTCTGGTGGTTACTGAGAGTAGTGGAGCTGGCCAGATGGATGGAGGTTCTCCACCTGACGATGATAATTGGGAATCTGGGATTGCATATAATGGAGCTGGCTGCTCTTGAAGGTTGCTGGTGATTTTTTCCTCTGTGTGCATTTGGAGCTTTTTTCTCACCTGCCCGATCTGCTTGTTCAGCTAGCGGGGGTGAGACCGTGTGATCTCAGGTTTTTTTGTATATCAGAAGTGTTGGACTTTTTCAGGGTTTTGTGCGTGATTGCAGACGGTATCTTTTTCTATCCTGTCCTGTCTAGACAGCATGGACCCCACCGTTTGCTCAGTCTGTTCTCTGCCTGTGCTTGTGTCTCATCTTGTCTCACCATCAGTATATGTTTGGGGGCTGTCTATTCCTTTGGGGATCTGCTCCGAGTCAGTTTAGATTTCATCTTTCCGTCTTTAGGCTTAGTTAATCCTCTGGCTGTGACGAAGCGTCTAGGGTATCGTAGGAACGCTCCACGGCTACTGCTAGTTGTGCGGATAGGATCAGGGGTCTGCAATCTGCTTAGTTACCAACCTTTCTGGTCCTCTGGTGGCTTAGCCTATTCCTGTCATCCTCCTCGGTGACCCATTCATAACACCTATCCCAAATCTCAGCCCTAACCCTAATGGGAAAATGGAAATAAAATTTTTTTTTTTGTTTTATTAGTTTTCCCTAACTAAGGGGGTGATAAAAGGGGGTTTGCTTTACTATTTATGGCGTGTTTTTATGTTTGGCAACTGTCATACGCTAACTAAAAGACACTTTTTATTGTAAAAATAGTTTTTGCATCACCACATTTTGAGAGCTATAATTTTTCCATATTTTGACCCACAGATTTATGTAAGATCTTATTTTTGACGGGACGAGTTGGCGTTTTTATTGGTACCATTTTCAGACACATGACATTTTTTGATTGCTTTTTATTCCGATTTTTGGGACGCAGAATGAACAAAAACCATCGTTTCATGAATTTCTTTTGAGGGGTGCGCTTAGGCTATGTGCACACATATGCAGAAAATTTCTGCATAAAAACCGGACTCCTTTCCAGAAAACGTGCATTTTTGCCTCGATTTTTGCGCGGTTTTGCCGCGATTTTTTCCAGAGAGTCCCCAGACACATAGAAAATAGCCAGAAATGCAGAATTTACCGCAAAATTAATGACCATGCTGCGTTTTTTACCGCAAAGCGTTTTTTTCACGGTAAAAAAACGCAGCAATATGCACAAAACGTGCAAAATGCATTAAAATGAATGGGAAGCTTCTTTTAGGCGTTTTTTGAGCGGATTTTTTGTAAATCCACAGGAAAAACGTGAAAAAAACCGCAACGTGTGAACACAGCCTTAGGCTATGTGCACACGTAGTTTTTTGGTGTGTGGATTTTGGAGAGAAAACTGCAGGTAAATCCGCAGGGCAAAAGTCCTGCGGTTTTGCCCTGCAGTTTTGCACCTCATAATAGATGAGTTGTAAAACTGCAGCGTTTCTGCACCAAACAATTGACATGCCGCGGATTGTAAACTGCAGCAAAACCGCGCGGAAAAATCTGCAGCATGTGCACAGCGTTTTTTAATTTCCATAGGAAATAAAGGTACTGTACAACGCAGCAAAATTATTATTATTATTATTATTTATTGTTATAGCGCCATTTGTCCATGGCACTGTACATGTAAGGAGGGGTATACATAATAAAAACAAGTACAATAATGTTAAAAAATACAAGTCATAACTGGTACAGGAGGAGAGAGGACCCTGCCCGTGAAGGCTCACAATCTATAAGAATCTGCTGTGGACCCGCAGCTGCAGAAACGCTGCGGAACTGCAGCAGAATCTGCACCGTGTGCACATACCCTTAGGCTAAGTGCACATGTAGCAGAAAATTTCTGCTGAAAAACCTGACTCCCTTCCCAGAAACCGCGCATTTTTTTCTGCGCGTTTTCTGCGCAAAAAACGTGCGGTTTTTATGCGGTTTTTTTTGCGTGTTTTCAAGACACATGGAAATAGCCAGAAATGTGGAAAAATCCACGAAATTAATGAGCATGCTGCGTTTTTTACCGCAAAGCATCAGTATGCACAAAAAGTGTAAAATGCATAGAAATGAATGGGAAGCTTATTTTGAGCGGTTTTATTAGAAAAACCACTAAAAATACAGCTAAAGCCGCTGTGTGTGAACACAGCCTTACACCGTTCCATGTGTGGTAAAATTGATAAAGCGGTTTTATTCTTCGGGTCAGTACGATTACAGGGGTCTGGTTGCCCAATGGATAGCAGTTCTGCCAGGAATTCTGTCACCGTGTGTACAAAAGGGGACAGAGATTTGGGAGGAGTACTGCAACTAAAAGCAATAATTAGGACTGAGCTGAAATACTGGGCACAGCTCTGACTACATGTTATATAGTCGTGTTAATCTCTTCTCACTTCTTGTAACCTGTAAGTTTTTCTTTCCACATTGCTTCAGTTCCTGTGAAGCAAGTAAAGGGTTAATAAACTTCTTGAATGTGGTTTTGAGCACCTTGAGGGGAGCAGTTTTTGGAATGGTGTCACTTTTGGGTATTTTCTGCCATATTGACCCCTCAAAGTGACTTTAAATGTGATGTGGTCCCTAAAAAAAATGATTTTGCAAATTTTGTTGTAAAAATGAGAAATCGCTGGTCAACTTTTAACCCTTATAATTTGTTTCCAAATTTGTGCTGATGTAAAGTAGACATGTGGGAAATGTTATTTATTAAGTAATTTGTTTGATATATCTCAATGATTTAAGGGCATAAAAATTAAAAGTAAATTGCAAAATTTTTGAAAATTTTCGCCATATTTCCATTTTTTTCATAAATAAACAAGTCATAGCGAAGAAATTTAACCACTAGCATGAAGTAAAATATGTCACGAAAAAACAGTCTCAGAATCAGCGGGATCTGTTAAAGCGTTCAAAAGTTGTAGTCTCATAAAGTGACATTTGTCAGAATTGTAAAAATTGGCCTGGTCATTAAGCTGCAAAATGGCTCTGTCACTAAAGGGTTAAACATTCCAAATACTCTTTAAATAATGATCCTACAGATTTCAATGGGAAAACACCCCTATAATGAACACATTGTTTCTGAATTAATTACAGGAAAAGGAAAAAATCTTTATGCACAAAAAAACGCAACCAAACAGCAACAGAACATACACCAAAAAAATGGTTTCTAAAGTATCTTTTTGAATTGGATTTTTCAGTCAGAGAAATTAAAAAAAAAAAAAAGCTTTAAAAACCACAGCATACTTGAGAACTTACAGAATCATGCAAAAAAAAACAAAAAATAAACATGTTGTTAAAAGCATTGTTCAGGAGGGTATTTTTTTTAGTTCAATGTGTCCAAAAATGTATTAAAAAAATCTGTGTGAACATAAAGAGACTCTGTCAACGCAGAATGGCAGCTGAAATCAAGTACAGGTGCTAGTGCACTATTGGCAGGGCCAATCATTTAAAAAGGTTGACCACTACTAGGACAATTCCTTCTCGAGCTGAATGTTTGGCGCCTATTAAATAAACACACCTATACTCCCCATCAGTTTACTTTATCGGCGTCAAACATTCAGATCGAGAAGAAATTGTCCTAGCAGTAGACAACCCCTTTAAGTGCACCTTCTCATCCTGCTTGATGTCCCTCTATCTCCCCCTTCCCTTCTTTGATTGACAGCTCTGGCTTCTAAGGGTATGTGCACACGGAGTTTTTTGGTGGTGCGGATTTTTAGTGAAATCCGCAGATAAATCCGCAGGACTAAATTTCTGCGGTTTTGCCCTGCGGTTTCACACCCCATAATGGATGATGTGTGAAACTGCAGCGTTTCTGCACAAAAGAATTGACATGCTGCGAATTGTAAACCGCAGCAAAACCGCGCGGAAAAATCCGCAGCATGTGCACAGCATTTTTTTTTTACATAGGAAATAAAGGTACTGTACAACGCAGCAGAATCCGCAGCGTGTGCACACACCCTTAGGCTGGTTTCACATTTGCGTTTTTTTGCGCTGGAAAAAAAACGCATACGTGCGCATGCGTTTTTTCCCCTATATTTAACATGGGTGCGCATACCTGCGCGCTGGTAAGCGCATGTATGCGATTTTCATGCGCTGCGTTTTTTTGGGGTGTGCGTTGGTATTTTCCAGACGCAGCATGTTGCATTTTTTGGCCCTTGAAAAAATCGCATGCGCACGTATGCGCACGTTTTGCGCTAAAAATGGCCATTATAGCCTATGGATGCGCATACGTGCGCACTGGCATGCGCAGGTATGCGTTTTTTTAGCGCTGCGTTTTTTTGGTGGTGTCCACTTGTTGTCCTAGTTATAATCTTCTAAAGTCAAAAAAAAAAAGTCTATATAAAGGAGGTGCCTGCCAAAACTCTGCCACTACTACACTGACAGATTGAAGAGCAGACAGTCAACCAAGAACCCATTATATCAGCGAAGAATGTGAGTATATTACATTATATGCCTGTCCTTTTAAATTATGTATGTACTAATGATTTTTATTATTTTTACATGCAGTATGTCTTCAGAATCAGAGTATTCCCCATCGCGGCAGGAATTAGCGCAAGCAGACCGTGAGGTGATTATTTTCGTGCATCTGGTAAGTATATCTGCTGCTTCTCCAAATCTCTTACGTTTTTTTCAACTTTTTTAAGACATCGTCATCATCATCTTCTGCGGACGGGACTAGTGAGGGCGAAGAGCAGGAGCAGCGAAGCCAAGTCCCGGTGGTGATACGGAATGTAAGTATCAAATGATTTGTAATGTTCTTTATTTTTTATCTTCTATTTTTACTCTTTTTTATGTTTCTTTTTTTGTAACTTTTTATTCAATTTAAATTTGATTATTCTAATGAATGTGTTTTGTCTAGGTTCCACAACGGGATGAAGACGTCTACCTGGATAATGAGCAGCTCATCAGCCTGGTCCAGGAGCGTTCGCCGTTGTGGGACAGCCGTGACCGGCTGCACAAGGACATTGTGGTGACCCGGCGGCTATGGAATGAGGTGGCCGCAGCGTTGATGGATGGCTGGGACAGCGCCACAGCATCCTCCAAAAAGGCGTTTAGTGAGTATTTCCCTGCTCTGTATTGTGCCTCAGTGACTGTTGTCCTTGACGGCACTGTTGGGTTTCGTGCTAGGCGTATTCTAGCAGGAAACCCAACAGTGTCATCGGAGTCTACAGTGACTGCTTTGAGTATTGTATTGCTACATTGTGCCGCAGTGACTGTTGTCCTTGACGGCACTGTTGGGTTTCGTGCTAGGCGTATTCTAGCAGGAAACCCAACAGTGTCATCGGGGTCTACAGTGACTGCTTTGAGTATTGTATTGCTACATTGTGCCGCTGTGACTGTTGTCCTTGACGGCACTGTTGGGTTTCGTGCTAGGCGTATTCTAGCAGGAAACCCAACAGTGTCATCGGGGTCTACAGTGACTGCTTTGAGTATTGTATTGCTACATTGTGCCGCAGTGACTGTTGTCCTTGACGGCACTGTTGGGTTTCGTGCTAGGCGTATTCTAGCAGGAAACCCAACAGTGTCATCGGGGTCTACAGTGACTGCTTTGAGTATTGTATTGCTACATTGTGCCGCAGTGACTGTTGTCCTTGACGGCACTGTTGGGTTTCGTGCTAGGCGTATTCTAGCAGGAAACCCAACAGTGTCATCGGGGTCTACAGTGACTGCTTTGAGTATTGTATTGCTACATTGTGCCGCAGTGACTGTTGTCCTTGACGGCACTGTTGGGTTTCGTGCTAGGCGTATTCTAGCAGGAAACCCAACAGTGTCATCGGGGTCTACAGTGACTGCTTTGAGTATTGTATTGCTACATTGTGCCGCAGTGACTGTTGTCCTTGACGGCACTGTTGGGTTTCGTGCTAGGCGTATTCTAGCAGGAAACCCAACAGTGTCATCGGGGTCTACAGTGACTGCTTTGAGTATTGTATTGCTACATTGTGCCGCAGTGACTGTTGTCCTTGACGGCACTGTTGGGTTTCGTGCTAGGCGTATTCTAGCAGGAAACCCAACAGTGTCATCGGGGTCTACAGTGACTGCTTTGAGTATTGTATTGCTACATTGTGCCGCAGTGACTGTTGTCCTTGACGGCACTGTTGGGTTTCGTGCTAGGCGTATTCTAGCAGGAAACCCAACAGTGTCATCGGGGTCTACAGTGACTGCTTTGAGTATTGTATTGCTACATTGTGCCGCAGTGACTGTTGTCCTTGACGGCACTATTGGGTTTCGTGCTAGGTGTATTCTAGCAGGAAACCCAACAGTGTCATCGGGGTCTACAGTGACTGCTTTGAGTATTGTATTGCTACATTGTGCCGCAGTGACTGTTGTCCTTGACGGCACTGTTTTTTTTTTATCAACAGTGGACAAAGTCCGAACACGTTGGCGTTCGATCAAGGACCGCTTCAACAGTGATGTTCGTGCTGAGGGCCAGGTTCGCAGTGGATCTGCGTCAAGGACCAGAACTAGATACCGTCACTATAACGCGTTGCAGTTCCTAAGACCGGTCCTTGCCACGAGATCGCAAGTATTATAAATTTTGGGTTTTTATTTTTATTAATCTGTGTTTTTCTAATCCACAGCTGATGCTTCTTGTAAAGGCATGGTAGTAATGATTTTCCTTTCTTCAACAGCACCTGGAGCAGCACCCTGCAACCTGGCCCTGGAGCGGTCCTTCCTCGGACGTCCTCTGACCCGTCCCAGCCATCCGACAGCCAGGAAGCACCTTGCAGGTCAACCACACACACAGCTGGTGACCAGGAAGCTGGGCCATCAGGTGTTCCCCTGTCCCAGGTCTCTGCCACTGGTTATGCGTGCACTACCCGCCAGCGGCAGAGGGCCTTGGACAGGAATGTCTTGCCCGAGTTTATGCATTTGAGCGAGACATTTAATTCCAGCCTCAAGTCACTGTCCGACAGAGTTGAAAGCGGTTTTGCACTCATGGAACGTGGTTTTAACCACTTTGAACACCGCTTCAATTCTGTAGAACAGCGCCTTGACCGTCTGGAGGCCGACCTCAACAGACCAGCACACCATTTTTTTAGTAAGATTGAAAAGGGCATGGCGGAACACCTTAGTCCTGATCAACAGCTGAATGTGCTGCAGGCCTGCAACAATGCTTTCTTGCAGGCTATGCAGCATAATCGGTACGGTCAGCAGTCAGTGGTGTCCTTTCCACCTGTGCCACCATTGACTCGCTTCACCTCACTACCGACTTGTGCTGCATACCACTGCACGGACACCTCTATTCAAAGCCAGGACACCCACCGTTACACCACCACAAGTCTGAGTGCAGCTGGTCACTTCACCGACACCACCATGGCAAGCGCTGCTCCTGTCTGGAGCACCACCGCCACTCCCATGCATGCGTGGAGCTCAGCCACCACTAGGCAAACATGGAACAGCCCTGCCGCTACAACAACGTGTAGTAGCCCTGCCACCACCACTCTGCAAACCTGGACCATCACTGCCGCCACCAGTCCTCCTGCAAGGACGAGCACTGACAACGAAGAGCAGCAGCAGCAGCCACCTCAGCAGCAGCTCCAGCCACCTCATCAGCAGCCACCTCAGCAGCAGCAGCAGCCACCTCAGCAGCAGCTGCAACCACCTCAGCAGCAGCAACCACCTCAGCAGCAGCAGCCACCTCAGCAGCAGCCGCCACCTCAGCAGCAGCCGCCACCTCAGCAGCAGCAGCAGCCACACCTGCAGACGGGGGACCTACACTCAATATTTGCCCCTAGTTCAAGGCGAAATCCATCAAGGCGGGCATTGGGCCAAAGTCGGTCCAGGCACACAAGCCTACGGCGACATGCCATTACAACTAATGTACCTGAACAGATTTCCTCTCCTCCAAGTGTTCCTAGTTTGATTCCCTTAACTGGACTACCTTCCCCCACAAGTTTTGTTGCCCCTTCCCCTCAAACACCGTCTTCAACAGCAAGTGTTGCATATTCCCTGCACACCCCCAAATTGAAACCATCTGCCCCCAAACGCCGGAAAAAATAATTTTTTGGTTTATTTTTGTGATAAAAAATAAATTTACATTTGTGGTTCACCATTACTAAGTTTCATTAATGTTGTTTGCGCCGCTCACACACACACTGATGGGTAAATACATGTTAAAAACCAACCCAAGGCCTAGTATAGTCATATGTGAAATAACACGGACTAGTATAGTCATACCAAGGCCTAGTGTAATAACTCGAGTTTTACCAACTTGGATCTGGTTTCATGAAAAACAAACTGTTGAAACTTGTCTTAAAAATAAGTTTCTTTCTAGTTTCACCAGTTTGTTTTTTGTGAAACAAGATGCTAGTTGTTAAAAATCGAGTTATTACAGTAGGCCTTGGTATGACTATACTAGGCCGTGGTATTTCACATATGACTATACTAGTAGGCCCAAGGCCTACTATACTCATATTTGAAATACCACGGCCTAGTATAGTCATTCCAAGGCCTAGTGTAATAACTCTAGTTTTACCAACTAGAATCTGGTTTCATGAAAAACAAACTGTTGAAACTTGTCTTAAAAATAAGTTTCTTTCTAGTTTCACCAGTTTGTTTTTTGTGAAACAAGATGCTAGTTGTTAAAAATCGAGTTATTACAGTAGGCCTTGGTATGACTATACTAGGCCGTAGTATTTCACATATGACTATACTAGTAGGCCCAAGGCCTACTATACTCATATTTGAAATACCACGGCCTAGTATAGTCATTCCAAGGCCTAGTGTAATAACTCTAGTTTTACCAACTAGAATCTGGTTTCATGAAAAACAAACTGTTGAAACTTGTCTTAAAAATAAGTTTCTTTCTAGTTTCACCAGTTTGTTTTTTTGTGAAACAAGATGCTAGTTGTTAAAAATCGAGTTATTACAGTAGGCCTTGGTATGACTATACTAGGCCGTGGTATTTCACATATGACTATACTAGTAGGCCCAAGGCCTACTATACTCATATTTGAAATACCACGGCCTAGTATAGTCATTCCAAGGCCTAGTGTAATAACTCTAGTTTTACCAACTAGAATCTGGTTTCATGAAAAACAAACTGTTGAAACTTGTCTTAAAAATAAGTTTCTTTCTAGTTTCACCAGTTTGTTTTTTTGTGAAACAAGATGCTAGTTGTTAAAAATCGAGTTATTACAGTAGGCCTTGGTATGACTATACTAGGCCGTGGTATTTCACATATGACTATACTAGTAGGCCCAAGGCCTACTATACTCATATTTGAAATACCACGGCCTAGTATAGTCATTCCAAGGCCTAGTGTAATAACTTGTAAGTTGGAATGGAGCAGATTACATTCATCCACTCAATGCTGACTTGTATTCCCCATGGACTTTCATTGGGGTTGGGTTTTGAGGGTTGTGTTTTGAGAAAATCACATACTTTGTTTTCAACTAGTTGCACAATTTTCTCTTGAAAAAAAATGGTTTCCTGATTCATGGCCTGCAGCTTTGCTCGTTCCAATATATTTCACGCAGACTAGCAATGCTGCATTTTAACTCATATGTGTATTTACCTGCCCAGGTGTGTGAACATCAAAAAATTCAGTTATACATGGGAAGTTTTTTATTAAATTGGAGTTTCAAAAATATAGTGCACTCAGTAATGGTATCAAATAAGGTTTTTTATTACCATAAACAAACAAAAACATTACACCATTTCATCTTGCCAGTGCACCCGTCCTACATCAGAAATAAAGTAGGCCGCAAATTGGTCCCTCATTTGGCCAACTTCAATGGATGACCTGAGAGTGTGCTGAGTGAATTCAGGCAATGGGTTAGGAGCATCATCGTCCAGTTCAAAGGTCGGGTGCTCTTTAGCCATCACAAAGTTATGTAGAACCACACAGGCCTTCACCACCTCATCGACTGTTTCAAGTTTAAGATTAATGGCCGTGCCCAGAATTCGCCATCTGGAAACAAGAATCCCAAAAGCACACTCGACAGTTCTTCTGGCCCTGGTCAGCCTGTAATTAAATATTTTTTTGGTGTGGTCCAAGTCCCGGCTGGAGTAGGGTTTCAGTAAGTTTCCGCACATTTGAAAAGCCTCATCGCCAACCATTACAAAGGGCAGTGGCGGAGCTTCGGTGTGAGGAAGAGGCCGTGGCATAGGGAAATTAAATTGGTTGCCATACAACCTCCGGCCCATGTCTGAGTTTTTAAAAGCCTGTGAGTCATTACCACGGCCAAATGCTCCAATGTCCACTGCTACAAACATACATCCGGCATCCGCAATCGCAATGAGTACTATTGAAAAGTACTTTTTGTAATTATAGTACTCAGATCCCGTTCTTTGGGGTTTGATGATCCGTATGTGTTTACCATCAACAGCTCCCAAACAGTTGGGAAAATTGCATACTGTCCAGAATTTGTCAGCAATTTCCATCCACTTTTCAGCGGTGGGCAGGGGCATAAATTCTGGGCAAAGAACATTCCAGAGAGCCCGGCAGGTGTCAGCAACAATTCCAGACAAGGTAGAGATTCCAATACGGTACTGGAAGTGTAGTGAAGATAGGGTTTCTCCAGTCGCCAGGAATCTGTGAACAGACAAAGAAGTAAAATTAATATTTATGTATATTATTTTAAAAAACTATAAAATAAAATATTAGTACATTCACGAAAACTAATTACCCACGGTTTTGAATACTAAATTTAAAAAAAACCCATCAGACCGCACCCCTTGGTTTTTAAAACATACCGTAATGTCACCAGTAGCCGTTCCTCAGGAGGAATCGCACGACGGAGCTGTGTGTCCTGTCTCCGGATGGATTGTTGGACACGAGCAAGCAAATCCATGAAACTTTCGTGGGACATCCTGATATAATCTGTAAATTTCTCCGGGTTTGCCTGTAGCTCGCTGTAGAGGGTGTGGTATGCCCCACGGCTCTCCCGGAGTTCAACAATCGGATGTATCCACATACGCCGCCGTCTTCGCTGCCTCTCTCTCTTCCTTTGTTCATGGCAAGCAACTGCATACGCCTGAGCCATCGCGATGTCCAAATCCAAGTTGAAGTGAAAACTCTTCCAGCGCAGATCCATGGTCACGAGAAGAATCAAGCAAATGTGAAGAATACTGTAGACAGGGTCTATATATTAACATACCACACCCACAATGAAGTCCCATTGGTCTTGTGTGTTGTTGAATGGTTGTTTTTTCATTTTTGTGGGGTTTTTCCAAAATCTGTAAAAAAACGCAAACGCACAAAAAACGCATACAAACGCGCAAAAACGCTGCGTTTTTTCCTGCATGCGCATAAAAATGCTTGAAAAAAAACGCAGCGTTTGTATGCATTTGTATGCGTTTTTTAAATGCGTTTTTTTGCGGGAAAAACGCGCTGCAAAAAAAAGCAAGTGTGAAACTAGCCTTAGAGCCTCAGAAGGGTGGAGATAGAGGGAAGCCAAGTAGATGGGGGAACTTCCACTACAATTTAAAATAAAACATCATCTGACTGGTTGCTAACACAATGCTGACACTTTTCTGAGTACAAAAGTCTAAGCGTGATGCATGAGAATTGTCAAAACTGTTGCAATGGAAAGTGGAGTCATTGTCCATAGCAACTAATCATCCTGTGTCTCCTACTTTGCAAAGGACCTGCACTAGAGATGAGTGAATTGATTAGCAGGACTATAACAGGTATATCAGACATGTCAGTAATCCATGGCCGCCGAGCCGGAGACCTGTGAGCCACCTCATACCGCTATCATTTTTCCACAACATTCCTTTTTGCGCTTTTGTATCCTTTAATAAGATGTGTAGTAGAGGGGTTACAAGGACACTAAACTTCAGGAAGGCAAATTTCCAACGGATGAGAGATGATCTTGGTGCAATTAACTGGGACGATATCCTGAGACATAAAAATACACAAAGAAAATGGGAGACGTTTATTAGCATCCTGAATAGGACCTGTGCACAATATATACCATATGGGAATAAACATGCTAGAAATAGGAGGAAACCACTATGGCTAAATAGAGCTGTAAGGGACGCAATAAGTGGCAAAAAGAAAGCATTTAGAGAATTAAAGCAAGTAGGTAGTGATGAGGCATTAACTAAATACAGAAAATTAAATAAATTCTGTAAAAAGCAAAGATTGAGACAGAGAGACTCATTGCCAGAGAAAGTAAAAATTATCCCAAATATTCTTTAACTACATAAATAGTAAGAAGCTAAAAAATGATAGTGTTGGTCCCCTTAAAAATAGTGTGGGTAAAATGGTGGATGAGGATGAGGAAAAAGCCAATATGCTAAATGACTTTTTTTCAACAGTATTTACACAAGAAAATCCCATGACGGATAACATGATCAGGGATAAAAATTCTCCGTTAAATGTCACCTGCTTAACCCAGCAGGAAGTACGGCGGCGTCTAAAAATCACTAAAATTGACAAATCCCCGGGCCAAGATGGGATACACCCCCGAGTACTGCAGGAATTAAGCACAGTCATTTATAGACCATTATTTTTAATCTTTAAAGATTCCATAATAACAGGGTCTGTACCACAGGACTGGCGTATAGCAAATGTGGTGCCAATATTCAAAAAGGGGACAAAAACTGAACTTGGAAATTATAGGCCAGTAAGTTTAACCTCAACTGTGGGTAAAATCCTGGAGGGTTTTCTAAGAGATACTATACTGGAGTATCTGAAGAAGAATAACCTCATGACCCAATATCAACATGGGTTTACAAGGGACCGTTCCTGTCAGACTAATCTGATAAGCTTTTATGAAGAGGTAAGTTCCGGACTGGACCAAGGGAATGCAGTGGACATGGTGTACATGGACTTTTCAAAAGCTTTTGATACGGTGCCACACGAAAGGTTGATACATTAAATGAGAACAATGGGGATAGGGGAAAATATGTGTAGGTGGGTTAAGAGCTGGCTCAGGGATAGGAAACAAAGGGTGGTTATTAATGGAGCACACTCGGACTGGGTCACGGTTAGCAGTGGGGTACCACAGGGGTCAGTATTGGGCCCGCTTCTTTTTACCATAATTATTAATGACCTTGTAGGGGGCATAGAGAGTAGAATTTCAATATTTGCAGATGATACTAAACTCTGCAGGGTAATCAATACAGCGGAGGACAATTTTATATTACAGGAGGATTTATGTAAACTAGAAGCTTGGGCTGATAAATGGCAAATGAGCTTTAATGGGGATAAATGTAAGGTCATGCACTTGGGTAGAACGAACAAGATGTATAATTATGTGCTTAATTGTAAAACACTGGGCAAAACAGTCACTGAAAAAGACCTGGGTGTATGGGTGGACGACAAACTCACATTTAGCGGCCCGTGTCAGGCAGCTGCTACAAAGGCAAATAAAATAATGGGATGCATTAAAAGAGGCATAGATGCTCATGAGGAGAACATAATTTTACCTCTATATAAGTCACTAGTGCGACCACACTTAGAATACTGTGTACAGTTCTGGTCTCCGATGTATAAGAAAGACATAGCTGAACTGGAGCGGGTGCAGAGAAGAGCGACCAAGGTTATTAGGGAACTGGGGGGTCTGCAATACCAAGACATTTTATTACACTTGGGGTTATTTAGTTTGGAGAATCGAAGGCTTAGGGGTGATCTTATTACAATGTATAAATATATGCGGGGACAGTACAAAGACCTTTCTAATGATCTTTTTACTCTTAGACCTGTGACGGGGACAAGGGGGCATCCTCTACGTCTGGAGGAAAGGTTTAAGCATACTCACAGACGCGGATTCTTTACTGTAAGAGCAGTGAGACTATGGAACTCTCTGCCATATGATGTTGTAATGAGTGATTCCCTACTAAAATTTAAGAAGGGCCTGGATGCCTTTCTTGAAAAGTATAATATTACAGGGTATATACACTAGTTTCCTTAATATTGCGTTGATCCAGGGAGCTAGTCTGATTGCCATATATGGAGTCGGGAAGGAATTTTTTTCCCCAATGTGAAGCTTACTGTTTGCCACATGGGTTTTTTTTGCCTTCCTCTGGATCAACATGTTAGGGCAAGTTAGGATAGGATATGGGTTGAACTAGATGGACTTAAAGTCTCCCTTCAACCTTAATAACTATGTTACTATGTTAATAACTATGTTACTATAATTTAACTGTGACATTACGTGTGCGTGCTATCTGCATGTGGATTAAAAAAAAATCTGTTTTTATTGCCCATAGTAGAATACAAAGTTAAAGTTTGTCATTTAGATGATTCATAAATCTCCCATTTGACTTTTTCAAACCAAAATTGGCTGGAATTGAGATTGGACGCCATGTCGCGTTTGGAGCTTCTGATGTGCCTAACCAGTGGAAACCCCCCCACAACTGACCCCATTTTGGAAACTAGACCCCCCCAAGGAACTTATGTAGATGTGTGTTGAGAACTTTGAACCCGCAAGTATTTCACAAAAGTTTATAACGCAGAGCTGTGAAAATAAAAAAATCCTATTTTTTTTCCACAAAAATGATTTTTAGTCCGCAATTTTTTATTTTCACAAGGGTAACAGGAGAAATTGGACCCCAAGACTTGTTTTCCAATTTGTCCTGAGTACGTTGGTACCCCATATGTGGGGGGAACCACTGTTTGGGCACACGTCAGGGCTTGAAAGGGAAGTAGTGACGCTTTGGAATGCAGACTTTGATGGAATGGTCTGCGGGCGTCATGTTACGTTTGGAGAGCCCCTGATTATTATTATTATTATTATTATTATTATTATACATTTATATAGCGCCATTTATTCCATGGTGCTTTACATGTGAAAAGGGGAAATATAGACAAGTATAATAAACATGTGTAAGACAAGGGACACACAAGTACAGAAGGAGAGAGGACCCTGCCCGCGAGGGCTCACAGTCTACAGGGATGGGTGAGGATACAGTAGGAGAGGGTAGAGCTGGTTGTGCGGTGGTTCAGTAGACCGAGGATCATTGCAGGCTGTAGGCTTGTCGGAACAGGTAGGTCTTCAAGTTCTTCTTGAAGGTTTCTGTTGTTGGTGAGAGTTTGATGTGTTGCGGCAGAGAGTTCCAGAGTATGGGGGAAGCACGGGAGAAGTCTTGTATGTGGTTGTGGGAAGAAGAGATAAGGGGGGAGTAGAGAAGGAGATCTTGAGATGATTGAAGGTTGCGTGCGGGTAGGTACCTGGAGACCATGTCACAGATGTATGGAGTAGACAGGATGTGGATGGTTTTGTATGTCATAGTTAGGGTTTTGAATTGGAGCCTCTGGACAATAGGAAGCCAGTGAAGGGCATGTCATAGGGGGGAGGCTGGGGAATAGTGGGGAGACAGGTGGATTAGTCGGGCAGCAGAGTGTAGGATAGACTGGAGTGGTGCCAGAGTGCTGAAGGGGAGGCCAGAGAGTAGGAGGTTGCAGTAGTCGAGGCGGGAGATGATAAGGGCGTGCACTAGTGTTTTTGTGGTTTCATGGTTGAGGAATGCGCGGAACCGGGAAATATTTTTGAGTTTGAGGCGGCAGGAGGAGGCAAGGGCTTGGATATGTGGTGTTTGAAAGAGAGGGCAGAGTTGAGGATCACCTGCCTAAACAGTAGAATCTCCCCACTAGTGACCCCATTTTGGAAACTAGACCCCCCCTGTGACACCGCTCCGTCATACTCACCCGGCCTCCGCTCCCACGCCGCAGCCGGCCTCCGCTCCCACGCCGCAGCCAGCCTCTGCTCCCACCCGCAGCCTCTCTCCACCCGACGGCCACGGCCGACGCCATCCCTGCATGCAATGCGCATGCGCCGTGGGCTGCGGCCGCGCCTCCCTGCTGCTTCTTGTGCTCTGGCTGTGCCATGAACCGGAAGCACCTTCGGACCAATGGCTGACCAGACGGGGCTATATCAGGCCGCTTCCCCCTGAGGGAGGCGCCTGATCGTTGTGTTACCTTGCACACTGGGCCCTGCTTCCTCCTGTGCTCTCTACAGTCTCTCGGTGCAGTCCTCTGTGTTTCCTGCAGCAGCCTCGCAGCTTGTCTTCCGTGTTCGCTAACAGTTATTCTCAGTCCTACTCCAGTGTTCCTTTTTCCTCCCTCTCCTGCCTCCGGTGGTTCTGATCCATCCTGCTCCAGTCCTGCCGTCCTACTCCAGTCCTGCCTCCGGTGTTCCTGATCCATCCTGCTCCAGTCCTGCCGTCCTACTCCACTCCTGCCTCCGGTGTTCCAGTTCCATCCTGCTCCAGTCCTTCCATCCTCCTTTATTCCTGTCTCCTGTGGTCCAACTCTGTCCTGTCATCTACACTTCAGTTTCTCCATGTTCCAGTCTATAGTCTTACTCCATTCCTGTCTCCTGTGTGCCAGTCCTGTTCTGTCATCTACACTTCAGTCCCACTGACCTACTCCAGTCCATCCTGAGCCGCCCTCTCGGTACCGGCTACCGTGGTACTCGAACTCCTGGGCCTGCTCCTAACGGTCCCTGTATTGGGGTCGGTTCCACCTGGCAGCTCGCCCAGGGCCCCTCGGTGCCACGGTCCAGATGGTCCACTCCTGGAGTTTCCGGCTCCAGACCATCCACTCTAATAAATACTCCTTTCCAACACTTCCCCAACATGTGTCTTTCTGAACGTCTCCTCTTATAGCGCCTTTAAATGAAGTACTCCTAGTACTGAGTTACACTGGAGTTCCTCCTGTCCGATGTTCTTATGAACTCTACTTGTACGGCAGACAGCTGTAGCCTGTTTCGGGGACTCCTTGCTACCAAGTATCAGCTCACTATCCAGTTGCTGTTGTGCCCCCAAGTCTTGTGTGGGAATAAAGTGGTGACAACTTCTATTCCTCCGGTGTCTGCTTCAGGACCATTAGTATCCATTCAACCTCGGGGACCGGGCCCCGGCCTTGCGCTTAGAACTTCTAGGAAGGGTTCTCTTCTAACCCAACTCTCTTCCTCTCACGTCCAGAGGGTCCACTCCTGGAGATTCCGGCTCCTGACCACCCACACTAACACCCCCAAGGAACTTATCTAGATGTGTGGTGAGCACTTTGAACCCGCAAGTGCTTCACAGAAGTTTAACCCTAACCCCAACCCTAACCCTAACTTTAGCCCAATTGTAACCCTAATGGAAAAATGGAAATAAATATGCATTTTTTATTTTATTATTTTTCCCTAACTAAGGGGGTGATAAAGGGGGGGTTTATTTACTTTTTTTATTTTGATCACTGTGATAAGGTCTATCACAGTGATCAAAATGTACCTGGAATGAATGAATGGAATCTGCTGGGTACCGGCCGGCAGATCTCGGCGGGCGCACTGCGCATGCGCCCGCCATTTTCTTTGCAGGAAGAAGATGCCGGGAGCTACGGGAGCCGTGAGAGGACAGGGGGGACACCAGGAGGTACAGGGGACAGATCGGGGGACCCGGGGACTCTATTTCTCTCTCCTGTGATGTGCGATTACATCGGAGGAGAGAGAAATTAAATGCAAAATCATGGCTTTTTTTTTTTTCCGGTCGCCGATATACGGTTAATAACGGCGATTGCAACACCGGGGTCGGTAAATACCGACCTGAATCATGTTCTCTGGGGTCTCGGCTACCCCCCGGTAGCCGAGACCCCAGAGAAAATCCAACTCTGGGGGGCGCTATTCACTTTTTCTACTGCACCGTTAATTAACGGCGTTAATTAACCGTTAATTAACGGTTAATTAAGATCCCACTCCAACGAGCACTTCATCGCATTCAAACAGTCCCTCACTACTTTCAAGACCACACTCGCCACAGCTAAACAAACCTACTTCTCATCTCTCATATCCTCCCTGTCTCACAACCCTAAACAGTTATTCAACACCTTCAATTCTCTCCTCCGCCCCCCAGCACCTCCTCCCTCCCCACTCATCTCAGCTGAAGACTTTGCCTCATTTTTCAAGCAGAAAATTGATAACATCAGGGACAGTTTTGGTCAACAACCCCCAGAGCCCTTCCTCCCGACTTCCCAGCCCTCCACCTTCAAAACCAACTTCTCCACCATTACAGAAGATCGACTCTCCACTCTACTCTCAAGATCACATCTCACCACCTGTGCACTCGACCCGATCCCATCCCACTTCATCCCAAACCTCACCACAGTCTTCATCCCAACCCTAACCCATCTCTTCAACCTATCACTAACAACTGGTGTTTTCCCCTCAAGCTTTAAACATGCCTCCATCACACCTATCCTCAAAAAGCCCTCTCTTGACCCATCCTCTGTATCTAGCTATCGCCCTATATCACTTCTCCCATACGCCTCCAAGCTACTGGAACAACACGTCTACCTTGAACTGTCCTCCCATCTCTCTTCTTGCTCCCTCTTGGACCGCTTACAATCTGGCTTCCGGTCACACCACTCCACTGAAACTGCCCTTACTAAGGTCACCAATGACCTCTTAACTGCCAAGAGCAAGCGACACTACTCTGTCCTCCTCCTCCTGGACCTGTCGGCTGCCTTTGACACAGTGGACCATTCCCTATTATTACAGACCCTCTCATCCCTCGGCATCACAGACTTGGCCCTCTCCTGGATCTCATCATACCTAACAGACCGGACATTCAGCGTCTCCCACTCACACACCACTTCCTCACCTCGCCCCCTATCTGTCGGAGTCCCACAAGGTTCAGTCCTTGGGCCCCTGCTGTTCTCTATTTACACCTTTGGCCTGGGACAGCTCATAGAATCTCATGGCTTTCAGTATCATCTTTATGCTGATGACACACAGATCTACATCTCTGGACCAGATATCACCTCCCTACTAACCAGAATCCCTCAATGTCTGTCCACTATTTCATCCTTCTTCTCCACTAGATATCTGAAACTCAACGTGGACAAAACAGAATTCATCATCTTTCCCCCATCTCACGTGACCCCCCCTACGAACCTATCAATTACAGTAAATGACTGCCCACTCTCCCCAGTCCCACAAGCTCGCTGCCTCGGAGTAATCCTTGACGCTGATCTCTCCTTCAAATCACATATCCAAACCCTTTCCACTTCCTGCCGACTTCAACTCAAAAATATTTCACGCATCCGTTCATTCCTCACCCAAGAATCTGCAAAAACCCTAGTCCATGCCCTCATCATCTCTCGCCTTGACTACTGCAACCTCCTGCTCTGTGGCCTCCCCTCAAACACTCTCGCACCCCTCCAATCTATTCTAAACTCTGCTGCCCGACTAATCCACCTGTCCCCCCGCTATTCCCCAGCTTCTCCCCTCTGTCAATCCCTTCAATTGCCCAGAGACTCCATTACAAAACCCTAACCATGACATACAAAGCCATCCACAACTTGTCTCCTCCATACATCTGTGACCTCGTCTCCTGGTACTTTCCTGCACGCAACCTCCGATCCTCACAAGATCTCCTTCTCTACTCCCGTCTTATCTCCTCTTCCCACAATCGCATACAAGATTTCTCTCGCGCATCCCCCCTACTCTGGAACTCTCTACCACAACATATCAGACTCTCACCTACCATCGAAACCTTCAAAAAGAGCCTGAAGACCCACCTCTTCCGACAAGTCTATAACCTGCAGTAACCACCGATCGACCAAACCGCTGCACGACCAGCTCTACCCTCGCCTACTGTATTATCACCCATCCCTTGAAGATTGTGAGCCCTCGCGGGCAGGGTCCTCTCTCCTCCTGTACCAGTTATGACTTGTATTGTTTAAGATTATTGTACTTGTTTTATGTATACCGCTCCTCACATGTAAAGCGCCATGGAATAAATGGCGCTAGAACAATAAATAATAATAATAATAATAATAATAATAATTAATGGCGCTGTGGTTTAATTACCGCCATTAAAAGGCGTATCGGTGATCGTTAAGGGGTTAAAAAGTGGATATTGAAGCAGAATCCAGAACAAAATACTCTCTGTGCACATACCGTTGGTATTTTTTTAACCTTTTTTGAATGATGGGTGTTTTTTTCTGCTTCTGTCCATCCAGGGTCCATTTGATACTATTTTTCCATGCAGAAATTGACATATTTTTTTTTTTACATGTGGAAAAAATAGCACCTTGTGCAACATAGGTTTATTCAAGGGGAAGTAATCCGATCAGACTTTTGATGTGTTTTTATAACAGAACTTGCTCCAAAATCCACGTCAATAACCTCTGTGTGACGTGGAGGTTGTAAAGGTTCAATTGGTTGTTATGGATGACATTGTACATAGCCTTATAGTCTATCTGTTTTTATGTGTGAGACCATGAGTATAATTATACATACCTATAAATAGATGGGGGAGACAGGGCAAAAGCTTAGAACAAGGATGAATGCTCATCGTCACACAATAAGAGAAAAAAGAATGGATCTACCTGTGGCAAAACATTTCTGTATCCCTGATCACAGCAGCATGGATATGAAATTACTGGTATTGAAAGGTAACTTCACATCTCAGATAGAGAGACGAGTTTGGGAGTACAAATTTATGACGAACTTTGACACTCTCAGTGCTGGAATGAATGTGTCGCATGGATTTATGTCTTTTTACATCAATTAAGGAATTTCCTTTTAAAACCTTGCAGGGCAACACAGAACTAGACCCCAATCAGAGGACCATAAAACATCCAGACTCCTTATCTATGAACTGGTCCAATGTTTATATTTATGTTTCTCCCTCTCCCATATTGATGGTTCTGCTTCACGTCACTTGTCTTATCTATTGCATTTTTTCTAGGCTGTATTGTGCATAAATATGTGACTTCAGATTTTGTATTAGTCTAGCCTGATGAAGAGACCTGAGTAGTCTCGAAAGCTTGCAATGTATTACCATCTTTTCAGTTAGCCATTAAAAGGTATCAACTACTGAGGACTCTCAATCCTGAATATTTTTCTATAAATAGATAATATCTCATTTATCTGAAGTAGCAAATGACAAAACATGATGAAGGGGGCACCCGGATTTGAACCAGGGACCTCTCGATCTGCAGTCGAATGCTCTACCACTGAGCTATACCCCCTCCTTATGGACAGACGGCTGCTGGCCTTCCCTGTGAAATAGCAATATCTTAACACTAGCCTGTTCTGTATTGAGGCATTATATGGGGGGCTTTATATGTGGGGAGCTCCATTCATTTTGTACCATAACACTATCAGTGCTCAGGTCGTTTCTGCACTAACACAATCCTGTCTAGTGCTTTGTATAAATAATTATATATTAAGTATAAATTATGAGATAATTCGTCTGAAAGAAAAGCCAATGGAAAAATAATATATTAAAAAAAATTAAAAGATTGAAGGGGGCACCCGGATTTGAACCAGGGACCTCTCGATCTGCAGTCGAATGCTCTACCACTGAGCTATACCCCCTTTGCTGCAGATGGCAGAGAAACATAGGTATGAGAGTCCGAACCGCTGACGGGGAATGTGCTCCTTCTTGTCTGTGTTCACGTCCAGCGTCCATTCTATACAGTGCACACATTTACCGGCCGTGTATCATCATATAGGACGCACACTACGGGGCCGCCGTTTATTATAGCACGGGAGAGAACATACAGGCCTCTGTCACCGGAAGCGTGCGCGTCCCCGTGCAGAACCGCCCACCGTGTGCGCGAATTTGCGCGTCCCCGACACCCCCACCCTCCTCCTGTGTTTGTCACCGACAGCGCGGCAAAGAGACAGCGAGAGACTGCTGGGGAGAGAGAAGGGGATAGAGAGACTGCAGGAGGAGAGCGGAGAGGGCAGGCACCTGAGACTGCAACATAATAGCGGCCACCACCACCCACATTACCTGGCACCATGAACCCGAGCTGTGCCCGCTGCGGCAAGATTGTCTACCCGACTGAGAAAGTCAACTGCCTGGACAAGGTACGAGACATCCCCGGTGTGAGGCGAGAATGGTGCAGGGTGACGCCGGGGAATGGAGGCTGTGTGTGGCCCGTACACAGAGAGAGGCAGACAGTGTGTGTAATAGGTGTGCATGTATCCTGTGGAGAGTGTGGAGAGATTGCAGCCTGCGCCTCACCTGTGTGTGTGATATGGGCAGAAATGTGTGTGTCTGTATATCACGCGCAATGTTTGTGTATGGTTCATGTGTGTAATATGCAGTATACATAGAGGTTGTGTACATATATAATTAGTGTGTAGTACACATAGGTGATGTGTACACATTATACCTGTATACTGCAGGTATACTGATAATACACATTGTATGCGCTATATATATATATATACACACACTGATTTCTGACCCTCTGCTGCGCCTTGGCCTTCTGCCCCTGCAGCACAGTCCCCACCGCTCTGTAGTATACTAGTGACATGTCAGGTACCTGCCCAGGCCTGTAGGGTACTAGAGAGAGGCTTGGCCAGTTATGGTGGTCTATGATTGAAGGTATCCTATATATTCCATATTTTTGGCTGTATATTTACAAGGCTAATGGGGTAGGGTGGTATCGCCTGTGTCCGCTTAATAATTGGGTGGCAAATTTCACTTCTTGCTCAATAGATTAGTACCTGTGTGGTAGGATTGGGCATCTTCTTTTAGCCTTGGCACTGGCAGTTTACTACAGTCAGTGTCACAGGGTTGCTCTGCAGTATGACCCCGTGCTCCCATGGCATTGGTGTAGATACCAGGGTGCTGCCCGCAGCGGCTGATCTTTTCATTAGCCCCATGCTTTCTGTGTAATAGCCTGAGATCCTATTACCCTATTAGATATCTTCATTTCATTTTGCAATGAATGTCTTCCTGTTGAGGCCAAATTACCAGATGAATTGCCCGTGGGTAGCAGCTGTCGCCTTCACCCGCAATCATATTTCGCCCTGCTGTCATCTGGGAAAGCTCCAGGTCTCTCCAGGTATCTGTTTACCTGGTGAGACCTATTATCACGTGTATATAGCAGTATTATCCAGTGAGAGGCGACATGGGGCCAGTGTGTATTTTGATCACATTGGCTTCTTTAGAAGAATGAATGTGTCCCTTGATGTATACATAGCCGTCAGATGTGGTGTATACGTGCACTACAGACAGGTGGTTGGGATAGATACAGCAGACACATGAATGACTGTGTCCTTCTGCTTTAATCCATCAGTTAGTGCAGTACACAGTGTGCCAGGCGGCTGATGGGGGGGGCGCACTTCCTGAGTGCCTTATTGCAGTCACTCTTTTTTTCTTAGGGCTGTGTCCTATAAAGTCCGGGCAGGCACAATGCCCTGCTATCCGAATATGCTTTATGTTAGTGATGCCCCTCTCTTAGCCCCATGTGAATGATGGCTTCCGCCCTCCCCTCACTAGCAGCCATGTATGCGGAAGTCAGACCATCCTGGCATCAACTGCACAACACTTATTTTCCCAGAATTAACCCTTTGATAGCGTCATCTGCTATCTTATTATGCTTCAGTGCTGAAGAATTTCTCCCCCCCCAAATACACAGATATTAGACCCCAAAACCTTCCTAACCACAGCAGAGTATACGCTGGGATGTTGTTCTGCATTGCTAGCTACAGTGGTTGCAGTCAGATCCTAACCGATCATGTCTTAGAAGTGGCAATGAATATATATATATTTTTTGGCTAGGTGTGGAGAATCCAGCTACGGTATTTTATCAACCAGGACAGGCCTAAAACACGCCTCATTCCACACCTGAGATACAGAGGCTGGGGGTGATCTTCACTTGTGGATTGTATGGGATTTCTGTTTTCTTGGAGGGGTTAAGTCAATTCATGGACCCCACCCTTTGCTGGGTTTGACCCTTGGAGTTCATTTTCCCAGGGCTAAAAAATCTTGCAGCAATCTTGCCACCCCTCCCCCGCTAAACGCCTCCTTTTGTGATTAGCTTCCGTTCATGTGAATAGAGACTTGTGTGTTTGTGTAAGTGCATTTCTGATGTTGCATTTTCACATTTCCTTATGTTCACATTTTTCACGGTCAGACCTGTTGCACAATCTGCTTCTCTGATTCTTGCTTGCTGGTGTTGGAATTCTTCCGGAGTCTCATGGGGACAGATAGGAAGACTGACGGGATTGAGGAGTTGCATTAACTGCTGTTTTCCTGCTTATCTGTTGAGTTGTTCCCATGTATTGGGGATTTATTTCTTTGGAAGTTCATTGCTCCCTTGTTAATTGTACCATCCGTCTGTTTCCGCACATAATACCTCCAAACATTAGCATCTGCATTAAGGCTGCAACTGGTGGCGTAACTTAAGGGAGGGAGATGTGAAAAAAGTTTGATTTGTGAGTCGATGTGATAGGCCTGTCTAAAAAGATGTATTTTTAGTGCACACTGGGAATCATCTGTCTGAAGTAGTGCAATCCAGAGAACTGGCGTAGCACAAGAAATGTTTTGGAGGTAGGAGTGAGATGTTCTGTTTAGGGAAGATGTTAGTTTAAATTGTTAGCGTAATAGAGAGAATGAGTAGGATTGTAGACCGATGAGGGGCAATATGTAGGGTGGTGCTAAACTGTGGAGAGTAGGTGAGACGTTTCTGCTGAATTCTGAAGATGGGTCACCAGTGCAAAGACTGGCACAGGGTGGAGGCCGCAGTGTAGTTGCTGGAGAGATAAATGCTGTTGTATTCAGGATAGATTGGAGTGGGGAGAGTGTACTGAGATGCAGTAGTCAGGAAGAGAATGAATCAGAGTGACAGCGTCTTTTCAGTTTCCATGGTAAGACAGGGAGCTGAAGATGACATGAGCATAGCTATGATTGGATATAGGGAGAGAAGGAAGAGTCTGAGTCCATTATATCATAAGACAGCTGTCAAGCTGCCTGAGAGTTATGGTAGCTGCCCCACCAGGGCTGTGGCGTCGGTAAGCCAAACCTCTGACTCCTCAATTTCCATGATTCCGACTCCACAGCACTGATCATTACTGAGCATGTACATAAAGTGCAGCACAGATTCATCTCACCTAAAAGCCGAGATCCTTGGATCAGGAACAGAACAGACATTTCATAACTTTCCCAAATTATGAAAACATTTACAGCACATCCTGCATTATACTACTGTACCCAATGTATTATATATTTTAGGAGTCAGACCATTTTATACCAACTCCACCAAAATGAACACCGACTCCATGACTCTGAATCCACAGCTCTGCACCCCACAATGGTATTTTGTAGTAAGGCAGTGTGTGATGTCAGGAGAAGACATATACAATAAGATGTAAGCTAAATCTGCTGATAGTTGGGGAAATAGTCAGCAAAAATAAGAGGGACTTGGTACTTAACAATGAGGAATCCAAATAGTAAGAAGAGAGGATGATGAGCCAACAAATGATACAATGAAGGAGCAGTTAGATAGGTAGAAAGAAAACAGAGGTAATATAATATATTTTTAGTGGTTTTCCAGGAATACCATGTCACAGCCTATCGGCATTCCCTATCTTAAAATATTACCAGAGTTTTTCCTCACTCTCCCTGGGTCATACGCTGCTTTTTTCAATGTTTCTTTGGTGCTTGTTTGCAGATAGTAGTGGTGACATCATGTCTATAGTGGTCATCACCTCTGCAGCCAATCATTGAACCAGTGTTTGGCTGCAGCGCTTATGTGTTCTGTAAGCATGAAGTCACAGCTGGAGCTTGCAATCAGCAAAGCAGTGGCGGAGTAAAAGAAGTTTGAAAAGGGGATGGTTTGTGACTTGTGATGAGCGAACGTGCTCGGATAACGTCTTATCTGAGCATTCTCGGGTGTTATCCTAGCATTTGGGAGAGCTCGTATATTATGTTCTAGTCGCTGCAGCTGCATGATTTGCTGCTGTTAGATTGTCAGTTTGTTAGGGAATCCTCACGGGTTTCGTCTAACAGCAGCAAATCATGCAGTTGCAGGGACTTGAACGTAATATACGAGTACTCCCCGATGCTCGGATAAGACGTTATCCAAGCACGTTCGTTCATCACTAGTTGTGACGACTGGGAGAGGGACTAGAAGAGGTATGAGGGAATAAGGTCAATAGTACTTGTAGAAGAGTGAGAAGAAGAGAGGACAACGACTTCTGTGACTGGGTCAAATGCAGAAAGTGAACTACATGAAGTGCGGGAGGGAAGGGAGATCAATGTTTTTAAGGGATTGCAAGATAATTTCCTTTCGGATGAAGAATTACAGCACCGAATAGATAGGCTTCAGTTTCTATGTGCATTTGTTAACTTGTTCTTAGGATGTGTAATGTATATATCTTTGGAGCCATAAGATGGCTCCTGAAGTGTTATTGGGTGCATATTGTAGACCAAGAAGGCACTTGGTGTGTCACCAAATGGTACCTCCATGCAGGGCATAGTACTTTTACATCCATGAGAAGAAAGTCTGTACTGACACAATCATACAGAACAGGCGAATAATAGCACTATTCTGCCATGAGAACAAGGCCTAACCCTGTGTTGGTTCTTGGGATCTGCACACTACATACCAGCCAGGTCGTTACATATACAGTGGCTTGAATTATAGATTGGTTTGTATATTGGAGGAGGTTTGGAACAAGGCCCAGATACCTGTGCATTAGTCTTTAGGGTGTTCTCCTTAAAACTGGTCCAAGTTCAACAGTTCTGTAATCTCCTTGCTATACAGACTGCTGTGCCAGGTGATTGAATTCCTTTTACCAGTCAGAGAATGAGTACATCCACTGGAGAGAGTGAAATGGCACCTTAGCGAGTGCCAGCACAATGATGCCAAAGAGGTACTGGCGTAAGTGAATAATGTGCATGTCCATGTAAATGTCCTTTGCCTCCAAAGCCATAAACAGGTGGTAGCTTTCACCTAAGGGACATAAATCTGCAACACGTCCACATTTTTCCCAGATGTGTAAAGCTGGCCATGCATAAGACAGATAAGACCGAACCTGCACATCTGTATGGGGACTGCTGGTGATAGATGTTGGGATGGTGCCCAACGCTTTGTTCCTGAGGTAGAGCGGCCAGAGTTGTATGGCCATCTTGCCTCTCCCCATTGACGATATGCTTGGCTGATCCGAGATTGGGGGGCGTGAAGTATGCAACACCCTCAACAATGGCTTGGTATAGCATGGAGAGCTCAGGATTTATATACATTTTGCAGTTTACAAGCATTTATCGTCCCTGCTAGGGCCCTGTATAGTGGGTGACCTTTTACATGTAAATGTAGGGAGGTGTGAGACTCTCAATAGTATCCCACACTGTTTTGACATTCAAGAAAAAAAGTTAGCTGTACAATAAAAGGAAGCAAAGACAATGAATAACGTCTATGCTGCTATATTTACCTATGCCCAGACTATTTTGGTGACTCCTAAGCTTGTGTTCTAAATTCTGGTCACAAAAGGGTAACCCAAGTTATGGAGTGTGTGCACTATGTATTCTCAGCATCTCTGCACCTTGTGCGACCTGATCTTCCAGCACATCCAGACAGTCACATGCTGGGAGTTCCAGTTTGACGACTGTTGGCGAGCCATGGGTTACAGATCACTTTTGTAGAGTGATGGGTTTCCTATTCCTCCTTTTAAGGACACATTTTAAAAATTCATTGTGAATAGTAAAGGTGTCCTGTGTCTCTACTCCCTGTTTACCTTCCAATAAACCACCTCTCATCAAAGTACACAAGGGAATCTTTTTTTTTTTCTTTTGGATAACCTGGATGACAAATTTTACAGCTGTCTAAGTCTGTAATCACACATCCAAGAAAAACGGACCGATTACTTTTTTTTTTTTTTTTTTTTTTTCCCTAAGGTGTTATCTTAATTGATTTTTTTTTATACTGAATCAGGTAGACTGAGTTATTATCCATTGATTCATAGCAATGGATTAGTTAAAACAGATTAAACTTGGATGGAAAACTAAAGTACATGTTCTATGTTCCATCCATTTTACACAGATCCCCATAGACTTTAATGTCAGAACCTGAACCACAAAACGGATGAGAATGACATGCTCGGAGTCTCGTGAACCGGAGACACAAGTCCGCTTTTAGAAAGGATGTGTGTTTGGATAAATGACCGTAAACGCTATTGGTCCGTGCGCTGTCCGAGAAAGCAAACGGGCCGCACACGGACGTGGTACCTAGATGAGTGAATGCAGCCTAAGGCAGGGCCACACATGGCAGATGTGCAGAGAATATTCCGCTCTGTAAATCCATGGCAGATTACAGTACAGTAAGGATGAGGTCGTCAAAACGCCATCAGCATGCTCATTATATTCTTGAAAAGCCTTAGAAATCCTTAGGGTGAATTCACATGGATTTTTCAGGGTATTCAGCAAGGATTTACATCAGAAATAATTTGCTACAACTGGACTTGTCCTTGGCTGCTATAAGGGTAAATGCTAAATCTGAATGATTATGGAATGATGTATTTCCTATAATTTATGCCTGAAAGTGCCGTAAGTAAATCTGTGCCAGTGAGGTGCGGAGATTTGCTTGTGCCTCTAAATCTGGTAAGTTCCAACCGGCAACCTAGTAAGTAAGGCGGGCGTGTGAAACCCTGGCCTCTGCAGTGTAGTGTATGGTGTTATTGGACAGGTGAGAAAAGCTGTGCATTTCTCTGACCTGGAAAGAGTCCGCTCCAAAGACACATGGGATAGGTGTAATATACACGCTGCTTATCCCCATCCATACAGCAGTCATGCATCAGGGAAGTCTGGATCGGAAATACGATGGCCCCATAATGTACCTTTGTGTATTTGCTGTTTTATTTTTCTCCTGTTCATAAAGAATTTTGTATTTCTTTTATAAACGCAGCAGCACAATCTGAATAACGGGTATACTCGTTAGATGCATCGCTTCTAAAGATGAGTACAGTTCTTCCCAGAGTCTGACACAAAAGCCTATGGGCCTATTATACGGACCTGTAGGGAGGAGACCCAAGAGCAAACACCGGCAGAGGAGGGCCCCTGTGCAGCAACAAGTCCACTAGGTCATAATGCACAATTCCACTTACTTTGGAGGTGGAAGTGGTCCCTCTTACCTCTTGTGCCCCAGTGCGATGGTCCAAGTTGCACCACTCGTATGTCCGCCCCTGAATGGACCCCTTTGGTATAGGGGCCATGTTTGTTACATAAAGGTTTTTCAGCACCAATACAATGCTCAGCCGAGTGCTGGATATATGGCACTATGCTCCCCTATTTTGTACAATCCGCAGGTGAAACCGCAGGTCAAAAGACCTGCGGATTGCTCTGCGGTTTTGCCCTGCGGTTTTTCATCTCCTCAATGGAGGAGATGGCAAACCGCAGCAGAATCCGCAGAAAGAATTGACATGTCAATTCTTTCTACGGATTGAAAACCGCAGATAATCCGCGCGGAAAATTCCGCACCATCTGCATTGCGGTTTTTGATTCCCATAGGGAATCATGGTACTGTACACCGCAGCAAAATCCGCAGCGTGTGCACACAGCCTTAGTGTTGGCAGTCTAGGAGGAAAGTGTGGAATTGATTTTTTTTTTTTTTTTTTTTAACCTCTTAGGGCCTATTAATATGGGGTTGTCCCAGGAGTCGATAGCCCCTCAATAGCACACATGGTTTATACCAGGGCTGTGGAGTCGGTAAGCCAAACCTGTGACTCCGACTCCTCAATTTCCCTTACACCGACTCCGACTCCACGACTCCGACTCCGACTCCCACACATATTGCTTATATTTAAGTGAAAAATTTATTGTAGTACAATGTGAACCTCAGACATTTAATCATTTTTATGATCCAATAATCAAGATATTTAGATAGAACAGAATATATATTGGTGTACTACCCGGTTTTCATTCTTTTTGGTACAGATACGATATGGATAGACAGATATGGATAAATGGATAGAGCAGATTTCTAATCTGCTTTTGCTATTGAAAACATTATCTATGAGCTCAAAAACCTTTCAGGTGATGCAGTTTTTTAAAAAGATGATCAGCTTTTGCAGCTGAAAAACGTATCCTCAAAAAACACAGGAAAAACGCTGTGTGTGAATGTAGCCTTAGATCAGGAATATAACAGCCATTTATAGGACATTTCATAACTTTCCCAAACTCCTATGAAAAAATATTCAGCACATCCTGCATTGAATTACTGTACCCAATTTATTATATATTTTAGGAGTCGGAGTCGGTCCATTTTACACCGACTCCAACTCCGACTCCGACTCCACCAAAATGAGCACCGACTCCACGACTCCGACTCCACAGCCCTGGTTTATACAAGTTTTTTTTCCCATTAAGCGAATATAATGAAATGTCATTAATTATGGGACCAATTGCCTGAGCTGCCCTTTAACACCACAAGATATTTTGGTAAGATGGAGTCCTTCTTTTTGTAGCAGAATCGTACCTTTTCTATTCAGACACATTAAAAGGGTGTTCCATCCTCCAACTTTGCTCCCCTCTAATGAATAGGACAGGTACACGATACCCGCCAGTCGCATGTCTTATCATATATTGGTAGATGTGACATCACAAGCCCTGATGCAGAAGTGAGCGGAGCTGGAATACCCCTTAATTATTCAGGAACAAAGAGTAAATGAATACGCGCCATATATTCAGTGCATATAGACATAGGTCACAGTGGGTATGGAGCTCTATATTAACCTATAGATTGTATTGCAGGAAGAAAATAATAAATGTAATTTTTTTTTTAATCAGTCATCACACTAAGGGTGTGTGCACACGCTGCGGAATTTTCTGCAGATTTTGCAAAATCTGCAGGTAAATCCGCAGGTCAAAAGATCTGCAGATTAGCCTGCGGTTTTCCCCTGCGGTTTGACACCTGTACAATGGAGCAGGTGTAAAACCGCTGCGGATTCCGCACAAAGAAATGACATGCTGTGGTTTGAAACCGCAGCCAATCCGCTTGGAAAATTCTGCACCGTGTGCACTGCAGTTTTTGTTTTCCATTAATTATAATGGTACTGTACACCGCAGCAGAAACTGCTGCAGATCCGCAGGGCCAAAACCGCTGCGGATCTGCAGCAGAATCCGCAGCTTGTGCACACACCCTTAAATGTAAATGACTATACATGCGTCCCTCACATCGCACAGATCCTGTAATCCTACATACCTTTTACTACTGGGCCACTGACAAGGTGGTCTATTGTGCCGCTGTGGACCAACTTGTGACAGTTACTGCTGATAAAATTAGCTAATGTAATTTCCTCTGAATCATTTGCTTATCAGATGCGCAGAGCTGAAATCAGTTTGATTTTTATATTAAAGCTCAGAAGGAAATGTTCAGAAGTGGAAGATTTGTTGGAAAACAGCCACTTTCATCTGGATGCAGCTTGCACATCCTGCAGAAATAACCCCAGTCGCATAGGTGTCATGGATTTTCAGTGTAGGGATAGCAGCAGCCATAGTTGTTCATCATGGGCCACCTGATGCACAAATCTAGTACATAGTGACCTGCCATTCAGTGTCTGTAGCACCTGGTGACAGCTCCTATGGGGATCGCAATGGCTGCTTTGTGGTTGTCTCCAAGTCCAGGAATGTACTGATCTCCTGGTGGTAGATGAGCAGTAGCGGTGATGTGAGATGATACCTAGTGATAACGTAACTGTTAGTCACAGAGTGCCTGTAAAGAGAAGTATGTACGTGAGACATTTCCTTTTATGTCTGTCCTCTGGGGTGAGCAATACATTACTCTTCAGGCCTTCCTATAACCAATGCCACAGACATACACGCCCAGTGTGAGGCAGCCAAAAAACACTCACCCGAGGGCGCAAAATTCCTCATTACCTTAGTTTTAATATTTTATTTTTTTTTTTAAACACGCTTTTCTTTAGGTTACTAAACACTTCACATTACAGTTGAGACATCATAGGATCCTTCCCCACAGCCGATTAGATATCTAATGGCAAACACAAATGGTGTCCGCTTCTAACAGGGTAGTCGGAGAAAATCAGTAAGCGGGGGAGGTATAAAGTCCCAGCTGGTGCCCTCAGTGGCTTACAGCACGGGATATACAGTTACTCATTAGTCTAAGAGGAATCATTTAAACAGGACCTGTCACTTGCCGTAAATATGTCACCTCGTGTAAATGCCGCTGTTGACTTGATTCTGGCGTGATTTTTCTCTTGCTTCCTGGGATATTCCCCTCTTTTCTGCATGTTAGTCTAGTCTTTTTAGCCACCTCAGCTTGTTCAACAAAGGCTCTCATTAGAAATAGTTGAGAAACACGCCCACTTGGCAAAAAAATTTGATTTGTACTGGATATAAGGAAGAGTTGCTGTATCTCGGGAACAGAGAGGCACAGGAACCAAAGACACAGTGCCAGATTCAGGAGAACATTGGTAGGAACACCAGGTGAAAAATAAATGATATATTTACAGGTCTTCATTAATAGATTAGGGACTTTTATAGTATTAAAACTGATTCAATTGAAGAGATGAACAAGGAGATAAGGGTAATAAGAGAATGGCCATCATAACTGTGCTTCCACTGATTGTGCCACTATTGTCTGTGAAGTACGTAGCCGGCTAAGAGCATAGACCTGTTCATTGTGGTTTGTCCTGATGAAGAGGTATGTGCACCTCGAAACACGCTGACCGATAAAACCGCATCCATACCGCTTCTGTCTTTTTGATCGTATACTAGATCCTTGGCAGTGTGGGTTGTATAGCCACGTTCATCTCCAAGTTTGCTTAGAATAGCCATCATAACTCTCCTTCCACAACTGTGCCACTATTGTCTGTGCTCAGTGGCTGAGAAGTATGTAGCCGCTAAGACCATAGGCCTGTATGTGTAATACACTAGTCTCTATAGTCGGTATATGGCGTGCTTGACCACATAGATGACCACCTCACAAGGTCATGGATAGTCTTCAAATGATTGTCTCAAAATTGGGAAGATTTTTGTCAGACTTGGGGTATAACGTGTCTCTATAGGTTAGAAATAAACCAGCGTATATCCAAGTGGACTGAGGTTTTAGTGTCTACATCATTGCCCATAAACATCTGTCCTGACTCCCCTCTGCCAAAGAGTATTGCAATAGGAGCCATGAAATATCTGCCAGGCACATCTAGTCCTGCTTGATTCATAGTTTAAAGGGTTGTTCACCCTTTGGGGGACCATTTTTTTTTCTTTTTATTTAATTGCATCTATTTGGGGCTAAAAATCATTTTTGCAAATTAGTTTCATTAAAAATGTTGTACCTTTTGACTTTGCTAGTGACTTCTCCTGGGTACTGGAGATCCTCTCATCCTATTAGCGGCAGATGTGCAGTATCCAGCTGTTACCACTATAGAGTTGGCTCCACAACTAATCGCATCCTACCGACAACACAAAAGCTGATCGGGGGTGATAGAGGGGTCGCATCCCCACCAATCTGATAGGCCATCGATATAGAAGTATCCCTTTATCCAAAAGGTTGGATGGATCACTGCTATTGACAGAAGTCGCTGAGTGTCAGTATGACTGTCTCAGTACTCAAGATTGTTAGCAGATCATAATGAAATTAGCAGTAACTGCAGACATGCACTACGTATTTGAAAGTAGAACCCCCATCATGCTTTCATTGTTGATATTCAACCATGATAATTGACTGGACATGGGTATTATAATTTCCTTATACTTCTTACACTAGTCCGTGCCCTACTATGTTCACACTAGGCGTTTTTGCTGCATTTTTTGTTGCACTTTTTAATGAAAATTTTAAGCTGTGTTTTACAGTACCAGCCAAGTCTGAGATTTCAGAAATCTCATGCACACAGCTTGTTTTTTTGTCGTCCGTATTTTGTGCTGTGCATGGTTTTTTGCAGAATAGAGCATGTCACTTATTTCAGCGTTTTTCACCCATTGAAAGTAATGGGTGGTTAAAAAAGCAGTTATCAGGTTTTGCTGCATTTTTGTGCCAAAACCTTATGAAGTAGAATGATTTAACTTTTTTTGTGTCACTAAACTTTATCAGCATGCACAAGAGACAAATGCTGCATGACAGAAATGCAGCAGAACCTTTTTTTTCCTTCAGTTTCTTTACTGCCAAGGTTTTGATGCAGAAAAAAGTAGCAAAAACGCCACTTGAGAACATACCCTTAGGCTGCATTGTGTGGGCCGAACCTCCTCCGGTCAGCTCCGCCTCTGTCGGCACGCGGCCTGCGTACCCTATCTTTAGCATTGGGTACGCAGGCCGTTCGGATGAATGCGGATGCGTCTTTTTGACTATGCAGCGACCTACGCCAAACGCAGCATGTTGCATTTTGGTGCGGTGACCGCACCATCAACAAGACTCATGCGCAGGCATCCGCATTCATCGCATGCCGACAGAGGCGGACCTGACCGGAGGAGGTTCAGCCCACACAATGCAGGGCGCCTCTCGCCAGCCTAACCTCTGAATTAAGTAACATGTTTTTGAACATCTTATTGCATTTAGTAGACCTGTTAGAAGAATGTTGTTGTCTTCATGAAATGATTTTGAAAACAATATTTTCATAAAAATTTGACCTGCAGTGTAAAGCATAAGGGGACTGAGCGACCACCTGAATGTCATTTCAATTTTAAACTCCCTCAGTTTCCCAATAGAAAGTACAGCTTAGTTAGCGTTTATACGTTTGTATCTTCTGTCCACGTTTCTCCATAGTTTTTGTTCTGAATGTAAGATAAAGTTACAGTTTGAAAATGGCAGCGCTGCATGGTGGTGGAGCAGCGCCCTGAACAGCCTTTCAGTTTTAAACTCCTTTGGTTTCCCAATATACAGTGCAGCTTACTTAGCCTGAGAATTCATCCTTGAAATGCTGTGTTTTATCAGCATTATCTATGCCATGAAGGGAAATGGATTCCAAATGGAGGAAGGAGGAGAAACGATCCTGAAGGATAACAAATTTTTTATGTGCATTCTGTTTTAATGACGTTGTTATTGTATGCGACCAATGATGTTCTATAGCAGGGGTGGGCAATTAATTTTCCCAAGGGGCCGCATGAGAAACTGGCACTCCTGTGGAGGGCCCAACCAATCGGCTGAACTTAAAGGGGCGGTCCAAAACCAAAGGTGAATTTCATATTAAATGTATATCTATTCAGTGTAATTCTCTAATCTTGTTTTCTAATATACTTCAATGAAACATTCTCTAATGTATCCTCTATATTCTGACTTCTTGTATTTATTTATTTATTTATTTTTTTACGTCCCATGACACTTTTTTTTTTTTGATTCACCAGTGCATGCTGGTATACTCAAATGAGCTGTCATCAGGGGGCAGATGCTGCGGACACTGCCACAGCCTCTGCCCCTCTCTGTACAAGTTTTCTGTGCTATATTCCTTTGAATGCACAGTGACAGTGCGCTCCCTTGCCGGTGCTAAGGGGAAGAGATGACCCGGCAGGCACCCGTCCTGTCTCTGAAACAGATGACACTTCATTTCATGATGAGGAAAGCAGCTGTGGCAGCTGCCTCCTAATGATGTCCTGTACCGCAAAATGCACTGGGATTCTCAAAAAAAAAAAAGTCATTGGAAGTAAACAAAAAAAAGTAGAGTGGGAAAGGGAGAAATTTTTTTATTTGAAATATATTAGAAAAGTGAATAGATTATTGAATTAAATTTAGCATGAAAGTCACCTTCGGTTTCGGATCACCCTTTAATTCTGCATAGTATTAATTTCATAACTTTATAAAAAGCAGTTGCTTATGTGATTAAGTTTACATGAGCATATAAAAAAAATCATTATTTTCATCCAGAAAAAGACGATTTTGCATCTGTATTGTCAACCGTATAGCATCCATTTTTATACATCAGAAGTGACTAAAATTTACAAATGGAACTGCAGCACAGTGGCTCAGTTTTCAGCACTGCAAAGCTGGGGTCCTGGGTTCAAATCCCACCAGGGACAACATCTGCAAGGAGTTTGTATGTTCTCCCCGTGTTTGTGTGGGTTTCCTCCGGGTACTCCGGTTTCCTCCCACATTCCAAAGACCTACTGATAGGGAATCTAGATTGTGAGCCCCAATGGGGACAGTGGTGATAATGTGTGTAAAGTGCTGTGGAATATGATAGCGCTATATAAAAAATAAAGATTATTATTTATTAAAAATCGGATGCTATATGGATGATTCATATGGGATTCATTTTTTTAGAAAATTTTTTGCACACCCATAGACTTCAACAAGCAAGTCTCATCCGAAATACAGAAGAGACCGGTTGGTGCTGTGATCTTTCTCACACAGACATTTTCTGACTGTAATCTGGATAACCCAATTCCAAAACATTGCTCCTAGTGCTCTGTCTGAGGTCGGGTTTATTTTTTTTTTTCCACAGACAGCACTTGGACAAATATTACATTCATGTGAACATAGCCTGACAATGCTTGTTGCAATGAAGCTTATCGTAACAAGTAATAGCAGTTGCTCAAGCAATAAATTGGGAACATTGGAAAAATGTTGTTCCCCACCTCTATTCCACATGCAGAGATCCACCTCACATAAGGGGCAGGAGCTGACAGGAATCCTTACTGCAGTCTATGGAGTGGATGTGATAAGTCACAGATCACAGGGGGGAGCACTATGGGGGACTTAACCCTTACCTCTCCTGCACAGGACATACAATAGCACAAGCTGGGAGCAAAGTGGGAGGTAAGGGTTAACCCTCGTACAAAGATGAGGAGGCAGCAGAATACATGGTGGGGGCAGAAGAGCAGTTTGGGGAGCACACAGAATATCCCCTCTGCAGGCTGCATGTAGTGAAGGTGAGGGGGCACTTCACTGCTGGACCCCATATTCAGTAGGAATACTGAGCCCCAGTGTTTTATCTTCTATCAGCTGCCAGGAAGATCCAGGGAGAATTAGTGGCCACTAAATAGCCGCTCTCCCTGAACATAAACTGCAGCCCCACAAATTTCACTCCACAGTGTGAAAGGCAACACAGGTGCAACAGTGATTCCAGTGGTGATAGGAGCACTTGGAGCAGTGACCCCTAAGTTGGAGGAATGGCTACAACAGATCCCAGGAGCAAAATCTGAGTTCTCTGTCCAGAAAAGCGCAATACTGGGAACAACTAAGATCCTGCGCAGAACCCTCAAACTCCCAGGCCTCTGGTAGAGGACCTTAGAATGAGAAAGGAGATGTATGTATATATATATATATATATATATATATTTTTTTTATCCGTTTGCATGCTAAAAAGAGACAGCTAGCACAGAATAACTGTTGAAACCAAGTGCAGGAGCTCAGTGCACCCTTGGTGTGGCCAAACAGTTAAGTGTGCCTCCCCACATCCTTGTTTTCCATCTATCTCCACCTTTCGTTGTCTCTGTAAAGCCAGATCTGTCAATTAAAATAGAAGTAAGGCAGAGATAGAAGGAAAAAAAAAGTAGATGGGAAGGTGCAATGAAATGTTTGGCCACACCAAGGGTGCACCAAGCAACTGTATTTGGTTTGAACAGTCATTCTTTGCTGACAAACTCCCTTTAAAAGGATTCGGTCTGCACAGTATGACTGTTCAAACCAAGTACAGGTGCTTAGTGCACAAAAGCTTGGCCAAACAATTAAGTGCACGTTTCCTTCTACTTGTTCTCCATTTATCTCTGCTCTCTATGATGCAGTGAAGAGCTAGAGCTGTCAGTCATAGAAAGTGGGGTGGAGATACAGGGAAAATGAGTGGGTGGGAAGGTGTACTTAATTTAGCTATACCTTTGTGCACAAAGCACCTATATGTGGTTTGAACAGTCATTCTATGGTTATAGTCCCTTTAAAAATGTATAAAATGTGTGTGTATATATAATATATGCATGTACACATACATAGATAAATACAATGATAGAACGGTCTACAGATCTGAGGATAGCCCTATGCATATCCTAGTGTCGTGTCATATGGATTTTATCCCTGCTGGATATCTGTCTCTCCAGCACATACTACTGGAGCTCCAGTAATCCAGTGTTTCGGCTTATAAGATTTATTGCCCACATGCATTTCTTAAAATGAGATTGAAATCCAAACTATTTGCTAGAGTCTGTGAATCTAGGTCACTTATGTGTGTTTTCTTTCTCTCCTAGTTTTGGCATAAAGCATGCTTCCACTGCGAGATCTGCAAGATGACTCTGAATATGAAGAACTACAAGGGATACGATAAGAAGCCATACTGTAGCGCGTGAGTGACAAATGACCAAATGTGTAGTCAGTTCTCAGCAGCTCACACGTCACTGCACAGCACTGCGCGCTCAATACCATGTGAAGGGAGCACAAGCTGCTGCTTGTAAAGGGATGGTGCCACCCACCACAATCTTACACACAGATCACATAGATCATTTTATCATTTGTATAGAAAAATGGCCTTGGGGCACTTCTTGTTGTTTTGTAATGGACACCCATTAAATCATTTAAGGATTATTGTGTTATTTTGGCAAAATAAAATAAATACCATAAATTAAACTGCCTGACACGAGAATCACAACACTACAGTATATTGTTAGGTTAATAACTCCTAAAGTGTCCAGTCACGCCACTTAGAATTGTAGGAAACCTATTCTACATTTGAAGTGAGACCTGTAATAGTGGCTGTTCTCAGGCTATGTGCGCCCACAATTTTTTAGACCTGAAATTAAGCAAAAACTCCAAGTCTTACAAAACTCCTCAAAATCTTTGAGTTTCCACACAGTTTTTGCTCTGAAAACTCAACTAAGTAAAAAGACTTGATGTGAACATAGCCTCATGCCTCCCAGTTTTCCGTGCCTTAAAATTGAGCTTTGTTAGGTGGGTTGGGAAGATTGATTTGAGCACAAATGGTTTGCGAATGGAGATTTGAAAGGGTTGTCTTTGTTTTATACAATCTAATTGTAATGTATATGAAAAATTAATTACGTTACTAATATGTAGTGATTAAAAGTTTGATATGTATTATTTCCCTGGGTAGCAAAGCCTTCGCTCCTTGCTATTGCAGCTCTGAAAATGGTTAGAGGTACAGTGCCTACAAGTAGTATTCAACCCCCTGCAGATTTAGCAGGTTTACACATTCGGAATTAACTTGGCATTGTGACATTTGGACTGTAGATCAGCCTGGAAGTGTGAAATGCACTGCAGCAAAAAAGAATGTTATTTCTTTGTTTAATTTTTTTTTAAATTGTGAAAAGTTTATTCAGAGGGTCATTTATTATTCAACCCCTCAAACCACCAGAATTCTGTTTGGTTCCCCTAAAGTATTAAGAAGTATTTCAGGCACAAAGAACAATGAGCTTCACATGTTTGGATTAATTATCTCTTTTTCCAGCCTTTTCTGACTATTTAAGACCCTCCCCAAACTTGTGAACAGCACTCATACATGGTCAACATGGGAAAGACAAAGGAGCATTCCAAGGCCATCAGAGACAAGATCGTGGAGGGTCACAAGGCTGGCAAGGGGTACAAAACCCTTTTCAAGGAGTTGGGCCTACCTGTCTCCACTGTTGGGAGCATCATCCGGAAGTGGAAGGCTTATGGAACTACTGTTAGCCTTCCACGGCCTGGACAGCCTTTGAAAGTTTCCTCCCGTGCCGAGGCCAGGCTTGTCCGAAGAGTCAAGGCTAACCCAAGGACAACAAGGAAGGAGCTCCGGGAAGATCTCATGGCAGTGGGGACATTGGTTTCAGTCAATACCATAAGTAACGTACTCCACCGCAATGGTCTTCGTTCCAGACGAGCCCGTAAGGTACGTTATTTTCAAAGCGTCATGTCAAGGCTCGTCTACAGTTTGCTCATGATCACTTGGAGGACTCTGAGACAGACTGGTTCAAGGTTCTCTGGTCTGATGAGACCAAGATCGAGATCTTTGGTGCCAACCACACACGTGACGTTTGGAGACTGGATGGCACTGCATACGACCCCAAGAATACCATCCCTACAGTCAAGCATGGTGGTGGCAGCATCATGCTGTGGGGCTGTTTCTCAGCCAAGGGGCCTGGCCATCTGGTCCGCATCCATGGGAAGATGGATAGCACGGCCTACCTGGAGATTTTGGCCAAGAACCTCCGCTCCTCCATCAAGGATCTTAAGATGGGTCGTCATTTCATCTTCCAACAAGACAACGACCCAAAGCACACAGCCAAGAAAACCAAGGCCTGGTTCAAGAGGCAAAAAATCAAGGTGTTGGAGTGGCCTAGTCAGTCTCCTGACCTTAACCCAATTGAAAACTTGTGGAAGGAGCTCAAGATTAAAGTCCACATGAGACACCCAAAGAACCTAGATAACTTGGAGAAGATCTGCATGGAGGAGTGGGCCAAGATAACTCCAGAGACCTGTGCCGGCCTGATCAGGTCTTATTAAAGAAGATTATTAGCTGTAATTGCAAACAAGGGTTATTCCACAAAATATTAAACCTAGGGGTTGAATAATAATTGACCCACACTTGTATGTTTAAAATTTACTAAAATTTAACTGAGCAACATAACTTTTTGGTTTGTAAGATTTATGCATCTGTTAATAAATCCTGCTCTTGTGTGAAGTTTGAAGGCTCTAACTTATTTGCATCTTATCAAACCTGCTAAATCTGCAGGGGGTTGAATACTACTTGTAGGCACTGTATGTCCGTCAGAGGGAATGTCGTGACGTGGCATGCCCATCAGAGGGAATGTTGTGATGTGTAATGCTCATCAGAGGGAGTATCATGACTTCGCATGCCAGTCAGAGAGAGTGTTGTGACGTGGCATGCCAGTCGAGAGGGAGTGTGGTGATGTGGTATGCCCCTCAGATGGAGTGTGGTGACGTGGTATGCCCCTCAGAGGGAGTGTTGTGATGTGGTATGCCCCTCAGAGGGCGTGTCGTGACGTGGCATGCCCGTCATAGGGAGTGTCGTGACATACCAGGAAGGATCTTTTATCAAATTCTTAAACAACATGTATGTCAGTACCTGGATAAGAATGAAGTGATTAAACAGAGTCAGCATGGGTTTGTAACTAAGTCATGTCAGACTAACTTAATTTCCTTCTATGACGGAATCACTGATTGGGTGGATCAAGGAAATGCTGTAGATATAGTATATCTTGACTTCAGCAAAGCATTTGACAAAGTCTCTCATACAATCCTTATTGAAAAAATGACTAAGTATGGAATGGACAAGGCAACTGTTAGGTGGATTCATAACTGGCTTAGTGATCGGACCCAAAGAGTGGTCGTAAATGGCTGCACATCCAGTTGGAAGAATGTCTCAAGTGGGGTACCACAGGGCTCTGTTCTGGGCCCAGTATTGTTCAACATCTTTATCAACGATTTAGATGAAGGAATTGAGGGTAAACTGATTAAATTTGCTGATGACACAAAGCTAGGAGGGATAGCTAATACTGGAGAAGAGAGAGAGAGGATTCAAAAAGATATAAATAAACTGGAGCAGTGGGCAGCAACTAACAGAATGGTTTTTAACAGGGAAAAATGCAAAGTACTACATCTGGGCAATAAAAATGAAAAAAGCATACACAGAATAGGAGGAATAGGGCTAAGCAACAGCACATGTGAAAAAGACTTGGGTATACTAATAGATCACAGACTGAATATGAGTCAACAGTGTGATGCAGCAGCAAAAAAGGCAAATGCAATTCTAGGATGTATTAACAGAAGCATACAGTCTAGATCACGTGAAGTCATTATTTCCCTCTACTCCTCTTTGGTCAGACCTCATCTGGAATATTGTGTCCAGTTTTGGGCACCCCTTTTTAAAAAAGACATAAACTGGAGCAAGTTCAGAAAAGAGCGACCAGAATGGTGACCGGTCTGCAAACCCTGTCTTATGAGGAAAGGTTGCAGGATTTGGGAATGTTTAGCTTGCAAAAGAGAAGACTGAGAGGAGACTTAATAGCTGTCTACAAATATCTAAAGGGCTGTCACATTGTAGAAGGATCATCTTTATTCTCATTTGCACAAGGAAAGACTAGAATCAATGGGATGAAACTGAATGGGAGGAGACAGAGATTAGATATTAGAAAAAACTTTTTGACAGTTAGTGATCAATGAGTGGAACAGGCTGCCACAAGAGGTGGTGAGTTCTCCTTCAATAGAAGTCTTCAAACAGAGGCTGGACGGTCATCTGTCGGGGATGATTTAGCGAATCCTGCTTTGAGCAGGGGGTTGGACCAGATGGCCCAAGAGGTCCCTTCCAACTCTACGATTCTATGATTCTATGTGACATGGCACGCCTGTCATAGGGAGTGTTGTGACGTATGCCCCTCAGCGGGAGTGTTGTGACGTGGCATGCCCGTCATAGGGCGTGTCGTGACGTGGCGTGCCCGTCAGAGGGCGTGTTGTGACGTGGCGTGCCCGTCAGAGGGCGTGTCGTGACGTGGCGTGCCCGTCAGAGGGCGTGTCGTGACGTGGCGTGCCCGTCAGAGGGCGTGTCGTGACGTGGCGTGCCCGTCAGAGGGCGTGTCGTGACGTGGCGTGCCCGTCAGAGGGCGTGTCGTGACGTGGCGTGCCCGTCAGAGGGCGTGTCGTGACGTGGCGTGCCCGTCAGAGGGCGTGTCGTGACGTGGCGTGCCCGTCAGAGGGCGTGTCGTGACGTGGCGTGCCCGTCAGAGGGAGTGTCGTGACGTGGCGTGCCCGTCAGAGGGAGTGTCGTGACGTGGCGTGCCCGTCAGAGGGAGTGTCGTGACGTGGCGTGCCCGTCAGCAACCGCCAGTGAAACACTGCACATTCACTATTTTCCTGAGCGGAGTACAAGTTTAAATGGTAATATTTGGTCACATTAGGAGAAAGATTTTTTTTTTTCCTGTTTTTTTTTTTTTTACGCTTGTGCAGGTTATTGACATACAAAACCTAGCGCGAGTACCAGTATCGCGATTGCTGATGGATGTATTGCTTTTCATGACCCTCCATCTGCAGCAATTTCTTATATTAGAAAGAAGGCATTGATGATTAGAGACAAAAATAGCTCGGAACTTCTACTTGATGTATACATTAGTAAGTTGGCAATATTAATGCTTCCCACACAGCTCTTTTAAAGCAGATCTGTCACCAGATTTCACAACATAAATTGCACACATTTACTAAATGGATCTTAGACCTGATGCACTGTATACTTAAGTTTTGGCCGATATAAGGTGTGGCCATCAATTTTCAGGGCTTATATACATCATTCAGTAATGCTGTATATAACCCCCTTACCTGACTTGGATGAGCTGAAAAATAAGTTTTATTACGCTCACCTGCGGGGCGGTCCGGTCTGATGGGTGTTGCGGGTCTTATTCCGGCGCCTCACAACTTCTTCTGATTGCTGCCCTCTGCTGCTTGCTTCTTGTGGATGACACGTCCTTGCATCATTCACACAGGCTCCCCGCCATCGCGCTCCTCCGCAGGCGTACTTCTCTGCCCTGTTGAGGGCAGAGCAAAGTACTGCCGTGTGCAGGTGCCGGGGCTCTTTGAGCTTTTCTAGCACTGCAGTACTTTGCCTGCCCTCAACAGGGCAGATCAGTACGCCTGCGCAGGAGTGCGATGGCGGGGAGCCTGTATGGATGATGCAGGGTCGCATCATCCACACAAAGCAAGCAGGAGGGTGGATGAATGTCATCTGCTCAATGCAGTCTTTTATTTCCCATTGACTTGCATTGGGGTCGGGTTTCGGGCGAAACTCCAACTTTTTTTTGCCCTAGTCGGACCAGTTTCATCTGAAACGAATTTTGTTTCATGAAACCCGATCCGACTAAAGTCGCTCAACTCTAGTGGAGATCATAAGAAGATGGGAGGCGCCAGACCAAGACCAACGACACCCATCGGACTGGACCGCCCTGCAGGTGAGTGCAATAAAACTTATTTTTCAGTTCTTCCAGGTCGGGTTGGGGGCTTATATCCAGCATTATTGAATGCTGTAGATAAGCCCTGAAAGGTGATGGCTGCATCTTTTATTGGCCAAAACTGCTGACAGGTTCCCTTTAACTCAGTCTCTGCCCACCCAGCCTGATTAACAGCTCCTCAGTGTCCCTCCTCCCTGCTGCTGCTTAGGTCTCACACTGCTCAGCACAAGCTTCAGCTGTAACTCAGGCTACGTCATCCGAGACTGAATACACTTGGATTCATGAGCTATTTAACTGTATAGTGAGACTCCTAAAGTGCACATTTTTATAACCAGAGTTATCCTGCCATTTTGACATAGATTGTTTTAAGCAGGGCTGTGGAGTCGGTAAGCCAAACCTGCGACTCCGACTTCTCAATTTCCCTTCCACCGACTCCACGACTCCAACATATATTGCTTATATTTAAGTGAAAAATTTATTGTAGTACAATGTGAACATCAGACATTTAATCATTTTTATGATACAATAATCAAGACATTTAGATCGAACATAATATATATCTATTGGAATACAACTTAAGAACACAAACTGTAATAAATTGTAAATATGTAATACACTGTAATATCTATTACATATGTACGTGTGTATGTATGTGTGTGTATATATATATATATATATATATATATATAGATAGATAGATAGATAGATAGAGAGATATATATCTATCTATGTAAGTGGCAAAAAACAGTTTTCAACAAAAACCTACTAAATAACATTTGTGCAGTCTATGAATTTGTTCTAAGAAATAGAATTGCCTCCATCAGATCCTCCTTCATAGATGACCTAAAATCTGACCTAGTAATTTTAAGGCCAGAGAACAACCTCTCTATACTAACTTGGGTTGGAGGCAAAGCTGTAACCACATGGGCAACATCTCTAACAATTTCCAAGTATAAAGGGATTGCCTCATGCACAGTCAGTTTTGATGAACGGTTGAATTTTTCTTTGAGAGCAAGTGAAACATTTTGCTGAAATATGGTCAATCTGCTTGCTATAGGAGACGGAGTGAAATCTTTTTCCTTGCAGCAACGCTTTGCCTGCTCCATATCATCCAAATACTTGTCAAAGTCAGACTACTCATCTTATGAGGATGAAGATATGGCAGCAGTTGCACTGTCAGGACCCAAGTCCTCTTGCACCTGGCAGTCCTCCTGTAGGCCACTCATCCTAACTGCTACCTCAGTCAGAGCTTCTTTTCCTTTAGTAAGCTGTTGATCATCAAGCAATATACGATGACTTGGGTCCACATAAACAGCTGCCAGAAAAATTTTATTTTCCAATAGCTGTGTCTCTCCCTTTCATTGAAGCAGAAATGCCATCTGCGATTAAATCTCCTCTTTGGGACAGGCAAAATAGCAAGTTCTTCCACTCCCTTATGAAAATGCCAGGAGTTAAATCCTCAGCTTGTAATTTTTTAGTCACGGTAAATAGGTGATTAAGCAATTCCTTCAATTCAGCCACCTGTGTCCATTGACCTTCATTTAGGGTTACCTTAGGGTTCGCCATATCTATAAGAAACGGTTTTAGCCAGGATCAAAACTAGGGGTCGGGGCAGAACCTCATACTGTTCCGCAGAATCTCATACTAAAAAAAAAAGGAGTGTTAAGGCCCTTTTACATTTAGCGATGCACCAGCGATACGACCCGGTCAGGATTGCTGGTGCATCGCTAAATGATCGCTAGTGAGCTTTCACACTGAAAGATCTCACAGCGATGCAGCAGCGACGCAGCGCACGATACTCACCTTTCACACACAGCGATCCTGACGTCCTCCCGCCCGGCTCCACGCGTCGCTCGTCGTCACAGCAGGAAGCGCCGCAGGAAGCAGACGACGAGAAATGGAGCCGGACATTCTCGCGCGATCAGCGATGGACAGCGGGGGAGCCGGTCGGAGGTAAGTATCACACATAGCGATATCGCTAGCGATATCGCTATAACGTCACAAAACCAGTGACGTTTTAGCGATATTGCTAGCGATATCGCTATTTGTAAAACCCCCCTTAGTCTGTGTGCTACCCGGCTTTCATTCTTTTTGGTACAGATAAGATATGGATAGACAGGTATAGATAAATGGATGGATAGAGCAGATTTCTAATCTGCTTTTGCTATTGAAAACATTATGAGCTCAAAAATCTTTCAGGTGATGCGGTTTTTTAAAAAGCTGAGCTGCTTTTGCAGCTGAAAAATGTATCCTCAAAAAACGCAGCAAAAACGCTGTGTGTGAATGTAGCCTTAGATCAGGAATAGAACAGTCATTTATAGGACATTTCATAACTTTCCCAAATTCCTATGAAAAAATATTCAGCACATTCTGCATTGAACTACTGTACCCAATTTATTATATATTTTAGGAGTCGGACCATTTTATTCCGACTCCAACAAAATGAGCTACGACTCCGACTCCTCAACCCTGGTTTTAAGTAACTACACCAGTCTCATTAGGTCTAAGATATCCATTTTATAATGCATACCATTTGTAGGGTGAAGTCTGGGGACAGATCCACTTTAAATGTTAGCAGGCATGCATGGCGATTGTCACTCAGCTTTCCCAGAAAGCAGTCGATTTACTTTTTTTTTTTTTTTTTTCTTGTTTTTTTTTGGGGGGGAGGCGGGGCATATATATTAAAGTGAATCTGTTGCTATATAAGTGAAACGGATTTCGGGACAACTTGACAATGAAAGAAGTGATCTGGTTGCTATAGGCACCTCCTCCATTTTCCTTTGCTCCAGTTTTGATGAGTCTCCCTTGTATTATCCCCGGGTGTTAAGCAGTGCAGCTCCCATGTCCATGTTGTCTGTGTAAATTATTGTTTGTCTGTCTGGGTTTCATCTGGCCACACAACAAGCGCCATGATTACCCATGCCGTTAATGACCATGAGCCTCGGAGAAAGCTTCCCTGAACGCCAATTAAAAGGGCGGCATAAATTGTAGGGCACTTGTAAAAACATTGAATCAAGTGGTTGACACATGCAGATAGGTCTGTGAGGCGGCCTGCGTTTACAGTGTTGAGTCTCCTTGTTATTGATGGCTTCTAAGCCTGCGGGATAGATAGGCCCAGGAGACTGATAGGCCTAATTGGTATTCAGTAGGCAGCACATGGCTGACTTTGGATGTGGCTCCACACTGTGGTAATGGTATCCTGTCACATACACTCGCATTTGACCACTTGCCATAGACCTGTTCATTGGTCAGGCTGAAATACACTGGTGAGCGAATAGCAGCTGTGGAGGTGCGGAAAGCTATGAAGGAGAATCCATGCATCAGTGGTATAAGGTGGTCATAAATGTAAAATCGCCCCCACCCCAATCTGGCAAACAGAAGATAATATTTTTGGTTGCTACGGGCAACTGCTCCTTTTTGCTTTGCCCAATTTTTAATAAATCACCTCCTAGCATCCCCTAGCAATATTACAGACTTTTATTTAGAAGGGTTATCCACCTTTTTTGTTAAATGCGTTTTTTTTACTAATAATTTATATTGTTGAGTTTTAAACATGTTACTGCTTGCCTTCTATAGCGTCAGTGTTGCACTGACTATTGATGGGCTGTAAAATGGCATAACTGAGAATCAGTCAGCGAGCGCATAATGATTGGCCAATGGGAGAGTTTGTAACTTTAGTCTGTTTTGAGCTGCTCTCACCTGATTCATGACCACAGGCCACGTGAAAGTTAAGTGTAGGGAAAAATAAAGAGCCAGTAAAAGCAAAATAGTGCAGCATTTTTAATGAAATCAAGTTTTTTAGCCCCAAATACATGCAATTAAAGGGGTATTTTCAAGTGTGAAAGTAATGCCCTATCCATTGGATATGGGATAGCTTCCCTAACACTGTTGGTCTGAGCACTGGGATCCCCACCGATAATGAGAACCTGGCTCTGAAGAACAGAGTATGGACCAGTGGGAGATCATGAGATCATGCACACCTCTGCTCCGTTCATTTTTAATGGGACCATCGGAGATAGCCAATTACTTCTCTTGGATGGTCTTCGACGCTTTCCATAAGACCAAATGGAGCTGCATTGTGAATAATCAACCACTGCTCCACTCTTCAAAGACCTGGTCCTTGGAATTGGTGGGGTGATGCATTGCATCAGCTAGGCAAAGGAAATCAGAGGGGCACATTGTGGGGTCCCGTTTTTTCCGTTATACAAAATCGAGCGCTAAAATAGTTATCGGTGCCCCCCCTGGTTTTGTTGGCATAGGTGATGCAATGGATGACTTATTCTGCAAGTCCATTCCTAAAACTGAGCAGACTGATGGACTGTCTGTCTTGCTTGTTTTGGTTGGCTCTGAAAATGTCACACAAACTTTATACATATGGAGCATCCTTGTGACAAATTAACACACGTACCTCCCAACCAACCTGCACTGAAAACAACTGGAGCTTAGGTAATACTGATTTGGTGCTCCTTGTGGGCACATGGCAAAAAAGGATCCCACCGTACGCACAGTTGTAGTGAGCTAGAGACAGTCTTGTGAAATACTCATCTCATGAATTTACCAGAGTTTCTAGAATTTAGCAGAAGTGCAAACGACCGGTATCATATCGGGGTAAACTACCTCATGCACACTTCCACATTACTGATTTGTGTTGCCATGTTTAATACATAGTGTGATTATACTGTCTCAGAATAAATGGAAATTATTGGATTAAATGGAATACATGAGGGGGGAAAACGGCTGCATGTTGCCTTGTACTCTGCATTATGAAGCGGTGAGATGCTAGCTCTGCGATAGTGAAAGGTTGGGACTTCATGTGTAGCTGTAAGGCTTTGGGTGAATCAGTGCCAATGCTGCCCATGGATCTCATCGTCCGCAGTGTATGACTGTAAATAATGACGTGTTAATTTGTGTTAATTATATAATTCCACATGTGTTAATTCATAGTTTTGATGCCATCAGAGTGAATCTACAATTTTCCTAGTCAAGAAAACTCTTTGAATGAGAAGGTGTGTCCAAACTTTTGGTCTGTACTGTACATTTTATATTTCTCCTCAAAACTCCTTTTAAATAGTACAAAATTAACCCCCCCAAAAAAGGAAATGAATGGATAGACTTCCCCTATAGTGTTCCACAATTGCTCTAACCACAGAACCAGCCTTTGTCATGATCAGTGCACCTCCACCTACCGGCTGCTGCTCCTTGTCAAAGGATGCATGTTATATGTGTATGTGATCTGAGCTGGCCATCGACATGAGATTTTTGATGGCCAAACTTTAGGGCTTGTCGGACTTATCCTATGTTTCTTGAGTTTTGCCTTTTACCTTCGTCTTTGCCTCCTCCAGAAATAATCATGTTAGATGTCTGGTGTCCACTTATCTCTTTGCTTTATTAAACTAAATGTGACATTCAACTGGGGCTATAAAGCAACGTATCCCATTCAAATACTAGTAGTACTGAACTAGAGGTGGGCATTTTGATTCTTGCTGCCATTTTCAGATGTTCAGTCCTCTGTGGCAGCTGGTCGTTAGTTCAGTGCCTGGTATCTTCCACACCTCTGGCACTTTAAGGCTCCATGATGTCACATAAAGATGAAGACCTCGTAATTGCAAGGGTTCCATAGAATGCCTGGTGTAATAGAGAAGACCGGCTGCCATGGAGGACCCGATAGGATGATAGACCAGGGCAGTGTCAGTCAAATTTGTTAATACTATGTCACTGGTGCTGAGCAACCTACTATTCCTTTCTATCCTGAGTACATAGCCAGGGGCATCATTGGTGACTTCTGTATAGGACAATAGTTCATCATTTGTTTCAGGCATGGGTACAGTGCCAGTAGCTACCTACTCGCACTTGAGTTTCCACGCTACACCTACAAACACATATGCAATACAAATACAGTCGTACTGTGTGACTGTTGCCTGCTGGTGCGACAGCTTCCTTCCTTCACGTAGTACTATTCACTATGAGCCACCGGCAGCAGTTAGGAAGCAGCGAGATTATCATCTGGTGCATTCAATACTGAAAAAAGAAACAGCACTCACCTTTGCTTCGTAAAGGTTAATGTCCTTTATTTCATGTGGCGGGACTATCCTTTAACATGCAGGGAGAGCGGGGAAGTGAAGGAGGACAGTATGGTGCTGTTATTTTGTTGTCACATGTTCTTAAACCTGAAATCTCTGCATTGGCAGTATGGTTGCATCTGTTGTTCCATTTTATCAGTCATGTTCAGCTCAATGGAGACTGACCTCTATACTGGAATTACTCACAAGTCTGGAAAAATATCTTCTCCCGTGACCATAACTGTATCTTAATTATTTCCAGTAACCTTCTCTTTTTTTATGCCGTTTACCTTGGTGCTAATTACGGGAGAAACAATAATTGGAGTAGTAGTAAAAAGAATGGAGTTGCAGTAAGGGTCTGGTTGGTGGGAGCCACATCGTACCTTTGGTACCCATTCCCAATCTTGTCCTCTATGATGGCTACTCATGAATCAGGCCCTCCCCGCTGATGTGTATAATGGCACAATTAGATGTGCTGCCTTTAACTTTTATACGACCACTGATTGATTATATGCAGGCCTGGCACCGGGTTGTGTAATGCTCTATTTGCACAGGCAATCGAGCGTTCTTGGCGCAGTTTTTTTTGTACACATCATCGTTCCTGTTAGCGCACAGACCCAAAGATGTGCTGCCGAGATCAGTTATATTTAAGCCTGTTTAAAAAGCTTGCATCCAGGAAATTTCTATTGCTTGTTCCGCTGATGTTTGGTGGCCAGTTTAGATACAGTAGTCAGATAATCTAGAATGATCATTCCTTGGAACACTCATTCCCCAATTTTTACCTTGTTTAAATGGGTCTTAAGGGACCATGGCCACCCCTTTGCTTTATAGGTTCATTGAGGAACCATCAGGGGCCTCTCTATTCTCCTGAAAGGTGGTGGACTTCGATATAAGCAGTAATATATACTATCCATATAAAGTAAAAATGCTGGGTGTAGAAGAACTGACCCAGATAGGAAGGTTAGGCGTTGAGGGCCCTTTGGGGTATGCGCATCCTTTGTCCCAGTCTAATTGACCATGCAGTAAGTTGTGTTTTAATATTGTGCACAACTCCTTGCCATTGTTGAGCTCAATGTTTGGACAATGTACGGTAGTTAGTAGGTAATATCTAACGTACGTCTATGCTAATCGGGGTGTGTCGGCTCTTTACGCTGCTTTGGCAGTGCAGCAACCTACCATTACAAGAGCAGGAGGGGATTGGGCAGATTCCAGTAATTCCAGAGACGTTAACATTTCACTCTCTCTGCTATGTCAGGTCATAGGGCTCCCAGGTCACAGACTGGCGTCTTCCACTAGAAATCTCATAGCCCCAGAGTCTTCATTAGATTTCATTGCTGTAAGGGGAGCACTCATGTCCACATTTTGCTCCTATTTGGTGTTAGTGTGATAATTTGCTCTTTTTCTGCCAAGCCCAGTGGTGCCTACAAACAATTAAGGAGTAAGTAAAGTTGACAGTTGAACATTTTTAGACCTTTTAATTTTTTACAGATCGGTGGGATTCCAGGTCCTAAGACAATATTCTAGGAAAGGATCCAGCTAAGCAGATATAAAATCTTCCTCTTTATCGGTTAAGTTATAAGAACATCTTTACTTTCAAAAACATTCGCTGATGGAGAGTGGATGCACAAATGTTTTTATAACTTTACCAATAAAGAGAGAGATTTTATATCTGCTTAGCTGGATCCTTTCTTACAATATTATGGCTGTTTCCGTCCTCAGCAATGACGCAGATCCAAGCTGTGGAAAGAAATAGGTTGTTACGGTGAGCTGGATTCTTGCTTCTACATTCTGGTCCTGAGACCCCCCCACTGATCTCTCTAAAGACCACTGAGAAATGCGCAACTCAGGAGACTGAAGTGCACAGCTCTGACCTGATCGTGGGTATGGAGCGGAGTACGGACTCAGTAGAAAGTTTCTGAATGTGTACTCCATTCAGTTCTGAATCTCTTACAGCCAATCACCGTTCTCCATCCTCTGGAAATAAGTCATCTATAAAAAATCATGTCCAGTGAAATCTGAAATGTGTGGCTACGAACAACTAAAAAGTGTATGATTGCATTAGCAAAACGTTCCTCAACCTGAAGAACATCCTTTTGATGAATGTTCAGCCGTCAACCTACCTCTATGGAACGTGTGTGGCCGCTTTTAGGGTTGGCGTCCAGTTTATAATCTGTGGTTGCATTAATGTTCCACAATCTAGAATGGTCTGCTGATGCCAAATACTGGGATGATTTGCTAAAGCACTAAACCTATAACCCATGTTATCTGCATCTAGCGTACAGTTGAATATGACCTATTGCTCTCTATCAGCCCATATGGTGCACGATAGTGATGCATTGCCTCAGTTATGGCTGCTTTACTTGTTCTCCATACTTTCCTCCCCACTCCTCATTATTGCTTATGTATTTCTGCATTTTCTCTTCTCTGATCTCTTGACTTGTAGGCCTGCTCTGCACGTCAGACTCTGCTGCAATCTCCACTGCCCCATTTCTATGACAGGATGTGTATCTTTGTGCTGCGGGTTATGACGCCCTGTACTGACTAAGCATCAGCTATGCAACTGCCTATAAATAGACATAAGGGTTGGAGAGGATGTGACTGTGGTCAGGGATGGAACGCCCCGTGTGATGCGAGTGGTCACCTACACGTAGGCCCATTCGCATCCTGTCACCCTGTGGACAGGATACAAATAGTTAGTGTGGCTACTTTTCCAGCCACCCACTGAGATCTGTATATGTCGCTGTGCATAATGCTGCTTCTCTATCCCTATGAGAAACTAGCTGCGAACTGATGAAAATATCATTTATAGAGCAGATTACTTGTGACTACCAGTGCCTCCTATTCTCAGGGGTCCAGTAAGCAGACGACGTGTTGAGGGCATTCGCATGGTAGTTTCAAAGTGATAATGTATAAGGCTGCGTTCACACGTGTGGTGTACATGCTTCGTTTTCTGCAGCTGTCCGCACCATAATGCACAATAAATCTCGATTATTGCTGATTTTTTTCCCTCATTTTTATTGTATTGGGTTTTTATTGTAGACTTGAAGCACCAATTTTAATGCTTTTTTTTAGCACAGAAAAACTTGATTCTGTGCTTAAAAACGCAACTTTTTTTACTTGTGTATTTTTTGGGGCTTCCCATAGAAGTCTATAGAGAAAAAATACTCTACAAAGACACACAGTTCAACAGCGTCTTTAGATGCACAGTGGGAAATCACATCCACTTTGCTTGGACAGTGAAGTGCAGCTGATTTTCTGTACAAAAAAATGCAGTAGAAAAGATAGTGAGGATTTTCCACGCGTTGTTGCATATGAAAATTGTGCAGTGTATTATAGTACTTATAGTAAATTTTAAAAACAAGTTACAGAAATTTTCTTAAATTGACTTGAAATCTGCAGCATGTGTAATTTCTCACCCTTTATGATGAATATATTGAAATCTGCAACAAATCCACCGCAAAATCTGCATGTCAGGATATGTGCACAGTTAATGATTTGCTGCAGACATTTCTGCATCAAAAACGTGTTTTGGCAGAAAAAACACTGAACAAAAAAAAGCCATTGACATTCCGCAGATTTGTAACTGCTTATTTTTCCTTGCAGATTTGAAACAATGTGTGCCAGAAATCTTACTCCCTTTGCAGAGACATTAAAACGCTGAAGCTTTTAATGCATGGGGCACGTGACGTGTAGACTACAGTTTTTGGTGCAGATTTTCTGGACATCGCACAAATGTTAGAAATTGGGCTGAGTCCTCAAAAAATTATCTCTTGTATTAATATCTGCTATCATGGGTCACAACCTGAATTGTATCTGGAAAGAACTAGGAGTCAACACTCTAGGGGACATTTATGATGGAAACAAATTCTTAAAATTTGCAAATTTAAAAAATAAACGCAATTGGTCATCAACAATTTTCCTTGAATATCAAATCTTAAAAGATAACATGTCGGCATTCCTCAAACTTAAACCAATTTTTACTGAGACGACTGTCAAAATCCTTAGTAATATAGATCACAAAATCTTCTGGAGTCATAAATTTATCTATGAATGTTTCAATCAAATGTCAACCCCCCAAAAAAGCGCCTTTATGCTAAGATGGGAGAAGGATGCTAGGTCTACGCACTCCCTGGACGAATGGGAAGAAGCTTTCACATTATCATATAACTCAACACTATCTATGCCACTTCAGGAGACCCATTTTAAGGTGGTATCTAGGTGGTATTTCACCCCGGTTAGAATGGCACACTTTGGGACATCCAACTCTCCATTGTGTTGGAGAAACTGTGGCAGCAGAGGTGACCTCTTCCACATATTCTGGGACTGTCCAATAACCAAATTGCTTTGGCATCAAGCATCCAAGGTTATTGGGAAACTGCTAGGTAAACCTTTTATACTCTCCCCCCATTTAGCATTACATTCGTTAAACTCAGATTGCATAGACTCTTCCTTGAAACCTTTAGTCCTACACATTTGTTTAATTATTAAGAACTCGATAGCATATCACTGGAGGGGACATTTCCTCCCAAAGATAGAAGACATCATATCTCTACTGGTTCAACACAGAACATATGAGCTCAAATTTGCTCTTGCACATGACCAATTTAAAAAATTCCACAATAAATGGTCAAGATGGGATCACACATTCCCATCGTCTATCCAATAAGTTACAATTTAGCTGTGTTTTACATTTTTCTGTTGGCGTTATACAAACCATTATGTTCAATGGTACCACATGTTTGCTTACTGTTTTTGTATGTTTTTATCCTATATTCCGCCTTCCTTCCCCTTCCTTGTCCTACCCTCCCCTCCCCTCCCCCTCCATTTCCAACTTCTTTCCCTGTTCAAGTCAAAAATAAAAAATTTTTTGGAAAAGAAATTGGGCTGGGATCATAACCACCTGATGCAGTATGGTAATGATATCAGTGACGAAATGGCGTAAAGTACCCTCACCCAAAAATATGAAAAATATAAAACTAAAATACTTTATTATTTCACAGCTGAACAAGTCCAACTTTTCCAACCAACCTCTCGTCACATGACAACTATATACACACTTACATGCTAAGCTTCTGAACTTTTCACTTGACGATAACATGTGCTTGCACTTTTTGGCTTTTTGTGTATTTTTGGAATTTTTCTTTTCTTTTTTTTTCGCAAAACTCCTACATTTGTATAGGGTGGCTGCCTGTGCATAGTATTTGTGATCTGTATGTATTGTAGGTGGATCATCCTGCCCTATCTTTACTTGTATTTTCATCTGTTTGACCTTATGATGTAAATTTTTAAATATATACATATTAAAATAATGTGCAATAATAAAGTTTTTTTTTGTGGAAAATTTGTAGCGAATCTGTTGTGTGCATTTACCCTACAGGGTTAAATCCAGGCAAGCACCTTTATCACCATAAAGGGAATTATGAAATTTAGACCCCTCTCATTCTACAAGCTGGAGATATTTTCTGCACGCATTCCCTTCCTCCTTTCCTGTATGTGGTCATAAAGGTTGAGTATTTTTGCTGCAGGCTCTAAAAAGAACAAAACTACATAGAGGTGTAATTTCTGGTATACAGCAGTATGAAGCCTGGTATAAAATACACTGCACCCTGCCAGTGATAAGGGTGAGACGGCTGTGTAGATAGCACAGTCTGGTATTAGTTACATGGTGGCTGGAAGAGACAAGAAACAATGAAACACTTGGCAGTGGCCTGTAATAGGTGTCTAATTACTGTGATATGGAGGGCAGTCGCATGTTTGGCCATCACACAATATTGTCTAGTAATGTTTTACAAGACTCCGTGGCCTAAAATACTGGATATACAAACCCTGGAACGTTACAGATTATCATTGGATTGATTGCTTTTGCTTCTGAAGAATGAAACTCCTAATATATTAGTAATCTCCTAGTCCAAGGATGCACATCCCCGGGTGAGTAGTACAGATGTAGATGAAGAAATTATAAAGTTGTGCAAAAAAATATTTGCAGCACCGTGGTCTAGCCACCATGTCAGTAGTCATACCAGAGCACTTCAAACCCCCTAATTACCTACGTCCTCTAGGAGCCGGGGATGGCACAGCTGATGGGAGGCTTTCAGTTCTATAGTCAGGTGGCAGAAGAATGAAAACGTGGCCTTTGCTGCTCATGTGTATTTGATTGTTAGCATCATGCCCTCTATTCCAGTATCCATTCCTCAATTTTTATGAAAATGTTTTTATTGATTAATAAACAGTAAGTTTTGATTTTTTTTTTTTGTAACTTCATATGTTCCAGATTAATTTTATTAGGGGCTATTCTGTTGTTGAATCTCTTTAAGGGTTGTAGACATGTATCACTTGTAATCTTAATGATTTCTTGTGTTTTTTCAATGTGTCCTTAAGAATTGTCAGCTGGCTGTGATTTTATTTCCGGCTTCCTACAGTCTCCGCTAGACGGAGCTTACTGTATACGATACAAAGTCATTAGAGGGGGAACCAATCCCTTGATTCATGTTGCCCAAACCACTGACAGCATGAGTCAGAGAATGGCTGCATCACTGCAGCCAGGTATGTTTTACACCGAGAAGTTCCAGTGTTTCAGAGAAAACATAGTTGTTACTGATTTGGCACAGTTCCTGGTCAACTTTCCTCCATACCGCTGCAAGTGATTGACCAGTCTCTCTTATGTGTACATAGGAAGAGATCTGTCAATCATCATGAGTAGTGCAGGGAGAACAATGTTTTGTGTGAAGGGCCGAAGCGTTTCAGAGAAAAGCAATCATGTTGCCATGCTCTGATTTATGCTTTCCATGTTTTGGGCAGCATGAATAGAGTTAGGCCTGTTTCACACTTCCGTTTTTGTGTCCGCCAAACGGATCCGTTTCCGTTTTTTTGACGGAAACTGATGCAAACGGATCCGTTTTTTTAAAAACGGATCCGTTTTTTTGACGGATCCGCGGTAACCGTAATGGAAGTCTATGGGACAAAAAAAACGGATCCTGCAAAAAATGGCGGATCCATTTTTTTATGGAAAACAACGGATTTTGACGGATTTGAAAAAACGGAAGTGTGAAACAGGCCTTACAGGTTCCCTTTAAGTAGTGATGAGCGAGTATACTCGTTAATAATATAATATAAAAACCTCAGTGGCGCTCAAGTATATATAGGGACTCCAGCAGCAAAAGCAGAAAGACACCAGTCACCATAGATGTCAAAGGGAAAGTCTGTATAGATAAATGAATTACTACTGAGCTTAGTCACTGGTATCTATTGTCTTAAATGGATTTGAAAAGAAAAGAAAAAATCAAAGTCCAGAGCACAATAAAAGAGCCAGGTTTGGACAGAGAATAGCAATAAGTAACACTAAAAAAGTCATATATATCCCTTTGGATGCTTAATGCCAATTGTAGAGCAAGAAACCAAGATTACCTTGTAAAGCAGTAGGGGTTAACAGCCACAGAGGGGGAGGGCGGGCTCAGTCTCACAAGTGAGGGCTGATTCTGTATTTGGAGATCCCAAAAGTCCTTCTGTAAGTAATAACACTCCTCGGGTGGGTTGCTGATTTAAATGCTTCTTGCTTAAGAACTGCAGTAATCCTGTTAGCGATGCTACCCCGGCCGGTGGCAGCAAGTCGCTCTAATGGCAGGCTGGGTGGGAAAACACACTGAACTAGGTGCCTGAACTTCACACTATGCTCGTCAGCACAGGACCTGTGTGAAGTCAGAGACACGTGATGCACTGGGCTGCAGCCTAGAGATTGCAATGAGGACCAAAAAGCTATCCTACATGTTTCAGAGACTCCTGTCTCCTTCCTCAGGGATGTGGTCCTGCTTGCAATCTCTGTAGTATATACAGTGGGGAAAAAAAGTATTTAGTCAGTCAGCAATAGTGCAAGTTCCACCACTTAAAAAGATGAGAGGCGTCTGTAATTTACATCATAGGTAGACCTCAACTATGGGAGACAAACTGAGAAAAAAAACCCCAGAAAATCACATTGTCTGTTTTTTTTTCATTTTATTTGCATATTATGGTGGAAAATAAGTATTTGGTCAGAAACAAAATTTCATCTCAATACTTTGTGATATATCCTTTGTTGGCAATGACAGAGGTCAAACGTTTTCTGTAAGTCTTCACAAGGTTGCCACACACTGTTGTTGGTATGTTGGCCCATTCCTCCATGCAGATCTCCTCTAGAGCAGTGATGTTTTTGGCTTTTCGCTTGGCAACACGGACTTTCAACTCCCTCCAAAGGTTTTCTATAGGGTTGAGATCTGGAGACTGGCTAGGCCACTCCAGGACCTTGAAATGCTTCTTACGAAGCCACTCCTTCGTTGCCCTGGCGGTGTGCTTTGGATCATTGTCATGTTGAAAGACCCAGCCACGTTTCATCTTCAATGCCCTTGCTGATGGAAGGAGGTTTGCACTCAAAATCTCACGATACATGGCCCCATTCATTCTTTCATGTACCCGGATCAGTCGTCCTGGCCCCTTTGCAGAGAAACAGCCCCAAAGCATGATGTTTCCACCACCATGCTTTACAGTAGGTATGATGTTTGATGGATGCAACTCAGTATTCTTTTTCCTCCAAACACGACAAGTTGTGTTTCTACCAAACGGTTCCAGTTTGGTTTCATCAGACCATAGGACATTCTCCCAAAACTCCTCTGGATCATCCAAATGCTCTCTAGCAAACTTCAGACGGGCCCGGACATGTACAGGCTTAAGCAGTGGGACACGTCTGGCACTGCAGGATCTGAATCCATGGTGGCGTAGTGTGTTACTTATGGTAGGCCTTGTTACATTGGTCCCAGCTCTCTGCAGTTCATTCACTAGGTCCCCCCGCGTGGTTCTGGGATTTTTGCTCACCGTTCTTGTGATCATTCTGACCCCCACGGGGTGGGATTTTGCGTGGAGCACCAGATCGAGGGAGATTATCAGTGGTCTTGTATGTCTTCCATTTTCTAATTATTGCTCCCACAGTTGATTTCTTCACTCCAAGCTGGTTGGCTATTGCAGATTCAGTCTTCCCAGCCTGGTGCAGGGCTACAATTTTGTTTCTGGTGTCCTTTGACAGCTCTTTGGTCTTCACCATAGTGGAGATTGGAGTCAGACTGTTTGAGGGTGTGCACAGGTGTCTTTTTATACTGATAACAAGTTTAAACAGGTGCCATTACTACAGGTAATGAGTGGAGGAAAGAGGAGACTCTTAAAGAAGAAGTTACAGGTCTGTGAGAGCCAGAAATCTTGATTGCTTGTTTCTGACCAAATACTTAATTTCCACCATAATATGCAAATAAAATGAAAAAAAAACAGACAATGTGATTTTCTGGATTTTTTTTTCTCAGTTTCTCTCCCATAGTTGAGGTCTACCTATGATGTAAATTACAGACGCCTCTCATCTTTTTAAGTGGTGGAACTTGCACTATTGCTGACTGACTAAATACTTTTTTTCCCCACTGTATGCACACACTCAATAGAAGTCAATAAATCAATTAAAAATGTCCATCATCACTGGAAGCCAAATAGTTCAATTTCACTATTGAGTCCTTTAGGAATGAGAGTATCAAGCATAAAAATCCAGCGTAACTCAGCGCGAGACATTAGTTTTATATGGTCTCCTTTGCGTGCCTGTTTATGAACAAGTTCAATCCCCATAACTGTCATATTAGACACCAAACCTTCATGATAATTAGCAAAGTGGCTTGACAGAGGATGGCCCATGAATTTCTTCTTTATATTCCAGATATGTTCGTTTATCCTTATTTTTAATGGGCGTTTAGTGTGCCCTATATAGATTTTTTTCACAGGGGCATTTTATCATGTAAATGACACACTCTGTAGCACAGGTGATGTAGTCATCAATCGTATATTCCTTGTTACCTTTAATAAAGGTTGATTGTTTGCCAGTTTTTGTTTGGCGGCAAATGCAGCAACTTCTGCAGGGAAAAAAATCTTTCAGACTGGCCAAAAAAGGAAGAGTGGATTTTTTTATACTATTTGAGGGCACGCTTGGAGCTATAATACTCTTAAGGTTACGTGCCTTCCTGTACACAAATCTTGGACCCTGTGGAATGATCGATCCCAGAGTTTTATCCTCTCTCAAAAGATTCCAATGTTTCTTCACTATTTTATTTAAAATGTGGGCGTAGGAGTTATACTCTGAAATGATAGGGACAAAGTCGTCCTGCATTTTATATGGAGGTTTGCTGGTATTACAACTTAGATCGGGTGAATCGGTCCTTAAAAGACTTCTCGCTGTTTTATCCCTCACGGAACATATAGCTTCCTCCAATAAAGCATCATTATACCCTTTTTCTAGGAATTGTTTTTTGAGTGACTGCTTCCAAGTCAAAATCCTGCACTTTTGAACAGTTGCGGCGAATCCTCGTAAATTGGCTCTTTGGTACATTTAATAGCCAACTAGGAAGATGTCAACTATCTATGGGGATAAAACTATTAGAATCTGTAGTTTTTCTAAAAGTCCGTGTTTTGAATTTTATTATTTTCAATAAAAATAGTCAGGTCTAAAAAGTTGACAGAGCTGGAGCTGATGGTGGAAGAAAAATTTAAAAAGTACTCATTTTTATTCAGTTAAAAATTGTTCAAGCTCCTTGTAACCCCCCGACCAGATAAAAATTACATCATCGATGAAACGTTGCCAGAGTACCAGGCCCGCGTGCATCCCTCCGGTAGGATAGATGGTCTCCTCTTCCCATCTACCCACATAGAGGTTAGCGTAGCTTGGCGCGAACCTGGTACCCATGGCAGTACCCCATTGCTGGAGTAGTAGTGCGTCTGATATTTAAAATAGTTGTGAGTAAGTATAAAAGACATGCAATTTTTTAAAAACTCAATTTGTCCTTCTGGTAGTAAATTCTGTTTAATTTAAAAAATGTGCAGCTGAATTGCATCCCTTATCATTTTGTATAACAGTATAGAGGGAGGCAATATCCAGGGTGCCTAGGATATAATGGTTTTTCCAATCAACACCCTCCAGAATTTTCAATATATGAGAAGTATCCTTCAGGTAGGCTGGTAATATGCAAACGATTTTTTGTAGGTGGCAATCAATATACTTGGATAAATTGGCTGTGAGGCACTGTATCCCGGAAATAATAGGACGGCCCGGTGGTTTAACTAGATCTTTATGGATTTTCGGTAAATAGTAGAACATGGCTACCCTTGGGTGTCTAGTGTAAATAAAATCATACTCCCTCTTCATCAAAAATCCCTCATTAAAACCCTTATCCACAAGTACTTTCAATTTGGCCAGAAACTTATCAGTGGGATCATTAGTAAGTTTTCTGTACGTGCGAGAATCACTCAATAGACGTATGGCTTCTTCATGGTAATTCTTTTCATCAACGATTACTATACCACCCCCTTTATCTGCTGGCCTAATGACAATTTTATTATTACCCTGTAAGGATGTAATAGCATTACGTTCGGAAAATGTAAGATTGTACTTGTATTTGGAACACCTTTTGTCACTGATCTTGCGAATGTCGGCTATCACGTTACTTTGAAACGTGTCCATTGCTTTAGAATACTCATTTAAGGGGTGGAAATTTGACCTGTTTCGCAGACCAGTGTGTGCAAAAGTATTGCTGCTGCAGGTATTCTCCTTTATTGGATTCTTCATAAAATGTTTTCTTATAGCTAATTTTCGCATGAACAATTTGATGCCGATAAATGCTTGAAATTTATTACATCGGCATGCTGGGGCATAATTGAGACCTTTATTCAGTAATGAAATTTCATTCTGACTCAATGTGTACGTACTAAGGTTAAAAATGGATTTCATGTCTTGTTTAATGATTGATTTCTTTTTCTTTTTGGAGAACTTCCCCCTCACGGCGACCCCTCCTATATATTTTTTTGGGACCACCTGAAAAAAAGTATACTCGTTACTTGAGATTTCCAAGCATGCTCGGGTGATCGCCAAGTATTTTGGGTGTGCTCGGAGATTTGGTTTGTGTCCCTGCAGCTACATGATTTGCGGCTGCTAGCCCACCTGAATACATGTGAGGAATGCCTGTTTCTTAGGAAATCCCCACATGTATTCAGGCTGTCAAGCAGCCACAAGTCATGCAGCTGCGGCGACACAAACTAAGTCTCCGAGCACACCTAAAATACTGAGAGAACACCCAAGCATGCTCGGAAATCTGGAGTAACGAGCATACTCGCTCATCACTACCTTTAAGGTGTTCGTTGTATCACCTGTATGAAGTAATCTCCTATGCTCCCTCTAGTGATGACTGGCTCCCTGCCTGTAACCTGATCACACTGATCCTTCCACAGAGGATCATCTAGCATGTGACTGGCACTACTGTGACTAACTTGTTCAGTTTCCAGTTTCCGGTCTGAGCTTCCTCATTCCCTCTCTTTAAGCGAGTTTGTCATGTCCTAATGTGCAAGTATCTTACTTTAGTCTAGCATAGTGGAAATGATCTTGAGTTTCATGTTTTCAGTGGGCAGTTTAACACTTTAGGTACACATTAGAGGGGTTCTCCATTGTCTCCAGAAAATAATATTCATATGTTTTTGGAATAATAACCAAGTTCTTGTCCTCTTCTTATTCCAGGCATTACCCCAAGCAGTCTTTCACTATGGTGGCTGACACTCCAGAAAACCTCCGCTTGAAGCAGCAAAGTGAGCTGCAGAGCCAGGTACAAAGTCTTCCATGTATCGTGTTTGTACATGTCCATAGTGTGGTGGCTCTGCACCTGCCTGAATGCCCCCTGGGTCACATTAATGAATGGGCCAATACATTTGACCTTAAAGAGAGTAGGTCACCCTAAATTCGCACTTAAAACTAACTACCACTTAGCCTTGCAGGAGATGTAGCTTCAATAAAAAAATGTTCTTTTTGTTTTTATGTGTTCCTCCATTGCCACCCTCCCCTCCCACCCCCCAAAAAAGCAACTTTATTGTAATGTGCAAATGAAGGTGCTCAGCGCACCCTTAAGGTGGCTAAAAGTTTTGGTGCACCATCTAACTCATTGTTAGATTACTACCAGTCCTATGTTGATAGCGCATGCTTGCCTAGAGACAGTGCTGTCTAAAGGTAAATCTCCATTGTGTGGTCACTGTCCCTGTGCAAGAGAGAGCACACAAATTATTCTCTCCATGCTCCTGACATTGCTCATCTCCTCTATTACTTCAGCGCACAAATCACTCGCTCTTCGCTCCTGACATTGCTTGTCTTCTCTGCTTTTACTTCAGCACAGTAGAGCACACAAATCACACTGTCCTCGCAGCAGACATTGCTACATAGCTGTACCTGAGCACCGTCATCAGCTAGGAGACAGTGATTACTGTGCTCTCTCCTGCATGATACCAGGTTAGACAAACAGAAGTGACGAGAGAGTGACCTCCTACACAGAGGAAGTGATCACATAATAGTGGTTTATTCCTTCTGTGCTATATAAAAGTATAGTTGCCAAGTTTAAAATTAACAAAGTTGTCTCAGGTTCATATTAGGGTAAAACTGAAAAGTACTTGCAAAAACAAGCAACTTTGCAGTTTATCTCCCACGAATGGAAGGATTTTTAAATGTTATAATGTGTAGCGCGTTACCTAGTTTAATGGACACTCTGCAGTGCCGGCCTGGTTACGTAGGCAAGGAGCATGTTGCATGAGCAGGCTGTATACTTTGCAACTGGCTATTGCCACTCTGAAGCTGGCCAGATGGCCCCTAGGAAAACAGGAAGCTGGGGTTTGGAAGGGTTGCGCTCCTGAAGGTACAACTTGCGAAAACCCTTTTAAAGGGAATCTGTTACCCCATTTTAGCCCTATCAGCAGCCTGCACCACCATCAGGGACTTATCTACAGTATTCTGTAATGCTGTAGATAAGCCCCCAATGAAACATGAAAGAGAAGAAAAACACGTTAATTATACTCACCGGGGGGGCGGAGTCAGGTGCAGTGGGTGTCGAGGTCCCATCTGGCGCCTCCCATCTTTATACGATGTCCTCCTCCTTGCTTCTCCCTTGACTCTTGTGCATGCGTACTTTATCTGCCCTGTTGAAGGCAGAGTAAAGTACTGCAGTGCGCAGGCGCCGGGAGAGGTCAGAGAGGTCCAGCGCCTTCGCACTGCAGTACTCTGCTCTGCCCTCAACAGGGCAGATAAAGTACGCTTGCACAGGAGCCGAGGGAAAAGCAAGGAGGAGGACATCATCGTATGAAGATGGGGGCACCGCACCGCGACACCCATCGGACCGGACTGAATGCCAGGGTGAGAATAATCGAACTTTTTTTTTTCTTATCTTTCAGGTTACATCGGGGGCTTATCTACAGCATTACAGAATGCTGTAGATAAGCCCCTGATGGCGGTGCCGGCAGCTGATAGGCCAAAAATGGGGTGACAGATTCCCTTAAAGACAATAACTTAAATATCCATCTGTAAAGGAAATGATGACTCTTTGAGATAACTCGCTGCAGTTTAACCTTTTAGATTAGTCAATAGCAACTCTGAGAAGGCCCCCATGTCTGCCATATTTGTACTTTTTTTTTAAACAAACATCTGGCAATAGTGCAAAAAAAAAATAAGTTAAACTCTTGTTTTGTTTTATTTTCTTTTTAAAGTTGTAAAATATAAAATCTATATAAATGTTTTATCTCCGAGTCGCACCGCGCCACAGAAAAAGGTTAATTTGTCATTGTGCCCTCTAAATGAATGCCATAAAAACAAAATTCGAGCAACAATGGCAGAATATTTTTTTCTCTATTCTTTTCTACAAATGTTTTTTGCTATTTTTTTTTCTTATGATGAATTAAATCGTAGCATTTAAAACTACAACTCCTCCTTGATAAAACAAGATCTCATATAGCACCATCATTGGAATAAAAAATGGATTGCTCCAAAGATGGTGATGAAAAAAAAAACAAAGCCAGAAAATGGCAAAGTCCTGTGATCATCACCTTGGTCCTCATCGCCCGGCTGCTTGGATTGAGCAAACAGTGAAATGACTTGCGCAGCTTGCTATAGAGGTCTGCAAGAAACGCTGCGTTCTCTGTATTCTTTTCCTTACTGCGCAGTCATAGCAACATGTTATAAGACGTCGCAGGTCATCCTTCATGTCACTACAAGGAGCCAGAGAGTCTCCTGAAAAGTGTGAAATTGTAATATTCAAAAGACTTTGGAAATGAAGGCTGAACGCGCATCCAGCCATACAGGGGTTAAATGCTTTTCCTGTTGTCATGGCTGCAGTGTCCAAGGAAACAGCAGCATTTCATCCCCCCATGTTATTATATAAATGGAAATAATTTGACATTTTCTATAATTCTATAGGTCTTCTGTCTGAGTGATCTATTGTTCTGTTATTACAGTGGGGGAGGGCTGAGTGAGGCCATATTACCTCTTCCATGAGTTTTACAATTACATAGATGGCCTATCTGGCTGAATCCATGCATTATAAGAGTACAGTCACCTATTGACTAAGCAACTTCAGTGAAAAACGAGGGGTAAATATTGGTTGGAGGCTGGTTCTCGTCTTAAAGTGACAGACCTCACGTTTGGGCTCGTCATGCCCTCGAGCTTCCTGTCAGTCTGCCTAAACAAGGCCACTAGGAGCCTCCATCGTCTGTGTCATACATGGGTCGATCAGGTGATGGTTCAGGTCTCTTGGTTTGTGTTTAGATGTGAACAAAGCAGGAAACCTCCAACAGATCCATCCTGGTGGCATAAAAGACTGCCATGGAAACTTTTTTTTTTTTGTTATTAAAAATCTGGCGTTTTCTTAATTTTTAGATTCGTTATAAGGAAGACTTTGAAAAGAATAAAGGCAAAGGATTCAGTGTGGTGGCTGATACTCCTGAGCTGCAGAGAATTAAGAAGACTCAGGACCAGATCAGTAATGTGAGTATGCCCAGTAGCCCTCACTAGGTTGTTATCCCCATGATGGGGGAAACTAAAGGCCCACCATAAACATAATAATGTAGCTGTAGGTCTAATGATCTGCTGACCTACAACTATCTCCCCTGACTCCAGCATAGACAGGAATGCTTGGTATGGCCAAGCGCTCCTGTGTTCTCGGAGAGCCGCTGCCAGACTCCACTGGTGGGGACTTCTCTCCAGCGGGAACAAAAGGGACAGATGTAGGAATTCCATCGTGCCGATCCTTCTCTTCTCCCAACGTCCTCTGTCGGCAGAGAGTCGACAGTCTCAGCTCACCATGCACATTAGATTATTGGAGGGTCCATCCGACTTGATTCCATTGGGTATGGGAGCCTTAACTGCACACAAGACCTAACAATCATCCTAATTCTGCACTTTACAATGCAAGTCACCCATGTTGATAGTGAGCGCCCGCATATTTTCATTGTACCCTGCCATAGCAAGTGCTGGTGTCATAAAATTACCATTGCACCAGACTTGATGACGAAAGCATTGCTGGCAAATATCTTTTGGTACTCCTAAAACTGTCTTCTCTCGTAGATAAAATATCATGAAGTGTTTGACAAAAGCCGGATGGGAAATCCCTCCATTGATGCGGGAGATATGGATCGCAGAGGATCAGATGATGTTGCCAATTACCGCCGACCCTCCTCAGACAGTATGCAGCCGCATCAGCCCCCGGCCAGTAGCTCAGGTAATCAAATTATAGGCATACAAACACAGTTGTTGGTCATGTGGGTAAAAGTCTATACACTTTAGATGTCTTAAAGAGTAGTCATCGCTTTAATTTCTATTTAATAAATCCTTAATACCCAAGAAAACAAGCAACTTTGTAATAGTTTTCTGAATGCTGAGCTTTGTATAATCCTGCCCAAACCACAGATTGACAGCTCTCTATGTACACTGTGCATAGGCAGAAAGCTGCCAATCAGTGGTGGGGGGCAGGGTGGGACTATGTGAAAGCAGGGTTACTAGTCCTCTAATGATGACCTGTTGGTGATAAAACAAAACAAAACACAGAGCTTTTATCAAAACCGCAGCAAGCAGCCCAGTAAGTGACACATCTGTGGAAGGCGACATGTAGGTGCAAATTTAACCCTTTGTAATGTAAATGGCGAAATAAGCAGATCTTCCGATCCTTCTTCAATAATGATATCTATAGCGGTAAGTGCTGTTGTGGATACCAGTTTGGCTTTTCCTCTGCCAGAAGTCTGCAGTGGAGATACTACGTGGGAACATAGCCTAAAAGGAACCTGACAGATAATTCATGCTTCCTGAACCACGGGCAGCAAGAATCAGTGACTGTGTGATTGCAGCCATGTGTTACTCTGAAACGCTGCAGTGTTTCTGATAAGACAATTCGAAGTGTCGGTTGATCACTAAGCATCTCGAATGACTATTATGAGGCAGGTCCCTCTGCATCTCCTACCTGTCATATTCCCCTGGACTGACAGGTTCTCTTTCTTTACGCACACACTTAGGAAGAAGCCTGTCAGTCATGTGGAGTGCGGCAGGGAGGAGCTGTCAGGGACCTGCCACAGACTAGTCATCAGAGATGCTTAGTCCTCAGCCTGCACACTACAAACACTACAGCGCTTCAGAGTAACACATACTCAGCTGCAATCACATAGTCACTGTCTCATTCTTGCTGGCCATGGTTCTGGCAGGAATCTGCAGTCAGGTTCACTTTAAGGTTACATCCCCACGATGAGCTTTTGGTGCGTCTATGGGGAAAATCAGCACAGAAACTCTGCGTACACGCAAGAGAAATTGATATGTGGCTATGAAGAACGCCCCACAAGTCAGTTTACGCAGCGTAAATAAGATGCACAGTGGTCATAAGATTTCTAGAAATCCCATCCACTTTTCTGGAACTGTAAGACGCTGCGTTTTTGAACCAGGGAAAATACTCAGCATCAAAAAACGTGCTAAAAGCTCATCGTCGTAACAAAATCTGAGGGCCTGTGCACACGCGTTTTTGTTGCATTTTTGTTGCATTTTTTTCTGCACAGTTCTGTCACAAAACCTGAAGGATTTCCTAATCCAAGCAAAGTGAATGAGATTCCTGAAGTTTCATGCACGCGGTGTTTTTTTCCTTGCAGATTTAAATTTAAAGCATGTCAATTCTTTCAGCGTTTTTGCTGCAGATTTCACCCATACTAATTAGTGGGGAGAAACTGCACCAAAAACGCATGTAACAGAGCGTATTTTAAGCCGCATTTTTCCTGCCAAGAAATAATACACTGTGTTCCAAATTATTATGCAAAAAAATATTTCCTCATGTTTTCTCTAAATTACCTATATGAATTGCAGTCATTGTTATTTTCCAGTCATCTAATATTCTAGTATAATTGCAATGTTTTTGAACAAACTGCCTATGAAAACAGTATATTTTTAAAAATAAGAAACACTCAAAATGCATGTTCCAAATTATTATGCACGGCAAAGTTTTCAACCTTTTTATTTTGAACAAAAAAATGGTCAATTGTGAAATGATAAGCATTATCAGCTTATTACAAAATGAAATCAAACAGTTTTCAAGTCAAAACTTTATTCTAGGTGATGTTACATTTACACATAGGACCCCTTGTTGGAAAGAAGCTTCTGAACTCTCTGGTCCATTGAATTTGTCAGTTTTTGGATGGTTTGTGCTTCAATTGTTTTGCATGTGGACAGAATACCCTCCCAGAGCTGTTGCTTAGATGTGAACTGCCTCCCGCCATCATAGACACTCCTTTTGATGATGCTCCAGAGGTTCTCAATGGGGTTGAGGTCAGGGGAAGATGGTGGCCACACCATAAGTTTGTCCTCTTTTATACCCATAGCAGCCAGAGATGCAGATGTGTTATTTGCAGCATGAGACGGTGCATTATCATGCATGAAAATGATCTTGCTGCCGAAAGCACGGTTCTTCCTCTTGAACCATGGCAGGAAGTGCTGTTTTAGAAACTCCACATAGATTATGGAGTTCATCTTTTTTTTTTTTTTTTTTTTTTTTAAACCAGTTATTTTTATTTAGGTTTCAAAAGATTTTAAACAAACAGTGGATATCAATATACATGTAACAATTCACATATCTTGTAGTAATACAATCAAAGCCACCCCCCCTCCCCCCTCCCCCAATACTCCTTATGCCGGATATACTTGAGAGTCTTAGCAATCATATCACCGCCATCCAGGCGGACCATATTTTTTCGAAAGTTCTTTCACCATGCCTTCGCCTGTAAATGCTTTCCTATGGAGTTCATCTTTACCCCTTCAGGGATCCTAAAGGGGCCCACAATCTCTCTCCCCATGATTCCAGCCCAAAACATTACTCCACCTCCTCCTTGTTGGCGCCTTAGCTGTGTTTTCATGGGGTGTCCATCAACCAGCCATCCTCCACTCCATCCATCTGGACCATCAAGCGTTGCACGGCACTCATCGGTGAACAAAACAGTTTGGAAGTCAGTCTTCATGTATCGTTTGGCCCACTGGAGCCATTTCTGCTTGTGTGCAGTGGATAGAGGTGGTTGACAGGATGGCTTACGCACAGCTGCAAACCTCTGAAGGACCCTGCATCTTGTTGTTCGGGGGATGTTGGAGGTACCAGCAGCTTCAAAAACTTGTCTGCTGCTATGACAAGGCATTTTTGCAGCTGCTCTTTTAATCTGACGCAATTGCCTGTTGGAAAGAGTCCTCAGTTTTTCCTTATCAGCACGCACACGTGTGTCCTGGGAATCAGCTACATACTTCTTGATTGTGCGATGATCACGATGAAGTGTCTTGGCAATGTTGATTGTAGTCATGCCTTGACCTAAATACTCCACAATTTGTTGCTTCTCAGCAGCCGACACATCCTTTTTCTTTCCCATTTTTGCATAATAATTTGGAACACAGTTTATGTAGCAGAAATTTCTGCTGCAAATGCGTAACGTGTGCATGTACCCTATAACTTATATTAATGCAATTATGTCAAACAACAACTAGAACATTGCCAAAATCACTAGATATTGTGTATGCAGAAAAATTATAAAATTAAATATACTGCTTACAGCTTACGTGATTCATACAATTTGGAGAAACTACATAGATGGACCACATCTGCAAGGAGTTTGTATGTTCTCTCTGTGTTTGCGTGGGTTTCCTCCGGGTTCTCCGGTTTCCTCCCACATTCCAAAGACCTACTGATATAGGGAATTTAGATTGTGAGCCCCATCGGGGACAGTGATGATAATGTCTGTAAAGCACTGTGGAATTAATGGCGCCATATAAATTAGTAAAATAAATAACATACATAGATGTTAGGCACTGTAATCTGAATAATTGCTATGCTATATATGTGTCTGCATATAAGACACATGTAGACACGTATGTTCTTTAGGAGTTGATCACAAATGATTTGCGCTGCCTTGGTCTCAAGTCCAGTCCTATATGGTAGCCAGCCCAATATAGTTTTCACTTCTGTGTCTGCCATCCTGGGCGCCTCATGTCACAAGGCCAGCAGAGGTGCCCAGGATGCTGACCGCAGAAGCGAAGACTGCCTTTGTCTGGCTGCCAATTGGACCGACTGGACTGAAAGCCAAAGAGGTGAGTTCAAATATTTTTGCTTAACTCTAATAAATGAAAATAAGTGTGCTATATTTTATACGTTATAGAGTAAAATTTGCGTATTAGTCATATCATCCAGATTGCACCAATAGCATACTATGTATACTACCTTATTCTGCAAACTACGATTCCCACCATGCTTGGCCAACCTATAGCTGTGCAGACATGCCAGTAGTTGTAGTTTTGCAAAAGGTAAAGCGCCACAAGATGGAGTAGAATAACGTATACACTCCTTTCACGTATAGTAAAAATATGTAGTAATCTATATATACGCTTCAGGGAATGTATAAGCCTTCACACATCATATACCGGTCTGCAACCACAATATCAGATTATATACAATAGCTCTGAAGCACAGTATTACACATTAGTTATAGTTTTACTGCACAGTATCACACATGAATGGTTTTGATACAGTATCTCTGTAGCACAATGTTATAAATGACACAATTCGATACAGCAGATCCTATTGCACATGTTGGACTTAGATACAACAGCTTAGTTGACAGTATCGCATTCAATAGGTTTCTTGTCACCCGAGAAACAGCCCAGCTCCACACGTAACACACTTAAGGTACTGTCACACTTAGCGATGTACCAGCGATCCCGACCAGCGATATGACGCGGTCAGGATCGCTGGTACATCGCTAAGTGGTCGCTAGTGAGCGGACTCACAGGCAGATCTCACCAGCAACATCGCTGGGGACGGGGGTCGCTACTTACCTGTCACACTAGGCGATCCTGCGTCCTTCCGCCCGGCTACACGCTAGTCTCTCCACAGGAAGCCCAGCAGGAAGCTGACGACGCGAAGCGGTCCTGAACGTTCTCGCGCGATCAGCGATAACCAGCGGGGGAGCGGGTCGTTGGTAAGTATCAGACACAGCGATATCGCTAGCAATATCACTATAACGTCACAAGTTATAGCGATATTGCTAGCGATATCGCTTAGTGTGACAGTACCTTTACTTTGCTGCTCAGATGCTGTACTTATCATTCAGTATAGGCTTGGATATACCAGATCAATGACTAAGTACCACTATTTGAATTACCATGCTATTAGATACAAGGACATACTGATATCCAACCAGACTATGACCCATGACACTGCTGATAAATACAAGACTAGATGTCTAGTAGAACACAGCAGGTGGAGCCCTCTATCCCAAGGTGGCTACTCCCATGGCTTGTATTCAGGATGGCCTTCTCATACCTGTAATGACCATATGCACAGTCATTATATGTCCGGTGGTCATTTATTCCATGAGTAGTTATATTTACTGGCTTCTTAATGATGTATAACTTGCTATGGTGGATGGCGATGGGTCCTGTTTAGAGAGATTATTCTATGCTCTTCTGCCATAAAACCTTTCTCTATTACGTGGGTCTATGGTGGATTGAATCAGCTAAATGGAGTTTGCATGCAGCACAGTTTGCTGAGTAAGAGGGAAATAGTCTGAACTTGTTTGAGCACTACAGGACATAAGTCCTTGCAGACAGAGACATATAGGGGTCTGACCTCTGAACCTGAATTTATATTTGTCCTTCACATGAGGGTTTGCTGCAGGTATTTAGATAGTAGTTCTGCATGTATGCAATAACGTATCCTCACTGGCCTTTTTATTTAGCACATAGGTAGTCTGAGGATGACTCCTGACAGCCATTATTGGGGTGTTTATTAGGTCATGTGTCACCAGAAGAGTACATGAATCAATTTTTGCTCGTTAATATTGTTTGGTCATTGAGGGTCAGCAATGGTTATGCTTTTTGATATGATTAAAGCTTTTCCATTATGATATTGATCCTGGTTGTATCTGCATGTAAGCATGGATGAACATTGCAGTCATTGGATTTCAGATCTGATCAGAGGGAAAGCTTTTACTGGACACAGCCTGAGTCTGCAGCTTCTCTGGGAAAATTAGAGAAGAGTCTGCTTTTATTTTTTTTTTTTGTTTTTTTTAGTATATATTTACTTTTTAAGAAATTGTGCTGCTCTTGGGCAAAGTCTATGCCAAGTATTGCAGCACAGTCCTTTTCAAGTAAAAGAGCAGGCTTTTTTTTTCTAAGCCTGGAAACTAGAGATGAGCGAGCATGCTCGCCACTACTCTGCTCGAGATGCTCGGAGCTAGCCGAGTATTTCCAGGGTTGCTCAGCGGGAGCTTGGGGCCCTGCATGTTTGTCGCTCTTTAGAGAGCTAATGAACATGCAGGGGATTGTCTGCCACACAATTTAATGCCGCAGCCATGTTAGCTGTGGCATTACAGTGATTGGCTGGCCGCACAGCATCATCAGTTCTATATCAGACCTGCAATCATGCAATGTAGGGAGAGTTGCTGCTGAGCTAGGGAGATATAAGCTTGTGTGTTAGTTAGTGTAGGTATACCACAATATATTAGACACATATCCATCTCAAATAACAGTCCTTCTGAGGACTAATCCAGCTGCATACATACCAGTGCTAGGCAGGCAGGTATCAGGGGCCAGGAATAATTTTTTTTGGATCTTAGTCCTGATCATTTGCTTAAAAAACAATCCAGAGAACATAGTTTTTCTTCTCCATTTGCTTGTTGACACTACAGAATACAGCCAGATCCTTTCCATATTACAGCGCTAAAAATCCCATCTATTTAAAACTGTGGTTTGTCCATTACACGGATCACATAAACGTGCGATCAAAACTCTGCCATTTCTGGCCTTCATTTAAATTTTGTTGCAGAGTGTTAGTGAAGTTATTGACATCAGTTTGCTGTTAAAAATAGTTACCTACAGGCCAGCTATTTAAAACTGTCGTTTTCCGTCACACGGATCATATATAAGTTTGCTCCAAATTCAGCCATTTGTAGTGATCGTGGAAAATATTGTCCTACATTTAAAATGGGCAAGGAGCGTGGCAAGGGACTGTGAACTGGACGTGATGGAGATGTGCACGCTAAGGCCGTGGGCAAGCTGAAATTGTGCCACAACAAACACCCACATCTTCTCACCAGACCTTCCTGTCCCAATTACTAGGGGACCGCAGCACACCTCTAATGAACCCAGAGCAGGGTCAAAAGGTTGTTGGTTGCATAGCGGATAATGCTTCCAGTTACTTTGCCGCTACCACCCTGTCTTCCACACAGTCTAGTCTCAGAAGCCATGAGTCTTGACCGCATATTCCTCTCCCTGATCCTCCTTCCTCCCACCAAGTGCCCGGAGACAGCTGATCCAACACTCGGACACTCCAAAGAGCTTTTCACTTTTCCATTTATACATTCGGGCCTCTCGCCCGGTCCACTTGAAGCGGGGCAAGAGGAGATCACATATAACGATGCCCAAATATTTGAGCAGCTACGGTCACACAAAGGCGATGGTGGAAAGTGTCACAAGAGGTGGAGGATGATGATACAATATTGCCAGAAAACCAGGAGGCAGACCAGGGTGCAGAAGTGGAAGACGAGGTGGTGGATGATATAGTAACTGACCCAATCTGGCAGGAGGACATGCAGAACGAAGACAGCAGCACACAGAGGGAGGGAGGCGTAGCACCCCAACAGGCAGGAAGAAGCAGTGTGGTGGCCGCAGACAGAAGGCGGGTAACCGTTCCCCCGTAACACCAACACGACGGAAGTTGCCAGTACAACTGTTAGGTCTTCCTGAGTTTGGTTGTTTTTTTAAATACTCTGCCGATAACCCCAAAAAGGCCATTTGCACCACCTGCCAGACCACTATCAGCAGGGGTAGCAAAATTACCAGCCTAACCACCATTAACATGATCAGGCACATGGCAGCAAAGCAGCTGACTTGGTGGGCCGAACCCCAGGATCCAGGAACAGTGTCTGTGGGTGACACCACTGCTTCTTGCACTGTTGTGCGTGCAAGCCAATCCCCTGTCCATTGTGCATGCGAAGATGCCTCCTGCCCTGCACCTGTCGTTGCACACACTCAACTAGCACCATCAGCAAGCACGTCCTTGTCCCAGCGCAGCGTTCAGTTGTCCATACCCCAGTCCTTGGAACGCAAGTGCAAATTCGCAGCCAACGCCCCGCAGGCCACACTACTAAATTCCCACATTTCATGACTGCTTGCGCTCGAAATGTTTCCTTTTAGGCTCGTGGAGACAGAAGCTTTCCGCAACCTAATGGCGGTGGCCGTCCCTCGGTACTCGGTCCCCAGCAGCCACTATTTCTCCCGGTGTGCCGTCCCCGCATTTACACAAGTACATGTCCCACAACATTAACCGTGCCCTCAATAATTCAGTTACTGGGAAAGTCCGTCCTAACCACGGACATGTGGACAAGTGCTTGTGGGCAGGGAGGGTACATCTCGCTGACGGCACACTGGGTTAACATAGTGGAAGCCAGGACCCAGTCGGACCTTGGGATGGAACACGTCCTCCTGACGCCAAGGATTGCGGGCCCTAGGTCAATCAGGGTTGCCCCCACAGTCTACAGCTCCTGCACCACCACCTCCTCCTCCTCTTCAGCCTCCATCTCCGAAATGACCACATCAGTCACAAGCTGGAAGCACTGCCTCATCCAAGCGGCAACAGGCTGTGCTGAAGCTAATATGCTTGGGTGACCGCACAATGCTGAAGAGTTGTGGACACTTCTGAAAGAGCAGGCAGATCTGTGGCTGACACTGCTGAACCTACAGCCAGGCATGGTCATGTGTGACAATGGCCGGAACCTGGTGGAGGCTCTGAGGCAAGGCGTGCTCACACACATACTGTACCATGCCTGGCCCATGTGCTTAACCTTGTGGTTCAGCAGTTTCTCAAAACCTACCTGGAGTTGCCGGATTTTCTTGTCAAAGTACGCAGCCTGTGTGCCCATTTTAGAACGTCAGCTACAGCTTCCGCTGCCCTTGCTGTGCTTCAGCAGCGTTTGCAGCTTCCAGCTCACCGACTGGTGATTGATATATCCCCACGCGTTGGAACTCTACACTGCAGATGTTGGAAAGGATTTGTGAGCAGAAGAGGGCAGTTGTTGACTACCAGCATCAACAAGGCCGTTGGTATTCAGTTCAGACTCCACACATAAGAACTCAGGATTGGACATGGATGTCAGACATATGTACCATCCTCCAAAACTTTGGGAACTCCACCAGGATGGTGAGTGGCGATGACTCCATAATTAGCATCACCATCCCGCTTCTCTGTGTTCTGAAATGTTCTCTGCTCACAATCAAAGAGGATGCATTGCATTGCAGGTGGAGCACGATGGGATGGAGCAAGGAACCATACAGAGTGATTAGACACAGCTCAGCCTCATCTCATCCCAACATGGATTGGGTGATGAGGAAGAGGAGGAAGAACATGAGGGGGAGCGCGGGAAAAATGCTGAAGTTTCCCATAGACTTACATTGGGCTTGTTGCTCAGGTCGAGCACCCGAGCATTTCAATTTGCTTGACCCGAGCGTTTTAGTGCTCGCCCATCACTACTGGAAACCCCTTTAAATAGGTCAGCTGATAATCATGGGTAATGAATGTGACATCAGAGACCGCTTGGCGATTAACATGGTGGCTGGCCATGCAATTTTCCCTTCTGGCAATTGCTGAAGGAGAACTGTAGAATTGCTTAGACGTGCTGGATCCAGCATAGTCGCAGCCACTCAGTGCCAAGCAGGGGACTCCTCTATGATTTTCATTATCAACTATACATATTACTAGCTGAAGAGTCTGACGCTGCCCGGGCATAGAAACTAACTACGGTTAGTTATAACAAATTATAATGTGTGTGTGTATATGTGTATGTATGTGTGTGTATATATATATATATATATATATATATATATATATATATATATACACATATATATACAGTCATGGCCAAAAGTATTGACACCCCTGCAATTCTGTCAGATAATATTCAGTTTCTTCCTGAAAATGATTGCAAACACAAATTCTTTGGTATTATTATCTTCATTTAATTTGTCTTAAATGAAAAAACACAAAAGAAACTGAGTATTATCTGACAGAATTGCAGGGGTGTCAATACTTTTGGCCATGACTGTGTGTATATATATATATATATATATATATATATATATATTTATTCTCTCTGAATGTATAGCCCCGCCCACGCCACATAGCCACATTCACTATAATATCCCACATCATCCCGTCAGCCAGAGCCACCGGACTACTACCCCTAATATCCCACATTGTCCCATCAGCCAGAGCCACCGGACTACTAATATCCCACATTATCCCGTCAAAGCCACCGGACTACTACCCCTAATATCCCACATCATCCAGTCAGCCATAGCCTCCGGACAACTACTCCTAATATCCCACATCATCCCATCAGCCTGGGGTCAGAACCAGAGTGCTGAGTGGAATGGCCCAAACTTCCATACCAGGGATCCCTTTAATAGAAGCCTGGGGTGAGAATCAGAGTACTGAGGGATTTACCCTAACTTCCATACCGGAGATCCCTTTAAGAGAGGCCTGGGGTCTGTACCAAAGCGCAGAGTGGATTTGCCCTCACTTCTATACTGGGGATCCCTTTAAGAGAGCCTGGGATCAGAACTAGAGCGCTGAGTGGATTTGCCCTGACTTCCATACCAGTGAACCTTTTAATAGAATCCTGGGGTCAGATACAGAGCGCTGAGGGATTTGCCCTAACTTCCATACAGGAGATCCCTTTAAGAGAGCCTGGGGTCAGTACCAGAGCATTTGAAGGCAATTGCCCTGACTTCCATACTGAGGATTCCTTTAAAAGAGGCCTGGGGTCAGAATCAGAGCGCTGAGTGGGATTGCCCTAACTTCCATACTGGGGATCCCTTTAAGAGAGGCCTGGGGTTAGAACCAAAGCGCTGGATGGATTTGCCCTGACTTCCATACGAATGATCCCTTTAAGAGGGAAGATGTGCCTATTGGATGGAGGATGTGTGATGTGTATATGGGCACGGGAGGGGGGGATTCATTTCTGTTGTGCTCTCTGCTCCTTTCTGGGGGCAGACAATGGCTGGGAGCTTATGTTCCCAGGGATGCTAGATTTCTCTTACCATGTCAGTGTCTGCTGAGGTGTTTTCTGGAGTGGGAAAACTGTTGCTCATAGCAACCAATCACAGCTCAGCTTCTTTTAAACAGCTCTAGTGAAATGAAAGATGCTTCGTGATTGGATGGTGATACACACACACACACACATTCATACATTCATTTTTATATATAGAGATAGGTAAAGTTAAATACAAAGATTTGCAGGACCCTGGTCCAGCATCCACGTCAGTACTGTTGGTAAGGCTGACCAGGGAAATGCGAAGTTGCTTGGAATTGTAGATCCACAGCAACTACAAACTTACAAGCAACCATTTTTGAGTTTTTAAAGTTTTGTGCAGTTAAACATTGATGCCAGAAAGGCTTTGTTCACACATTGCTTCTTTATCAACCTTTTTTGCTGCGTTTTTCAGGATCCAAAAGTACAGTTTTGCATCCGCCATGCAAGCATGAACAATACAAGGTGGTAGGCCACCAAACCATAAAACAATTTTGGGGGCAATATGAACATATTTAGTGGGGAAAAAGTATTTTTTGTGTGAAAAAATAGTGCCTATTATGAACAAAAATAGCGTCATGTATGAAGTGCAGCAGTGAACTAGAATGGAGTTAATGAAAAAATGCACTATTGCAAATGTAAACACAGCAGGGGAAGTTGAATTGGTTTGGCACTGTTTACCTAAGGCTGTGTGCACACGCTGCGGATTTTGCTGCGGTTCCGGCCGCTGCGGACCCGCAGCAGTTTTTGCTGCGATGTACAGTACCATGATTCCCTATGGGAATCAAAAACCGCAATGCAGATGGTGCGGAATTTTCCGCGCGGATTATCTGCGGTTTTCAATCCGCAGAAAGAATTGACATGTCAATTCTTTCTGCGGATTCCCCTGCGGTTTGCCATCTCCTCCATTGAGGAGATCAAAAACCGCAGGGCAAAACCGCAGAGCAATCCGCAGGTAAAACCGCAGGTATTTTGACCTGCGGTTTCACCTGCGGATTTTACAAAATCCGCGCGGATGAATCCGCACCTAATCCGCAGCGTGTGCACACAGCCTAACACATTGGTAGGGCATTGAATTGGTCAAGTATTGTTTATTTTCATACATATCGCTAATTTAAACTGAACTAATATCCATTCTCATGTGAGGATACCAGGAAGTTATGGTTTAAACTTGGGAAAACCACAAAAATAAATGGGTTTCACATGTTGCTGTACCTGCTTTTTTTCACCAAAAATGTTGCAAAAACCGATAGCTGCGTTTTTGCTGCTTTTATTTTTGCACTTATTGTTTTCTATTGGTTAAAAAAGCTACAAAAACTCTGAAAGAATTGACATTCGGCAGTTTTAAAAAAATGCAGCAGTTTTCCAATTCAATCAGGAGGAAGAAAAAGCTTCTGGATGAGATTTCTGAAATCTCGTAGCTTTTGCTGGTACTGTAAAAAGCAGCTTTTAATTTGCATGGAAAAAAACACAGCCAGGATCAACAATGCAGAACAGCTGCACTAAAAATAGGCTGAACTAGATGGACATAAGGTCTTCCTTCAGCCTTCAAAACTATGTTACTATGTTATGTTACAGCCAGAAAAGCTGCAAAAACGGAATGTGTGAACATAGCTTCACTTTTTAATTTTTCTCATTACTGTTTTATAGCTTATCAGCATCAAAGGCAACAACAGCCACAACAGCAGCAGCCCAAATACGGTTACCATGATCCAGTAGCCCCTGTCGCTACCCAACACAGCGCCCCAGCAGGAGGGGTAAGTACTCTTTCTCAGTAGTACTGGTGCTTGTATACTATTGCCATTTCATGGGATGGTCTGGTGAAATATGGTAATAAATCAGTCTAGATCACGTGAAGTCATTATTGCCCTCTACTCCTCTTTGGTCAGACCTCATCTGGAATACTGTGTCAAGTTTTGGGCACCACATTTTAAAAAAGACATCAACAAACTGGAGCAAGTTCAGAGAGGAGTGGTGACCGGTCTGCAAACCATGTGTTATGAGGAACGGTTGCAGGATTTGGGAATGTTTAGCTTGCAAAAGAGAAGACTGAGAGGAGACCTAATAGCTGTCTACAAATATCTAAAGGGCTGTCACATTGTAGAAGGATCAACTTTATTTTCATTTGCACAAGGAAAGACTAGAAGCAATGGGATGAAACTGAATGGGAGGAGACACAGATTAGATATTAGAAAAAACTTTTTGACAGGGTGATCAATGAGTGGAGCAGGCTGCCACGAGAGGTGGTGAGTTCTCCTTCAACAGAAGTTTTCAAACTGAGGTTGGATAGACATCTGTCTGGGATGATTTAGCGAATCCTGCTTTGAGCAGGGGGTTGGACCAGATCGCCCAGGAGGTCCCTTCCAACTCTACCATTCTATGATTCTAAAAGCAGTGACATCACTGTGGACGCACTTTTTTTCATTCTTAATTTTGGCTTCCTCAGTTCTGTTGGGGTGTAAAACAAAATAACTCTTCATTTCTATAGTTAAAACTTGGTTACTTAGTTTTGCTGTAAATTTTAAAGGGTTTGTTCACAACCTGCACAGCCCTTTTTTAAATTAAGTAAAATAAAAATAACAGATACTCATTTCCCAGACTGGCACCATTGCAGTGATGTAGGCGCCGGGTCTAACTGCTTCCATTTTTTCGACATTCTTCGAGAGAAGCAAAAGCATAGCAATAGTGGCCGTTGTATGTTTTTTGTTTTAAATGGGTGACTTCAATTTAAAAAGCGGCTCTCCAGTTAGTGGACAACCTCTTTAAGTTTTTCTTAAAATTACATCTCTAAACAGTTTGGTCCTAACAGCGATGGTGATCGCTCTTACTATCGTGCAAATAGCATGTCCCACATAGTCTCTGTAAAAGCTGCCAGGTTACATTATTGGGTATATGTGTAAGGGGTGAAGCCGTTCCAGCAGCAGGGCCCCAGTCCTTAAGTCAGCCAAGCCTTAAGGTCATGTCACACTAAGCAATATCGCTATAACTTGTGACGTTATAGCGATATTGCTAGCGATACCGCTGTGTCTGATACTTGCCTACAACCCGCTCCCCCGCTGGTTATCGCTGATCGCGCTAGAACAGGCTGGACTGTTTCTCGTCGTCAGCTTCCTGCTGTGACGACGAGCGACGTGTGGAGCCGGGCGGGAGGACGCAGGATCGCCTGGTGTGACAGGTAAGTAGCGACCCCCATCCCCAGCGATGTCGCTAGTGAGATCTGCCTGTGTGGCAGCTCACTAGCGACCACTTAGCGATGCACCAGCGATCCTGACCGGGTCATATCGCTGGTCGGGATCGCTGGTACATCGCTAAGTGTGACAGTACCCTAACATCGTATTATCATAGTAATAAGCAATTATCACTGGAGGGAAATTTGTTCCTTTCTTTGTATTGTTGCGTAACTCTTCAAGAACCCCCCTATTGTTGGCCCTGAAATCTTGGCAGTTTTTTCACTTTTTATCCCAAAGGCATTTTTTTCTCGGACAATAAAGCTATGTGAGAGCCGGACCAGTGATATTTTTTAACACAATTTTTTGATCATTTATTTTCTTGATTAAATAAAAAAAAACACAGCTAGTGTGCAATTTTTGACTATTTATTGTATGACATCCGTTATGCAGTAAATATGAAATGTTAACTTCATCCTGTATCAGAATAATTTCAGTAATGACATATTAATAGGGGTTGGGGTTTTTTTTTTTTTTTTACAGCTTGGCAAATTCAAAGCACTTTTAGTGCCATTTACTTCCATTTCTGACCAGGCACATCTTCAGGGTTTTATTTTCGTACATACTGACAATTTTTTGTGCTTGGATATTCAAATAGTTTATGCATCTTTTTTATTGATACAGGGGACTTAATTTTTCTGTTATTTTTATATACTTTTTTTTTTGCCAATACCACGCAATATCGGTGGTGAGATAAACAAAATATGTGCCTGTTTCTCACATCTTCTTTTTTTAATGACCGCAAAGGCTCACTAAAATGCATTTTAACTTTTGTTCCACTTTCTGTAATAATTATTTTTCTATATTAGAAGTAAAGGAGGGGCTAATAACAACATTTGGATTTGCAGTGTTTTTGTTCTTTGCATTTTTCTTTTCATTTATTTTACATATTGTGACGACCTTCATACAATAATCAAATACCTTTTGGGGGACATTTCAACTTAATACTTAAATACTTTTCTTTTAACCTGTTTTCATCCTTAACTGAAGCTGGTATATTAGCCCCAGTTACAGTGGAAATATCGCCTCCTGGATGCATAGCAGAGTTGACTTGGTCTCCTAGGACTCAGAATGTCTCTACCTACAAGCAGCAATTACATGATATACTGGGTCTGGAGGAAGAAGTACGGTCAGCGCTACTTATTACTGCACACCCAGCACTTGTTTAGTGCTGTGTATGTAGCGATTAGGGGAGCTGGGCTGTGTTTGACAGCTGGCTCCTCGCTACTGAATCTGTGCAATTGCGTGCAGCTGCTCTACCATGCAGAGTTACTGCAGAGTAAAACGCTGACTACCCAATTGTTTAAAGTCTAAAAGCAGCGCCGGAAGAAGTTAAGCATGTTGTCTGTGTCCAGGGACATACATAGAAATCATGGGGCCCCCCACCCCCATAGCAAAAAAAAGCAAACTTTAATATTCGGCAGGGTCACAGAAGAGCCGATTTCACAACGTATAGCCCTTCAAAGTAATTTTCCTCCCATTGAGTCCCCTAGATTGCCCTTTTATTTCCCCCATAAAGTATGATGCCAACAATCGTGTTCCCCCAAAACAGAGTATGATACCCCCACAGTGAATTCTTCCACATTATCCTCCACACACACGGTATGTTGACCCTACTGTGATCTCCACACAGCCCTCCATACAGTATAATGGGCCTCCATACAGTATAATGGCCACCACATTACTCCACTCAGTATGAGCATAGAATATTAGAGTTGGAAGGGACCTCCAGGGTCATCTGGTCCAACCCCCTGCGCAATGCAGGAATTCACTAAACCATCTTAGACAGATGTCTGTCCAGCCTCCATTTGAAGACTTCCATTGAAGGAGAACTCGCCACCTCTCGTGGCAGCTTGTTCCACTCATTGATCACTCTCACTGTCAAAAAGTTTTTTTTTTTCTAGTATCGAATCTGTATCTTTGCCCTTTCAGTTGCATTCAGTTTCATTCCATTGCTTCTCGTGTTTCCTGATGCAAATGAGAATAATGATGATCGCTCTACACTGTGACAGCCCTTCAGATATTTGTAGACAGCTATTAAGTCTCCTCTTAGCCTTCTTTTTTGCAAGCTAAACATTCCCAGACCCTTTAACGGTTCGTCATAGGACATAGTTTGCAGTCCACTCACCATTTTGTTAGCAGTTTTTCGATGTGTTTTTTGAAATGTAGTGCCCAGAACTAGACACAGTATTCCAGATGAAGTCTGACCAAGGTGGAGTAGAGTGGGATAATTTCATCATGTGATGATGACCCCAGCACAACCATCCAAACTATAGAACTAGCCCTCCAAACAGCATACTGACCCCTAAACAGCATGATGGACTCCACAAAAACCTTCACATTGTATAATTGCTTGTATACAGTATAATGGCCCCCACACAGTCCTCCAAATAGTATACTCGCCCCCACATGGTCCTTCAAATAGTATACTGGCCTTCATATTGCCTTGCATATAGTATAATGGGCCCCACATAGTTTTCCTTAGAGTACAATGGGCTCCACAAAGTCCTCTATACAGTATAGTGGGCCCCAAGTAGTCCTCCATACGGCATTACGGGCCCCACATAGTCCTCCATATGGCATTACTTGCCCTACATAGTCCTCCATATGGCATTACTTGCCCTACATAGTCCTCCATACGGCATTACGGGCCCCACAAAATCCTCCATACGGCATTACGGGCCCCACAAAGCCCTCCATGCGGCATTATGGGCCCCACAAAGCCCTCCATGCGGCATTACGGGCGCCACAAAGCCCTCCATACGGCATTAAGGGCCCCACAAAGCCCTCCATACGGCATTAAGGGCCCCACAAAGCCCTGCATACGGCATTAAGGGCCCCACAAAGCCCTCCATACGGCATTAAGGGCCCCACAAAGCCCTGCATACGGCATTAAGGGCCCCACAAAGCCCTCCATACGGCATTAAGGGCCCCACAAAGCCCTCCATACGGCATTAAGGGCCCCACAAAGCCCTCCATACGGCATGACAGACCCCGCAAAGCCCCTCCATACGGCATGACGGGACCCTCGATGCGGCATGACGGGCCCCGCAAAGCCCCTCGATGCGGCATGACGGGCCCCGCAAAGCCCCTCGATGCGGCATGACGGGCCCCGCAAAGCCCCTCGATGCGGCATGACGGGCCCCGCAAAGCCCCTCGATGCGGCATGACGGGCCCCGCAAAGCCCCTCGATGCGGCATGACGGGCCCCGCAAAGCCCCTCGATGCGGCATGACGGGCCCCATGTTATAAATAATAAATACTCCCCTCTCCCTGTTCCTCTAGCACTCCGGTATCTGCAGCGCGTCTTCTGACTGTCTGCACTGCTCTGAGACGTCACAGAGCTCAGACTCAAAGTAGAAATGATGCCAATACAGTTAAAAGTACGATGACATATGGGGGTGGTGCTGGCATCAGGCCCTCCCCATCCTATTTTTTTTTTTGAATCAGATCTTTTTTATTAAACATTCAGGAATCAATACAGAAAGAATATGACATCTTATATAGCTAGTAAAATTTACATTGAGAGCAGATATTATTTAAAGGGTAAAACTCTTCCTGTGTAAGAATAAATAAAAAGAAGAAATCTCAAAACACAGATATTTGCATAAAATTGAGCCTATAAACAACATGGCTCCACAAATAAACAAAAATCAAAATTATACATCAGTGCCTCATTTCAGCGGGAAAACCATCCCCGCCAGCCGCGCCACTCCGCATCATATTTCGCCCCCCCCCCCGCCCCCCACGGATATCAGGTCCAATCCACCCCAGCTCCCTCCCACCGCGCCACTCAAAATCTACTTCGCCACAAAGGGCACTAGACTTTATTTTCACCCCCCAAGCATCCCCTCATCGCAAGCACAACAGCAACTCCCCATCCTATTTACGAGCCCCATAGTGGCCACGTGGTCTGCTGCCAATGGCGGCACACCACTGTTTGTGTCTGTGTTCATATTTTGAGAGCCGTAACTTTTATACTTTTCTGGCCATGTAGCTACAAGACTTCTCGTTTACTGTAGGATTTCACATTATTAGCAGTTCTACCTTTATTTTTAAGGTTGCAGGTTTTGTTTTTAATATCTTTAATATTTTTAATATAGTCTTTCAAGGAAAGACTAGAAGCAATGGGATGAAACTGAATGGGAGGAGACACAGATTAGATATTAGAAAAAACTTTTTGACTGTTAGAGTGATCAATGAGTGGAACAGGCTGCCACGAGAAGTGGTGAGTTCTCCTTCAATGGAAGTCTTCAAACAGAGGCTGGACAGACATCTGACTGGGATGATTTAGCGAATCCTGCTTTGAGCAGGGGGTTGGACCAGATGGCCCAGGAGGTCCCTTCCAACTCTACGATTCTATGATAGTTGTATACTTCAAGCCATACGAATTGGGCAGGGAAGAAGGCCAGAGTACATATACTCGAGTATAAGCCGAGATTTTCAGCCCGTTTTTTTTTAGGCTGAAAGTGCCCCTCTCGGCTTATACACAAGTCATTGTCCCAGGGGGTCGGCGGGGGAGGGGGAGCGGCAGGAGCCGGCGGCTGTCAAATCACTCACCCACTCCTTGCTCGATCGCTGCAAGTCCTCCCTGCATTTCTCTGTTATCCGGCGAGGCAGCTTCTTCCTGTGTTCAGCGGTCACGTGGTACTGCTCATTAAAGTAATGAATAATACAAAATCTCAATGGCAAGAATCATAGTATAGGTAGTAGTCGGGACAATACCACCATCACCACCTAGCATTAGCTGCTGGAAAACTCCATCAACCATATGAACACACAGAAAGAAAGGAGTCTATATCCATATTGTAAAATCACCTCACTATTTTATTGGATAAATAATATCACACATTAAAGACAAAAGGATAGTGCAAAGTCATGGCAGAGTAAAACTCCGACAGACCAAGGTGCAACACTAGTGCAGTATTCCTGACAATAGGGTATTTAATTATGTATATTGCCAGTGCTACAATATATACAGGGCCCTACAAAATAAAACTAGGCGGAGGTGTGATAAACCCACAGTGAGGTGTGCACATAACCTAGTGATCCCTCCCCTATCTGTTAGGTTGTAACCCCAATCACTGTCTTACCCATGGCTGTCAGGAAGATCTGCACGCTGTGCCCCGACGCGCGTTTCGCGAGGGCTTCTTCCGGGGGCCGTTGCGATATTTGCTGTCTCTCTGTCCACCTTATATACCGCCACTCCATGTGTACCATATACCGCTAATTGCAGCGCATGTTTCCGGGAGAGAAACCAGATGTGACGTCGCGGCCGGCGCCGATGACTGAGCGCGCCGCAGGAAGTCCTGCTGATGTAATTGACACATCCAGCTCATCATAATGCGCCGCCGGGACTCACAATCCGGTCGCATCCAGAAGCATGCGCACAAGCAGCTAGCATAGTGCAGCACATCTCACCACGGGGTCGCGCCAACCGCCATCAAAACGGGATATAACTCCACTCACAATCCATTCTTTATATTCAAATTTTCAAAATCTTTTTTTTAAAAAACTTTAAATCAGGAAAGAGTATACCTATAGTTCTGTTCTCCACAGAGCATATTGTGATAAGTATCATAAATTCATCTACCAAAGTGCAACAATATATATAAAAATGTATATAAAATTATACAAAAAATGACAAGTGCCAATAATTATGTACATGGTAATACTACTACATAGATTTATAAGTAACCTGGCTACAAGCCAAGTTATATCAAAAGTGATACCTGATTAAAAATAAAGTAAAAAAGAGTAACAAAACAAAAAAGACCACATGAATCATATATCATCACCGCATAAACTATGATTACATGTATCGAAAAAAAGAGGTGTCAATACCACAGTGTTTCACACAATACACCTTAACAAGAGAAATATATCTTCCTGCATAATTAGGATATAAAAAATAAAATCCCGATATAATATTCTACGATGATTTCATAATGTATAAAGTCTTCATCCCGCAAATGGGGCAGCTTGATAATCACCATAAATGGTCCTGTAAATAAGATATGAGTAATTTAATGACATGTATGAAGTTTTCATTCTACACATGGAGCAGCATGATGGTCTTTAAAGGGAGGACATCATAACTCCAGAAATAAGACATACTAGAAAAAAGAGGAAACAGAACACATCAAAAACACATAATACAAAAAATAATTATAAAAAAGGGGAAGAACTAATCTGTTCATTTAAACCCGCCAGCGTTAGTGTGTTCAGGGAAATGATCCATTTACATTCCCTCTGAAGGAGGGAATGCATAGCATCACCTCCGCGAATACCTAATTTTATACAGTCAATTCCTCTAATTTTTAATTCCACAGGGTTGCATCCATGCTTGAAACGAAAATGCCTTGCAATATGCTTAAGGCCTTCCACGTCATCCACATCACGGGAGGCCTCAATATCTCTCACATGCTCTCTCGTACGTACACGTAATTCGCGAGATGTTAAACCCACGTAGACCAAATCTCAACTACATCTTGCGTAATATACTACATGGGTTGTAGTACATGTAATATACTCTCTAATGTCAAATTTTGTGAGGCCATCCGATGACATGAATGACGTGGATCGCTTGTGATTTTTGCAAGCCAAACAACTCCCACATAAAAAGAATCCTTTCCTTTTGTCAGAAATCCCAAATAGGGGAGATGGTTTGCTCACATAATGACTCCTGACCAACATATCTTTTAAATTCCTGCTCCTCCGTGCAGTCATCAAGGGGAAAGGGGATACACTCCTTCAACACCGAGTCTGTCATCAAAATTGGCCAGTGTTTTGTGAGAATCCCTCTCATCGTCTCCCATTGTTGATTGAAGACAGATATAAAGCGTGTTGCCCCAGTGCCCGTCTTTCTTTTTTTTGTTCACCAGACATCAACAATTCATCCCTTCTCACTTTCCTAGCCCTAGTCTAGCCCTTCTTAATTCTACGTCTGCTGTACCCTCGATCCATAAATCTTCGCCCAAGGTCACATGCCTGTCTCTCAAATTGTTGGTCAGATGTGCAGATCCTCCGTGCTCGGAGGAACTGACTTATGGGAATCGCATTGATCGTGGATGTACTGATGATGCTTGTAATAGCGCATTTACGGAGGTTTCTTTCCAATACAAATCTGTATGTATTGTCCCATCTGTTTGTACATTGAGCTCAGTATCAAGAAATGTTATTTTCTGCTGATTGTAGTTGTATGTCAACCTGATGTTGGACTCATTGCGATTCAAACCCGAAATAAAAGTATGCAACTGCTCAAATGTCCCTTGCCAAAAAAATAAAATGTCTATAAAACGAAACCATCCAAGGATCTGGGGAACAGCATGTGCGCCATCAATCATTATATTACGTTCCCAATATCCAAGAAATAAATTTGCGTAAGATGGCGCACATGCCGTGCCCATTGCAGTCCCCCACTTTTGCAAAAAATACCGCACTGAATGTAAAAAAGTTATGCGTCAGGATGAATCGCAACAAGTCCAACATCAGCTCACGTAAATCAGCATCCATGTTACTGGATTCCAAATAAAATTGTGCTGCTCTAAGTCCATCATGATGTATGCTCGTATAGAGCTGTATATATTGTAGCACTGGCAATATACATAATTAAATACCCTATTGTCTGGAATACTGCACTAGTGTTGCACCTTGGTCTCTCTGATTTTTACTCTGCCATGACTTTGCACTATCCTTTTGTCTTAAATGTGTGATTTTATTTATCCAATAAAATAGTGAGGTGATTTTACAATATGGATATAGACTCCTTTCTTTCTGTGTGTTCATATCATTAAAGTAATGAATATGCACTCCAGAAATAAGACATACTAGAAAAAAGAGGAAACAGAACACATCAAAAACACATAATACAAAAAATAATTATAAAAAAGGGGAAGAACTAATCTGTTCATTTAAACCCGCCAGCGTTAGTGTGTTCAGGGAAATGATCCATTTACATTCCCTCTGAAGGAGGGAATGCATAGCATCACCTCCGCGAATACCTAATTTTATACAGTCAATTCCTCTAATTTTTAATTCCACAGGGTTGCATCCATGCTTGAAACGAAAATGCCTTGCAATATGCTTAAGGCCTTCCACGTCATCCACATCACGGGAGGCCTCAATATCTCTCACATGCTCTCTCGTACGTACACGTAATTCGCGAGATGTTAAACCCACGTAGACCAAATCTCAACTACATCTTGCGTAATATACTACATGGGTTGTAGTACATGTAATATACTCTCTAATGTCAAATTTTGTGAGGCCATCCGATGACATGAATGACGTGGATCGCTTGTGATTTTTGCAAGCCAAACAACTCCCACATAAAAAGAATCCTTTCCTTTTGTCAGAAATCCCAAATAGGGGAGATGGTTTGCTCACATAATGACTCCTGACCAACATATCTTTTAAATTCCTGCTCCTCCGTGCAGTCATCAAGGGGAAAGGGGATACACTCCTTCAACACCGAGTCTGTCATCAAAATTGGCCAGTGTTTTGTGAGAATCCCTCTCATCGTCTCCCATTGTTGATTGAAGACAGATATAAAGCGTGTTGCCCCAGTGCACGTCTTTCTTTTTTTTGTTCACCAGACATCAACAATTCATCCCTTCTCACTTTCCTAGCCCTAGTCTAGCCCTTCTTAATTCTACGTCTGCTGTACCCTCGATCCATAAATCTTCGCCCAAGGTCACATGCCTGTCTCTCAAATTGTTGGTCAGATGTGCAGATCCTCCGTGCTCGGAGGAACTGACTTATGGGAATCGCATTGATCGTGGATGTACTGATGATGCTTGTAATAGCGCATTTACGGAGGTTTCTTTCCAATACAAATCTGTATGTATTGTCCCATCTGTTTGTACATTGAGCTCAGTATCAAGAAATGTTATTTTCTGCTGATTGTAGTTGTATGTCAACCTGATGTTGGACTCATTGCGATTCAAACCCGAAATAAAAGTATGCAACTGCTCAAATGTCCCTTGCCAAAAAAATAAAATGTCTATAAAACGAAACCATCCAAGGATCTGGGGAACAGCATGTGCGCCATCAATCATTATATTACGTTCCCAATATCCAAGAAATAAATTTGCGTAAGATGGCGCACATGCCGTGCCCATTGCAGTCCCCCACTTTTGCAAAAAATACCGCACTGAATGTAAAAAAGTTATGCGTCAGGATGAATCGCAACAAGTCCAACATCAGCTCACGTAAATCAGCATCCATGTTACTGGATTCCAAATAAAATTGTGCTGCTCTAAGTCCATCATGATGTATGCTCGTATAGAGCTGTATATATTGTAGCACTGGCAATATACATAATTAAATACCCTATTGTCTGGAATACTGCACTAGTGTTGCACCTTGGTCTCTCTGATTTTTACTCTGCCATGACTTTGCACTATCCTTTTGTCTTAAATGTGTGATTTTATTTATCCAATAAAATAGTGAGGTGATTTTACAATATGGATATAGACTCCTTTCTTTCTGTGTGTTCATATCATTAAAGTAATGAATATGCACGAGTCTCCACTCCCATAGGTGTGGAGCACATATTCATTACTTTAATGAGTGGTACCATGTGACCGCTGAACACAGGAAGAAGCTGCCGGCGCCGAAGACCATCAGAGAAGCAGGGAAGTGCAGAGATCGCACCAGGAGGGGGTGAGTAGGATGGGGGGGAGCCATGTCGAGCCATGCATACAACAGGGTGAGGACGGAGGAGCCATGCATACACGGGGGAGGATGGGGAGGACGGAGGAGCCATGCATACAGCAGGGGGAGGACGGAGGTGTCATGCATACAGCAGGGGGAGGATGGAGGTATCATGCATACAGCAGGGGGGAGGGCGGAGGAGCCATGCATACAGCAGGGGGGAGGGCGGAGGAGCCATGCATACAGCAGGGGGGAGGGCGGAGGAGCCATGCATGCAGCAGGGGGGAGGGCGGAGGAGCCATGCATGCAGCAGGGGGGAGGGCGGAGGAGCCATGCATGCAGCAGGGGGGAGGGCGGAGGAGCCATGCATGCAGCAGGGGGGATGACGGGGGGGGGGAGCCATGCATGCAGCAGGGGGGATGACGGGGGGGGGGAGCCATGCATGCAGCAGGGGGGATGACGGGGGGGGGAGCCATGCATGCAGCAGGGGGGATGACGGGGGGGGGGAGCCATGCATGCAGCAGGGATGGATGACGGGGGGGGGGGGGAGCCATGCATGCAGCAGGGGGGATGACGGGGGGGAGCCTTGCATGCAGCAGGTAGATGACGGGGGGGAGCCATGCATACAGCAGGGGCGGACGGAGGAGCCATGCATACAGCAGGGGGAGCCACACATACCAGGACAGGGAAGCGGGGACAATGCATACCCGGCTTATACTTGAGTCAATACGCTTACCCAGTTTTCCGTGGCAAAATTAGGGGCTTCGGCTTATAATCGAGTATATACGGTAGTTCTGTGTTATATTATAAAATGAGGGAAGGTGGCCTGGGATTTCCGAATGTGCATTTTTACTACAAAGCATGCATAATCGATTATTTGAGAGAGTGGTGGGATCCTAAATCTACCCACCGGTGGGTCCATATGGAAAAGTCACTAGTTAAGGGGCAGTCAACTAGGTTGCCAATGGAGGCAGAATATATACGTAGGAGCTTTCTCACATATATCCTACCAAACATAAGCAACACATAGAAGGTCTAGAAAGATCTGGTATCCCAAAAAGTAGTGACTTGATCATTCCGTTCTCTTACTTCTCACGTTGGGATGATCATGGCATTCCCAATTTGCAATCAGTTACTATGGTAAGAGAACTCGGAACGTTTGAGGACCTATCAGAATCATTTAATCTCCCTCAACATTTCTCTTTCCAATATATACAATTACGAAGTCTTCTAGCCTCCCGCCCCGACATCTTTATGCAAACAGGCCTTCTGATATCCTATCCTTCATTTTGAGGAAACAAGTATGCCAGAAAGGTATTACAATCGCCTACAACACATCCTCCCTACTGGACCAGACCAAACTTCAATACATGTCTAGATGGGAGAAAGACTTGGGTTTGTCATTTTTACATGAACAATGGCAATTAGTAATAACATGATCTACTAAATCTTCAGCCAGCATAAACCATTTAGAGATTATCCAAAAAGTCCATCTTAGATGGCACTTGGCTCCCAAGCACATTGCTCACATGTTCCCCACATGTTCTCAACTTTGTTGGTGGGGCTGCGGAGAGGTGGGATCACTCTTGCACGTATGGTGGTCCTGTCCATTAGCATTGCATCTTTGATGCCATTTCATGCTGCACTGAAACTCGTACTCCTCCCAACCCAGTCCTAGCTTTGTTAAACATCTGAGTCACAGACCTCCCCTACAGCACAAGATGGGTTTGTTCACTAATGTTAACCGCAGCCAGACAGGGTTTAGCCTCAAAATGGAAATCCACGTCACTGCCATCAATGGAGGAAATCTGGGCACTCATATTTTTCATATGAAAGTTTGCTAGCTCCAGACTGCCAAGAAAAACGACAAAGGTTGGGTCCTTGGCAAGCTATCAGACAGACACTATAACTTTACCCACTTCTAATCATTAGCCATCTGACCTAAACACTAATCCAATGCTTAGAGATCATGGCTGTTTCATACGCAACCTTAAGCACAATACCTCCCTTACTTATTGTATTACACTACATTTGAAACTAAAATTTCTGCATGATCAAGATAAGGTAATGTTTCATAGACCAATGTATACCTTACCCCCCCCCCCCCCCCTTAGTTCATATGATCCCTATTTTTTGTACTTCAGGTTTCCTTGGTTTTTAATTTTTTTCTAGGAACCAAGTCATATGTGATGTACCTATTGCCAACTCTATTATCTCTGTGCTGACTGTATGACTTGCATCGGTTTAATAAAAAAATGTAGTGGTTAAAAAGCCATACGAATAACATAGCATGGGTTTTTGTTTTTCTTTTAAAGGGGTTATCAATTACTAATATATTCACCCGTGAGTTGGGTCATTCATATCAGATTACTGGTGGTCAGCCAGTTTATTGCATCCTTGATATGATGCTGATCTTGCAGGTGCACTCACTGCTCCCATGAGATCACCATGGTGAAATTGTATAAATCCAAACAACCCTGAGGATAGGGAAAAAAGGGAACAACACCGCGCATGTTCTAAGTGCAGTGGAAACTAGGTGTAAATTGCACGCTTACATAATTGCACTCACCTAGTCAAAGGCGAAAATGAAGCATTGAAAGGGGATCCGACAGGAATCCAAGGGGGAACGGTCTGCAGCTCGGCCGACTGGGCACACGGAAAAGGCCCTCAGACATCCGTGGTAAAACTATAGCTAGGAAAATCGCAGTATGGGAGCACCGGTTACATACTGGGATTTTCCTAGCTATCCATGGTGAAAATGTATGCTACCAAGCTGGAATTGGCACTGAACATCAGCATACCTTGTTGTTGAGTATCGGTAAAAGGTTTTTTTTTTTCTCCCGGTGTCAGAATTGTGGCTTATACTCAATACCAATCAGCATTGTCTTGCAATCCCAGACACTGCATGTAGACTTCAGTGATACTAAGTTTCTCATTGCTTTTTTATGAGGAAATGCATACCCCACAGTTCACATAAATTGGAGTGAAGAGTAGGATCAACATTCCAAGTGAACAATCATTCCCATCGTTGTGAATGTAGTAATGTATGTCCCTCTAATAGCCTGCATCCTGTTAGTGAAAGGACAAGAGGGCTGGTTAGATTGGTTTCATATGGTTCAGAGGTAGAAATGACTTGCAGAAGTATTATGGGCTATCTAATGAGCATCTTCCTTTTTCTCTTGTCTGACAGAAACGTTTCAGAGCTGTGTATGATTACTCCGCTGCAGATGAAGATGAGGTTTCCTTCCAGGATGGTGACACTATTATTAATGTGCAGCAGATTGATGACGGATGGATGTATGGCACCGTGGAGCGAACAGGAGAGACGGGCATGCTTCCTGCCAATTACGTTGAATCCATCTGATTGGGGAGAAGTCTCCTCCTCTTTCTCACACAATCATGAAGCATTCCAGTGCAGCCCTGTCCCAGCTTTTGGAAGGGTGGTCTCCACCTCTCCCTGTCTCAGCATTCTCTCTCTTAACCCCTCTTTGCTGCCCTCTGGCACCAGAAGATAAAATGACCTCTTCCTTGGTCTTTTAGTCACTGGAGGGAGCACATTTAGGAGATGTCTCCCGCTTTACTTTACTTTCTGTTATGTCCGATTGTCTATGCGCTTTGCACTGGTATCATTTTTCTTTATCTTAAAAGAGACTTTTTTTTTTTTTTCCCTCTTTCCCCCCCAAAAAAAATTCCCAGTTAAAACATTCCCAAAAATCTGTGCACCCGTGGCGGTGGATTCTGTGTGCTACTCAATTTATAATGTAATGCTCAATGACTAACGGTTTGGTTTTTTTGTGACAGTGACCATCCTAAGTTGTTTTTTCTTTTTTTTTTTTTTCTTCTAAAATTCTTATGTATAGTATGAAGATATTTGCAGGGCTGCCTCTGACCTGCAAACCACACTTGACATTTCATTGCATTTCTTTTTTTTTCGTCTGTGTTCTGGTATAGCATCCTTGTGCAAGTTTCTTCCATATGTACAGCAAGCTCTAGCGATAGGTAACAGAAACCTGCACATCATTGATTTGTAGCTAAAAAGCAACACTCTCTCTGGTTAAGAAAGGGTGCATGAGGGGTCTCAGGAGGTATTTTTTCTAAAGTTAGCCCCTGCTACAGTCATGAACCTTGTTGGATATGTGCCATTTTATTTCAGAAAATACTATAAAATCTATGTAGAATTTAGCTGAATTGTAAACGGCCTGAAAGATTTAATTATAATATACTTTTTCGTTACATTCCTCTTTCCTTTTGTTTAACATCTAATTATATTTTATAAATATATATATTTTCCCTTTTCATTTTTTTGAATGTCACCTTAGAATTTAGAGGCTTAGTTAATAACAATCAATGAACATTAAAGGGACAGGTTTTGGTGAAAACCAATAAAAATAGTCTTCATACTTTTTAATGACAAACATTTCATCTGTAGGCCTTGAGCTTTGTGTGTTCTCCTCTATGACCGCTCCCTACATAAGTGACAGGGAGACCGTTGAGGTGGAGGTTACAAAGGTTTTCTAGTGGTTGAGAGCAGAGAGGTGATTGCTCGATCTCCCCAATGTCCCCTTCCCCAAACATCTCAGATATATAGAGACAGTAATGCTGGTGCTGATCACCTTTATTAATGAATTACTGGGATAACCAGGATTATTCCTTCTTATATCATAGGCGTTATGACCTTTGCGTTATGAAGAGCTGTGGCAGTCTTCTGGTGCTGACATTTAACCAAATGCGTCTTGAGCCAAATTTCCATTTTCTTTGCCTTATTTGCTTTGGCTTAATCCCTCGTACACAGACAGGTTTTGTTCTGTCTAGGGCCCGTCTTCACTTAAGTCCTGGTTCTGCACATGCTCTCTTTCTCCTTCTTTGGATATACTTCCTGCAGTAAGGGGAAGGGAGGTTCCCACATGCAGGGACCAAGCACAAGTCATTTCACTATACCTGAGGTCACATTTATTTAAAGCACAAAAAGTAAAGCAAATGTAACTGGAACCTAATGTGAAATCTGGGCGAGATGAGTAATTCCACAGAACTGTAACGATACTTCACACATTCCTTTACTACGTAGTGTAACATCTTTACCATCCGGTGGGGTGCCGTAGGCCAAGTGAAGTTCTCGTAGAGGCATACTGCCTCATTATACATATAAGCCTACTGGCAGAAGTTGGGCAGGGAGGTTCCCCTCTCCCACATCCCAAAAAAGAGAAGGACCAAGAAATTCTTTACTCTTACAGGGAAGGGATTAATATCTATTTCATTCATTCCTAACTGGACCAAACTCATTCCTTCCCTTCTATTATTCAATGCACTTTTACTCAGACCCAGTGCGGAATAGGGGAACAGAGAAAAGACACCCCTCCAAGTCGCCCTCCTTCCCTCCGCAGCCTTACTGTCTTGTGTACATGTCAATCAGTTTTATTTTTTTATTGTTTATCACACCCCCATGCTGGGAAGCCTTTGTATCGAATTGCTTGGGCCTATAATCATTTAGTAAAATAAAAAATAAAAAATCAAATCATGTCGCTACCAAGAAAAGCTTTCTCGGTTTACTTAAATTGAAATAAAAATATCATTTTTACCTGTGACTAATGTGTTTTATTTCTGGAGAACTCATATGTTGGACAGTGTCTGTGTAATACAGTATTTACCCATCTAGTCTGGATGTGAATCCACTATTTTGCCTGTTGCAAAACCTTTAGATTTCATTTTACATCTGTGGTAAATTAGGTGTTCTCTGACTGCTATGGGTAATTTCCGCTCTTTTTCCTTCCACTCACATATACTTCCTATTGGTAAGACTCACATTTTGGTCTCAGTTTTGACACATCGGATTATTTACTCTTTCAAAATGACTCGTAATTTTATCATTCAGCTTCTCTTACGCTGGGTTCACATAGTGTTTAGGGGGTGCGTTTAACGCATCCGTTACATAGCGGCATTAACGCTATGTAACGGATGCGATACCGCACCCATACACTGCTATAGACTAGCGCATCGCTAACACATGCCCTAATCGGCATGCGTTAGCAATGTACCATCATTCCGTGACGGACCCTCGGACGAGGTCTGCAGCGTCCAAGGGTCTGTCATTGCTAGCACAGATGAAGCATCTGCGCTAGCTGGATCGCATAACGCGATCGCGTTATGGGAGTAGCGTTAATGTAGTCCGTCAACGCTATGCGTTGAACGAACTGCATTAACGCTTTATGAACCTGGCCTTAAAGGCAATCTATCACCAACTTATTTCTACCCCATCTGCGATCAGCATGTTGCAGGAGTAGAGACTAGAAATGAGCGAACCAAAACTTAATGGTACTGAACACCAAACCCAGAGAGGCTTTTTTTCCAGCTCAAAACTTCAGATCCTCATTGTTTTCAATGGGGTTCAATTTCTGGTACTCGAACCAAACTTTGGAAAAAAAAGTTGGATCGTGCACCAGAACCCAGACTTCCAGGGGTCTGCTCATCCCTACAATAACCCTGATTCCAGCAATGTGTCACTTACTGGTCTGTGTGTTGTAATTTTTATAAAATCGCAGTTTTCTCTGCCGCAGATCTACCAGGTCTCTCAATGTTGAGTACTGTATAACCCCGCACACACCACCGAAAGTCAGCTTTCTTTGTACGCTGTGCATAAGCAGAAAACTGCTAATCTGTGTTGGGACTACATGGCAGCAGGAGCGCTAATCTCTTGCTGATCTCAGGGATTGTAGAAAAACTACACTAAGCAGCCCATAAGTGTTATGTTGCTGGAATTGGGTCTCTGTCTCTACAGTATGCCGACAGATTCTATTTAAAGGGGTTATCCAGGACATTTTTTTTTTTTTTAACAATGTGGCTAAGCACTAACAGGCAGGTTGTTGCTAACTATACATGTCTGTTGTGCTCAGCACCGATCTCTGCCTGCACAGAGCGGTCAGAGACTGCTCCTGTTGGCTATTCAGCTGCTCCGCTGACATCACGTCGACAGAGCAGCGGCTTTTCTACGTTGCTCTGTTCGTGGGGCTTGACTGCCTAACTGTGGTAAGCTGGCTGTCTGCATGACACCAGCAGTCACTCCCCATCTATAGCAGCCAGGAAGAATAGCTGCTCTGTTGACATGGAGCAGCTAATACGCCAGCAGGAATGGTTAGAGATCGCTCTGAGCTAGCGCCGCCGGGTACAGCAAGCAGGTAGTTGGCAAAAATGTGACTTAGTTTTTAGGTACATGGTAAAAAAAAAAAATCCTGGATCACCTCTTTAAAAGCGTTGTTCATTGCTCGGCAATTTTCCTTTAACCACGCTAACTGCTGTGGTTATGCATTCATTCTTAAAGTTAACTGTTTTGGGTTTACTAAAACGCAAATCACTGCAATCTAACATTACAAAAACATCTACACACTGGAGGAAATAACATGATCTTGCACACTTCGTACAGGGTGCATGATCAGGATATATGCTGGCACTGCTGTACATTTGCCACTATTACACTGCATTGTGTAGATTTTATAATGCAGCGCAATCAACAGGCATCCTAAGCTCTAGTTAATGAATGTGTTGTACATCCTTTTCTATAGAACGTGATATACTGGAGATGAGCATTGGCTCCATGATGTATCATGTCTATAGGGACTATACCTGTCCATGAGATTGCATTGTACAAACACTGATCTCTCCACCTCTCATTGTGCATCACATTATTATTAAATAAACAATTGAAATAGAAAGCTAACCTGTCAGCTGTCCTTAACGCTCCTAAACCACTGCCATAACTTTGTCAATAAACTCCTTGTCCTGCGGTTCAATAAGGTTCTTCACATACAGTTTACTTCCATTTATTATGGTATGTGCACACAATCAGGAATTGGCAGAGCTTTGGACGAAGTGCATGCTTGCTGCGTCCAAAGCGCTGCCGGCTATTGAACACCGCTGAATCCGAGTGTGTTCACTGAACCATTCAGATTCACTGCATCCAATACATTGTATGGGTGAAAATTCTCTTGCGGAGATTCGCATCTCCGCAAAATAAATGGACATTTTGCAGTTTGGAGAGATGCGCCGCATGTCTGTCTCCGCAGGTGAGCGGCGGGCATCTGTGGACACATAGTGGGCATGAGATTCTTTTAAATCCCATCCACTATGCTGTAACATCTGTATGCTGCGGTTTGGATGCTGCACAAGAACGTAGCATCCAACCCACAGCGATTACTGATCGTCTGCACATTCCCTTAAAAATAAAGTTCTAAATTTCGCCTGTGCAATACAAATTAGCCGCTACTGGACCCGTGGGGCAATTTTTTTTTAAGCATAGAAAGGATACTGCACATAAAGGAGTTTATTGTAATGCAGTAATTGGCTTCTATAAAGTTGTCAGAGTAGGGGAGGTTACAGGTTACGTTTAATAAACGCCTGGGTCTCAATACAAAATAAGTAATCGTATAGCCATGTATAATATTGGTGCTGTCCTAACTGGAGACTGTCGCCAGTTTTGACTCCTAAACACTAATATAGAGGATGGAGGGGCACCAGCGTAAATTTACCTTGGTGTTGGCTGTGCAGTTGCATAAACAAATCCACGTTTTAATACCTCTGGTGCCCTATTCATATGTAGGGCCTGTGGTTCTTTGCACTGATTGTTCCCCAGCCTCTCCCCTTTGCTTTGCGTGACTGCTCTTTAGTGCAGAAAGCACTGGACACTTGCAAATGTGCAACTGGGGACAATAAAACGCTTAGTTATGCTGAGGTAATGGACATGCACTTAGTATATCTATACTGCTATCTGTGTCCTCTGTATAGTGCTAGTAAGGCCGGAGTCACACTAAATGTATGAAAAATCGGTCCGAGTTTCCCTGCCGAGAGTCACACGAGTGTAATGCGACTGTCATGCGAGTACAGTCCGATTTTTAGCAACAACCAAGAAGATCATGCCCATATATCAAGGGAGCACCTCAATTGCATACAAAGTATAAATGTAACACTTTATTGACAAATATCAAAGTTACAAACACAGAACACACAAATTTTTTTGAAAACATTTAAAATACATACAAAAGGTCTATAATAAGTCATGTATAGTATAGAGGCAATGACCACCCACACAAAGAAATCCTCAAGATTAGAAAAAATATAAATAGAATAAAAGCCACTATCAAGTGTGTTATACATATATTAAACTATAACAGACACCATGTATGGGAATAGACATGCTGGAAATAGGAGGAAACCACTATGGCTAAATAGAGCTATAAGGGGCGCAATAAGTGACAAAAATAAAGCATTTAGGGAATTAAATTAAGTAGGTAGTGATGAGGCATTAAATAAATACAGAAGATTAAATCAATTTTGTAAGAAGCAAGTCAAGGCATCAAAGATTGAGACAGAGTGACTCATTGCCAGAGAGAGTAAAAATAATCCCAAGATATTCTTTAACTACATAAATAGTAAGAAACTAAAAAATGATAGTGTTGGTCCCCTTAAATATAGTCTGTGTGAAATGGTGAATGAGGATGAGGAAAAAGCCAATATGCTAAATGATTCTTTTTCAACAGTACACAAGAAAATCCTATGACGGATTACATGCAGGGATAAAAATTCTCCATTAAATGTCACCTGCTTAACCCAGCAGGAAGTACGGCAACGTCTAAAAATCACTAAAATTGACAAATCCCTGGGCCCGGATGGGATACACCCCAGAGTACTGCAGGAATTAAGTACAGTCATAGATAGACCATTATTTTTAATCTTTAAAGATTCCATAATAACAGGGTCTGCACCACAGGACTGGCATATAGCAAATGTGTTGCCAATATTCAAAAAGGGGACAAAAACTGAACTTGGAAATTATAGGCCAGTGAGCTTGACCCCTACGGTGAGTAAAATCCTGGAGGGTTTTCTAAGATACTATACTGGAGCATCTGAAGAAGAATCTCATGACCCAATATCAACATGGGTTTACGAGGGACCGTTCCTGTCAACCAAGTCTGATGAGTTTTTATGAAGAGTTAAGTTCCGGACTGGACCAAGGAAATGCAGTGGACGTGGTGTACATGGACTTTTCAAAAGCTTTTGATATGGTGCCACACAAAAGGTTGATACATAAAATGAGAACAATGGGGATAGGGGAAAATATGTGTAAGTGGGTTAAGAGCTGGCTCAGGGATAGGAAACAAAGGGTGGTTATTAATGGAGCACACTTGGACTGGGTCACAGCAGTGGGGTACCACAGGGGTCAGTATTGGGCCCCCTTCTTTTTAACATTTATTAATGACCTTGTAGGGGGCATAGAGAGTAGAATTTCAATATTTGCAGATGACATTAATCTCTGCAGGGTAATCAATACAGAGGAGGACAATTTTATATTACAGGAGGATTTATGTAAACTAGAAGCTTGGGCTGATAAATGGCAAATGAGCTTTAATGGGGATAAATGTAAGGTCATGCACTTGGGTAGAGTAAATAAGATGTATAATTATGTGCTTAGTTGTAAAACACTGGGCAAAACTGTCACTGAAAAAGACCTGGGTGTATGGGTGGATGACAAACTCACATTTAGTGGCCAGTGTCAGGCAGCTGCTGCAAAGACAAATAAAATAATGGGATGCATTAAAAGAGGCATAGATGCTCAAGAGAACATAATTTTACCTCTATACAAGTCAATAGTGCGACCACACTTAGAATACTGTGTACAGTTCTGGTCTCCGGTGTATAAGAAAGACATAGCTGAACTGGAGCGGGTGCAGAGAAGAGCGACCAAGGTTATTAGGGAACTGGGGGGGGTCTGCAATATCAAGACAGGTTATTACACTTGGGGTTATTTAGTTTGGAAAATCGAAGGTTTAGGGGTGGTCTTATTACAATGTATAAATATATGCGGGGACAATACAAAGACGTTTTTAATGATATTTTTACTCTTAGACCTGTGATGGGGACAAGGGGGCATCCTCTACGTCTGGAGGAAAGAAGGTTTAAGCATAATCACAGACGCAGATTCTTTACTGTAAGAGCAGTGAGGCTATGGAACTCTGCCATATGATGTAATGAGCGATTCCCTACTAAAATTTCAGAAGTGACTGGATGCTTTTCTTGAAAAGTATAATATTACATGGTATATACACTAGTTTCCTTGATAGGCCGGGGTCACACTGGCGAGGAATACGGGCGAGTGAGAGGCGCTAAAAGCACGCATTAGACACGGACAAATGATTCTCTATGGGGTCACTCGCACCAGGCGTATATTTTTCATTCGTGTCCTACGCTCTGTGCAAATCGCAGCATGCTGCGATTGTCAGCGTACTACGACCGTAGTACGCCAATGCAAGTCTATGGGTGCGCAAAAAATATGGATTACACATGGACCAGGCGTGTGACCTGCGAGAAATACGCAGGTCTTTTGGCTGGTGACAGGAAATGGGCCAATCCATCATCAGGAAGCCTAGACATGCAAATGAGCTCAAAAAGCGCTCCAGACATCCCGGAAGTACGCCTCCACGGAGTACAGCAGCAGCATGGCGTCCACTTACATAAATGTTGAGATGCTCATTGTCCTGGTGCAGGAGCGTCCTGAAATCTGGGACCAACGCGATGCAAATTATGCAAACCGGGCAAGAAAGGAGGCGTCATGGAGGCGCATCTGTCGCCAGATGTACCATGACTTTGGTGACCGACCACGTGAGGAGCAGCATAAAATTCGTAAGTACAACGCAAAACATGAGTAACCTTAGCGTGCAACAAAAAAGGAATATAGAATCAGCACCCCCCCTTCCTGTGCATGTATTTTTTTGCCTCATGAGGCCGTTAGATTTGGATGTGACACGAGGATTCACACAGCCATAATTTGGGGTTAGGCCACAAGCTCCTCATCCTCCTAGACAAAACAATTAAGTGTAGCTAAAGAGACCCTGTGTAACTCCCCAATTACATATGCCACCATGGGTAGAAAGCACACCCCAGAAGGCCCCATGCCTAGACTACTGGTAGCAAATGTGACCTCTCAAATATGTGAATTTGACAATATTTCCTGTCACATTGCAGTGGAAGATGTGATGAAACGCTGGCGAAGCATCCGGGACCAGTACCGCCGGGAACGCCAGCAGCGGTCCAGGAGTGGGGATGCTGGATATGTAAAAATGAAGTACATCTATTATGACCGGCTCTCCTTCCTTGCCCCAATTCTGGATCTGAGACCGTAAGTACATACCTCACACCACATTACACAAATACTTTACAGGGCCAAAAATATTGATGTATTTTTGCCTCTGTTCTATCATAACAGAACTCAATCCAACCTTACGGATCGAGGAACGGCCTCAGAGGCAGAGCCCATAATAGATCCTGTAGGGGATGAGGTGGCTGGCCCATCTTCTCCCCCTACAAGAAGGATGGCAGAAGATGAGGCATCACAGGACAACCCATTGGCTTCCCAACACACAACACCACCAGGACAGTCTGCTGCTGCCCCATCATCCATCCTGGAAGAGCCGGGCAACTTGAGCAGCAGCCCAACTGGCCAGATCACGGCATCCCCACAGGCTGCTCTTACATCACGGCAAACACGAAGAAGGCGCCAGGTCACTATTCAAGAGAGCAGGACCAATGTGGACACAGGGGTGCTCAATTATTTATCAAGAGTAACTACAGAGGAGGGGGAGGAAGCTTACTCACGTAGCCTCACCCTTTATCTCCGTGCCCTTACCCGTGAGGTCAGGCTCCGTATTAGGGGATGTTTTCAGATCCTGCTTGATGCAAGCACCCCCCCAATACCCAATATGAGCTATTCGAATATCTGGAGAGGTGGCAGCTCTCCCCCCGAAATCTAATGCGCATGAGACCATCCACACAGATGCTTGCTCAATTTGCTCAAGCAGGGTCCGAACATCCTCTAATACGTGGGCCTACACCTCAACCCCTTCCTCCCACTACCCAACCTTCTATTCAGCAGCCACAAATGTCAGCCTCTAGCCAACCCCACCAATATGGCCACTTGTACCCACCCAGTGTTGGAGGCTGGTCCTAACCTGGTTGAGGACGATCTGGCTATCTTGGTGGGTATGAGCCACGTGCCTACCACAGCCAACAAGATGCCCCTCACCATCATCATTACTCGGGCCAGTATCCCCAACAGTCCCAGGAGGTAGGACAATTTCAACATCATGGGCAACAGTATGGCCCCACACAGGGCGATGTTGGCCACAGTGTCCAGCAGCACCCACAGGCTGCTCTTCCACGTTCCCCTTCCCCAACCTATGAGGATTTAGAAGTCTGATGGCCGTAGATGTCTAGTGCGGTTTAACTGGTGCTCCAAATACAAAGGAAAAAACAGGTGTTCTCCATCACCAAACTTTGTTACCTAATTTAACATTCTAATTTTTTAACAATTTTTTCCAATCATATTAAAGAATACATCATGACAGGCAAGGTTACCTCACACCTTTCAGACAGATATTACATGTGTGTACAAAAGAGAATATTTAAAGGCGCTATACTGTAAAGTCAAAGGATGAAAATACACTACTCACTTGCTAATGCCTAGGAAAGGCGTGCTGGCCTTAGGAAGTAGTCACCTTTTTTGCTAGCAATCTATAGTAACAAATCAAGGCGACCAGCCTTCAGAATATCATGCTCTCTCTATGTCTTAACAAGTGAGTTTTGTGTTTTCATCCTTTCCAGTATAGCATGGTTAAATATTCTCTGTTCTACAGACAGGTAATATCTGTCTGAAAGCCGTGAGGTAGCCTTGCCTGTCCTGGTGGAATATTTCTATGATTGGAAAACATTCTGAAGAAATGTGAGTGTTATCTTTTAGCATTAATTTTGTTGATGGAGCTCACCTATTTTTTTCCTTTCTAGTTAAATATTCTAATGCAGCAATGTTGTTATTGCCTAATGTTTTTTTGGGTTAGGTTATGTAATGTTACTTTTCAAAAAAGTTTAAGAAGGCACAAAGGGCCATTTTGCCCATTGCCAAAATGTTCATATGGCAATATTATGTTTGCCTTTAAGAACCAAAAAAAAAAGGCAAAACTAAAAATTTGTCTACTATAGTTAACGTCTCTGTGTGATTTTTCAAAAACCCTGTCAACATACTAACATACACTAACTAATGCAATGAAACAGTCATACAATCATAAGGGATTGAGTAATATATATTTAGACACACTTAAAAAAAAATTATAACAGACACAGCATGCTTTTGCCAAGAAGTTGCCCCCTCAGGTGAGATAAAGTAATTAGTGAAAATATCACGCACTTTGAGGACAGAGAGCGGTCTATGTTGAGGGTTCATAGGTGGTCTCACCCTGCGCACATTGTCCGGTCTACGCACAACACCATCAGAGGAGGAACAATCATGTATCCTGGTGAAGTTATGCAGAACAACACAGGCTTTCACAACTTCATTCACATTTTGTTCACTCAACTGAATGGCAGACTGGAGTACCCGCCATTTGGCATAAAGAATCCCAAAGGAACACTCCACCAGTTGCCTAGCACGTGATAGGCGCAAGTTAAAAATTCTGCGCCCGTGGTCAAGGTTGCGCCGGGGATATGGCCTCTTGACATTGCGCGATAACTGAAAGGCCTCATCTGCCACAAGGACATAAGGGACGGATTCTTCAGTGGAGCCTGGTAGCTGGCGTGGTGGTGGTAGAACCAACTGGTTGGTGCATAGCCGCCGAGCCATTATGGAAGTATTGAAGACTCTAGAGTCTCCCGTCCTTCCATAGGCCCCAATGTCAACAATTATAAACTTGTATTGAGGGTCTACCAGAGCCAACAATACAACAGAAAAGTATTGTTTAAAATTGAAGAATTGGGAGCCAGAGTTCGGCGGCTTACGCACCCGGATATGTTTGCCATACAGGGCCCCAATACAATTTAGAAACTGGCAGTCCTCCTCAAAGTCCCTTGATATCCTCAACCAGTCTTCCATCCTGGGCTCGGGCATGACCACTTGATGGAGTCTTGTCCAGATTTCTGTACATGTAGACCTCACTATGCCTGAAATGGTTGATCTTCCAATGAGAAACTCATGGTGGAGGGCGGCATAAGACAGGCCAGTGGACAGGAAGCTGTAGAACAACATAAATTGATAAGTTTAGAATGCATAAAGTCCAAAAACATCAGTTACATGCCGACCAAACTTGGTAGGAATTGAGATAGAATAACACACATATTTGGTTGCACAATGACTAAGTGATATGCAGGACATATTAGAGCTAACATTCTGGTGTGTAAGTTGAAACATATTTGGAGTAAGATGAGGGCATTAAACTTTGTCCAAGAAGGCAAAAAAACAGACTTTAGCACACACATTATCAACATAGAGAATGTGGTTGTGTAGTACATACCGTATTGTGAGTAGAAGTCGCTCCTCTGCAGATATAGCTTTGCACATCCTTGTGTCCTGAAAGGTTATCCCAGGGCGCTCCAAGAGTCGATCAAATGTGGAAATGCTCATGCGACAGTACTGGTAAAATTTCTCAGGATCCTCCCGCAGAGAAGAATAGAGGCGGTGAAAATGACCTCTTGTGAGTCGTTGCCTCAAAAGTGGATGGACCCACATGCGTCTCCTCCTCCGCGGATCCACTATCACTGGGTATGGTTGCCCAAAGCGCCGTGACAAAAGCCAGTTAAACAGAACCTGCTCAGTTGTATTGAATCTCAGACCCTCTGCCATGTTGCACAAAGAACACCAACACACCTCATGAAAGCAAGCTCACAAATGGACAGAATGGCGGCAGCCACCTGTTTCTGAGTGTATAAATAGGGTGCAGGCTATTGATTTAAATTGTTAGCAGGCCTCAAAACCGTTAAATGTCCATTTTGCAAGGCTGCGAGAAAATCTCGCCATACGAATTACATACGGATGCCATACGGATTACATACAGATGCAGACATGCGCAAAATACGCGACCGCACCTGGCTTACGGATGACCTACGGAGCACTATTTAGGGGTCATTCATCCGTATTATGCATGTAAACTACGGACCGTATTTTGCGCTGGTTAGTGTGACTCCAGCCATATTGTGTTGATCCAGGGAGCTAGTCTGATTGCCGTATGTGGAGTCTGGGGAAAAAAATTCCTTCCCATGTGAAGCTTACTGATTGCCACATGGGTTTTTTTTGCCTTCCTCTGGATCAACTTGTTAGGATTGGGTATGGGTTGAACTAGATGGACTTAGGCTGTGTACACACGTTGCGGATTCTGCTGCGTTTCCGCAGCGGTGTTGGCCCTGCGGAAACGCAGCAGTTCCGCTGACATGGTACAGTACCATGTAACCCTATGGCTTTTCAAAACCGCTGTGCTCACACTGCGGTTTTTTCCGTGCGGTTTTGCTGCGGTTTACAAACCACAGCATGTCAATTGTTTGGGCGGTTTCACACCTTTAACATAGTAGAGGTGTGAAACTGCAGGTCTAAACCACAGGAAAACCGCAGGTCACTTTACCTGCGGTTTTACCTGCGGATCCGAGCGGAAAAACCCACAGCTGAATCTGCAACGAGTGCACATACCCTTAAAGTCTTCCTTCAACCTTAGTTACTATGTTACCATAAGGAATTCTGTATGGCTATAAGATATAGACAGTACCATATGGACCCAAGTAAACACACATGATGGCATATGAGAAAAAGAATTTTCACCTGATGGATTCAGGCTCCTCACCAAGTAGCCACAGATTTAAAGCTAATAAAGCACATGGTTTGGGAAAGATAATAAACCCATTCCTAAGATGTAGTGCACTCACACACCAGGGTAAGTGTGGATCCTGAGATTTAAGCCAAAGCCATAAGAGCAAGGGGAAAAGAAATGTGGGATAGGTTCCCACGCGTATTGCCACACAAATGTGGCCTCCTCAGGGAAGAAATAGCATGCTCTGCCTAAAAATCATAAGATATATACAGTATATACACACACATTCAAAATAATACAATATGTGATTCACCTGTGAACAGGGAGGCACGCAATGGAACACATGGAGAGACATGGACGCAGCCATCTTGTCCATGTCCGTATAAGGCCATTGTAAATAAAGTTGGCTCACGAATGTTCTGCGCACGCGCATTGTAAATAATGTAACGTTCATCCCAGAGCCAAACATATGTATCGGCTCAAGATTCTTAAGAACCTATGGGATATATATTTAATCTCATCCTTATTTAATTTATATTTGTCTAAGTTTCTGCCTGACTCATACGTGATGCGTCCTCCTTTGTTTTCCTATGCTGCACACCTGTTGAGAAAATGGTGCATTCGCTTTTAATCTTTGGCATTTGCCATAACTGCGCTTGCACCGATACATATGTATGGCTTTGGGATAATGACTTTGTGAGTGAACTGCGCAAGCGCGTTTGATTACTGGCATCTTGCAAGTCTGTATTCCAACTGCGCCTGTGCCGCCACATTATGTCTGACACGTGCGCGATGTACTGGTATTCATGACGTTATTTGATGCGCGCGCGCCCTTTGTTCTTTGCGCGTGTGCAGAACATTCTTGAGCCAACTTTATTTACAATGACCTTATACAGACATGTTCACAAGTGAATCACATATTGTATTATTATTTTGAATGTGTGTGTGTATATATATCTTATGATTGTTAGGCAGAGCATGCTATTTCTTCCCTGAAGAAGCCCAATTTGTGGCAATACGCATGGGAACCAATCCCACACTTCCTTTTTCCCCTTGCTCTTATGGCTTTGGCTTAAATCTCAGGATCCACACTTACTTTGGTGTATCAGTGCGCTACAACTTAGGAATGAGTTTATTAGCTTTCCCAATCCATGTGCTTTATTAGCTTTAAATCTGTGGCTACTTGGTGAGGAGCCTGAATCCATCAGGTGAAAATTCTTTAGTATATGTATAACACGCTTGATAGTGGCCTTTATTTTACTTACATTTTTTCTAGTCTTGGGGATATCTTTGTGTGGGTGGTCATTGCCCCTATACTAAGGCATGACTTATAGGTCCTTTTGTATGAATGTTTTTAACAAACTTTGTGTGTTATCTGTCTGTTTGTAACTTTGATATTTGTCAATAAAGTGTTACATTTATACTTTGTATGCCATTGAGGTGCTCCCTTGATATATGTGTATGATCTTTTCTTCTTGGTTGTTGCTATGTTTCTTCCCAAGCCCATGGTGAGCCCTCTTGCTCAGATTGATTAGCGGTGCCCTCCACCTTCTCTATACAATCCGATTTTTCACACCTAGTATCCGATTTACATCCGATTGCAATGCGATTTTAACATAAGTTTTACATAGAGCAATTCTGTCATTTACACATCGTTTTCAAAGGAAATATTCGTGAAAACACACATTATATATCTATAATAGAATAAAAGTGGCAATTCATGTGCCACGTTCAGTAAAATCAGAGTGACAGGTTAGAATAGATAGATATATACACATAGAATGCATAGATATATAGATGTCATTGACACACACATATATGTATATATTACATAGAAGAAAAGCCAGCAATTCATCTGCCGCGTACTGTAAAATCACAGCACGAGCCGTCAGGATAGAAGAGATGGATTACATACAGTAAATACAAATAGAATAGGTAGCTACTGTACATGTATTTAATTAATAATTTTTTCCCTTCACCCGTGACAGCACACCCTGAGAGAGGGATCCGCTCAGCCAGGACAGGAAGATAAGGCCTGGATCACACTTCCGTTTTTTAAAATCCGCCTAAATCCGTCATTTTCCGTTAAAAAATGGAGCCGCCATTTTTTTTGAGGATCCCTTTTTTGTCCCATAGACTTCCATTAGCGACTACCGCGGATCCGTCAAAATTTTCACACTTTGACGGATGCATGCGGATGCCAAAAACGAATGTGTGAAACAGGGCTTACTGAAATAAGACTGGTACCTCTCTCCCGATTCAACTGAGTTTCCGGTCCTGAATGGAACCCTCCTGCAGAGACCCGGGCGGGTTGAAGAGTTTATTTTGTTCATACTTGACCACTCATGTCCCGGCAATGGAAGAAGAGGCAGCGCGCCTGTATGCCGGCCTTCATATGCTGGAAGTGCCGTCCGCAGGTACAGGGGGCCTTAGCGTACGTGCAAGGCGTGGGCGGCACAGATGCGAGCCAGGTCTGTTCTTCTGCATCTACCTCGCCGCTCTTCCTCCTCCGTCTTCGACCACAGCAATGCAGTGAGTCTGGCTTCCAGGGGCGTGGTCCGCTGATGTCATTAGCTAGGCACGCTGGGAACGGGCGTGCTCGATTGATGTCGGAGGGGGCGCGCAGGAGGCAAGATGGCGGCGCTCTTGATTAAAAAACTGACCGGGACAGATGTGGAGATGTGGCACGCTCTGGCGGAGGCATTGGAGGGGGGAGGCAGCAGTGGATCCCTTATAAAATGGGGGATGACCACAGAAGTGCTTATGTCCAAAAGCTCCCCATCATCGAGTATTTCAGAGGCAACAACAGCAGCAGTCACCAGTATCTGTGTTTGGTTAACAACTTGAGTGCATTAAGAGGAGCAGCGGTCTCAATCGGAGGTTGCAGGGCTCCTCGATATCCAGGAAGGATGTCGTATGTATCAATGGTCAGCTTCTGAATCCTGTACCCTTGATATGACAGCAGGTGGTGAGTGATCTATGAGACTGTCACCTTTTGTTACTTAGGGCCATTTCTTGCTTACCCCCTTTTACCCCCAAGGGTGGTTTACATGTTAATGACCAGGTCAATTTTTACAATTCTGATCACTGTCCCTTTGAGGTAATAACTCTGGAACGCTTTCATGGATCCCGATGATCCTGACATTTTCTCGTGACATATTGTACTGTATTTATAGTGGTAAAATTTCTTTATAATAATAATCTTTTTATATAGCGCTAACATATTACGCAGCGCTTTACAGTTTTGCACACATTATCATCGCTGTCCCCAATGGGGCTCACAATCTAAATTCCCTATCAGTATGTCTTTGGAGTGTGGGAGGAAACCCACGCAAACACGGAGAAAACATACAAACTGTTTGCAGATATTCTTTGATATTGCTTGCATTTATTTGTGAAAAAAAACGGAATTTGGCAAAAATTTTGAAAATTTCACAATTTTCTAACTTTGAAATTTTTAGTGATGTTATTGTGCCAGGGTTGTCTATTGATTCGTCACACTTGGTTATGCATGACAGGGGCGACCGAGTCAATGGCTGATGCAAGAGTGGCATTGTAGAAAGTAGTGGCAGTGTCAGTTTCGTGGAGTGAAGATATGGAGGACAGTGGTAGAATAGAGTCAGAGAGTGTGCGAGTGTCTAGATGTGCAAGGTTTCTGCAGTGGCGCGCATGCTGCTGGACAGAGGTGACAGGTGAGGAGGACAGGGATGAGAAAGTGAGTAGATGGTGGTCAGATAGAGGAAGAGGGGAGGTGGTGAAGTTAGAAAGAGAGCAGAGGCGGGTGAAGACCAGGTCTAATGTATGTCCGTCTGTGTGAGTGGCTGAGGAGGACCACTGAGTAAGTCCAAAAGATGAAGTAAGGGACAGAAGTTTGGAGGCAGCTGACTGGTGAGTGTCAATGGTGTAAAAGTAAGAATTAAATAAAAGTTTATAAGTAATTGTAAAAATACTTGAAAAAATAAAAATAAAAAAAATATTTATTCCAGCAATAAATATTTGAATTAAAAAAAATCTAAACACTAAAAGTATTTCACATATTTGGTATCCCCGTGTCCGTAACCACCCGACTTATAAAACTGTCCCACTAGTTAACCCCTTTAGAGAAAACCAATTAAAAAAAAGACAAAAAATGCTTTATCATCATACCGCCGAACAAAAAGTGGAATAACACGCGATCAAAACGATGGATGTAAATGAACGTGGTACTGCTGAAAACGCTATCTTGTCCCACAAAAAACAAGCCCCCATACAGCTCCATCATCGGAAAAATAAAGTTATAGCTCTCAGAATAAAGCGATGCAAAAATAATAAAATAAAAAAAAGTATTTATTTCCATTTTCCCATTAGGGTTAGAGTTGGGGCTGGGGTTGGGGCTAAAGTTAGGGTAGGGATTAGTGTTAGGATTAGGGGTGTGTTAGGGTTTGGTTTGTGGTTAGGGTTATGGTTAGGGTTGGAATTAGGGTAAGGGGTGTGTTGGGGTTATGTTTGGAGTTAGAATTGGGGGGTTTCCACTATTTAGGCACATCAGGGGCTCTCCAAACGCGACATGGCGTCTGATCTCAATTCCAGCCAATTCTGCGTTGAAAAAGCCAAACGGTGCTCCTTCTCTTCCAAGCTCTGCCATGAGCCCAAACAGTGGTTTACCCCCACATATGGGGTATCAGCCTACTAAAGACAAATTGCACAACTCCTGTTACGGTTGGGAAAATAAAAAAAATGGGGGCGAAAAGATAATTTTTTGTGAAAAAAATATGATTTTTTATTTTTACAGCTCTACATTATAAACTTCTGTGAAGCACTTGGGGGTTCAAAGTGCTCACCAGACATCTAGATAAGTTCCTTAGGGGGTCTACTTTCCAAAATAGTGTCACTTGTGGGGGGTTTCCGCTGTTTAGGCACATCAGGGGCTCTCCAAACGCAACATGGCATCCGATCTCTAATTTCAGCCAATTTTGCATTGAAGAGTCAAATCGCGCTCCTTCCCTTCTGATCTCTGCCGTGCGCCCTAACAGTGGGTTACCTGCATATATGGGGTATCAGCGTACTCAGGACAAATCGTACAACAACTTTTAGGGTCCAATTTCTCCTGTTACCTTGGATAAAATAAAACAAATTGGATCTGAAGTTAATTTTTTGTGAAAAAAGTTAAATGTTCATTTTTTTAAACATTCCAAAAATTCCTGTGAAGCGCCTGAAGGGTTAATAAACTTCATGAATGTGGTTTTGAGCACCTTGAGAGGGTGCAGTTTTTAGAATGGTGTCACTTTTGGGTATTTTCTATCATATAGACCCCTCAAAGTGACTTCAAATGTGTTGTGGTCCCTGGGTTCACGAAAAAATGGCTACCGGTAAGTAACCTTGGTGTTTCTGAAAAAAATGGTGTGGGTTCCCACATAATTTTTGTAACCAGCAGATGGAAAGCCGATGGCTGGGGGCCAATGTTTTTAGCCTGGGAAGGGGGTAATACCCATTGAGCTTCCCAGGCTATTAATATCAGCTTACAACTGTATACTTAGCCTTTACTGGCTATTAAAATAAGGACCCTAAAAAAAATGACATAGGGTCCCCCTATAATTAATAACCAGCAAAGGCTATGCAGAGAACTGCAAGCTGATATATTAATAGCCTAGGAAGGGGCCATGGATACTGCCCCTCAGGCTAAAAACATCAGCTCTCAGCCGCCCCAGAAAAGGTGCATCTCTAAAATGCACCAATTCTGGCACTTTACCTCACTCTTCCCACTTACCCTGTAGTTGGGGGGGGAGACGGATTTCATCAACAAATGTATATTTTTAATCAGTATAACGGCGCCGACCTGACAGTGTCTGTAAGTTACTGTGCACAATCCTGCTAACAGGTTCCCTTTAAATAGAATTTTGTTCACTTTGCAACTAAAGTAATATTTAATGGACATTCTGCCCTTAAAATATGGACTATCAAATTGTAGCTTTTACTCTTCCAAAAACATAGGCCCTGATTCCTCAAGACTGGCAATTTTCTCTCCAGTCTTTGAGGGGGTGCAGACGAGTCAGACACTCTTAATTTATAAAGAGGTGCAGGTCTCTTCATGAATCAGGAGTGTCTGAAAAGTGACGTGCTTCTGTTCCATCCCAGAAATCTCACTCCAGTTGATGACTGGAGTGAGAGTGAGATATTTGGTGTGGGCAATGCCCCAGAATATCATGCATTCCTAGGTGCCCTAAAATTTAGTAACTTTTCAAAACATTCACGCCACTTTTTGGGCATAAAAGATTTGATAAATCGTCTCCATGGTTTCACCAGAGTATTAGAAATGTATATGTAAAATAGTTTAGTTTAGAAGAACCTGTTCACATGCGTTGACTTTGTAATTAGCAAATCTGCTATGAAATGTTCAAAAGAATCTGAGACTGGAACTCTGATATCTGAGGCACCTAATTTCTGAGAGAATCCTGAACATGTGAACATGGCCCTGTCTCGGAAGAGATTAACAAGAAGGCTGTGATCACACTTCTGTTTGGTTTAGAAGAATAAACATGCAATAAATCCATTTTGTATATTATTCCAAGTGATGAAAGCATAAGAAGCAGGACCCCCATTGAATTAGTAAGGGATTTGTCTGAGTGATGTGTCCAGTTCTAGTACTAAATAAGAGCATTATGCAGACTTTTTTCCGTTCTAAAAACATATATAACGGAATACAGTACGAATCTGTTATACAATGGATGTGTTTTGGGCATTTGGGGATCGTTCACACTGGAATATAAAAAATCGGTCTCATTCTGGAGAGTAGGACAATTCTCTCTCACTTGTCATCCGTGTGCAATCCATTTATTTTTACTCAGCAACTATTAGTCCTTTACAAGAATATTTACGTTTCTTATGCTATAGAATTGTAATGTATATGTAAAAATTGTTGCATGCGATTGTTTTTTTTTCCCTCGCACTGTACCAATTTCGGGGTAAAATGGCAGCATGCTGCAATTTTTTTTTTTTTTTCTTTCTCATGCTAAATACAGCTGAGAAAAAATACACTGATCAGTACTGAATCATTGAATAACATTTGGTTCGAGTGCAATCTAATTTTTTTTTATCGGGTTATTGCACTCTTCCGATTTATACAAAAGTGTCAGCAAACCCTAATTCAGTTTATGTTCCTCCAAACAGAATTCTTCATAAGTATTGAATTAGATGTGAAGCTACAGCTGCGCTCGCCTTTTGTATGGAAAGATAAATGTGAAAGGAGGAGGAGTGTGACAGAAGGAGCAGCTGCAGCTCACTCCCCTTGTAACCACTTTGCTTCCAGCCCCCACCAACAGCCTCTATCTCCCAAGGCCTCGAAGATGCTGGACATTTTCATCCTGATGTTTTTTGCCATCATTGGCTTAGTCCTTTTATCATACATCATCTACATATTGTGAGGATCATGCAAACCAAACAGCAAATTAAACCCTTGCTTGCAGGTGAGTCTACTTCCCTCTTTTTGGAAAACAACCCTTCCTGTTATGGCTCCAATGAATGGCAAGTTAAAGCCTTATTTTCTTACTAAATATGTAATGCCTGTAAAGAAGCCCTATGTCTGGTGTTGTATTGTGTTTTATATAACCTCAGTAAAGAGATCTGTCAACTGCATCATTTGTTCAGTGTACCGCCATACATGCATGTTGTATATTAAGCTGTATAATAGGGAGTGTGGCTCTCAACAATTAGTCATGTTCTAATGTCATTACCTAAGACTATAAGGTGACATTGTGATGGATCATCTTACTTAAGCCCTCATAACAATTTCCCACTGACCCCACCATACAAACACACACCTATATAAATGTATTTATTTTCTCATACATCATGAGGTAAAGGCATTATCCAGGACTTTGTCTAAAGCACCACTTCAGCGTTGCTTTTTTTTTTCACAGGTGGAGTGGTGCTTTTAAATGCAAGCCCCCTGACCACTGTCTGATACACCCCTTGCAGCATTTTCATCACCCCTCCCGTCAGTCACCGGCGAAAAGTGACCTGTCTACATCTCCAGTGTTTCATGGAGCTGAAAGAAGCTCACTTTTCAATACAAGTCTATGAGAGCCTTGTTCTGGCTCTCATAGACTTGCATTGAGAGTGTGTGACGTAGCTTCTGACTTCCAACCAGTCAGAACCTGTCACAAGATGGTGCCGCGGGATGGGAGCGATGTAAAAAAACAGGGAAGACGCCATAGAGTGAATATATGACCAGGAGCAAGGGGCTCACAATTAAAGCGCCACTCCAGTGGTGAACCCCCCCTCACGAACAATGGAACGGTGCTTTTTTTAACAGTAGGTAGTTGGCAACTACCTGCCGGTGATTATTTGCTAACTCACAGTGGTAACAAACTTCCCCTGCGAATGTCATCACCTTAACAGAGCAGCTAATTCTCTTCCTTTCTACTCGGGGTGTTACTGCCGTTGTCATGCTGATTGACATTTGGCTCCCTACTGCTAAACTGCGGGGAGCCAGATGTCAATCAGCATGACATAGGCAGTGTTGTCCCATCAACAGAGCAGAGCAGAAGAGCTGCTTTTTTGATGGTGATGTCATTGGAAGCAGGAGAATAAAAAAAAACAATGTTGGAGTAGTGCTTGAGGCAAAGTCCAGGATAATGCCTTTAACTTGTGATGTATGAAGAAATTATAGCCCTTATAAATTATTTTTATTCAGAATAATATGGATAGTTTTTACTCTGTACTGTTATCTGTATGGCATTCATTTTTATACATCAGCAGTTAAAAAATGTTCTAGACCACATAGTTTATTATATTAATAATTGCAATGTAGCCATAAAAATCGGATACTATATAGCATGATGTCAGTTTGTTTTTTTTTTGTTTTTATTACCAAGACAACATTGGGACTGACTGAGAGCCGGTTGCCAGTCAGTGCTGGGGTGTGGCTACAGCCAGTGCTCACTATGCACTGAGCGGGGACTCTGTGACTGAAAACCAGAGGCTGCCGTGAGGAATAAAGTTAATTTTCTCCTGACAACCATGCTTTAAATGCACTGTTTTAGAACGCTATTACCCTGCAGATTAACCCTATAGCTGCAGGTTAATAGTGTTTTTTGAGTATACAGGTTCCCTTTAACTCAGCTACAATTATGTAGTCTAGGATAACTTGAAACAAGATGCTTGCTAGGTCTCCATACAGAAGTGCCACTCTTCTCTGGTCCCGTTATGACAACATGGTTACTAAGCTTCGATCAGGTGGTCTTATCATAAGGGACAGTATTCATTACAAGTAAGGCTATATTGAACTACAGGTAAGTAATTTAAATGGGTTGGACAATTTTTCATGCAGTCTTCCAAAACCCCATAAATTAGTGTGTATTCATACAAATAACAACAACACCATAGGTGTATACTATGCTATTATCCAGTAAAAAAGATGGATGGGAACCGCTGGAAAGAAGGTCAAATGGAGTCCAAAGTTTCATATTCTAGACTCAGTTTGCCTCGTTTAGATGAATGGCTCAGTTGGGCATACAACTGAATATCTTCTTGCGGGGAGCAGAATATGATATGAACCAGCTTGACCATCTATACATCAGATAAGGTGACACCTTCTATTAAATGATATGTACAACCTTACACGTGTTTTTTTTTTTATGGTTCATTTGTCTCCTGAATGCAAAGATGACACTTCATTTCAGGTAAGAGGCAAGTGCTGCGGCAGTGACCACAGCTTCTGCTCCCTGATGATGCTTCTTTTGAGTATCTCAGCATGCACTGTGAATCTCAAACAAAGTGTCATCAAAAAGGAAGTGGAAAAAGAAAAAAGGCATTAGTGTAGTCATGGAGCTATAGTGAATTTTTAATGCAAGTATATTAGAAAATAGTTTAGATTATGGCATCAAATACTGTTGATATGGATTTAGGAGGAAAATTACTCTTTGTCTTTAGACCACCCCTTTAACTAAAAGTAACCACTATCATTTTTAAAATGTTTTTTTCTCCTTTTCAAAGGTGTCCGCAACCTTTTAAGAGATTTCAAAATTTGATCCACGTGTTTGAAGTTTGTGTCAGTAACAAAATGCTAGCAGTGGCATCTGAGTGCAGCCTGATTTCTTTCACAGATCCCTCATAGACTTCCCCATGGCCCCATAGACTATCACAGGTGTGAGTGCTATGGATAGCACTCACACACAAAAACCAGACATCTGAATGAAGGCTAACAGTGCAAACTCAAGCTGTGGGCTTGCAATGTACACTAAATGACCTCATACAGTGGGGGAAAAAGTATTTAGTCAGCCACCAACTGTGCAAGTTCTCCCACTTGGGGTGGCAACATCATGCTTTGGGGCTCTTTCTTTGCAAAGGGACCAGGACGACTGATCTGTGTACATGTAAGAATGAATGGGGCCATGTATCGTGAGATTTTGAGTGCAAACCTCCTTCCATCTGCAAGGTCATTGAAGATAAAATGTGGGTGGGTCTTTCAGCATGATAATGATCCCAAGCACACCACCAGGGCAACGAAGGAGTGGCTTCGTAAGAAGCATATGAAGGTCCTGGAGTGGCCTAGCCAGTATCCAGATCTCAACCCCATATAAAACCTTTGGAGGAATTTGAAAGTCCGTGTTGCCCAAAACATCACTGCTCTAGAGGAGATCTGCATGGAGGAGTGGGCCAACATACCACCAACAGTGTGTACCAACCTTGTGAAGACTTACAGAAAACGTTTGACCTCTGTTATTGCCAACAAAGGATATATAACAAAATATTGAGATGAACTTTTGTTAATGACCAAATACTTACTTTCCACCATAATTTGCAAAATAAATCTTGCCAAATCAGACAAGGTGATTTTCTGGATTTGTTTTCTCATTTTGACTCTCATAGTTGTGGTCTACCTATGATGTCAATTACAGGCCTCTCTCATCTTTTTAAGTGGGAGAACTTGCACAATTGGTGGCTGACTAAATACTTCTTTTCCACAATCATTAAACTATGTATTGTACAAAATTTCCACAATAAATCTGACCTCCTAGTGCTTTACTTAAATCAAAACATACACTAAAATAATATTTGTAAATATGTACAAGCTAATTAGACACTATATAGTAAACATGCATTATGGAATCATACTTGTAAATGCTAAACAGTTAAAAAAAACAAACTGTAATTATTTTAGCAGCATGGGATTAATGAATGGGTGTAATTTAGATATGAACCAAGCCTGCCTGATACAACAGCTCTCTCTAGTGTCTAATCTTGCACTCTACCTCCTTGTATGCTGCCTTGCATCTCATTAGAAGTTATCTTTGGGGAAGATTATAAATTTAAGAACAACATAGCTGAAGCCTAAGTATCACAAGGGCAGTCTGGTCCTAAGCATTTGAGAGGTACTGAAATATTCAGTTCCCTTCTGTGAATATAGAGTGCTCCATTGTTTATAGAAGCAGTAATGCTGTAGCACTGTTCTAGGTGAGGAACCTATACAGTCATGGCCAAAAGTTTTGAGAATGACACAAATATTAATTTTTACAAAGTCTACTGCTTCATTTTTTCTAATGGCAATTTGCATATACTCCAGAATGTTATAAAGAGTGATCAGCTTAACAGCAATTACTTGCAAAGTCAATATTTGCCTAGAAAATGAACTTTATCCCTCAAAACACATTTCAACATCATTGCAGCCCTGCCTTAAAAGGACCAGCTAACATCGTTTCAGTGATTGCTCCATTAACACAGGTGTGGGTGTTGATGAGGACAGGGCTGGAGATCAATCTGTCATGATTAAGTAAGAATGACACCACTGGACACTTTAAAAGGAGGCTGGTGCTTGGCATCATTGTTTCTCTTCTGGTAACCATGGTTATCTCTAAAGAAACACGTGCAGTCATCATTGCACTGCACAAAAATGGCCTAACAGGGAAGAGTATTGCAGCTAGAAAGATTGCACCTCTGTCAACAATCTATCGCATCATCAAGAACTTCAAGGAGAGAGGTTCCCTTGTTGCCAAAAAGGCTCCAGGGCGCCCAAGAAAGACCAGCAAGCGCCAGGACCGTCTCTTAAAAGTGATTCAGCTGCGGGATCGGCCTACCAGCAGTGCAGAGCTTGCTCAGGAATGGCAGCAGGCAGGTGTGAGTGCATCTGCACACACTGTGAGGCGGAGACTCTTGGAGCAAGGCCTGGTCTCAAGGAGGACAGCAAAGAAGCCACTTCTCTCCAGAAAAAACATCATGGACAGACTGATATTCTGCAAGAGGTACAGGGAGTGGACTGCTGAGGACTGGGGTAAAGTCATTTTCTCTGATGAATCCCCTTTTCGATTGTTTGGGACATCTGGAAAACGGCTTATTCGGAGAAGGCGAGGTGAGCGCTACCACCAGTCTTGTCTCATGCCAACTGTCAAGCATCCTGAAACCATTCATGTGTGGGGTTGCTTATCAGCCAAGGGAATGGGCTCTCTCTCAGTCTTGCCTAAAAACACAGCCATGAATAAAGAATGGTACCAGAATGTCCTCCAAGAGCAACTTCTCCCAACCGTCCAAGAGCAGTTTGGCGATCAACAATGCCTTTTTCAACATGATGGAGCACCTTGCCATAAAGCAAAGGTGATAACTAAATGGCTCAGGGAACAAAACATAGAGATTTTGGGACCATGGCCTGGAAACTCCCCAGATCTTAATCCCATTGAGAACTTGTGGTCAATCATCAAGAGACGGGTGGACAAACAAAAACCTTCAAATTCAGACAAAATAAAAGCATTGATTTTGCAAGAATGGACTGCTATCAGTCAGGATTTGATCCAGAAGTTGATTGAGAGCATGCCAGGGAGAATTGCAGCGGTCCTGAAGAAGGGTCAACACTGCAAATATTGACTTGCTGCATTAACTCATTCTAACTGTCAATATAACCTTTTGTTACTCATAATATTGTTGCAATTATATTTCTGTATGTGATAAAAACATCTGAAAAACACACATAAAAACCAGAGGGCAGCAGATCATGTGAAAATATAATATTTGTGTCATTCTCAAAACTTTTGGCCATGACTGTAGTATAGCCCAGTGGTGGGCAATTCATTTTATCAAGGGGTCACATGAGACCGTGACTGTTGTGGAAGGCCAAACTAATAGCTTCCCATATACAGCATGAGCCTCCACATAGCCTCCCGTATACAGTGGGGAAAATAAGTATTTGATACACTGAAGATTTTGCAAGTTTTCTCACCTACAAAGAATTGAGCGGTCTGTAATTTTTATCGTAGCTACACTTCAACTGTGAGAGACAGAATCTTAAAAAAAAATTCCAAAAAATCACATTGTATGATTTTTACATAATTTTAATTGCATTTTATTGAATGAAATAAGTATTTGATACAATAGAAAAACAGCTTAATATTTGGTACAGAAACCTTTGTTTGCAATTACAGAGCTCAGACATTTCCTGTGGTTCTTGACCAAGTTTGCACACACTGCAGCAGGAATTTTGGCCCACTCCACCATACAGATCTTCTCCAGATATTTCAGGTTTCGGGGCTGTCGCTGGGCAACATTGAGTTACAGCTCCCTCCCTTGATTTTCCATTGGGTTCAGGTCTGGAAACTGGCCAGGCCACTTCTGGACCTTGAAATGCTTACAGAGCCACTCCTTTGTTGCCCTGGCTGTGTATTTTGGGTCATTGTCATGCTGGAAGACCCAGCAACGACCCATCTTCAATACTTTTACTGAGGGAAGGAGGTTGTTGGCCAAAATCTCACAATACATAACCCCATCCATCCTCCCTTCAATACGAAGCTGTCCTGTTCCCTTTGCAGAAACGCATCCCCAAATTATGTTTCCTCCACCATGCTTCACGTTTGGGAGTGTTGTTGGGGTTGTACTCATCCTTCTTCTTCCGCCAAACATAACAAGTGGAGTTGATACCAAAAAGTTCTATTTTGGTTTCATCTGTCCACAGGACCTTCTTCTATGCCTCCTCTGGATCATCCAGATGGGGCCATTGGCAATCTTCAACCGAGCCTTGACGTGCTGGCATGAGGTTCGCATGTCCTGCAGGATTTTAAACAATGATGACCTAGTTTGTTGCTAACGGTAATGTATGAGACTTTAGTCCCAGCTCTCTTCAAGTCACTGACCAAGGCCTCCCGTATAGTTCTGGGCTAATTTCTATTCTTTCTCAGAATCAACTTTACCCCACAAGGCGAGCTACAGCATGGAGCCCCAGACCAAGGAAGATTGTCAGTCATCTGTTTCTTCCAATTTCTAATAATTGTGCCAACAGTTGTTTTCTTCTCACCAGCCTGCTTGCCTACTGTCCTGAAGTCCATCCTAGCCTTGTGCAGGTCTACAATTTTGTCCCTGGAATCCCTCTACTTAGAACTTCACACATTACATCCACAGTTGGCACATGATGGAATTGACTTGTTTCCTCATCTTTCCCTACTTCGCTGACGCTTCTGTGCGGCACACGTCTGAACCGGACCAGACTTAGACTGCTCCCAGATCCTTCCTGGCCTAACCTCTCCATGAAAATTGACAAAATGTAAAATATTATTTTTTTAATATTTGTTTTTAATTAAGTAAAATATGAAAAATAATTTGATTATTGATTATTATTGTTTGATATTTCCACTTTTAAACACTAGGGGGAGCAGCTGCTAGAATTTGCCATGAAAACCTAGTGTACAACTAGCTCACATTGTGATTTCAGCAAATGTGGGTGTCATCTGCTCTTGTGTGTGATGTCACCCCTCTCCTCCCCTTCTGGGTGTTTTAAAAAGGATAAGAAAGGATGAAGTGTAAGATCACATTGAGGAGCCATTTTGTGGGTGACTACAAAGTGATACTGACAAGCAGACTGTCACCGAAGATGGCTGGCAGTACGGACTCTGTTAGTTGGTGCTGCTTGCTGTATCATAAGCTGTCGTTAGATGCGTGGAGTGTATCACATGCTGCGGTTAGATAGAGTTAGGGCTGCTACCAGGTATTTCGGGACCTCATACAGGCAACATTTTCGGGCCCCCTTGGAACTCCACCCCAGCTCCACCTCCATACCTGAAACCTTCCACAGTCCCACTGCCCACTCTTAGAAAAACTCCACATCTGCACCACGTCCTCACCAATCACACATTATCAGTTCCCATCTAACTCCAGCAGAGGGAAAAGTGTAGCCCGCAGCATACGCTGTCGGCTACACAAAGATGGCGCTGATCTCCTCCAACAGCTGTGACCTGGACAGCTGAAAGGGAGTACCCATGTCACTGCCCATGCAGACTCCTATGTACTGGGGCTGCTGTGTTTGTGGTGTTTAACTGTCAGTACACACCAGTAAATGCAAATGGCAGCCCCCAGTGGCTGCAGAAAATAATAATTCAAAAAGAAACTATTGAAACAGCTAATTTAATTTAGCATTCAAAATAACTGATTATATAATCAATAATTATTAATACTAAAATAAAAATTGCGACACCTTCCTTTTTAAATTCCTTTTCTCTTTTTCTCTTGTTGCAATTGCTGATATTTTTTGTGCTGATTTCATGGCAAGTTATGCGCACGGTTCGCGGTTTTTTTTTAGAGCAGAAAGTCATGTTTTGGAAAATGTGGTGTACAAAAAATCACTCCAGGAGGGATACTGAAGTACATTTGAAGCAAATTTTGTGACTTTTTGAAATGTTGCAAATAATTAGGCAAAAACATCTGAAATCAATAAACCCTGACCACAGTAGTGAACTAAAAATAAAAACAGACTGACACATAATAGAGAGTAAAAAATAAAAATGGTGCAAATGGAAAGCTGAAGTTGTTTGAAACCAAAAAAGGCGCAAAACACCAAAAACTAAACAAAAAAACAGTTGGGCCTAATGTCCTTATGTGTAATTACAGCAGTGGCGCACCTTATTCTATTTTTGCAAGATCACTAACAGGTTATGGGCTCCATATTTAAGGTCATGAGTGATAGACATTGTGTAAATGGGCTATTAAACTAGGCACAGATTTTGCCACAATATTTCTTAACTTATTTTAACATGGATAGACATGACAAAAATTAGCAGCATAGCAATAGCCTCTTTCACAGCAGCTTGTGTACAAAGTGTTTTATCTGTGAGGTAAGATATTGGCGGAAATTTATATACTGATTTTCTTTTCTATTTTTTATCTAGGTAAACAAATGTGCCAACATCACCAAGACATACATGCAGTACTTTAATCCATTGTGTGTTAGAGAAGTGCAGTCCAGAGAACTCAGAAAGATGATGGGAGTTGTGGACTGAGAAAAACAATGTTCACTAAGGTGCCGCTCACTTACAGTGACCAAGATGAGCGTAAAGCAGGAGATAGCCAAGTGATTAAGCCAAATCTAAAATGTACAAGTTTACAACATTTCATGAATTGAAGACAATTCACAATAAACACAACTGAAAACAAAATAAGTTTTTCTACCTGAAAACTGTATTTGAGCACACAGCTGCCTGGTATTATACATGTTGCTTTATGGTTTAAAATTTCAGTAAATACTCGAGCCTAAAATCGTAATTCATTCTTGGGTCATGTTTTCATATACACTGGGAAGTTCTCCAAATGTGCCAATATACTATATTTTTCATTTTATAAGATGCACTCCAAATGTTGAGGGGAAAAATAGGAAAAAAAACTTGCTGAGATCTCATCTCCCGAGACATTGGTGCCGAGATCTCCATCTGCGCATGCGCCGCCTCCGGCCGGCAGGCAGGCATTTTCCCAGAGTCCAGTCTACCGCATAAGAAACTATGTACCGTAACTGCGTGGGCTCTGGGCTTTCACAAGTTGTTGGCAGAGACCCCGCAGCACCGAACACCTGCAGGACCGAAGACTCACAGCGGCACGTCGCAATGCACATCCGAACACCCCCTCATCCCAGCCTCTGCCCGGTAAGGTATATCCAAACTTGGGGGGAAAAAAGTGCGTCTTATAATTTAAAAAATACAGTAGTTGACAAACTTATGCCAAAGAGGTTTCCTTTTGACATACATTTTGTCCATATATATTAGGATCCCTCAGCTACTTACTATTGTATTACAAAATGCAGTTAAAAACAGTCTTGCCGCTTACCACTCCCTTCAATACACTCCTCAACAATGAAATTGCAACGAAAAGTGATGCAATTATGGAAATCACAGGATCTATAGACATGTTAATGATGAAAATTGTAAACCACATTTTTATAACTGATTTATTCAGTACAGAGTATGACCGTCAACTTCAGAAATTCTTCCCCTTTATGTGCTTTTTGCTATTAATGGTTGTCTGACAAATGTACTGCCTCACTGAATACACTTTGGTAGCAAATCACCAAGATCCGCTGCTGACAGCTCCCCAATGACTTCCCGGATGCGCACAATGGAGACGCCTTACTTTTGGGACACTTTGGAGAAAGGCCACACTGTTAATTTCACAACCAAGTCAATGTAACGCCGAGCTGCTAGTGTACCTTGAATGAAGACTAGAGGCGTCCTGCTACTACACATGATGCCACTCCACAACATAATCATGGGAGTAGGATTATTGGCATTGCTCACATGGTCCCCAGATCAATCTCCTCTCCGGCTATCATTTTGTCCAAGACAAAAATGGGACTCACTGCTGAAGAGGACAGAACTTCATTCCAGCCTCCATTGCTGTCCTAGTCTGCACTATGATAGCCTTTGAAAGAGTTGTCAATGGAACACCGGTGGTAGGACATCTGACTCATAGACCAATGTCTGATGGTTTGTGTAGACACTGACAACTTAGACTTGGTATGTAACATGCAATTTCGCTTGCAGTACAGAAAGCAACAATTGTAGAACCAGTGGTATGGCCCTAATATACAGCTGTCCACTGATGATTGTTTGGCCAAAGGCTATCTCCCCGACTCCTCTATGAAAGAGCTGCTACCAGAACAAGAAGATCAGCAGTCCAAATTGGACATGATGTGAGGTTTCCTACACATCAGACTGCTGGCCAAGCCTGCTGATATTGCCTGGTTCAGTCGATGTTAATCTAATGTATAGAGGGGCCCTTTAGTCTAAGGAAAAGTTTATCCTAAAAGGGTTATTCCCATCTTTGTCAGGAGCACACACCTCTCCAGCAACTGGCCTGACCTGCGCACTCTTCGATGCTGCTATATGAACAACTTTGCCTTTCCCCCATCAGTGAAGCAGCACTACGACTATTTTCATACAGTGATTTCAGGGTTCTTGACCCTCATTTGTGCAAAGCAAGAGACTGTTTAGCTTGGTGAGAGACCTGCAACGGGAGGTCTAATGAGTAAATTTCTCCTCTTCCTCAGTGAAGAGGCTATTGACACAATGAAACACACAAAGCAAATGGTCAAGGACAGGCTTATTCTCACATTTTCAGGTGAGTACAAATGTATCCTACAAAAATACAAGTACCAATATAGGAAATAATATTGTCATGCAGTAAACAAGCAAAAGTATGCAAGAGACTACAGCACAGATCAGCATAGTCATAAGCAGAATACGTAACAAATAGGAAATTATGATTCTGGAGCACATTTTCTAAAGAATGAAGCTTTGAGTAGTTCCTCTACGATTCGATTCCTCTTGAAAATGTATGAATAAAGCTGGAGAACTAGGCAGACTACTGTGTGTTTTGCCCAAAGTCATAGTATACCCACAGCTTTAACTGACCGTTATCATTTTATTGTCAAAGGGCTGTATCTTACATACTGACAAAGGAAAAGGTAACACCAACATATTTATTAGGCTGGAGTCACACACAACATATAAAAATATGGTCCGTTTTAAATGGACGAGAATCGCAGAAATGTTCCTTGAACGGTGATCCATATGTCATCCGTGTGCAATGCGAGTGTAGAGTCGGTGATGGGGTGCCGAGCTGGGGCGGGGGTGATAGGGGGTGATCCCACTTCTTACCGCGCAGAGATGATACAGAGACACGATGAGGCAGATTCTGGGTGCAACAGGTCCAAGTTTATTTCACACCGTCCGACTGACGGTCCTCGCGGTACACCGCGATATCTCTCTCTGCCCTCCGTGTTCAGGGCCGCTTCAACACCGTATGTTACACAAGGGACGTACTTACACGTCACGTCCCGTCTCACACTGTGACAATCCTGACAGCTCGGTTACTGTGGCCGCCTTAGGCCCATACACCAACAGCACTTTACTAATCAGTCTCGTCGTTACACATACGGTGTCTTCCACCCAGAGCCTTGTCTCTGCTGCGGTCCTTCCCTGTCAGGACCACCCCCCTGACGTTTCCTCTCCTCAGTCCCCCTGGTCGGATTCTCCTCAGGGCACACAGACTGGCGAAGTCCTCCTGTCACCTGGGCTCCCCCTGGGGACTGGAACCTTCTGGAACCCTCCCTCAGAATTTATAACTTCCCCGGTTCCTTGAAACTGTCACTAACTGTCACCACGCCCCCCATGACCAACGGTTTCTAAAGCCCTAAGCTGCTGTAAAGTCCTTTGCTCACACTCCACCCTGCCATCTAATGGTCATCCCAAGGTACTGCACGTCCACTACACTTTTCTAGTTGTTTCCCCACTGTAATCACTGTCTCCTACCTACACTGTGCAAACCTATCTTTCTTCACTCTGACTAGTCCGTCCGTCCGTCAGGTCACCTTCCCTACACGAGGATGCGATTTTCCTGCATCTAAGCATCTGTGTGACATCCGTATGGCATCTGTATGGTGAGATTTTCTCGCCGGCTTACAAAATGGACATATAATGGGTCCATAGCCTCAAATATTCGTGAAAACATTTACGATATACAGTATTTATATAATTGCATTGCAATCTTTTCATTTCCTGTTCTGTCCAGATGGCACCGTATCCCAGAATTCCAAGCGGAGGAAGTTCACCAACCGCCATATTGGGATACCCAAGTGGGTGTCTCAATATGGAAACTGCTGCTGGTACCAACCTATTGTGCGGTACCACCAGCAGAACACCGTTGCATCACACACACGCACACTCATGCAGCCTCTTGCGCGGTACCACCAGCGGAACACCATCGCACTGTGCCTCCGCAAATTCTGCGCAGGCGCAGTGAATCATTTGGCTGATCCCGGCGGCAGATGTGCGACGTGTCTACAGGCAGAGGAAGCCGGTCACATTAACCCCTTTCCGTACTATCCCGTCCATGTGCCCTGGGACTTAATTCCCAGGGACGGGATAGTACGTCACAGCGATCAGCGGCGCCCATGTGGTGAGCGCCGCTGATCGCGGCCGGGTATCAGCTGATTATCACAGCTGACACCCGGCACAATGTGTCATGGGCGGTCACGGACAGCCCCCCGACACGTTAACCCCTTGCACACTGGAATCAAACACGATCGCGGTGTACCGGGGGTTAAAGGGAAGCATCGGCAGGGAGGGGGGTCACTCCGTGCTTCCCTGAGCCCCCCACAGCAGCGCAATGTGCAGCGCTGCTGCGGAGGGCTCCATCCCTGCAGGTCCCCGAAACCAAGATGGCGACGGAGACCTTCGGGGGCTTGCAGGGAGCTGGCTTCCTCATGCCTGCAAAGCGCAGGCAAGGAGGAAGCCTTGTGCAGTGCCTGTGACAGATCGCTGATCTGTCACAGTGATCTGTGATGTGACAGATCAGCGATCTATCACAGGACAGTGATGTCCCACCTGGGACAATGTAATAAAGTTTAAAAAAATGTAAAAATAATTTTAAAAAAATCGCTAAATAGGTTTAAAAAAAATATTCCCTAATAAATTCATTTTTTGGAAATAAAAAAAAATCAATAAAAGTACACATATTTGGTATCGCTGCGTCCGTAACGACCCGCCCTATAAAACTGTCCCATTAGTTAACCCTTTTAGCGAACCCCTTAAAAAATAAAAATAAAAAACGAAGCAAAAAATAATGATTTATTATCATACCGCCGAACAAAAAGTGCAATAACGCGCGATCAAAAAGACGCATATAAATATGTATGGTACTGCTGAAAACGTCATCTTGTCCCGCAAAAAACGAGCCACCATATAATGTCATCAGTGAAAAATAAAGTTATAGCTCGCAGAATAAAGCGATGCACAAATAATTATTTTTTATATAAAATTGTTTTCATTGCATAAAAGCACCAAAACATAAAAAACGACCTAAATGAGGTATCGCTGTAACCATACTGACCCGAAGAATAAAAGGGCTTTATCAATTTTACCGCACGCGGAACGGTGTAAACGCACCCCCCAAAAGAAATTCATGAAAAGCTGGTTTCTGTTCATTCTGCGTCCCAAAAATCGGAATAAAAAGCGATCAAAAGATGTCACGTGCCCGAAAATGATACCAATAAAAACGTCAACTCGTCCCGCAAAAAATAAGACCTCACATGACTCGGTGGGTCAAAATATGGAAAAATTATAGCTCTCAATATGTAGTGATGCAAAAACTATTTTTACAATAAAAAGCGTCTTTTAGCGTGTGACAGCTGCCAAACATAAAAACCGCCATAAATAGTAAATCAAATCCCCCGTTATCACCCCCTTAATTAGGGAAAAATAATAAAATAAAAAAAATGTATTTATTTCCATTTTCCCATTAGGGTTAGGGCTGAGATTAGGGTTAGGGGTGTGTTGGGGTTAGGGTTGGAGTTAGAATTGTTTCCAGTTTGGGCACATCAGGTGCTCTCCAAATGCAACATGGCGTCTCAATTCCAGCCAATTCTGCTTTGAAAAAGTCAAATGGTGCTCCTTCCCTTCCAAGCTCTGCCATGAGCCCAAACAGTGTTTTACCCCCACAAATAGGGCATCGGCGTACTCAGGACAAATTGCAAAACAACTTTTGGGGTCCAATTTCACCTGTTACCCTTAGGAAAATAAAAAATTTGGGGCGAAAATATCATTTTTGTGGAAAAACATTTTTTTATATTTTCACGCCCGGGCGTTATAAACTTCTGTGAAGCACTTGGGGGTTCAAAGTGCTCACCACACATCTAGATAAGTTCCTTAGGGGGTCTAGTTTCCAAAATGGTGTCACTTATGGGGGGGGGTTCCCACTGTTTAGGTACATTCGGGGCTCTCCAAAGACAACATGACACCCGCAGAGCATTCCATCAAAGTCTGCATTCCAAAACATCACTACTTCCCTTCCAAGCCCCGACGTGTGCCCATACAGTAGTTTTCTCCCACATTTGGGGTATCAGTGTACTCAGGACAAATTGGACAACAACTTTTGGGGTCCAATTTCTCCTGGTACCCTTGGGAAAATAAAAAAATGGGGACTAAAAGATCATATTTGTTGAAAAAATACGATTTTTTTTATTTTCACGCCCGGTCGTTATAAACTTCTGTGAAGCACTGGGGGGTTCAAAGTGCTCACCACACATCTAGATAAGTTCCTTGGGGGGTCTAGTTTCCAAAATGGGGCCACTTGTGGGGGGTTTCCACTGTTTTGGTACATCAGGGGTTTTCCAATCGCGACATGGTGTCCGATCTCAATTCCAGCCAAAAAAGTCAAATGGCGCTGCTTCCCTTCTGAGCTCTGCCATGCGCCTAAATAGTCGTTTACACCAACATATGGGGTATCAGCGTACTCAGGACAAATTGCACAATAACTTTTAGGGTCCTGTTACCCTTGGGAAAATAAAAATTGGGGGTGAAAAGATCATTTTTGTGGAAAAAAATATGATTTTTTAATTGTACCGCTGTACGTTATAAACTTCTGTGAAGCCCTTCTTGGTTCAAAGTTCTCACCACATATCTAGATAAGTTCCTTGAGGGGTCTAGTTTCCAAAATGGGGTCACTTGTGGGGGGTTTCCACTGTTTAGGTACATCAGGGGCTCTCCAAACGTGACATGGCGTCCGATCTGAATTCTAGCCAATTTTGCATTGAAAAAGTCAAACGGCGCTCCTTCCCTTCTGAGCTCTGCCATGCGCCGAAACAGTGGTCCCCCCCACATATCAGGTATCAGCGTACTCAGGACAAACTGCACAATAACTTTTGCAGTCCAACTTCTCCTGTTACCCTTGGTAAAATAAAAAAAATTGAACCTGAAGTATTTTTTTTGTGAAAAAAAGTTAAATGTTCATTTTTTTAAATATTCAAAAAATTCCTGTGAAGCACCTGAAGGGTTAATAAACTTCTTGAATGTGGTTTTGAGCACCTTAAGGGGTGCAGTTTTTAGACCCCCTCAAAGTGGCTTCAAATGTGATGTGGTCCGTAAAAATAAAATGGTGTTGCAAAAATGAGAAATCGCTGGTCAACTTTTAACCCTTATAACTTTCTAAGAAAAAAAAAATTTGGGTTACAAAATTGTGCTGATGTAAAGTAAACATGTGGGAAATGTTACTTATTAAGTTTTTTGTGTGCCATATCTCTGTGATTTAAGGTCATAAAAATTGAAATTTGGAAAATTGCGAAATTTTCAAAATTTTCGCCAAATTTCCGTTTTTTTCACAAATAAACGCAAGTTATATGAATGAAATTTTACAACTAGCATGAAGTACAATATGTCACGAGAAAACAATGTCAGAATCACCAGGATCCTTGGAAGCGTTCCAGAGTTATTACCTCATAAAGGGACAGTGGTCAGAATTGTAAAAATTGGCCCGGTCATGAATGTGCAAACCACCCTTGGGGGTTAAGGGGTTAAAGGGGTTTTCCCACGAATGAAATTTCATTTTAAAAATTGTCTGTGTCTGACCGTGTACGGAGCATACCACATCTCCTGGGCAGGGGAGGAGGCAAAAGACAATACTGACATTACAGCAGGGGATCACAGAGGATTCATTTTGTGAGGTAAAATATTTCACTGACTGGATATTTAACTCACAAAATGTATCCTCTGCGATCTCCTGCTGTAATGTCAGTATTGTCTTTTGCTTCCTCCCCTGCACAGGAGCTGTGGTATATTCTCTACACGGTCAGACACGGGTGAGAGAGACAGAGCACAGTGGGGAGACAACTCAAATGGGACAGCATATGAGGGGAGAACACAGCACAGGAAGGAGAGAGACAGCAGACAAGGGGGGTAGCACATGGGGTAGACAGGTCAAAGAAGAGAGCACAGATGGGAGAAGTCAGCACATGGGGAAAGAGAGAGTGGATAGGTGGGTGAGCACATGGAGGTGAGAGATTCTCAAAGCCGCAAAGCCTGCCCCCATTGTGACATTACCGCCCTCCCAATGCAAAAGCATTGGGCCTCCATCTAGTATGTGTGTGTATATATATATATATATATATATATATATATACTAGATGGAGGCCCGAGGTCAGTGAGACACATATATATATTTATATTTGATACAGAGGTAGATAGCAGAATGGCTGATAATTCAATTGTCGGCTTCTGTAAAATCATTACAGAGCCCGACAGGATATGAGACACGGTTTACATACATAGCATAGCCGTTATTGCATAGCCGTTATATTTTTATATATCCTTCACTAATATTAGTAGTGTATATGTGTAAAATTTTGGAGCTGTGTTAAATTAAAGGATTAATTCACGGAAAAAACTGGCGTGGGCTCAATTTTCTCTGCCAGAGAGGGCAAGCCAGTGACTGAGGGCAGAAATTAATAACCTAGAGAGGGACCATTGTTTTTGGCCCCAATGGCTAAAAAAAATCTGCCCCCAGCCACCCCAGAAAAGGCGCATCTGTAAGATGCGCCAATTCCAGCACTTACCTGCTCTCTTCCCATTGCCCTGTAGCGGGTGGCATAAGGGGTAATAAGGGGTTAATGTCACCTGCTATTGAAAGGTGACATTAAGCCTGGTTAATAATGGAGAGGTGTCAATAAGACACCTATCCATTATTAATCCTCTAGTCTGAAAGGGGTTAAAACACACACACACATTAAGAAAAAAAACTTTTAATGAAATAATCACACATTTTGTCCATCTTTATTTAACTCCCAATCTGTCATGATCCCAGTGCGGGTTTTTGAGCTGCACACCGGGGGTTAATGTCTGGAGCTCTGTGCAGGTTTTGACCTGCACACTTGGGGTTAATGATTGTGGCCTCTTTCTGGTTCTGGGAGAGCTTCATAAACCCCTGGGTAGCTTCAATCCCTGCCAGTTATACTTTTGCCATTGGCCTAGTGTGCTGACCCCCGTGTGCCTGTTTGTTGCTATAGCTTGTTTATATGGTTCTGACCCGATTCTGTTTCCCGTTGTGAGTTTGCCTGTTGATTTTGTACTGCGTTATTATCTGTGTATGACTCATTGCATGTGACCTGACTACTCTCTGCTCGCCCCTCTTGTACCTTGCAACTATCTGTGTATGACTCATTGCATGTGACCTGACTACTCTCTGCTCGCCCCCTTTGGTACCCTACAGCTATCTCTGTGTGTGACTCATTGGCTACGTCCTGACTATTCTCACTGTCTATTCCCCTTGGTAACTTTGTCTCGCAGTTACTCTGCTAGGAATTGTCTTGCAGCTCCTAGCTCTGCGGAGTTTAGGCCACGCCCCCAGCAGTCACGTGCTTCAGGTCCTGCAGCTCTGAAGTACGCATCTATTCGGTTGCTGCCCGCTCCACAGGTAGCTTTGAGCACTGTTCGCTTTACTCAGGACACGTGCACTGGCTCAGTGAGCAAGTTCAGTGCGGTGTCTCTGACACAATCCAAGCGAATCCATCGTTCTCCTGTAAAAAAATCCAAAATAAAACCATGTATGTAAACCATATCTCATATCCTGTCGGGTTCTGTAATGATTTTACAGATGCCGACAATTGATTTTTCACCTATTCTGCTATCTATATCTCTATGAAATATAAATATATAAATATATATGTGTGTCAATGACATATATATATGTATACATGTATTCTTTATATTCTATTTTAACCTGTAAGGCTATGTGCCCACGTTAGCGTTTTTAAACGCTCAGAAAACCGGACTCCTTCCCAGAAACCACACGTTTTTGCGCGATTTTTGCCCAAAAACCGCGTGTTAGTGATGCGTTTTTTTCCGCGCGGTTTCTGGGGACATTAGCTAAAAACGCGGACCTATGCGGAAAATAATGACCATGCTGCGTTTTTAGCCGCTAAGCGTTTTCTGAGCGGTAAAAAACGGCATGCATTGGCACAAAAAGCCAAAAATGTGTTAAATTTAATGGCAAGCTTATTTTAAGCGCTTCTGAAGCGTCTGATTCGGCACAAACGCTTCAAAAATGCTTAAAAACGCAACGTGAGCACACAGCCTCAGTGTGATTTTACAGTATAGCACACTGAATTGCGGCTTTTCTAAAGGACACCGGTGTGTATTTCTTGCAAGTCACATGCATGGTCCATGTGTAATCCGTTTTTTTCTGGCACCCATAGACTTGCATTGGCGAGTCTCGGGCGTAATTCGGTGCAAGTCGCAGCATGCTGCGATTTCACCAGCACGTATAATACGGGCAAGAAAAAAAACAGATAATGGGAGCTGCCCCACAGGATAACATTGGTCCGAGTGCTATCCGATTTTTTCCTCGCATAGCACTCGTCCCTACTTCTCTCTAGTGTGATTCCGGCCTTAGGCTAGGGCTACAAAAAAACTATTTGTAAAAATACTGATTGATGTAACTATTGAGTCACAACTATAGTCCACAAGACAGCAAGCAACTCAATATTTTCTGTGTACAGCAGCTGCTCCATAATTAAAATTAATTAGTTGTCCTACAAAAATTCTCTGAGTAGGCCAGGCCTTATTCATACCTTTCTAGGAGGAATATCACAACAGAATTATTATCTAATGGATAATTAAAGGATTTCCTACAACAGACATGTCAGGAATATAATAGGTCCAGTATTCCACAAGTGCTGTCTTCAATGATTATTATTATAGTACCATTCCATGGTGCTTTACATACGAAAAAAGGGGTATACATAATAAAAAACAAGTACAATAATCATGAACTATTCACGTTACTGGCTGGTACAGGAGGAGAGAGGACCCCGTCTGCGAGGGCTCACAGATTACAACATTATAGATATCTTTCCGTTTCTTCTCCATCCAGCCCAGACAGTGTTTACGACCAGTGTTTGATGCACATATTTGGCCCCTTGCTTCTGCATCTATTTCAAGCATCTATAGCAACATAAAAATTCAGACCCCCAGATAAGACACCAAAATTTGATCAGAACTCCATATGATGTCAAAACAGGAAATTAGGCCAAATGGCCATTTTTCTCTTTTCTGCCCCTCCTCCACTGCAAAAAACATTCAAGTTGCATTGCTTTCCCTACCCTGACTATATACAGCATGCGCCCTCTTTTCCCATTAGTTGAAGCATTCAATTCCCCTATCCCACTTCATGCAGTATTTTCCTTTTTCCCCCACCGATCTCATAGTGGATGGAACATTCTCTCTCTTTCTACACTATTGCATGCAGGTTATTTTATCCACTTTCCTTTCTTTACTCTGAAGAAGCATACTCCCTCCTCCATTGGTAACAGCTTAGTCTACACCTCAACTGGCAACTGATTTCATTTCATTACTATCCGTCTCTGCCACTAATAGTAGCACGTTCCACTTCTTATCCCTCACGAAGGCAGCAGCTTTTTCACGAGAACCACCCCTCGAGGATTCTCTCCTATCTCCTTTGTGAACCATTTAAATGACTGCTGCTGTGTTGAGGACCTGTGTATATGTGATTATATAACTATGATGTCATAACAGGTACTCCACCTGTTTTAATCACTGATCTCTGCAGTCCGGGAAGAGCTCTGCCTGCTAATGTGCTTCTACCCTTCTAATGCCCCCTTCTTGTGCTGCGCTAAGAATGTTCCAAGAGAATGTGCAGTATGGAGATGTTTAATTGGTAGGTCAGGTCATGTGAGTGTTTAACTTGCAAAGTTAGGCCAGGTTCATACTGCGTTAGGCTGGTTTCACATTTGCGTTTTTTAGCGCTGGAAAAAAACGCACACCTGCGCATGCGTTTTTTCCCCTATATTTAACATGGGTGCGCATACCTGCGCACTGGTCAGCGCATGTATGCGATTTTCATGCGCTGCTTTTTTTGGGGTGTGCGTTGGTATTTTCCAGACGCAGCATGTTGCATTTTTTGGCCCTGCAAAAAAGCGCATGCGCACATATGCGCACGTTTTGCGCTAAAAATGGCCATTATAGCCTATGGATGCGCATATGTGCGCACTGGCATGCTCATGTATGCGTTTTTTTGCATATGCGTTTTTTTTTTTAAACCATGGAATTTAGGGGTTTGGGTTAGAGTTAGGGTTAGTTAAGGGGGTTTAGGGTTAGGGTTATGGTCAGGGTTAGGGTCAGGGTTAGGGTTAAGTATGGTTTTGTTAAGGATTAGGGTCATGGTTAGGGTCAGGATTAGGGTTAAGTATGGTTTTGTTAAGGGTTAGGGTCAGGGTTAGGGTCAGGGTTAGGGTCAGGATTAGGGTTAAGTATGGTTTTGTTAAGGATTAGGGTCAGGGTTAGGGTCAGGATTAGGGTTAAGTATGGTTTTAAGGGTTAGGGTCAGGGTTATGGTTAGGGTCAGGGTTAGGGTCAGGGTTAGGGTCAGGATTAGGGTTAAGTATGGTTTTGTTAAGGATTAGGGTCAGGGTTAGGGTCAGGATTAGGGTTAAGTATGGTTTTGTTAAGGGTTAGGGTCAGGGTTAGGGTTAGGGTCAGGGTCAGGATTAGGGTTAAGTATGGTTTGGTTAAGGGTTAGGGTCAGGGTTAGGGTTAGGGTCAGGGTTAGTAAAGTCATGGTTTGGGTAGTGTGAGGGGCCACCTAAAAATGTTGGAAAAAAACGCAAACGCGGTAAAAACGCGCTAAAAACGCATACAAACGCATAAAAACGCTGCGTTTTTTTCATGCATGCTCATAAAAATGCTTGAAAAAAACGCAGCAGTTGTATGCTTATGTATGCGTTTTTTCAATGCGTTTTTTTGCGGGAAAAACGCGCTGCAAAAAAAAGCAAGTGTGAAAGTAGCCTTAATGTAGTCCGTTTAACAGATTGCGTTACACTGCGGCATAACGTGATGTAACACAATCCGTTAACGCTGTCATTCACTCCCATTACCGAGCGCATCGCTAACGCATGCCATAATCGGCATGCACTAGCAATGTGCCGTCATTCTGTGACGGACCCTCAGATGCGGTTTGCAGCGTCCAAGGGTCTGTCACTGCTAGCGATTGCGTTATGCTATAGCGTTAACACAGTCCGTCAACGCTATGCGTTGAACGGACTGCATTAACGCAGTATGAACCTGGCCTTAGACAGTCAATGGTCAGGTAACGGATGTCAGTCAGAACCAGGTATGCAGTACAATGGGACAGATGACAGAGAAGTCAGTTAGGCTAGGGGTTGGTAAAAGTGATCAATCAGAATCGGTATGCAGTATAGTGGAGAATTCAAGATAATGATTGGGATAATCAGGTCACATACATAAAGTTTAAGTAGAAAAGCATGAATCGTGGAATCAAATATCTACAGCATATCTAGCACTGAGGATGGAGTACTGTCACTTTAAATACACCTCCTGTCATTATATTGGAGGACAGGCCACTATGCAGCAAGACTTAAGGCCCTTTTACATTTAGTGATGCACCAGCGATCCCGACCACGATATGACCCGGTCAGGATCGCTGGTGCATCGCTAATGATCGCTAGTGAGCTGCCAAACAGGCAGATCTCACAGTGATGCAGCAGCCATACAGCGGACGATACTTACCTTTCAGACGCGGCGATCCTGACGTCCTCCCGCCCGCCTCCACACGTCGCTCGTTGGCGCCACAGGAAGCCCAGCAGGAAGCGCCCGACGAGAAATGGAGCCGGCCGATCTCGCGCGATCAGAGATGGACAGCGGGGGAGCTGGTCGGAGGTAAGTATCACACATAGCGATATCGCTGCTGCGTCACAAAATCGGTGACGTTATAGCAATATTGCTAGCGATATCGCTATGTGTAAAACCCCCTTTATTGACACTAAAATATGGATTGTTAAGTACAGGACCAATCACTTGCTGTTCATACCTAGATAAATATTGGAGGGTTTAATTAGCTAATATATATGAGAAAAGTCAACTGTCCTTTGTCATCTGGCATAAAAATATGCCTCAGGCTTTGATCCCTGAGAGAGAAGTGTCACCAGAGTGACAATCATTGGCTTATAAGAACATCACTCTAATGTGCACAGGGTTGGACTGGCCCACGGGAGGATTTTCTAGTGGGCCCTGGCACCTGCTGGCAAAGCAAAGTGTGTTAGCGATCATGCACTCACTGCTCTCCCGGTTGTCTAACTCTAGAACTAGCGGTGACACAAAGACATCAGGATAGAACAGCGCTCTGTTATACAAAAATGATGAGCCGCAGTCTGCAGCAGGCAAGTGTGTCAGCTGTGATGCGTGCACTGCTCTCCCGGGTTGTCTCACGCTGGGAGGAGAGGCAAGCAGTAAGTACACATGACTCCTCCCAGCGTGTACGTTACTACTCCCCTCCCATCATTGTACAAACAGGGAGAGCAGTGCTCGCATCACAGCTGACACTCGCCTGTTGAAAACTGCGGCTCATCATTTATGTATAACAGAGCGCTGTTCCTTCCTGATGTCTCCATGTCACTGCTCAATGCTATTCGCTGCGTTGAGCCAGCAGTGAGAGCAGTGCTGCAGTTGGTAAGTCTACCACTGAATGGCCGTAACGTAGCCAATCAGGTTTAGGCTATATTCACATTAGCGTTTGAGTCCGCAGCATATCTACATCCGCATGCAAAACGCATGTTTACGCAGCGTTTTTTTATGCGCATCATCTTACGCATGATGGGAAAAACGCTGCATGTGCGTGCGTTGTATGCGTTTTTGCATGTGTTTGTGTTTATGAGCATGGGTTTGATATGAAATCAGACAAAAATGGGCATGTCTCATGGGATTTCTATATGTATTTTGAATAATGCATGCGTATCGAACGCATGCTGTTATGAATGGTAAACCGAGGAGGAAAAAAGACAACAAGCTAAGTCTCAGAAAACCAGAGAAGTTGGTAACTATGCAGATTGCAGATCCCTGATCTTAACCGCACAACTAGAAGCAGTCGTGGAGCGTTCCTACGTTGGTCCTAGACGCCTCATCACAACCGGAGAACTACATAAGCCTAAAGCAGGAAAAGAGGAAAACTAACTGCCCCAGAGCAGACCCCAAAGGAAAGACAGCCCCCCACATGTATTGACGGTGAAACAAGATGAAAATACAAACAAAGGCAGGAAAATAGGCTGAGCAAGCGATGGGGCCCGGCTAACTAAAAAGGACAGAAAAGGAAAGACACTGTCTGCAATCTGCCAAAAACAACCTACAAAAATATTGTCCAACACTTCTGATAGCAAAATTAACCCTGAAGTCACTAGACAGCACTCTGAAATATTCTGAGACAGAGCAAAAAAGAGACCAATCTAATAAGGGACAAAAAGCAGATTGGCAAATACTGATTAATAGGAGTGGAATTTCAGCATAGCCCCAGCAGGGGCAGGCTGATTACACAAAAAACTGAATTGACCAACAAGAGCAAGTGGGAACATTAGCAAAAAACCAACTTAACTTGAGAAGACTGGAAGAGAGCTGAAGTCCAGGACCTGAGAAGCAGACTGAATCACCAGCACCCGGATAGGGCGTCGGCTGTCTTATATCCAGTCTGATACTCCAGAGATCCAATCGTTATCTTCCTCATCAGGTGGCAAATCACTACCACTTAAACCAACTGCACTACCTCCTGTCACCACCAGAGGGAGAACGGAAGGGGAACTCTCAACTGGTGGAGCAGAAAATGAGCTCATGACAGCATGCGTACGCATGTCCTTGCATTCGCATGCGTTTACATAGACAGTAATGCGTTTTTTTATGCACCCATGCCTGCACATATTTGATGCTTTAAAAAATGCAACATGTTGCGTCTGCCGCACCCAACCGCAGACCACGAAACGACGTACGCATCCGCAAGCGAACGCATGCAAACGCATGTCCCTGCGTACACCATGTTAAATATATATACGCATGCAGATCTATGCAGATCAAACGCTGCGCGCAAAGACGCAAATGTGAAACCAGCCTTAGTCTTATCTGTATCATCTCCTCTGCTGTATGGCACAGCTCAAATAAAGAGTGCACGCCCCTCTCCTCCCCCGCACCAGCGCAGGAACAGTGTAAGGAGAGGAGGGAGATAGACGGCTCCTTGGTGGTGCAGCACAAAAGTGAGTCTGATCTATGCACCTGACTTACCTGATCATCAAATATAACTAACTGTAAGCCCCTGCCAAACCTAACAGTGAGTGACTAAAAATGGAGAGTGGCTTTAGTCATGAGTGATAGAGGGGGGATTAGTCACCTAAGGATGAATGAAGGCCCCATTCCCTTATTTCTCCTATCAACCCTGACTGACTGAGCCTGCACTCCCTGTATCTCACCCCTGACTGACTGCGGCTCCGCTCCCTGTATCACCCCTGACTAAGACCTCTCTCCATCTATCACCCCTGACTGAGCCCCCTCTCCCTGTATCGCCCCTGATTGACTGTGCCCCCTCTCCCTGTATCGCCCGACTGACTGCGCCTCCTCTCCCTGTCTCACCCGACTATGCCTACTCTCTCTGTATCGCCCGACTGTCTGAGCCCTTCTTCCTGTATCGCCCCTGACTGACTGCACCCCCTCTACCCGCATCACTCCTGACTGACTGAGTCTCTTCACCCTGTATCACCCCTGACTGACTGCGCCTCCTCTCCCTGTCTCACCCCTGATTGCACCTACTCTCTCTGTATCGCCCCTGACTGTCGGAGCCCTTCTTCCTGTATCACCCCTGACTGACTGTTCTCCCTCTCCCTGTATGACCCCTGACTGACTGTGCTCCCTCTACCTGTCTCATCCCTTACTGACTGCACCTACTCTCTCTGTATCGCCCGACTGTCTGAGCCCTTCTCCCTGTATCGCCCGTGACTGCGCCTCCTCTCCCTGTCACACCCCTGACTGACTGTGCCTACTCTCTGTATTGCCCTTGACTGTCTGAGCCCTTATCCTTGTAACGCCCCTGACTAACTGCACCCCCTCTACCTGTATCACTCCTGACTGACTGAGCCTCCTCACCATGTATCGCCCGACTGACTGCACCTCCTCTACCTGTATCACTCCTGAGTGCGCCTCCTCACCCCGTATCGCCCCTGACTGACTGCGCCTCCTCTCCCCGTGTCACCCGACTGACTGTGCCTACTCTCTTTGTATCGCCCCTGACTGTCTGAGCCCTTCTCCCTGTATCGCCCCTGACTGACTGCGCCCCCTCTACTTGTATCACTCCTGACTGACTGACCCTCCCCACCCTGTATCGCCCCTGACTGACTGCGCCTCCTCTCCCTGTCTCACGCCTGACTGACTGTGCCTACTCTCTTTGTATCGCCCCTGACAGTCTGAGCCCTTCTCCCTATATCGCCCCTGACTGACTGCGCCCTCTCCCTGTATCGCCCCTGACTGACTGTGCCCCCTCTACCTGTATCACTCCTGACTGACTGAGCCTCCTCACCCTGTATCACCCCTGAAAGACTGAGCCTCCTCACCCTGTATCACCCCTGAATGACAGAGCCTCCTATCCCTGTAGCGCCCTTGATTGACTGTGACCCCTTTCCCTGTATCGTCCCTGACTGACTGCGCGTCCTCTCCCTGTATCACCCCTGACTGCACAACCTCTTCTTGTATCACTCCTGACTGAATGAGCCTCCTCACCCTATATCACCACTGACTGACTGAGCCTCCTCTCCCTTTATCGCCCCTGACTGACTGCGCCTACTCTCTCTGTATCACCCCTGACTGAGCCCTTCTCCCTGTATCGCCCCTGACTGATTGCGCCCCCTCTCCCCGTATCACCCCTGCCTGACTGCAACCACTCTCTCAGCGTCGCCCCTGACTGGCTGCGCCCCCTCTCCCAGTATCATCCGACTGAATGAACCTCTCTCCCTTTAATATTACAGGGTATATACACTAGCTTCCTTAGTGTTGCGTTGATCCAGGGAGCTAGTCTGATTACCGTATGTGGAGTCGGGAAGGAATTTTTTTCCCCAATGTGAAGCTTACTGTTTGCCACATGGGTTTTTTTTGCCTTCCTCTGGATCAACATGTTAGGGCAAGTTAGGATAGGATATGGGTTGAACTAGATGGACTTAAAGTCTCCCTTCAACCTTAATAACTATGTTACTATGTATGTTTATCACCCCTGACTGTGTCCCCTCTCCCTGTATCACCACTGACTGCACCCCCTCTTCCTGTATCCCTTCTGACTGAATGAGCCTTCTCACCCTGCATCACCCCTGCCTGACGGCGCCTCCTCTTCCTGTATCGCCCGACTGACTGCGCTTACTCTCTCTGTATCGCCCCTGACTGACTGCGCACCCTCTCCCTGTATCGCCCCTGCCTGACTGCAACCACTCTCTCTGTGTCACCCCTGACTGGCTGCGCCCCCTCTCCCAGTATCACCCTTGACTGACTAAGCCCTGTTCCCCTGTATCACCCCTGAAGGACTAAAGTTTTTTCCCCCCACCACTATGAAAATGAGCCCTTCATAAAAAGTTATTGCCTTATAGGTAAGGCAAGGCTCTGTTCTAGGACCCCTTCTCTTCTCAATCTATACACTTTGCCTGGGGCAACTCAAAGTCCCACGGATTCCAGTACCACCTTTATGCCGATGATACTCAGATCTACCTCTCTGGCCCAGACATCACCCCTCTGCTCTCCAGAATCCCAGAGTGTCTATCAGCCATATCCTCCTTCTGTCATGGTCACGTGTGTCAGGACGCAGATGATGCCGCAAGGCGAACCCATAAAACACGTGACCCTGGATACACCGCCTCCAGTGGGGCGCATTTAAATAATAACACGTGCAGATGGATACACCACCTCCACCTGGCGAATTTAGGTATTACACGTTATACATACAATAATCAAATAATAAAGAGGGAACCTGGGAAACTATAACAATGGTGGGCCCTGCAATAGGGAAAAGGGAATTGGAGACCTCCTAAGCTCCCCTGAGCCAGTGTCCCTGCACTCCTTACGTTCCCTATGCCGGTTTCGCACCGGGCGCCGCACGCGTACCTTAACGCCCTTGCTCTCCCTGACCCTAAACCCTCACTAGGGAATGGGTCGGTGCGGAGACTAATCCCACCACTGCACTAATAACACACATGAGGAAAGAGACAATACAGGGGAAACACCACTTAGCTTTGCTCTGTTGCGTGCGCTCCTAGCAACAGAGCCCTCCACCTGAGTGCATCTTCTCCACCTGGATCCATCACCATAACAGGATCCTTCACCTTAGTGCAGCCTTGGAGCAGAGTCCAACACCAGTTGCAGCTGCTTAGAACCAGAGTCCCAAGGAAGTGTTCAGCTTCTGCCACGAAGTCAAGCATGCTTGAGTCCAGCTCAGCGGCCAAGTCCCACATGGTGAGTGCCACTCTCCATAGTAACTACTCCACCAGACCATGCAGACACTTCCCGCTGACTCCATCACTGCGACCCCACCACGCCATGCCAGCCCTTCGTCCAGACACCATAGCTGCAACACGTCCCCCCTGGCTAAGCTGTGCAGGACTCCTCACCAGCTCCATCCTTCCTCCAGGCTCTCCAAAAACAGAGTGAACACACTCTCACAATATCACAGGCAGTGATTGCACACCTCTAGCACACCTTTATAGGGTGTAACACCTGATACATGATTAAGTGCACAAAACCTAAAGTGCAATATCAAAACCACCACCGGGGACAGTCAAGACACCTTGGAACTTTCCAAAGTAAAAAAAGTTCACCCAGTGATTTAAAACTGTCAGATCACTTCAGATCATGACAGTACCCCCTCCTTAATGAGGGGCCTCTGGACCCTCAAGACCACCCCTCATTAGGGAAACACCTACAGCGGGGACGCCCAGACCCTGAGTTCACCCCACCATTACCTGACACTTCAGGTTTATGACAAACGCACCGCTGGTATTGGCAATACATGTTCATTTTGGAGGCACCACTCCTCTCCACAGCGCCGACCTGGGGAACGAGATTATGTATGTGTATGTATGCTAAGAGCTGATCAGACTCCACAACACATTTCCAAGATGTTTTTTGGTGGCACACATACACGCTCGTTCACACACAGGTCCGGACCTGAACGTTTATTACACACATTCGTTTGTCATTTTTTGGTGAACTCACTCTGGACTTGACAACAGAGGCGCCCCCCTGTGTCACCACACTCACACCCCCACTATTCACCAAGGGACACCACCCTCCAACCCTTTCACCATGAGGACTGCGCCTCCTACCGTTGGTTAATGGCGAGGGTAGAGATTTGTCCCTACTCAGCCGCAGCACACCTGCTGCACACACCAGGAGGAGAAGGGGACCGGGAAATGGAGGAAATATACTCTCGCTGGTCACCTCCACATGACCATGAGGGCGGCTTCTTCGATGGTATGAAGATTTGGCGTAAAACCCCGCGGACTATCACACCAGTCAGCTCACCACAGGGGAGTACCCCTTCACCTCAGGGAATACCAGGCAGCTCCGTGGGGCACCATTCCTCCCACCTGCCTGGGTGCACCCGCCTGCATGAACCAGTCCTGCTCCCCAGCAGCGACTCTAGGGGGTTTTAGTACCATAGCCGCAGGAATATGGAGGAAAATATATATATACTCGCTGGTCGCCTCCACACGACCAGGAGGGGCGGCATCGAAGATTTGGCATGAGCCCCGCGGACTATTCACCAATCTGCTCACTACAGGGACGTACCCCTTCACCTCGGGGAATACCAGGCAGCTCCGTGGGGCACCATTCCTCCCACCTGCCTGGGTGCGTCCCCTGTAAGAGCAAGTCCCGCTCCCCAGCAGCGACTACACACCTAGTCTGCTCACCACAGGGATGTACCCCTTCACCTCGGGGAATACCAGGCAGCTCCGTGGGGCACCATTCCTCCCACCTGCCTGGGTACCTCCCCGTGCGAGAGCAAGTCCCGCTCCCCAGCAGCGACTCTAGGGGCTTTTGCCAGACCGCAGCCACCATTTTTTTTCCTCTGGTTATCTGAGCAGAGGCCCCAGACCGTGATAACTGCTGCTGCAGCGGCTCTAAACACCTTGCCGCTCCCCACTCACATCAGTGAGGCCCGGCAGCAATTACTCAGCGGTCTCCACATGGCCAAAGCTCACCAGAAAAAAAAAACTGTAAGGCCTGTGATAATGTCATGGTCACGTGTGTCAGGACGCAGATGATGCCGCAAGGCGAACCCATAACACACGTGACCCTGGATACACCGCCTCCAGTGGGGCGCATTTAAATAATAACACGTGCAGGTGGATACACCGCCTCCACCTGGCGAATTTAGGTATTACACGTTATACATACAATAATCAAATAATAAAGGGGAACCTGGGAAACTATAACAATGGTGGGCCCTGCAATAGGGAAAAGGGAATTGGAGACCTCCTAAGCTCCCCTGAGCCAGTGTCCCTGCACTCCTTACGTTCCCTATGCCGGTTTCGCACCGGGCGCCGCACGCGTACCTTAACGCCCTTGCTCTCCCTGACCCTAAACCCTCACTAGTGAATGGGTCGGTGCGGAGACTAATCCCACCACTGCACTAATAACACACATGAGGAAAGAGACAATACAGGGGAAACACCACTTAGCTTTGCTCTGTTGCGTGCGCTCCTAGCAACAGAGCCCTCCACCTGAGTGCATCTTCTCCACCTGGATCCATCACCATAACAGGATCCTTCACCTTAGTGCAGCCTTGGAGCAGAGTCCAACACCAGTTGCAGCTGCTTAGAACCAGAGTCCCAAGGAAGTGTTCAGCTTCTGCCACGAAGTCAAGCATGCTTGAGTCCAGCTCAGCGGCCAAGTCCCACATGGTGAGTGCCACTCTCCATAGTAGCCACTCCACCAGACCATGCAGACACTTCCCGCTGACTCCATCACTGCGACCCCACCACGCCATGCCAGCCCTTCGTCCAGACACCATAGCTGCAACACGTCCCCCCTGGCTAAGCTGCGCAGGACTCCTCACCAGCTCCATCCTTCCTCCAGGCTCTCCAAAAACAGAGTGAACACACTCTCACAATATCACAGGCAGTGATTGCACACCTCTAGCACACCTTTATAGGGTGTAACACCTGATACATGATTAAGTGCACAAAACCTAAAGTGCAATATCAAAACCACCACCGGGGACAGTCAAGACACCGTGGAACTTTCCAAAGTAAAAAAAGTTCACCCAGTGATTTAAAACTGTCAGATCACTTCAGATCATGACACCTTCTTCTCCTCTCGCTTCCTCAAACTCAATGTGGACAAATCTGAACTAATCATCTTTCCCCCATCTCACTGATCTTCCTTACCCGACCTTTCTATAACAATTGACGACATCACGCTTTCCCCCGTACTGGAGGTCCGCTGCCTCGGAGTAACCCTTGACTCTAGCCTGTCCTTCAAACCGCACATCCAAGCTCTCTCCACCTCCTGTCGCCTCTAGCTCAAAGATATTTCCAGAATCCGTCCCTTCCTCAACCCTCAGTCTACTAAACTACTTGTGCATGCCCTCATCATCTCCCGCCTCGACTACTGCAACATCCTTTTCTGGGGCCTCCCTGCTAACACCCTTGCACCTCTCCAGTCCATCCTCAACTCTGCCGCCCGACTAATTCATCTCTCTCCTCGCTACTCCTCCGCTTCTCCCCTCTGCAAATCTCTTCACTGGCTCTCATTCACTCAGCGTATCCAATTCAAATTACTAATACTGACCTACAACTTGTCTCCTCCATACATCTCTGAACTAATCTCCCGATACCTTCCCTCACGTAATCTCCGGTCCTCCCAAGACCTCGTTCTCTCCTCCACACTTATTCGCTCCTCACCCAACCGCCTCCAAGACTTCTCCCGAATCCCGAATAGCCCCCATCCTCTGGAATTCCCTTCCCCAACACGTCCGGCTATCATCCACACTCGGATCCTTGAGACAGAACCTGAAAACCCACCTCTTCAGGAAATCCTACAGCCTGCAATGATCCCCACTGCCTCCTCACCACTACTGGAACTACCGCCTCATAATCACTGGAGCTGCTGCAACCCCCCCCCCCCCCAACCTAAAGGGCAGGGTCCTCTCTCCCCTCTAAATCTGTCCGTGATTGTTAGTTTGTTTACTGTAATTGATATTTGTAATTTGTATGTAACCCCTTCTCATGTACAGCACCATGGAACCAATGGTGCTTTATAAATAAATAATAATAATAATAATTATAGGTAGCAGAGAGATTTATGTAAAAAGTGTATGGGGGATGTGAGGGAATGCTCTTTTTCGATATCACTAATAATGCCATATATAAGTGATCTAAGACCCCCACCACTATTAGTTGGGAAATTCACATAATGTATTTGCTGCAGAATTTCTACAATGGAAATCCCACAGGAAATGAACAGTGGTTATATCCACACAGATATTGTGCAGATATTGCTGCATTTACTACTTTGTAATGGTGCACCTTTATCGCTGCCCTGATCCTCTGTATTGCAAAGGATAAAATCAGAGGTAAATATCTGCAGCATGAATTGGTAAATTGTTCATGTCAAATCTGTAGCGTCGGTCAATTCATGCTGTGGATTTTTTCAGCGTATAGTTGAGATGTCATGGTGCTATAAAACATTGGTTTAGTGGTTAATACACATCAGGGGACATTTATCATTGAGTCTGCACCAAAATGTCGGCACCAGCTCTTTCTATAACATTATGAAGTGTACTATCTTATATTATACACTGATATTAGCGTGTTTTACCACACAACTGGTGGTCTTATATTTATTTCTATGTAGCTACATAGTGGGCACCAAGAATGATTTTGTCTGGTTGACCCAAGGTGCTCGAGTCCGATGCTGAATGTGCACACAGCCTAAAGGAAACAAATAAAAAAGACATGGAGACTAAATTGAAATCACTGCATTACATATGGAACCACATTTTATAGGTGACTCTTGATCTCATATATGTCACTGCTCAGTAATACTTGGGAAATTCTATTATGCCTTATTCACTCATCATTATTTTATTCAGTGTTTCATTAAGTCAAGGAAGGAGTGGGTACAAAATATGGAAGACGGGCAAATCATTCCAGTAGTGGTTCACAAATACTGATGCAAAATACTAAAGTGTGGACAAGGCGTGTAGTGACAGTTTTCTCACGTACCGGAGACACTGACACACGTAGACCCATTCAAATGAATGGGGATGCAGAAGTCAGCGGGTTTTCACGGGCCGTGTGTCCGTGTGCAAAACACGGAGACATGTCCGTTTTAACACGGACACATAGCCCGCAACACGTGCTGCACATGTGCACACGGAGAACTGTTCACACAGTCCTTCGTGCTCACGGACAGCCGCCGGGAAGGAGAGCAGAATGAATGAAAACCCGACGTGGGGTCCCCCTCATTTTAATAACCAACCAGACTAAACTTACAGCTGGGGGCTGCATCCCTCAGCTGTCAGCTACAGCCAGGTTGGTTGTGAAGAATAGAGGGGTCCCCACGCTGTTTTTTTAAATTATTTAAATAAATTTTAAAAAACGGCATGAGATCCCCCCTATTTTTGACAACCAACTTGACTAAAGCTGACAGCTGAGGGCTGATATTCTCAGGCTGGTAAGGGGCCATTGATCTTGCCCCCCCAGCCTAAAAACAGCAGCCCCCAGCTGCCCAGAAAAGGCGCATCTATTAGATGCGCCCAATCTGGAGCTTTGCCCGGTTCTTCCCACTGCCCTTTCCCTGCCCTTTTTAATTAAATAATTAAAAAAACAGAGTGGGGACCCCTCTATTCTTACAGCCCCTAGCTGTAAGTTTCGTCTGGTTGGTTATGAAAATGAGGGGAACCCCAAGTCGGGTTTCCATTCATTCTTCTCTCCTGCCGGCAGAGCAGGAGAGCAGAATCACAGTTGCAGTCAGCATCAGCCGCCAGGAACAGCGCTTACTGTAGCACTTCTTCCCGGCGCCGTCCGTGTGGTCCTGATGCGCACACGTGCGGCACACGGTTGCCACACGGAGGTACCACGTGTCCACATGGACACACAGACACGGATAGCTCCGGTACCAGAATTATCTGGACGTGTAAAACCGCACTTACTCTGACATTGCTGCATCTGCTAAGTGTGTCACTACCAAATAAAACGCAGCAAAATATTATTTATTGCCTTCATATTATGGATTGGGTTTCCTGAAATATATATATTTTTATGTAACCCTCATATCAATGAAGAATAAGAGGAAGTTTTATTTGCCTTTTCTAACTGTGACCATAGGATGCATATATACACTAACATCTATATCTTGTAGAATGTATCCTTTTTACTACACAATTATACCAAAGTCATCAGTAAATAAAAAAAAATTACATTACAACGTTTCATAGTCTTTATTTTGTCTCCATTGACAAAACATAAATTATTTCTGAAAGTGATGATATGCATACATTCATATAGCTATATATTAGTATACTTCTGATTAAATGCAGAAAGTTTGTACTGTGTAAATGAAATAGTTCAGCAACCAAATGACACTGAATAGAGCAGAATAACACTGGTATTGACATAGCTCCATTAATAAATACTCATAAGCTTTGCATTCATTTTAAATTTACCTGATCTATTAAACAGTGGACAACTCGCTATTAATAATTAAAACATTGCTGAATTTAAAGTGAATGCAAAGATAAAATTTCCCAATATAAGGAAGAGCTTAACATTTTGTATTGAGTAAAAGTTGGCCAGAGAATATTAAAAATAAAAGTTTGAGTTTTCAGCTACTATCCTAGGAATGAACCTGTTAGTTATTCACTTGCCCCATATTGGTGTTAGTGTATGTATCATGCTTAAGTAAATGTCTCTACATACTGTTCCTCGTTCAGCATAAGTAGCAATTACACCATCACATTACAACTGCTGGAAACCCCTTAGAACCTTTTATTTAAGAACATGCAAGGATCTCTGAAGTTTTCTCTCAGACAGACGTAGAATTGAGTGTCAAATAAAGGACCTCTTTGTGGAAGTTTGCCTGAGCATTAACCAGATGGAATAGATTTAGAAAGCCACTGGCATCTTCATTGCGCCCCCCTGGAAAAAAAAATAACAAAAAAAAACTTTCAGTATTGTGGTGCAGGCTCGGACTGGCCCACAGAGTAATAGGGGAATCCCCCCCCGGTGGGCCCCTGTGCAGATCTGGGCGCCCCAACCGCACTATATGTATAGTACTTGGCATAATTCACTTGATTTACTCTGTACAGAAAAAAGCAGCATCTCATCATTCATTAACCAAACTACCTAGCTTATTATTATTTAGCTATATAGGTACATTTGTGAATGAGGGGAGTGTAATATTTGTATGCAGGTGAAAACTGGGCCCTCCAAGATCAATGTTACTGGTGGGCCCTTGGCACCCCAGTCCGACACTGCTGTGGTGCATATTTTATTTAAAGGGAACCTATCAGCAGGATCGTGCACAGTAATCTACACACAGTGTCAAGTCACCACCGTTATACTGAATAAAATTATACCTTGTTTGATTAAATCAGTCTTATGGTTGTTCTTTAATCTTTATTTTCAGTTTTGTGTTAATGATATGCTCATGAACCTAAGGTAGGGTTGGTGCATGTGGTGCTCTGATTAGCTATTCATAAAGCAGACTGCTGACAGGTCACTGATCCTTTGGTGACCTGCCCCCTAGTTTGCATAATGAATATCGGTATAAAAAAAACCCAAAACACTTCTGCAGGGCAGGTGCCAGCCGTGGCACCTGCTCTGCAACAAAATCACATGTTTTGTGTGCCAATATTATATTTTATTCAGGTTATTCAATTAAGATAGAGGGAAAAAAATGTATTTGAAAATAGTGCCCGTTGCGCCTGCGCCATAGCTGCTATTGGTGTCTAGCTGTGATCCGATAGCTGCTACTGCGCATGCGCCGGCAGCGCCGTCTTACTGAAGGAAAAAAAAATTCCTCCTCCAAGATAGCGCCGTCCGCGCCTACGCAGTAGCAGAACTGCTACTGCACGGGTGACGCCATCTTGGAGGAGGAATTTTTTGTCTACTCCTGTAAGATGGAGCCGCCGGCGCTTGCGCAGTAGCAGCTGTTGGATCACAGCTAGACACCGATAGCAGCTACGGTGCAGGTGCGGCGGCAGCCATTTTCAAATAGATTTTTTTTCCCTCCAGTTGAATAACCTGAATAAAATGTATTACCGGCACACAAAACATGTGTTTTTTTTGCGGAGCAGTTGTCACGGCTGGCACCTGCCTGCAGAAGCTTTTTTTTTTTCTTTTAAAGTATATACAGATATTCAATATGCAAACTAGGGGTCAGGTCACCGAGGGATCAGTGACCTTTCAGCAGTCTGCATTATGAATAGCTAATCAGAGCACCACATGCACCAACTCCACCTTAGGCCAGTTTCACACATCAGTGGCTCCGGTAAGTGTAGTGACAGTTTTCTCACGTACCGGAGACATTGACACACGTAGACCCATTCTAATGAATGGGTCTATGCAGATGTCAGCGGGTGCAAAATACGCAGACATGTCCATTTTTGTGCAACAGCACGGATCACACGGACCCATACAAGTCATTGGGTCCGTGTAAACACGTACCACACACGGATGGCATCTGTGTGCTGTCCGTGTGCGTATTTAAAAATATAGGGTTAAAGTTGAAACCAATTGTATCAATACCAGCCAGGTGTCTAGACATTGCCTGCAAAAAAGTTGGCTCACAGTATGGACAACATTTTTTGGAGTGAGGTGAAGTTGGACTCTTCTCACAGTGGTTGGAAGTTTGTTGTTTGGTCATTTTTCACAAAATTATGGCCCCACGTGTGGACACAGAACAGCTTATACGTCTGGTGGAGCAACATCCAGAACTTTGGGACACTCGATCTGACGGATACCATGACAGGCTGGCCATAGGACGTGCTTGGTTTGCTGTAGCTGAACAGCTCTACCCCAGACCTGGTTGGGCCACATATTCACCAGCCAAGCAGGCAAAGTTTGGTAAGTTACCCCATAGATGTTCCTTTTTAACAATCAAATTCCAAAATGTTTTCATATGAAAAGATTTTACATGGTTAGTTAGATTTGCAAGGTTACATGTGTAGCAAAAACACACATTAGCTTAACTTTTTGGGCATTTGTCTGTCGAATCACATTATCATATATATTACATTTAGTCCTAGGCTTATAGTCTGATCCCTCTATATAATCTACAAATTCATCATTAACCATGCTTGGTGAAAAGTTTAAAAACATGCAGTGTGTGTCTGTGTCAGTATTTTTGTGTTGCTCACTAGCTTCATGTCTGTCACACTTTTGTTTTAGGGATACTACATTTGTAAAAAAAAACCCATTTACCTTGCTAAATCAATGGGTACTTGTCAGACATGTGTTTACAATGTGAAGTTTTGCACTGTTCCATGGGATAACAATTGTGTTATATCATATTTAACAGTCTGTACTGTATAAAACCATATCTGTACAGATGTCTCACATTTTTGGGGCTTTGGCCTAACTAGGCTGCCATATTTTGCAATGTGTGAATTTCCGGAGCGAATTTAAAAAAAAAAAATTGCCTTGCAAGTGTAAATGACGTTGTTTATAAGGTGATCGCCTATGACTTAGTTTACATGTAAGGATCATCATGTGCTTCCTACTATTATTAACCGCCCATACACAACATATGGCCCAAAAAACCACACTTGTAGTGTTTGTATGTCACATTTGTTGGTTGACCCACCACTGAATCTGTCTGAGTGTGCTAAATTGAATATTTAGACTTAATTCTGGACACCACACAAAATGTTTTACACACTGCAAGCCCTTACTTATGTCTGCTGGTAATTTTTAATTGTGTAAAGGTTTGTGTTGTTCTACACACCACAAGTCTGGCAGGCTATGTTGTTTCTAACCGGATTTTATGCATGGGCATGGAGAACAAACATTGCATTTTGGGTGACAGGATGGATGAAAGTGGTCACACACTTCTTAGTCTTAGTGTCCAGGCCAAAAGTGTTTTGATTTTTTTGTGAAAATGTACTGCGCTCCCAAACTGCATACAAATTGGGCTACAATGTGTTTAGAAGTGAAACTGAAAGTAAATGAACTTCCAAAGTCTCACAAAAAGCCTACAGTTCTCATCATCCCAGCCTGCTCTGCACCCATTGTTTCCCATTGTGGCCTACTTACTGCGATCAGGACAGAGTTAGGAGTCAGGGTAAGCCTCTGTGTTGCAGCAGTAGCCTGTTACAGTGCACCAGTATTATAGCAGGCGTGTTTGATTATTATCTCCTTCACTCTCCTGAGAAGTGTAGGCTTTTTGTGATACATTTGAAGTTCATTTACTTTTAGTTTCACTTCTAAACACATTGTGCATTTGTGGCCCAATTTGTATGCAGTTTGGTAGCGCGGTAAATTATTTTCTCATTTATCTACGGTTTATTTTTACAGTTTGAGCACAGATTATGTCTACCCTAGGTACCACCATCCCGTCTCTTGTAGTGGTCAGCGCCAGTGTATTTTTTATTGTTTTGATATTTTTGTTAAGCCATCATGATCCAAAAGCAAAAAATAAGGAAATACAGCATAGCTGAAAATCTTATGTTGGTATTTAAGTAAGATTTTAATGTTGTGCTTTATGTAATTTTTTCTTTTTTAACACTTTACCAACAGATGATGTGGTCAAACGGCGTTGGCGCTCAGCGAGGGACCAGTTCAGTCGGGCATTTAATCCCCTACCCTCCACCATCTGTGCTTCCAAGACTAGGCAATATGTGTACTACCGCAATTTATCTTTCCTAAGGCCAATCTTGGAGCTAAATCCGTAAGTGACTGTGTTTTTGCCAAAACATAATAACCTTACAACAACTGTGGTTTTAGTTAAAACATTTCTTTACAAAAAGGTTTTAAAAGGCCCCCTAAAAATTGTGGACCCATAATTCCATAATATAAAGAATGTTCAAATTTTACACATACACAAGTGGATACTGTATGTGAAAATTTGAAGATTTTCCATAGTCAACACCTACCTTCATATGTTTGCAAAAATTACCACAATGTAACTAGTTAGTTTATTTAGTGTTTGTTGTCAATTATTTAGATTTATTCCACAATGTTTTATCTCCTAGGACGTCTGACAACCTAGATGACTCAGATGATTCGCCCACACCAGACAGATCATTGGCATGTACCTCAGCTTCGGAGACCAAACCCCCAACGGACCCCACTCCACCAACACAGCCTGAACAGGTGTATGATGCTGGTGAAGCCTCCAATGATGCTGCTCAGGGAGGCACACAACAATCTGGTGAAGCAACATCACAAGCAGCAGCAGCCGCAGCGCCACAGGCAGCATCAACATCATCAGCCCCAGCACCACAGGCAGCATCAACAGCCAATGTCCCTCGCTATGTTGCCCACACTCTCAGAGATCGACGAAACAGGCGACATGAAGACACACGAATGTTGCCTGAGCTGATTGATGAGCGAGTTTTGACCATCATGAATTCCCTGACACCCGAAAATTCAGTTGAGCGGTTTTGTAGGTCCCTCTCCCCCTGCCTAGCAAAAGTTCCTGAAGTACGGCAGGAACGTATACGGGCTGCTATATTGACCCTCATTGCTGCATGTCAGGGAGAGCAGGAACCCAACCATGTTCTAGGGCCCATAGAACAATGGCGAGCTGGCCAGCTTCCCATACAAATGGCATCTGATACCAACATCAGAGATGTGCCAAATGTTGGAACACTATCCTCACGGGCCGAACCTATCACAGCAACACAATAAGCTGAGAGCATGGCTGCATCCATTCCTGTGCCTCCAGCTCCTTCCCCTATACAACATTATGGCCCAATGTCCGGCCCTTATTCTGGCCCTCCTGCGCCTTCCTCAAGCCAACATTATGGCCAAATGTCCGGCACTTATTCTGGCCCTACTGCTCCTTCCTCAAGCCAACATTATGGCCAAATATCCGGCCCTTATTCTGGCCCTCCTGCTCCTTCCTCAAGCCAACATTATGGCCAAATGTCCGGCACTTATTCTGGCCCTACTGCTCCTTCCTCAAGCCAACATTATGGCCAAATGTCCGGCCCTTATTCTGGCCCTCCTGCTCCTTCCTCAAGCCAACATTATGGCCAAATGTCCGGCCCTTATTCTGGCCCCCCTGCTACTGCCGCTAGCCAATGTTATGGCCAAATGGCCGGCCATGCTTCTGTGTCTTTAGCTCCTGCCTCAAGACATTCTTCACAAAAAAGGTCTAGCAGTTTTTTGGTTCCTCATTCCCGTGCCTCCAGACATCATTATGGCCAAGGGTCTTCCCCCACCAGCACCTACAGCCAACAATCTCAAAACGTGCCTTCCATCATTTCTGTGGGGGATAGTAGTGCTGTTAGTTTTGCCCATCCACAGCCCTATACTCTACCATCAAGGCAGCAGACACCTGTGTTTGAGCATTTTGTTACACACAGCCATTTGACAAGAGGTGAGAATACTACATCACAATCCTATGCCAGCCAGATATCTGAGTCAGAAAGTACTTCAGTTCAACCACAACATGTCCAGTCATCCTTTTTGGGAGTGTCTTTGGAACCACAACCTTATCCACCATCTCCATATGTTTCCCCTACAATGTTCACATCCACACCTCATCAAACACCAACACTCTAGGGGCAATTGTCAGAGGCGTATCTAGGCTTTCTGGCACCCGGGGCAAGAATTCGGTTCGGCGCCCCCCCTCCCAAGTACACATGCGACTTGCACACTTAGCCATGTACCCACGAGCTGCTCTCCCTAATGCTCTCAATGTTCAGTAAAAAACTGAGAGAAGCAGGAAGAGAAGCTCGTTGTCACAGGACCATAACTATGAAAATCGCATATGAGTGAAGTGTCCATGTGATGAGTACTGGAACCTGCAGAGCTGAATCCTGACATTGCAGCTTCTGAATTCTCACAACAAATGCACTGCACACTTTTAGGATTCTCCCTTGCCGATGTACAATCATGTCAGCACAAGTATGTGATTTGTATACTTCTGGCCACACTCCGACTCGACGTGCCCGGCCTCGCTCTATTCATTTTCATTAAGTGAGGCCACACATGTCTAGTCAGCATGTGACCGCATGTATGTAAATTACCGGCACAAGAGAATCCTAACAGCGTTCAGTTAGCACTGTGAGAATTCAAAAGTCTGCAGTCACAAGGAATGACTGCAGAATCATCACAAACCTGGAGAACCCCTTTAATGTTCCTAACATAAATAAAAACTTGAGAATTAGTCAGTGTCACAAATAACATTTTACATCCATGTACCTTATAGATGTCGTCATCTCTGGAGTCGTTCTCCTTCTTTTCTTCTTCTTGTCCAGACCCCATGATGAGTTTTCTCAGCACCAGCCGACTCTGCAGACTTCCATCTTCTCCGGTCTTCTGCAGCAAATCTCCACACGATCCCTTTAACCCCTTCATGACCAAGCCTATTTTGACCTTAATGACCAGGCCATTTTTTGCAATTCTGACCAGTGTCCCTTTATGAGGTCATAACTCAGGAACGCTTCAACGGATCCTAGCGATTCTGAGATTGTTTTTTCCTGACATATTGGGCTTCATGTTAGTGGTAAATTTTGGTTGATAATTTTTGCGTTTATTTGTGAAAAAATCAGAAATTTGGCGAAAATTTCGCAATTTTCAAATTTTGAATTTTTTTTCTGTTAAACCAGAGTTATGTGACACAAAATAGTTACTAAATAACATTTCCCACATGTCTACTTTACATCAGCACAATTTTGTAAACAAGATATTTTTTTTGTTAGGAAGTTATAAGGGTTAAAAGTTGACCAGCGATTTCTCATTTTTACAATAAAATTTACAAAGCCACCTCACATTTGAAGTCACTTTGAGGGGTCTATATGGCAGAAAATACCCAAAAGTGACACCATTCTAAAAACTGCACCCCTCAAGCTACTCAAAACTACATTCAAGAAGATTATTAACCCTTCAGGTGTTTCACAGGAACTAAAGCAACGTGGAAAGAAAAAATGGACATTTTAATTTTTCCAACAAAACTTTTCTTTTAGCATCATTTTTTTCATTTTCACATGGGCAACAGGATAAAATGGATCCTAAAAATTGTTGGGAAATTTCTCCTGAGTACACTGATACCTCATATGTGGTCATAAACCACTGTTTGGGCGCACGGCAGGGCTCAGAAGGGAAGGAGCACCATTTGACTTTTTGAATGGAAAATATGCTGGAATATTTAGCGGTTGCCATGTCACGTTTGGAGAGCCCCTGTGTGCCTAAACATTGGAGCTCCCCCACAAGTGACCCCATTTTGGAAACTAGACCCCCTAAGGAACTTATCTAGATGTGTAGTGAGCACTTTGAACCCCCCAGTGCTTCACAAAAGTTTTTAACACAGAGCAGTGAAAATAAAAAATATTTTTTTTCCTCAAAAATGATTTTTAGCACACTATTTTTAATTTTCACAAGGCTAACAGGGGAAATTGGACCACAAAAGTTGTTGTCCAGTTTGTCCTGAGTATGCTGGTACCCCATATGTGGGGGGGGGACCACTGTTTGGGCACACGGCAGGGCTCAGAAAGGAAGGAGCGCCATTTGACTTTTTGAAATGCAAATTACTTCTAATCGTTAGCGGACACCATATCGTGTTTGGAGAGCCCCTGTGTGCCTAAACATTGGAGCTCCCCCACAAATGACCCCATTTTGGAAACTAGACCCCCTAAGGAACTTATCTAGATGCATGGTGAGTACTTTGAACCCCCAAGTGCTTCACAAAAGTTTATAACGCAGAGCCATGACAATAAAAAATATTTTTTTTTCCTCAAAAAATTATTTTTTAGTGCGCAATTTTTTATTTTCACAAGGGTACGAGGATAAATTAGACCCCAAAAGTTGTTATCCAGTTTGTCCTGAGTACACTGGTACCCCATATGTGGGTGGGGACCACTGTTTGGGTACATGTCGGGGCTCGGAAGGGAAGTAGTGACATTATGAAATGCTGACTTTGATGGAATGGTCTGCAGGCATCATGTAACATTTGCAGAGCCCCTGATGTACCTAAACTGTGGAACCCCCCCACAAGTGACCCCATTTTGGAAACTAGACCCCCCAAGGAACTTATCTAGATGCGTGGTGAGCACCTTGAACCCCCAAGCGCGTCACAGAAGTTTATAACGCAGAGCCGTGAAAATAAAAAATATTTTTTTTCCTCAAAAAATTATTTTTTAGTGCTCAATTTTTTATTTTCACAAGGGTACCAGGATAAATTGGACCCCAACCGTTGTTGTCCAGTTTGTCCTGAGTACATTGATACCCCATATGTGGGTGGGGACCACTGTTTGGGTACACGTCGGGGCTCGGAAGGGAAGTAGTGACATTATGAAATGCTGACTTTGATGGAATGGTCTGCGGGCATCATGTAACATTTGCAGAGCCCCTGATGTACCTAAACTGTGGAACCCCCCCACAAGTGACCCCATTTTGGAAACTAGACCCCCCAAGGAACTTATCTAGATGTGTGGTGAGCACTTTGAACCCCCAAGCGCGTCACAGAAGTTTATAACGCAGAGCCGTGAAAATAAAAAATATTTTTTTTCCTCAAAAAATTATTTTTTATTTTCACAAGGGTACCAGGATAAATTGGACCTCAAAAGTTGTTGTCCAGTTTGTCCTGAGTACATTGATACCCCATATGTGGGTGGGGACCACTGTTTGGGTACACGTCGGGGCTCGGAAGGGAAGTAGTGACATTATGAAATGCTGACTTTGATGGAATGGTCTGCGGGCACCATGTAACATTTGCAGAGCCCCTGATGTACCTAAACTGTGGAACCCCCCCACAAGTGACCCCATTTTGGAAACTAGACCCCCCAAAGAACTTATCTAGATGTGTGGTGAGCACCTTGAACCCCCAAGCGCATCACAGAAGTTTATAACGCAGAGCCGTGAAAATAAAAAATAATTTTTTTTCCTCAAAAAAAAGATTTTCAGCCAGCAATTTTTTATTTTCACAGGGGTAGCAGGATATATTGGACCCCAAACGTTGTTGTACAGTTTGTCCTGAGTACGCTGGTGCCCCATATATGGGGGGAACCATTGTTTGGGCACACATAAGGGCTCGGACTGGAAGTAGTGACGTTTTGAAATGCAGACTTTGATCGAATGGTCTGCGGTCGTCGTTAAGTTTGCAGAGCCCCTGATGTGCCTAAACAATAGAAACCCCCCACAAGTGACCCCATTTTGGAAACTAGACCTCCCAAGGAACCTATCTAGATGTCTGGTGAGCACTTTGAACCCCCTAGTGCTTCACAGAAGTTTATAACGCAGAGATGTGAAAATAAAAAAAAATTTTTTTCCACAAAAATATTTTTTTAGCCCCCAATTTTTTATTTTCCCAAGGGTACCAGGAGAAATTAGACCCCCAGAGTTGTTGTGCAATTTTTCCTGAGTACACTGATACCCCATATGTGGGGGTAAACCACTGTTTGGGCACACGTCGGGGCTTGGAAGGGAGGGAGCACCGTTTAACTTTTTGAACGCAAAATTGGCTGGAATCAATGGTTGCACCATGTCGCGTTTGGAGACCCCCTGATGTGCCTAAACAGTGGAAACCCCTCAATTCTAACTTCAACCCTAACCCCAACACACCCCTAACCACAGCCCTAACCCCAACACATCTCTAACCCTAATCCCAACCCTAACCCCAACACACCCCTAACCCTAATCCCAACCCTAACCACAAGCCTAACCCTAATTCCAACCCTAACCCTAATTCCAACCCTAACCCTAATTTCAACCCTAACCCTAATTCTAACCCTAATTCCAACCCTAACCCTAACCCTCTTTCCAACCCTAACCCTCTTCCCAACCCTAACCCTCTTCCCAACCCTAACCCTCTTTCCAACCCTAACCCTCTTTCCAACCCTAACCCGCTTTCCAACCCTAACCCTAACTCTCTTTCCAACCCTAACCCTAATGGAAAAATAAAAATAATTTCTTTATTTTATCAGTTGATCCTGCCTATGGGGGTGATAAACGGGGGGTTTATTTACATTTCATTCTATTTTGATCACTGTGAAAGTGATCAAAATGAATGAATGGAAATTGGAGCCGGCGGGCGCACTGCGCATGCGCCTGCCATTTTCCAATATGGCGGCGCCCATGGTCCGGGACCGCGGGACATCGGGAGCCATAATGGCACTCGGTGAGTACCGGGAGGTGGGAGGGGGGCAATCGGAAGCCGGGGGGAGCGGAGGGAAGGCGGGGGGGAGATGATGTCAGCGGCGGCACATCGCCGCTGTCATTCAGTGGCGGGGGGCAGATCGCCCCCGTTAACGGGTGGGGGGGGTTGGATCGTTGTCACCAGCCATGTCCGATGCTACAGCAACGTCGGACATTGCTGAATTGTAATATTTCATCAATTTTCATTGATGAAATATTACTATCGCTCTGATTGGCTGTTTCACTTTTAACAGCCAATCAGAGCGATCGTAGTCACGCCCCCTATGCTGAAGAACAAAGCCCCCTGTATCTGCGGGTCGGGTGACCTTTCAGTGACCTAGGTCACCCGACCCACAGGGGGGCTTTAAAGTCATGACGCCACATAGGCGTCACTGGTCAGATTTGTACCAGGTTTCATGACGCCTACGTGGCGTCATTGGTTGTGAAGGGGTTAAAGATAGAAGTGTCACTATAATGCCCCTAAATACAAATATCTGCAATATACTGTCGCCTCACACTATTCCCCTCCCTCCTCATACTGTCTCCTCTAACATCCCTCCTGTTCACCATACTGTCTCCTCATATATTTACCCCCTCACTTTCTATACTGTCTGCTCACACATACCCCCGACTCCCCATACTGTGTCTGCACACATCCCATCACCCTCACTCCCCATACTGTGTCCACTTACATTAACCCGTTCGCTCCCCATACTGTCTGCACCCATCATACTGTGTCTGCACCAATCCCCCATACTGTTTCCTCATACATACTCTTCATTTTGTGTCCTCAAATCTCCCCACATTAAATCCCCCCATCCCCACTCCAAATCCCCCCATCCCCAATCCCCCACACACATTAAGTACCCCCATCCCCACTCCAAATCCCCACACACACATTAAATCCCCATCCCCACTCCAAATCCCCCCCACACATTAAATCCCCCATCCCCACTCCAAATCCCCCCACACATTAAATCCCCCATCCACACTCCAAATCCCTCACACACACATTAAATCCCCCCACACACATTAAATAACCCCCATCCACACTCCAAATCCCTCATACACATTAAATAACCCCCATCCCCACTCCAAATCCCCCCCACACACATTAAATAACCCCCCATCCCCACTCCAAATTCCCCCACACACATTAAATCCCCCATCCCCACTCCAAAACCCCACACATTAACCCAATTCACACTCATTAACCCCCATCACCACTCTTTAACCCCCACACACATTAACCCCCATCCCCACTCATTAACCCCCCACACATTAACCCCCATCCCCATTCATTAACCCTCCCACACATTAACCCTTATCCCCACTCATTAACGCCCCCACTCATTAACCCCCATCCCCACTAATTAACGCCCCCACACATTAACCCCCATCCCCATTCATTAACCCCCCACACATTAACCCTTATCCCCACTCATTAACCCCCATCCCCACTCATTAATGCCCCCACACATTAACCCCCCACACATTAACCCTTATCCCCACTCATTAACCACCATGCCCCATTCATTAACGCTCCCCACACATTAATCCCATCCCCATTCATTAACCCCCATCCCTATTCATTAATGCCCCCACACATTAACCCCATCCCCACACATTAACCCCCATGCCCTCTACAAATCCCCCCACACATTAACCCCTATCCCCTCTACAAATCCCCCCATCTCCCATCTTCGGTGGTTCTTCAGCTCCACAGTGGAAGTTAAACAGTAGGGGATAAGGTCAAATATTACTATATCAAGATAAAAATAATTGGATACACAATTGAAATACCGAAACCCCTCTGAAACGAGTGGATGGCAGACCATCCGGTGTAGATACCACTATGCACTCTGGGTATGGTGGAAGATGAAACAGGCAGGGTGTAGGAATAAATGAAAAATAATAAAAAAAATTTATATAAAAATAATAAATAAAATTTAAAAAAAAGAAACATTTTATAAACAAAAATGAAACATATAAGAACAATAATAATAAATTACCTTTATTAAAAATGGCACAACAATTAGTGCAAACTTGATAATAAATAAAAAGGCACACAAATTTTAAACATGGTATCATATAATAAATAATAAGCTATATATTAAAGCTTTCCCAATAACCATGATAGACTGGCTCCATTGCTGACAGGTAAATATATTGCCATAAAGTAAACAAACCACAGCAGAAAAGTGCAATTGTGCAAAAACAATTATATTTAAATCACTGTGAGCAATGTTGCATTAAAGTTGAAAACTGATAGTGCTAACAAATAAACAATGAATGACCATCAGTGATTCAGTGAAGCACTACACAATTAAAAGACCAATTTACCTGATGAGCCAGCAATGAAATAAAGTGCCGATAAAACGCACCCCGACGCGCGTTTCAGAATTGTTCTCCTTCGTCAGGGGGTAGGTATACTGGTGATCGGTACATACATTTATAGTAAATTTAATTCCGGGCACAAAGCGCTACGGCGCATGCACCACCGCCGCGACCCGGAAACACAATGCACGGAGGCGTCACATGCGCCATAGCGCTTTGTGCCCGGAATTAAGTTTACTATAAATGTATGTACCGATCACCAGTATACGTACCCCCTGACGAAGGAGAGCAATTCCGAAATGCGCGTCGGGGCGCGTTTTATCGGCACTTTATTTCATTGCTGGCTCATCAGGTAAATTGGTCTTTTAATTGTGTAGTGTTTCACTGAATCACTGATGGTCATTCATTGTTTATTTGTTAGCACTATCATTTTTCAATTTTAATGCAACATTGCTCACAGTGATTTAAATATAATTTTTTTTGCACAATTGCACTTTTCCACTGTGGTTTGTTTACTTTATGGCAATATATTTACCTGTCAGCAATGGAGCCAGTCTATCATGGTTATTGGGAAAGCTTTAATATATAGCTTATTTATTATATGATACCATGTATAAAATTTGTGTGCCGTTTTATTTATTATCAAGATTGCACTAATTGTTGTGCCATTTTTAATAAAGGTAATTTATTCTTATTATTGTTCTTATATGTTTCATTTTTGTTTATAAAAAAAATTTTTTAACAAAATTTTTTATTATTTTTATATAATTTTTTTATTATTTTTCATTTATTCCTACACCCTGCCTGTTTTATCTTCCACCATACCCAGAGTGAATAGTGGTAGCTCCACAGTGGAGCACAGTTACCACCAGGGTTCTCTCTGGGTGTCGGGGAGTGACGTCAGCAGCGTGATCACATGACCTGACCACGCTGCTAACGTCGCTCTGACCCGGCGGTCAGAGCTACAATTTCACTGGCGTCGGTATAGACGCCAGTACAATTGCTCCCTGGGAGCCGGCACGCGCTCCTTCTCTGCGCCGGCTGTCAGCTTGACAGCTGACACAGAGAACCGCCGACTCCCAGGCCGGGGGGGCGGCAGAATGCAGCCGCCGGGGAGAACACTGCGGCCCGCTGCATTAGGCGGCCCGACTGCGCTCCCCTGCTGGCTGCGCCCGGGGCAAATGCTCCGGCTGCCCCCCTAGATACGCCGCTGCCAATTGTCTAAAGGTCGAATGGGCACACACTCTGCCAGCCCAGAACATGAAATCACACTCAATCCCAGCGAAGAGTCTTTCTCTAGTCAGAGTGATTTAGTTGATTTGTAACTAATCTTGCTAAATATGTTGAGTACCCAAAAAATGCAGCCAGAACAACATTCCCAAAAATTATAAAGGTGCTTTGTTTTAATAGGCCATCACATTGAGTTTTTGGCTCCTGTTTAGCCTTTCATTATCTGTAATAGTTTGGATATCAGCCTAAATGTTTGGTATATGTCTGGGTGTGTGTGGGCTTGCACCCTTTTTTTTGCGGGGGGGGGGGGGGTTGGAGGTGTGACTGTTTTGTTGTATTGTAAGCTAAATACATAGCTTTCTATTTTTTTCATTTTGGAATGGAAAACACATTTTGCAGCCATATGTTGGAACCAAAAATAAATAATTTAGGTAATTGTTCCTATGTATTTTGGTTTATTTTTACAAATGAATCTGTTACAACAAACAGGCATCAAAACACTCACATTTAGTACATAGTTTATTGTGTAAAAACTAAAATGTAATGGCACACACCAATTGCTAACAATGTAGATATAACAGATCATCTTTATTAAATGTGTGTACGTTTTGTTCACATGGCCAACAACATACATTACTGGAAATATACTATAATTAAAGAAGGTACAATCATGGGCACACAGTTTGTTCACACTTTGTCAGACTGGTACAGGGCATTCACACTGTGGTGTCAACTTGTGAAAGGCAACACAAATCCTAATGTATTGGCATTTACACCTATGTTGATCAATGATAGTGTGTGAATTTATTATTTAGTTAGCTTGCATTGGCTTAGGATACTAACGAAAACAAGTTTCAGCATGCTGCTATAGTAATTTTTAAGAAGATGACAACACACAATAGAAGTCCCTGGCTCAAACAAGTTCAGCAATCCAACACTTAACATTAGGCGAGGGCTGTTGGTATTGGACACACCAATTGCATTGTCAAAGGTGGCAAATCATGTGCCGCAGATAGTAAGCACAATGACAGCTTGCAATATCAATGAGATATATGTATGTATTGTATGTGTATACATACAATAAAATATATATATATATATAATATATATATATACAGGGGTTGGACAAAATAATAGAAACACCTGGAAACATCAACAAAAGTTAGTTAAATACGCTATAGGTCCACCTTTTGCGGCGATTACAGCCTCAATTCTCCGAGGCATGGATTCATACCAGATGTGAATTGTTTCCAAAGGAATTGTAGCCCATTCTTCAGTTAAAACACCCTCCAGTTCTTTGAGCGACGATGGCGGCGGAAATCGACGTCTAACTTGAATCTCTAAAATCGACCATAAATGCTCAATAATGTTGAGATCTGGGGATTGTGGGGGCCAGATGAGATGCTCAACTTCATTACAATGTTCCTCGTGCCATGCTTTTAACGATTCTAGCTGTATGAATTGGTGCATTATCATCCTGAAAGATGGCGTTCCCCTCCGGGAACAGTGCTTGAATCATAGGATGCACTTGGTCGCCCAAAATGCCTAAATAATCTCGGCTGTTAATTCTTCCATGAAGGGATATCACTGGCCCGGCGGATCTCCACGAAGTAGCACCCCAGATCATCACAGAACCTCCGCCATGTTTTACGGTTGGGAGAAGGCTGTCTGGATGGAATGCTTCTTTCGGCTGTCTCCAAACGTACACTCGGCCGGAGGTCGGAAATAGGGTAAACGATGATTCGTCTGAGAATATCACGTTTCCACTGCTCGAGGGACCAATTCTGGAGGTTTCTACACCACGCTAAACGCTTGGAAACATTTGTCATTGAGAGCAGCGGTTTTCGAATTGCAGCTCTTCCATGGAATCCAGATTTGTGCAGCTCCCGACGAACAGTTTTCGTGGAAACTGGGTTCTGTAGGTGTTCATTGAGCTCAGCAGTGATTTTCTTGCGATCCTCTCTCACAATTCGCTTTAGAGTCCGAAGGTCTCTCTCAGTTAACTTCGACTTTCGGCCGGACCTGTGCTTTGCTGCGGACGTTTTTCCTTCTCTTTCAAACGCAGTCATTACTTTGGAGACAGTACCTCTTGACACGCCAAGCATTCGGGCACTTTCTGTTACACTAGCGCCTGCCATACGAGCACCAACAATTTGGCCTCTTTGAAAATCCGAGAGGTCTGCCATTAGTACCAGGTTTTCATCAATGTTCTTACAATTCTGCAAAACAAACAGTTAATTTACATACACATATCACATAACACAAATAATCAACTACAAAACATTACCATATGTCACGGTTTGCATGTTTATAACATATTCGAAGATTATGATGCCAAAACGATAGGTGTTCCATTATTTTGTCCAATCCCTGTACATATATATATGATATAGAAACATATGTTGACACTATACATACATAGATGTATATATTTTCCACACTCACAAGGCAATCATTACTCTGGCGTGTTGGGTGGTAGAACATCAGGAGATGACAGGATAGAAGACATGCTTTGCACACAGTTCAAACATATATGTCACAGCCTCAAGTGTGATAAACTATAGAGCTTGGGAAAAGGCTATTTCTATTGTAATTATCAATGTCAGTATGTATGTTCAAGCTGATTGTCATGTGTCACACTAACATTCCAAACCACACACAATGCTTCAGGGTGTTCTTTATTTTGGCAGACACATTCTTTCTTGCTGCCGAAACATACTTTATTACAAGTAAGCATTAGCCTAAACCAAGACATAAATTAACCAAAATGAGGTATTAGTTATTTGGTATAGTTAACCATAAGACTTTGAGAAGGCTAGGTATCTGTTACCAACATAAAATTTTAGGCCGCAACCAACATCAAGGGTCCTCATTGTCTTGTGAGACCCTAACCAAATTATTAGCCAAATGCCACAAAAATTTCATAAAGTCACTTAGAAAATTCAGACATATGTAAAGCTAACATTAGTTGTTCAGCTCAGTTTGCCATGGTACACTACCCTCTGGTGTTATAAAATAATCAGCAAAAAGATTCCTGACTTGAAGGCCAGACTGAGCAACTTGGGTAGCACGCTGACCTTCCTCTGGTAATGTCACATTTACCACTCTCTCCTCATCCAAATCATCCAAGGATGGTTCTTGTTTTCTTGAAAAATTATGCAAAATCACCGCTGCCTTTATGACTGCCTGGACATTGTCTGGATGCATCTGGATTTGTGTTTCAAAGATACGCCATTTACTAGTAAAGATTCCAAGAGCACACTCAACCAATCGACGTGCTCTCATCAGTCGCATGTTAAAATTCGCCTACAGGTGTCCAAACGGACAATGGGCGAAGAACATGCCTGGACAGTGCAAAACCCTCATCAGCAACCATAATAAATGGTGCAGGTGGGGATGAGGCTCCGGGAAGCACACATGTTGGGGAATATTAAAATTTTGCTCAGCAAGTCGCCTAGCTAATCTGGAATATCGAAAGATGCGAGCATCAGAGGCACTCCCATATGCCCCAATCTCAGCAATTACAAAACAGTAGTTGCTGTCAGCTACAGCCAGCAGCACTACGGAAAAATATTTTTTGTAATTAAAGTAACGAGACCCTGATTTTGGGGGCTTCTTCACACGAATGTGTTTACCATTCAGGGCACCTATTCAATTTGGGAACTCTGTGGCTTCTATGAACCCCTGGGCAATTCTGACCCAGTCTTGCGTGGTTGGCTGAGGCATGAATCGGCTCTTCAGCTTGTCCCATATGAGATCACAGGTTGAGCGCACAATCCCGGATATGGTTGACGTTCCAAGGAGGAACTCAAAATGGAGGGAACAAAATGAATTGCCAGTAGCCAGGAATCTGTTCACAAAACAATAGTTTAGGTGTCTAACAATACTAAAAAGGTACAAAATATGATGGAAATGAAAACAATACTAGTATAGTGAATCTCAGACAGCACATATAATCATAACAGATATGTTGATTAAAATCTAAATAGCAACCATGAAGGAAGCACACAGGTGTAAGTTAGAATAGACAGCTCCGAAATTTGGCATGTTACTAGTTTGGGTGAGGGTAATAAGATTAGGTTAATAGTAATACGTCATAGCCAAATTGTTTTTTGGCCTGTAGTTGTAGGAGAATGTTAAGCAAGACATGCATGGCTGTTTAAATAATGTTTAGTGTGTAACCTAGGGAAATCAAACATTACACAATATGATGTGAAAGCCTGAGACAAATGTGTGATTTACAAAAGTTACCTCACGGTTACTAGCAAACGCTCCTCCGGAGAAATGCTTAGTCGCATGCAGGTGTCTTGTCTGAGAAGGTAAGGACGCAAAAACTAAAGAATTGTGTCAAATCCAGAAATGGATAGGCGACAGAAAGCCATAAACTTCAATGGGCATTGGCGAAGTTCAACGTAAAATGACCATGTGCCCCACGGAGTAATAGTATAGGATGAACCCATAGTCTTTTTTTCCCCGTGGTTCCTCACCAAGCATATGTTGGCGAACCCCAAAGCGACGTGACACAAGCCATGCCAACCACAACAATGCCTCATTTGAAATAGACATATTTGTGAGGCCTAAGGAATAATAACACACAACCCTAAGCTAATATGTCATTGTATTAAACCTTTTGGGCAATGTTTAAAACACTCATCACTAATGGCTCACGCCTTTCCCATTTTAAAGCATTAAATTGACGCATTAACCCTTCATTTGGACATAGAAACTTTAGGTTTGGATACGTATTCACACGGACAGCACACGGATGATACACGGACAGCACACGGATGAAAAACACGGACACACGGATCGCAAGCGGATGACACACGGATGGTATACGTGTCCACACGGACACGGATTGCTCCAGGAACGTGTTTACCGGTACCGGAAATATCTGGACGTGTGAAACTGCCCTTAGGGCATGAGCATATCGCTAACACAAAACTGAAAATAAAGATTAAAGAGCAACCATAAGATAGATTTCATCAACCAAGGTATCATTTTAATCAGTATAATGGCGCTGACCTAACACTGTGTGTAGGATACTGTGCACACTCGTGCTGACAGGTTCCCTTTAAAAAGATTTTCTTAAATTTGGAAGTTATACACTATCGGTGAGATAGGAGATAACTTCCCAGTGGGTCCAACAACTGGGAACACCATCCATCGATCCCTAAAAAAGCCTCATGTAAGGCTACTTTCAGACTTGCGTCAGGAGGCGCAGTGCAGGGCCGCCGCTAAGCTCCGCCCCCGGTCGTGCCTCCTCCGGTCAGCTCCTCCTATGTGCGCATGACGCTGCATGCGACCGGCGTACCCTATATTTAGAGCTGGGTACGCTGGCCGTGCGCTGGTATGTTTTTGCCTGCGCATGCGCCCTTTTTGCGCTGCGCCGACGTGCGCCAAACGCACCATGTTGCATTTTTGTGCGCTCGGCGCAGCGCAAAAAGGGCGCATGCGCTGGCAAAAGCATACCAGCGCACACCAAGCGTACCCAACGCTAAATATAGGGTATGCCGGTCGCATGCAGCATCATGCGCCCATAGGAGGAGCTGACCGGATGAGGTGAGGCCAGAGGCGGAGCTTAGCGGCAGTCCTGCGCTGCGCCTCCTAACGCAAGTCTGAAAGTAGCCTAAATGGGGTGGAGGTCAATCATGCGCATAGCATTCTTATGGAAGTGACAAAGACCCGCTGATTGCAGATAGTTTTAGACCCCCAGCAATGGGGAAGTTATCCCCTAGCTAATTGATATAGAATAACGTTTAAACTTTAAAATCTACATATTTTATGATGATAGCTGGTTTTGGAACAAACAGACATTAAAAATTAGGGATTTTTTTTTGAGTTCATGAAGCATTGAGGTCTTCGGAAGACACCAGTATTACAAGTGTTGATTGCAGTTAAAGATAGGGGCCAGGATCTTCTTGACTCTAGCTCTAACAATATTTGGCAATAAAGTCAAGGAGAGATGAAAAAACAATTGCTTATATAATGTGTATATTGTTATTTCAGTGAATTTAATAGTGGCCATTTCCACTTCACATACATGAGAAAGTTTCATAGGCAGAATTCAATGAAACTCTAAGGTTAAGTTCCCATGATAAGTTTTTTTGCTGAGTTTTTGGTGCTGCTTACAGTATTTTCACAGCATCTTACAGTTCCTGCAGTTCCAGCAAATATGGGATGGGATATATAGTAATATCCTGCAATGCGTGTTTCAAATCTGCATCATATCAAATTCCCCTTTGGGTACGTTGTTTCATGTGCAGACTGCAGAATTGCACTAGATGCATAAAATCTGCAGGCATAAAACACATAAAATGCACACATGACTGTATCAATATAGTTTGTCAAAGCCAAATACTAGGAAGTATCAAAAAGATTTAAAACATCACATACCAAAAGCAGGAAAAAAATGTAGGGTCAAAAACACAATAAAAAAGCCATCAAAACTGCAAAGAATAAACGGTAGTAACATAATTTATCTAATTGATGTAGAAATGCTGCAGAAAATCTACAACATCTAAACTCGCCAAATACTCATGAAGGGACTGAAGTCCATTTGCTTTCAGAGTGATGATTGTTAGGAGATTTTGGGGGTAATAGATGTTAGTTAAAATATTTACTAATGCAACATTTTAGGTCTGTGAGGATAAAAGAAAAATAGACACTAACCTGAGATGACTGATTGCAGCAAATCCACGATAATATGAGCAAAAGAGTTTTCTACGTTCTGCAGGAAGGTTTTTCTCTCTTGCTGAGTGCTAAAAACTTTACTAATTCTCTGCATCATTTTCACTGCCCAGTCCATACAGTACAAATCCTTTTCACAAACCTGACTCACACATAAAAAAGAAGTGTGCTAAGAAATGTTTGGACTGATGAGGGGAGCTAAGGAGCAACAGACATCTTTAAATATCTTATACAATCTAAACATTGGCCAGCTAGCATACTTGCTTAACAGTGCGCTAAAACTCCTTCACTAAACCATAATACAGCACATGCTATATGGAAACCTCTACGGAACAGTTCCATACATCTTTTTTCCGACAGTGCATCTACATTACTTGTTTTGTTACTGTTGCACTAATACAATTAGATCCTCTTTAACAAACTACGTTTAGACAAATTAAGGAAAAACAATCTATAATTCCCTTCTATCCCATTCAGCTCTAACTCCAGTTCAATTCTATGGCAGTGACTGAAACAGCACAGGCAATTAGCTCCATTAAATTATTGGAGTGACTCGGGAGCCAAAGCTGACCAATTCATAGGCCCAACAAAACTTTTACATACTCTTCTCCTATTAAAGCTCTACTCCAGCGTTTTTTCTCTCTTTCGCCGTTGGAGTGGTACATAAAATCTACGCACCCTGCCCCTGTCTGATACTTACCTTCCGGCGTTTTCATCTCTTTCAGCAGCCGCTGCGCTCCTTCCCCTGCAGTTTGTGACCTGCTGGCTGGTCCAGAGTTTCATGTAGTGAGCAGGAGATCACTAATCAATGTATGTCTATGAGAGACTCGTTCTGGCTCTCATGGACTTCCATTGAGAGCTTGTGACGTAGCTTCTTAGTTTCAGCCACTCAGGAGCTGCGCTGACTGGCATCGAAAAATGGTGAAGACGCCAGAGGGTGAATATATGACCGTGGGCAGGGTTGTCATGTCCCACGACTTGGGAAATCATTTAATATTTGCATTGTTTGCGTTGCATCATCTGTTGCTAGGCAGAAGTTTGCCTTTCCCTGTATTTTGTCCCAACTCTCTCCCTGTAGTCCTGTGATGTATGTTTGTTCCCTCCTTCATTCTCCATTTTGTGATCGTCCCTCCATCTGTATGCATCTTCTTACATGTCCTCTGAAGAATATTCCTTTTTACCTGCTGCTTTCATCATAATACAAGAATTTCAGTTAAAGCATCCCTCTTTTCCTGGAGTCTTCTTACATGAGATCGTGGCTGAGTTAAGCTGTCTGATTAATCGGTATGAACGTGAGTACAGGTCGATACGGAAGGGGCCCAGAAAGAGAGGTCTATCCAGGCACCATACGTTCTACATATCCATGAGTCAGAATAGTAAAAAGGAATAACCTGCCTTCAGAGACAGTAACTCAAGGTCTGTGCTAAATCTCAGTGGAAAAAGACATTTCCCAGACAGACTGTAACCCAGTTCCAGCCAGACCCCAGCGTGCATAGAAGCCACACACTGCAGCTGAACAGAGAGGAATATAACTCCCATCATTACACAAGACCCTGCAGCTGCTCCAGCATTAGATACAAAGTATCAACTCTGTGCAGAGTCTGTGTATTTCCTGTTGCTGAACAGTGGGAAGTATAACCCCCATCATCAACTCTTCCTGCCTGCAATCTAATCATGTCTGAAGCAAGGAATACAATGTCCCTACCAGACTTACAAGCACAGGAAAGAGACCCAGACCCCCATCCACCATCTAGTGAAAGGGGAAAACGTACAGTCAAACCCACATGGAAAGTCATGGAGAATTTAGAGACTGCAAAATGTGAATTATATAGTTATGTGTCTTCAGTATGGAAGAAAGTGCTGAGTCATATAGACACTGCATCAAGGCCTGCTTCTCATGAGTTACCACCAGAGGGAGTCCTAGAACAATTATGCACAGCATACCAAATGTATATGGAGAAGAGTGACCAATATATTATTCTCCTGAAGAAACTGAATCTCCCAGAGACTTTAAACGAATTGCAAGGTTTCCAGCAGCTTAATTCTGAAAGAGACTGCACTGTACGTGACATTAAAGCCAAGATAGAGGCTAGAATTGCACGAACACCAGATGCATCAACTCGCTCATCCAAATCGTGTAAGCCTCAAAACGTTCATCTAGGTCAAGTTCATCAAAATATTCTACTCTTACTGAGCAGCTTATAAGAGCACGTGCTAAGGCTGAAACTACTAAGGTACAAGCTGCCTTTGCACAAAAGAGAGCAGAAATGGATGCAGCTGCTGCACAAAAGAGAGCAGAAATGGATGCAGCTGCTGCACAAAAGAGAGCAGAAATGGATGCAGCTGCTGCACAAAATAGAGCAGAAATGGACGCTGAAGCGGCACGCATGGAAGCTCTAGAGAAGGAATGTGAGCATGCAACAGCCATGGCAGAATTAAAGGTACTCGAGCAGGCTATCAGTGGGAGTCAAAGAGACAGCGTCAGTTTGTGTGAAATGGAGGCAGAAGACCCTATTGAACGCACAAGAGACTACGTGCTAAGCCAAGATGGCGAACCGCAGATCATCACTAACACACCTGATGGTGTTGACGCTTCTCCAGAGCACCAGGATGCCGATCCACTTACAGAATCCTGCATTCAAGGTCAGTACAATGCTCCCAAACTTGAACTTCCTTCATATTCCAGTATGCGCCAAAACCCTGCATCTCACCAAACTCCACAGGCTAATACCTACATGCAACCCAATATGCCGGCAGGTCATTATACCCTCGACAACCACACAGTGCCACCTCCGCAGGTAGCAGAAACTATACCCACCAAACCAGTTGCTGGACTAAATGCATATGCCACTCCATACTTCCCCACGTTTCAAGGCCAGGACGTCTCCACCCCTATGTACAACACCGCTCAGCCTACAATTGTGCATCCTAAGTCAGAAAGAACAGACATGTCCGACTTCGCAAGGTACATGATTCGCCGTGAACTTACTAAAACCGGTCTCACAAGGTTCGACGACCAACCTGAAAATTACAGAGGTTGGAAAAGTGCCTTTAGAACCGTAACTAGTGACCTCGGCATCACTGCTGCGGAAGAGCTGGACCTGTTGATCAGATGGTTAGGACCACAATCCACAGAGCGTGTCAAGAGACTCAGGTCTGTACATATCAGTAATCCAACGGCTGGTCTCATGGCTGCATGGGAAAGACTAGAGAGAAACTTTGGCAGTCCAGAAGCCATAGAGGATGCACTGTTCAAGCGACTACAGAGTTTTCCAAAGATATCAAGCAAGGACAATTCAAAGTTCCTAGAGCTCAGTGACCTGCTGTTAGAGCTCCAGCTGGCCAAGGCAGACACCCACCTACCTGGCCTCAGCTACCTGGACACTGCTCGTGGAGTAAACCCCATTATTTCCAAGCTACCATACAATGTAAAAGAGAAGTGGACTGCAATAGGGTCAAAATACAAGAAAGACCATCAAGTGTCATTTCCTCCGTTCTCCTACTTCTGTGAGTTTATAAAAGACATTGCAGAGCGTAAGAACGACCCAAGCTTTTCCTACGGAGAATCCAGTGGCCCAGCTTCACCTCCTTCTAAATACGTGAGCACACGCTCGAATGACAGAAACCGCAGGGGTCCAGTATCAGTGAAGAAGACGGATATTCTTCCCTTACCAACATCAGCCCCAGGCAAGAACAACAAGGGTGAAAAGATAGAGAACCCAAATCGTGAGTGTCCCATCCACAAGAAGCCACATCCCTTAAAAAAGTGCATCGGCTTCAGGAAGAAACCGCTCCAAGAACGCAAGGAACTTCTAAAGAAGTTTGGGGTATGCTACAGATGTTGTGCTTCTACTGAACACCTTGCTAAAGACTGTAAAACTAAAATTAAGTGTATGGAGTGTGACAGTGAGGATCACGTACAAGCACTCCACCCATACCGTCCTGACTCTACACGTACTCCTTCCCCCACCACGAGCCATGGCGGGGAGGACGCAGCTCAAACTGCAAGTCATACCACAATATCTTCTTCATGCACAGAAGTCTGCGGAGAAGGTCTCTGGGACAAGTCCTGTGCGAAGATTTGTCTGGTGAACGTATATCCCAATGGTCACCCAGAGAAAGCCGTGAAGGTGTACGTCCTCTTGGATGATCAGAGCAACCGATCACTTGCAAGGTCAGAACTCTTTGATATGTTTAACTTAAAGGGAAATGCTTACCCTTACACCTTAAGTACCTGCAGCGGTGTTACAGAGGTCTCTGGGAGAAGGGCCAGTGGTCTTATAGCGACATCCCTCGACAACACCGTAGAGATACCCTTACCCACACTTGTCGAGTGCAACCAGATTCCATCCAATCGAGAAGAGATCCCAATGCCAGAGGCTGCTCTTCATCACCCACATCTCAAGGGAATAGCAAACAAGATACCAGCCCTCAACAACAGCGCAGATATCCTGATTCTGCTTGGCAGAGACATTCTCCGGCTGCACAAGGTACGTCAGCAAATTAACAGACCACACAACGCACCATTTGCCCAACGCTTTGATCTAGGCTGGGTAATTATAGGCGATGTTTGCATACACAAGATGAAGAGACCTAATAACATCTCCTCTTACAAAACACACATCTTGCCAAATGGTCGCTGCACTCATTTTCAGCCATGCCCACATCATTACTGGGTGAAAGAGAAAGTGAGCAACACCAAGAGGCAACAGGAATCCTTCAACAACATGAACATGCTCCAGCCCTGGGACGAAAACCTCGGGTCAACAGTGTTCGATTCCACAAGTGAAGACAACAAGTTAGCACCCACAAGGGAAGATAAAGAATTCATAAAGGTTATGGACAAAGAATTTGTTCAAGATGACTCCAACAGTTGGGTAGCTCCTTTACCCTTTCGTTTCCCAAGAGCGAGGTTGCCAAACAACCTGCAGCAAGCAACTGCAAGGTTCTCATCCTTAAAACGTACCCTAAAGAGGAAACCAGAAATGGAGAAGCATTTCATTGACTTTATGCAGAACATCTTTGACAAAGATCATGCTGAACCTGCGCCACCACTGAAGGAAGGAGAAGAATGTTGGTACCTTCCATCCTTTGGTGTCTATCACCCTCACAAGCCTAACCAGATCAGAGTGGTGTTTGACTCCAGTGCTCAGTATGAAGGCCTCTCTCTCAACAACCTGCTACTAACTGGACCCAACCTGAACAACAGCCTCCTTGGAGTATTGATCCGCTTCAGACAAGAACCTGTTGCTATAATGGCCGACATTCAGCAGATGTTTCATTGCTTCATCATGAAGGAAGACAGCAGAAACTATCTTAGGTTCCTATGGCACAAAGACAACAATGTCAACAATCAAGTCATAGACTACCGGATGAAGGTCCATGTCTTCGGCAACAGTCCTTCACCTGCTGTGGCGATCTACGGACTGAGACGGACAGCCCAGGAAGGTGAGAGAGAGTACGGATCCGATGCTCGTCAATTCGTAGAGAAGAACTTCTACGTAGACGACGGGCTCAAGTCCATGCCCACAAGTGAAGAGGCAATTGACCTACTCTCCAGGACACAGGAAATGCTATCCACATCAAACCTCAGACTCCACAAGATCATCTCTAACAGTCAAGAGGTAATGAGCGCGCTTCCATCTGAGGACCATGCCACGAAACTAAAGGACCTCAACCTAGGTTCTGATGTTCCTCCCACACAGCGCAGCCTTGGTCTACTGTGGGATATCAAACAGGACACCTTCACCTTCCAAGTGTCGCCCTGTGACAAACCCTTTACCAAACGAGGAGTCCTATCTGTCATAAACAGCATCTACGATCCTCTTGGGTTTGTAGCATCCATCACTATTCAAGGCAAGATACTGTTAAGACAGCTCACTGCCGAGAACACTGATTGGGACACCCCGCTTCCAACTCAGAAACAGCAAAGGTGGGAGACATGGAAGAAGTCATTGAAGTTCTTGGAGCAACTCCAAATCCCACGTTGTTATTCTCCAAGATCATCTTTGGCTGCAATCAGAAGAGAAGTTCATATTTTCTGTGATGCATCTACAGAAGCCATAGCCGCAGTAGCTTATCTGAAGACCTTAGAAGCTAATAAGGTGCATTGTGGTTTTATCCTGGGTAAGGCCAAATTAACCCCGAAGCCTGCACACTCTGTACCCAGACTCGAACTTTGCGCTGCAGTACTGGCAGTAGAAATTGCTGAAGTTGTAAGAGACGAAATGGACATTGCAATTGATTGGTTTACCTTCTACGGAGACCTTGTTCTCTTAAAAGACAAAGAGGCTCATCGTAACGACTGGCCAATGGGTCTTAACACCAAGGTCATGCCCAGCGAGGACGGAAAGACGCGTAAGACAGAAGTTAAGGTGACAAAAGGGGGCTCTACCCGAACCTTCCTCCGTCCGGTCACCGATCTCGTACTGCTACTGCCAAAGGAGGACGTCACATGAACTGAACATTGCTCCTGGACGTTGCTCACGGCGGGGAGCATACCTACTCATCCCCCAGTTTTATTGAACATTGACATTTTCCATTGGATTGAACTTTGAACATTGCATTGGATTGCTGGGTTGGTGGAAGAGTTGGCATGTTTGCGGCTTCCCCAATCCGAAGATGGGTTTAATAGACTTGGACTTATCTTCCGGTGTGATCTACGGATCAACAACAATGAGTTGGACTTTAAAAATGTTTGATGTTTATTATTGCATACATGTTTTTCTTTTCTCTTGTTTTTCAGGTTCGAACGACTTCGAAGAATTAAGGACATCGTGAAATCCAAGGATTTCAGACAGGGAGTGTCATGTCCCACGACTTGGGAAATCATTTAATATTTGCATTGTTTGCGTTGCATCATCTGTTGCTAGGCAGAAGTTTGCCTTTCCCTGTATTTTGTCCCAACTCTCTCCCTGTAGTCCTGTGATGTATGTTTGTTCCCTCCTTCATTCTCCATTTTGTGATCGTCCCTCCATCTGTATGCATCTTCTTACATGTCCTCTGAAGAATATTCCTTTTTACCTGCTGCTTTCATCATAATACAAGAATTTCAGTTAAAGCATCCCTCTTTTCCTGGAGTCTTCTTACATGAGATCGTGGCTGAGTTAAGCTGTCTGATTAATCGGTATGAACGTGAGTACAGGTCGATACGGAAGGGGCCCAGAAAGAGAGGTCTATCCAGGCACCATACGTTCTACCTATCCATGAGTCAGAATAAGGGTACTTACGTTTAAAGCACCACTCCAGCAGTGAAAAACAAAACCGCTGCAGTGGTGCTTTAACAAAAGAATAATTCTTAAATGTTTGTTAGAACTGATCACCCCCTCTTTACAGGAATTAATAAACTAAACTAAAACACCTTATAGAGGTGAAACAAGATGCGCCTATCAGCAAAAAGTCACAAGCAGGCAAATGTCCTCCAATATGGAAGTATTATACATTTTTGTACATACCATATGAGAAATTTGGAAATGTTGCCGAACCTTTCTTCAATACTGCATGGTATATCTTAGAAGACCTAAAAAATCACCTAGGCCAACTTTGCATTCATATTTAAGCACTAAAGGGAGTAGATCTAATGCTTCAACTGGAAATTTTCCCCTTTTTATATTTTAGAATTTTAATTTGACATTTTATTTATTTTTATATTTTCCCTTCCATACATATGTTAATTGACATTTTCTTGATAATTGTGGCTATCTTTAATCAGATATTTGTATATCATATTAACAATACCAACAATGTTAGTTGCCCAGTCTGCGTACTGGATGTGGTTCATTCAATTTGAAAATGATGTTAATTAGCAAAAATTCCAATAAATATGATAGATAAAAAAAAAAGAAACCGCACAACCCACCCGGCTTTATCTGTGCCATTAGCCACTTATGGCTGTCAGATATAAACATAGTCTGAGATAGGCATACCCCTTTACCTTTCTGATCAAGGTAAAGAAAAGATAAAAATATACATAGTTGTAAGGTTCCTATACACTTTAGACAAAAGTCATCCGAAACTGCTGATACTAACAAGATCATCTGAATGTTTAATCTGCATGACGGCCTCCTGACTCATGTCGGGGAAGAGAAGGATTCTGCTATTGGAATTTCAACAGTTGATACTTTTGTTTGGTATGGAGATAAGCCGCTGTCATATGAGTCTGCTAGTGCAGCTCTCCGGATTGATAGCAGTTTTTCAAGCAACAGTTATCAAATATGTATGGGGACCTTTAAAGTAAACATGTCAGGTCCCCCATGGCCTCCAATCCAGCAGCATTCACATATGTATTGTTACATATTATTCCCTGCCTGACAAGCTCACTATAAAGTTATTCACTTACATTCATGTTTAAAAAAGTATTTAGAACCTTTGCTTTTCCTATGCTAATTAGGCCTTTGACCAGTGGAAGGGGTGTTAGTTTCCCCAAACTATTCGGCCCCCTTTGCATGCTATCTTGCCCCTGTGGATGTGATAACATGATTTGCAAGAGCCAGTGTCATCACCAGCATCATTGAGCCTCTGAAACCAAGTATACGCTTCCCAGGCTTCAGAGGCACACAGTGCATAACCTACATCACTAAAGGAGAGCTTACTAATCTCCTTTCAAAATCACGCCTCACCACCTGTGCACTTGACCCCATCCCTTTCCACCTGCTCCCCAACCTCACTAACATGATCATTCCAGCCCTAACCATTCTCTTCAACCTATCCCTAACTTCTGGTACCTTCCCCTCTGCCTTCAAACATGCCACCATAACACCCATCCTCAAAAAATCAAACCTTGACCCAACTGCTATGCCCAGCTATTGCCCCATATCACTGCTCCCATTTGCTTCCAAACTCCTTGAACAGCATGTCCATGCTCAACTTTCCTCCCACCTCTCATCTAACTCCCTCCTTGACATCCTGCAATCTGGCTTCCGCCCCCACCACTCCACTGAAACTGCCCTGACCAAAATTACTAATGACTTACTCACAACCAAAGCTAACAGACAGTTCTCCATCCTCCTCCTTCTTGACCTGTCCTCTGCCTTTGACACAGTTGACCACTGCCTACTGCTACAGATTCTTTCTTCCCTTGGCATCAAAGACCTTGCCCTGTTCTGGATTTCCTCATACCTTTCTGACTGCACATTCAGCGTTTCCCACTCCCACACTACCCCCTCATCCCGCCCCCTCTCTGTTGGAGTCCCCCAAGGCTCTGTCCTGGGGCACCTACTTTTTTCCATCTATACTCTTGGCCTAGGACAACTCATAAAGTCCCATGGCTTCCAGTACCACCTGTGTTAGGCGTCAGGTTTCTGCGTCTGCTCTGCAGGAATCAAGAGCCTCACATTCTGCGGTCTCCTGCTGTCTTTCTACTACAGAGGAGATTACTTTGCAGCAGACCGCTCCAGAGACTAAGTCTCTCTGTGCTCCTACTGGGCATGCTCACGAGACGATCTCCCATTGGAGATCGGGAGTCATGTGCCCAGGTCCTGTTCCAGATCTCATTGGTCCATCTCGGAGATCTGGAAGGTCCCGCACGGCTATAAAAAGCGCGCATGGCCGTTCTGCCATGCGCTAGTATAGACTATACTGCTATGTGTGAATGGTGATGGATGTATGATTCTGGTGACTGACTTATTATGAAACCCCTTCCCTCTGATATTACGCATATGGTTAGGGAATTAGTTCAGTAGTGTGCGCCAGTCTGTGGCAAGCCTTAGGCCACTGTGCACACCGCACCTCTGCTCTAGTGTCCGACATAGCGCCTGCTTTGTAGCTTTATCGTCCAGCGGCAGTATCCTGCACCGCGCTGCAGCCCTTCTTGGAGTTCGCAGTAGCAACGCCGCACACACGGTAGGTCTAGATGGACGCAGCCCCTCTGTCTTAGTTCCTGCTCCTGTGACCTTATACCGTGTGTGCATTTACCTGAGGCCTGTGACTCTAACAGGCTCAGCCTTTTTGTATGTTTTTGCTGCGGCGCCTCTGTGTGTGAACAGAGCCCGCTTTGCGCACTTCGGGTGAAGTTGAACCCGTGCGCATTATATCGCCATATTGCTCGTCTGCCATTACTCAGCAGTGGTTGTAACACCTACTGCACGGTGGACCCCGATTGGCGAACGCACTTTATTATTATTTATTATTATTACCTGTGTGCAGATGACACTCAGATCTACCTCTCTGGCCCACAAGTCACCTCTCTGCTGTCCAGAATCCCGGAGTGTCTATCAGCCATATCCTCCTTTTTCACCTCTCCCTTCCTAAAACTCAATGTAGTCAAAACTGAACTCATTATCTTTCCTCCATCTTGCGTATCTTCCCTGCCCGATCTATCTATTATGGTAAACGGCATCACGCTCTCTCCCGCACCTGAAATCTGCTGCCTCGGAGAAACTCTCAACTCTGCCCTGTCCTTCAAACCACACGTCCAATCTCTTGCCACCTCCTGTCGCCTCCAACTCAAAAATATTTCCAGAATCCGTCCCTTCCTCAGTCCTCAATCTACTAAAACTCTTGTACATGCTCTCATCATCTCCCGCCTTGACTACTGCAACACTTTCCTCTGTGGTCTCCCTGCTAACTCTCTTGCATCATTCCAGTCTGTCCTCAAATCTGCTGCCTGACTAATCCACCTTTCTCCTCACTACTCCCCTGTCTCATCCCTCTGCAAATCTCTCCACTGGCTCCCAATTCCCCAACGAATCCAGTTCAAACTACTAACACTGACCTACAAAGCCATCCACAACCTTTCCCCTCCCTATATCTCTGAACTAATCTCCCAATATCTTCCCTCACGTAATCTTCGATCCTCCCAAGACCTCCTACTCTCCTCCACACTTATTCGTTCCTCACACAACTGCCTCCAAGATTTCTCCCGAATATCCCCTATCCTCTGGAATGCCATGCCTCAACACGTTCGATTATCCACCACCCTCGGATCCTTCAAACGGTACCTGAAAACCCATCTTTTCAGGAAAGCTTACAGCCTGCAATGACCATTCTGCCGCCTCACCACCGCCTGAGCTGCCGCCTCATCACCACCAGAGCTGCTTTACCCCCAACCTTCTGTCTCTTCCTTACTATCCCGTAGAATGTAAGTTCGCAAGGAGAGGGTCCCCTCCCCTTTGTACCAATCTGTCATTGTAAATTTGTTTACTGTTAACGATATCTATAACTTTGTATGGAACCCCCCTTCTCATGTACAGCACCATGGAATTAATGGCGCTATATAAATAAATAATATATGTGAGCAGTCTTCTGGACTTCACGTCATGTGCAGTATGCCCCTGAAGCAGGGAGCAGGGAACGATGGATGCAAAGAGGGACAACTAGTCTAGGGAAAACTAATACCCCATTAACTAGTCAAAAGACTAATTAGCATAGGAAAAGCAGAGTTTATTAAGGATTTAGGTGAATAACATCATAAATGGCTGGTTAGGCAGGGAATTTAGTCATACCTATGGGAATGCTGCTAGGATGGAGGGTATGGGGGACCTGACAGGTTCCCTTTAAGATGCGGTGAGACCACATATAGAAAGTTGCATCTCATTTTAATACCCTACTGCAACAAATCATTTTTGTAGTAGCTGTAATATGCTACTTATACTAAACACTCACCAGAGCAAGAAAGACTACTATTCTGGCTAGATCTGCTGTCCGTCCATTTATTGCTTTGCTAGCCATGAAAGTAAAACAGATACTGTTTCCGCTTAGGATGAGAAGGCGGGCATTGTTTTCTAGTAGCCATTCATGAGGAACCACTGCCGATGGAAAAAATAAGTCATGTTAACAATAGAAGTAAAGCTTCAAGTCTGCTGCCATATGGTGATCCAGTTTTCAAGAAAATGGAAGCATATGACAGTAATAATAATAATAATAATAATAATAATCTTTATTTATATAGCGCCAACATATTCCGCAGCGCTTTACAGTTTAACAGTTTCAAAACACAAGTCATAAGTAACAACGTTAACAATACAATAATTGAAGCAAAATAAGACGAAATGAGATGACCCTGCTCGTGAGCTTACAATCTACAATGAGGTGGGGGAGATACAAAGTACAGGTGTGTATTTACAATTGTGTATTTACAATGAAGGTCCAGCCATCTTGAGGGAGTGAAGGATGGATGGAGATAGTGAATGGGCTACACAAGCACACTTACACAGAGAATTACTTTGATCAGTGAACGCGATAGGCCGCTCTGAACAAGTGTGTTTTGAGGGAGCGCCTAAAACTATGCAAATTGTGGATAGTCCTGATTTCTTGGGGTAGAGCATTCCAGAGGACGCCGGGAAGATGGCCGCCAGTCCGGGAACGGCACATGCGCAGGTTCAGATCTCATCCCCTGAGATCTCGAGACGAGATCTGAACCTGCGCATGCGCCGTCCCCGGACCGGTGGCCATCTTCCCGGCGTCCATGTTCCCGGAGGCCACCGCAACATGGCGGCGGCCAGCAAGGGATGTGTGGGGGCCTCTGGGCTTGGAGGAAATGCCGGCGGCGCCGCTGCCCCTGCACCGGAGCACAGAGAGCCGCTACCCCTGCACCGGAGCACAGCCCGCTGCCACCACCGCACTACAGAGCCCCGCAGCACCCGCACCAGCCATGATCGGAGGTTAGTATATTGCGACCATAAGACGCACCCCCCACTTTCCCCAAAAATTTTTTTTGGAAAAAAGTGCGTCTTATGGTCCGAAAAATACGGTATATCCATATCTAACCCAAAGAGGGAGAGAAGAGGGAAATCAGTGGTTAGCAGGAGGTTTCAGCCATTACCCGTGCTAGTGTCCATATGCAAGCGCGTACCCCTACGCGTGTTTCGCGATAGCTTCCTCGGGGGTGTTGATGTCATTGGTGTCCCTCCAAGCCTCCTTAAAGACCGTGCTCAGGTTCACCTTAATTGGCGCATGCTACCGGAATATGGAGGCGGCGCCAGTCAGCCATCCAGGCGTCAAGATGGCAGCGCAACTCCCGCAAGACACAAGAGTGTCAGCGAGAATCGCGCGTCATCCTGTGATACCGGAAGCGCTGTAGGCGGCGCAACCAAACCGGAAGCAGGCGCACCAGTGGAACATTATACTAGGCGCCATCTTGATTGTGGGCAGGGGGAGACCCTTTCTGGCACTAATAGAACCTCCCCACTCTTGCCCGCAAGGGGTGTATATATATATATATATAATGCAACATCGCCCATATACATCTAAATATTATTAAAGACATGATATTATATATAAAACATGCAAAATTCATAAGTTTTACATTGACTTGTTGTCATGTTTATGGACTTTTGGCTCCGTTTTTTTGTGTCTTCTAGTTATTAGGGAGCTCCATAGGGAATTTTCCCATTAGCATCCTGGTGATATACCAGGACTCATTGCCACAAAGAATATGTGTGCTGCACTTGAGATGAAGTTATTCATTATTTATGTATACTGCCTAATAGCACATTCACAGAGTTAAAAAAAAAATAAGCGTATGACCTTTAGTAAGTAAATAAGTAAACAGTACTAGTACATGTAAATAATATAGGGTACTTAGTTAATGCTATTTTAAGCAAAACTTCATAAAAGCCATCCCGCCGCAACAAGGTGTACCCAGTCAGGGCCTGTCTATAGTGTTAAAACCTTACCTTGTCAGACAACCTCAATGTGAATAAGGGCAGAGCAGGACAGGGGTCCCAACTGTTCAGCCACCTGTGCATCATCATGGCAAGGTTTTAATACTAGACATAGGCTAGGACCGTCCCTATTGGGTACGTCTTGTCGCAATGGGATGGCTTTTATGCTTTTTTGATCATAATAGTATTAACTAAGTACCCTATGTTATTTACATCTACTATTATTGTTTACTTATTTACATACTATAGTACTATAGGGTATATATTCAGTTTGTTTTTTTTTCTAGGGATTTGTCTGTTAAATGACCAGTTATACCAACTTATGCTCTGGCTCACTTCTTAGGGTTTTGCTGAATTTCCTCGTTCTTTGTACAAACCGGGACATAGTCCTCCTTTCTGAGCTAGGCATTTATCTTTATAGCTTCTCATGGACAGGTGGCTAAATAGTCAGGACCCTGTCTTGTTCTTCACATATTCACATTTAGGAAGGTTAAAGGGAACCTGTCAGCAGTTTTGGCAGATATGAAGAAAGGCCACCACCTTTCGGGGTTGATATACAGCATTCTATAATGCTGTATAACGGCCCCCAACCCAACCTGTAAGAGAAGAAAAATAACTCTTATTATACTCACCAGCAGGGCAGTCTGGTCCGAGGGGTGTCACAGGTGTTGGTCCGGTGCCTCCAATCTTCTTACGATCACTATCCTCCTGATTGCTTCATGTGGATGACGTGTCCCTACGTTATCCACACAATCTCTTCAGCATTGCGCTCCTGCGCAGGCGTACTTCTTTGACCTTTCGCAGCACCTTCGCACTACAGTACTTTGCTCTGTCGTCAACAAGGCAAATAAGTACGTCCACGCAGGAGCGCAATGCCGAGGAGATTGTGTGGATGACGCAAGGACGCGTCATCCACATGAAGCAAGCAGGAGGACGGCATTGTCGAAAGAAGATGGGAGGAGCCGGACCAAGACCTGCGACACCCCTTGGACCGGACCGCTCTGCAGGTGAGTATAATAAAAGTTACAGTGGGCACGGAAAGTATTCAGACCCCTTTAAAATTTTCACTCTTTGTTTCATTGCAGCCATTTGGTAAATTTAAAAAAGTTCATTTTTTTCTCATTAATGTACACTCTGCACCCCATCTTGACTGAAAAAAAAAACAAAAAACAGAAATGTAGAAATTTTTGCAAATGTATTAAAAAAGAAAAACTTGCCGCCAAAAAATTGGCGGCAATGAAACAAAGAGTGAAAAATTTAAAGGGGTCTGAATACTTTCCGTACCCACTGTATTTTTCTACTCTTACAGTTCGGGTTGGGGGTAGATATACAGGATTATAGAATGGTCTCCCTGATGAAGGCACGCCGCCGAAATGCGCATAGGGGAAGTGGCACCATCACATGAGCTCTGGTAGATTCAATTATCATGTCTATTTGATACAATTTTATAAAACAAGATACTCATAAACACAATCAGACCAGGAGGGCATATTCCTGGCATAATAAATTACACCTAGATGCCTCCTCTGTTGTGTAAGACCTAAATATAGATCAGTCGCTAAAGACAAATATGAAAAGGGGGGAGTGGAAAACCACTAATATACGACCACAGATCCGATATGAAAAATATATATCTTTATTAAGACAAGTATACAGAATTTAGACAAAAACAGTGCTCAGTAGTACATTAGAACAACCCACGCAACATGGGAAACATAGCAGACCTCCCTAAAGAACTCAAATAATATAGTCCAAATGGACACCACAATCTCCTCACATTAATAGATGCACGGTATTATCACTATATCATCACTTATATGACACATCTTCAATATTACTTCATTAACACACCAGCCCTGATGACATATTGCACAAATATACATGACCAATAGATATATGTGAGTAAATATATATATATAGGGCACTGTATAAAAATATAGTATGACCTAATAGTATATATCTAGTGGTTACTATCAAAGAGCAGCTCTAAAGGTAGACAGAGGGTGTCACTATTAACATACACCACCAAGATGGTTATACAATTGCCTCATTAAAACTGTTATTTCTATATAGAGGACCTTATCTGGCCCAAAGAGGCAATAGAGTGACAACAAATCATCGTCTCCCCTGACGAAGGACGAGCATCCGAAACGCGCGTCGGGGCACACGCGCAGACCCCCCTGGGACTCCTTCACTACCGCCCTTTGCTGGTAAGAAATTACCGCTATGATCACCGCATGCGTCTTTGGGTTAGAGAGAAGCAACAATGGAACAGCGGCTATAAGATGATGTATGTTTTGGGATTTTTCCTATTTTGCCTTGTGTGTGGTGAGACGTTAGTTCCATGATTTGTTGTCACTCTATTGCCTCTTTGGGCCAGATAAGGTCCTCTATATAGAAATAACAGTTTTAATGAGGCAATTGTATAACCATCTTGGTGGTGTATGTTAATAGTGACACCCTCTGTCTACCTTTAGAGCTGCTCTTTGATAGTAACCACTAGATATATACTATTAGGTCATACTATATTTTTATACAGTGCCCTATATATATATATATTTACTCACATATATCTATTGGTCATGTATATTTGTGCAATATGTCATCAGGGCTGGTGTGTTAATGAAGTAATATTGAAGATGTGTCATATAAGTGATGATATAGTGATAATACCGTGCATCTATTAATGTGAGGAGATTGTGGTGTCCATTTGGACTATATTATTTGAGTTCTTTAGGGAGGTCTGCTATGTTTCCCATGTTGCATGGGTTGTTCTAATGCACTACTGAGCACTGTTTTTGTCTAAATTCTGTATACTTGTCTTAATAAAGATATATATTTTTTATATTGGATCTGTGGTCGTATATTAGTGGTTTTCCACTCCCCCCTTTTCATATTTGATGCAATTTTAGGATAATAGCAGCAAACTCTGTTAGCACTTAAGCATGAAATTTGATTTGCACTAAGGACGTTGCTATCATTGTCAGTGAACATAGCAGGTTAGGCCTGTTTCACACTTCCGTTTTTTCAAATCCGTCAAAATCCGTTGTTTTCCGTAAAAAAACGGATCCGCCATTTTTTGCAGGATCCGTTTTTTTTTGTCCCATAGACTTCCATTACGGTTACCGCGGATCCGTCAAAAAAACGGATCCGTTTTTTTAAAAACGGATCCGTTAGCATCCGTTTCCGTCAAAAAAACGGAAACGGATCCGTTTGGCGGACACAAAAACGGAAGTGTGAAACAGGCCTTATAGTTAATCCATGATTGATGCAATATTCTTTTCAGCATTATATAACTAGTATATGCCTGGTACTATAATCCACATTTTTTATGATTTTTGGTTTACATCTTCCTACCTGCCATCTGTTGGTGCCACTTATTTGTTTTCTTTGGGCTTATCAACATGCACTATTGGTATTTTTTTTAACCCCTTAGTGACAGAGCCATTTTGCAGCTTAATGACCAGGCCAATTTTTACAATTCTGACCCCTGTCACTTTATGAGGCTATAACTCTGGAACGCTTTAACGGATCCCGCTGATTCTGAGAATGTTTTGTCGTGACATATTTTACTTCATGTTAGTGGTAAAATTTCTTCTTTATGACTTGTATTTAGTTATGAATAAAACAAATATGGCAAAAATTTTGAAATTTTCAAACTTTAAAATTTTATGCCCTTAAATCAGAGATATATGTCACACAAATTTCTTATTAAATAACATTTCCCACATGTCTACTTTACATCAGCACAATTTTGGAAACAAATTTTTTTTTGTTAGGAAGTTATAAGGGTTAAAATTTGACCAGTGATTTCTCATTTTTACAACAAAATTTACAACACCATTTTTTTTAGGGACCACATCATATTTAAAGTCATTTTGAGGGGTGTACATAACAGAAAATACCCAAAAATGACACCATTCTAAAAACAAGACCCCTCAAGGTGCTCAAAACCACATTCAAGAAGTTTATTAACCCTTTAAGTGCTTCACAGGGACTGAAGCAATGTGGAAGGAAAAAATTAACATTTAACTTTTTTTTGCAAAAAATTTACTTCAGAACCAATTTTTTATTTTCACAACTGTTAAAAGGGAAAATTAACCACAAAATTTGTTGTGCAATTTCTCCTGAATATGCCGATACCCCATATGTGGGGGTAAACCACTTTTTGGGAGCACGGCAGAGCTCGCAAGGGAAGTAGCGCTGTTTGACTTTTTCAATGCAGAATTGACTGGAATTGAGATCGGACGCCATGTTGCATTTGGAGAGCCCCTGATGTGCCTAAACAGTGGAAACCCCCAACAAGTGAACCCATTTTGGAAACTAGACCCTTTAAGGAACTTATCTAGATGTGTGGTGAGCACTTTGAACCTCCAAGTGCTTCATAGAAGTTTATAACGTAGAGCCGTGAAAATAAAAAATCTTTTTTTTTCAACAAAAATGATCTTTTCGCCCCCAAATTTTTATTTCTACAAGGGTAACAGGAGAAATTAGAGCCCCAATGTTGTTGTGCAATTTGTCCTGAGTACGCCCACACCCCATATGTGGGGGTAAACCACTGTTTGGGTGCACGGCAGAGCTCAGAAGGGAAGGAGGACCGTTTGACTTTTTCAATGCATAATTGGCTGGAATTGAGATTGGATGCCATGTCATGTTTGGAGTGTCCCTGATGTGCCTAAACAGTGAAGAAAAAAAACCCCCACAAGTGACACCATTTTGGAAACTAGACCCCTTAAGGAACTTATCTAGATGTATGGTGAGCACTTTGAACCCCAACGTAACGCAGAGCAGTGAAAATAAAAAATCATTTTTTTTCCTCAAAAATGATTTTTTAGCCCGCTATTTTTTATTTTCACAAGGGTAACAGGAGAAATTGGACCACAAAAGTTTTTGTGCAATTTGTCCTGAGTACACCGATACCCTATATGTGGGGGGGACCACTGTTTGAGCGCATGGGAGAGCTCGGAACGGAAGGAGCGCTGTTTTGGAATGCAGACTTTGATGGAATGCTCTGTGGGCATCATGTTGCGTTTGCAGAGCCCCTAATGTGCCTAAACAGTAGAAACCCCCCACAAGTGACCCCATTTTGGAAACTAGACCCCCCAAGGAGCTTATGTAGATGTGTGGTGAGCACTTTGAACCTCAAGTGCTTCACAGAAGTTTATAACACAGCACTGTGAAAAGAAAAAATCTTTTTTTTTTCCACAAAAGTGATTTTTTAGCCCCCAATTCTTTTTGTTTTTTCAAGTGTAACAGGAGAAATTATACCCCCTATGTTGGTGTGCAATTTGTCCTGAGTACGCTGATGCCCCATATGTTGGGGTAAACCACTGTTTGAGCACACATCTGGGCTCGGAACGGAGGGAGCACCATTTGAATTTTTGAACGCAAAATTGGCTGGAATCAATGGTGGCGCCATGTCACGTTTGGAGACCCCCTGATGTGCCTAAATAGTGGAAACCCCTCAATTCTAGCTCCAACCCTAACCCCAACACACCCCTAACTCTAATCCCAATCCTAATCCTAGCTCTAATCCCAACCCTAATCCTAACCCTAATTCCAACCCTATCCCTAATTCTAACCCTAACCCTAATGGAAAAATGAAAATAAATATATTTTCTTTATTTCATTATATTTCCCTAACTAAGGGGGTGATAAAGGGGGGGGGTTATTTACTGTTTTTTTTATTTTGATCACTGTGATAAACCCTATCACTGTGATCAAAATGTACATTGAATGAATGAATGGAATCTGCCAGCCGGCAGATTTGGCGGGTGCACTGTGCATGCGCCCACCATTTTCTTCCCGGACCAAAATGCCGGCGCCCACAGGAGGAGGCAGGGGGTCCCGAGGACCACCGGGAGGTACCGGGGGGGATCGGGGACCCTATTTCTCTCTCCTCTGATGTGCGATCACAGAGAAAGCGAAAGCAAAATCGCGGCTTCTTTTTTTGTGGTCGATGTTATACGGTTAATAACGGCGATCGCAAAAGCAGGGTAAGTAAAAACCGACCTGAATCATGTTCTCTGGGGTCTCGGCTACCCCCGGCAGCCGAGACCCCGGAGAAAATCCAACTCTGTGGGGGCGCTATACACTTTTTCCACAGCGCCGTTAATTAAAGGTGCTGTGGTTTAAGTACCCTTAACTACCGCCGTTAAAACGCGTATCGGCGGTCGTTAAGGGGTTAATGTATGTCTGTTGTTTTTAATATATTATTATCAATAAAATATTGGTTTCTTTATGTTCAGTATACGCCTTTTTGTTGTATATGTTCTCTCATGTTTTGCGTAGAACAGCCTTCTAGATAGTCCTAATTGAGCATTGCTTTGTAAAGTTGCATGTTCACTTAGAAAAATGATTGGTATCACTTTATGCTTAGAGATATTTATCAATTTTCCTTGTTAGCATTATAGAATGCTGTATATCAGCCCTGAAAGGTGGTGGCCTTACTTCATATCGGCCAAAACTGGTGATAGTTTGCTTCAACACAACGCAAGGATTTAACACAAGAGACCAGCTAGGACCGTCCCGATTGGGTACACCTTGTAGCAGGGGGATAACTTTTTTTTTCTACATCAAAACAGCATTAACTATGTACCCAATGTTATTTACATGTACTTTTACTGTTTACTCATTATATGGTATACCCATAATTTCTTGTAACTTGTTTTTTTTTTTTCTAGAAGTACTTGCCTTATTCATCATTTGCAGCAAGGTCCTTCAGTTCCCTTGAAGATATTTTATGCACGCCAAAATATTTTGTACAACTCTAGTATATTTTGTGAAATATGCAATACTTTAGTGCAAAAACTCATATTTTGCAAACTGTCACACGAACTGTGCAAAAAATCAGTTAAAGACAAAAATTTTTTTTTTTTTTTTTTACTTTGCCCAAAATTCACTAATTGTAAGCGCCATTTAGAAGAATTAGAGGCAAGAAAAGTCAATGAAGAACAAAGCAGAATAAAACACTGACTTAAAAAATAGCAAATTATTAATTGTGGCCTATATGTAGTATTTTATGGAACAGTAAAACAGCATAACCTTTCTAATGTAATTTTTTTTCTCTGTGAAGCTAATATTAATACGAATAATTGTTATAAAGATCATCTAGTTTATTTTATAATGATATTAATATCATGGTATAAAGAGTATACTTTGTATTGTCAGCATTCATAATTGCCAAAAGATTAATGATATCAAGTATACATACTGACACTCAAAGATCATAATCGTCAGATCTGATTGTTATTGAGAAATTATAGAGCAAAGGACATCCAGCCCCATCCAAGTAAGGCCTCTTTCACACTTCAGTTTTTTGCATCAGTCAAAATCCGCCAAAAGGACGGATGGCGGATCCGTTTTAGTACTGATGACAACGGATGCCACCCGTCCGTTTTTTTGACGGATCCGACAAATGAAGCATTTTAAAGGAATCGCAGCCTGGAAAAGGAGAGAGAGAGAGAGAGAGAATACTTGATTTATCATAGTCTTATAATTTAATATAGAGCATTATTATAAAACTTGACTAGCAGCTTAGTATTATTAGGGGCTATTCACATTTATAATGTTGCCATTAGCGAAGCCCCCCCAAAAAATGAAAACAGTATACCATGTTTACTACACTTCTAGAAAATACCCTTTTTAGGTTTTATAGATGTTCTAGACATGCTTGCTCAGCTGATGCAGATATTGTAGTATGAACAGTCCACTGCAGGGTCCGCTGTAGTGGAGGAGATTAGTTCCTGCTGCCTTATAATATGTGTACACCAGCTATACCATCCACATGTGATACAGAGCATCACCATTAACTTCAGCTTCTAGCAGAGAATTGTTCAGCATACATCATCCAAAAGTACACATGCTACATTGCCTAAATTTGCGGAGGCAGTGGATGACACACAAACATCACCTAATTGAGTGTATGTTACTTTACCTGATAGCTCGTCCAATAGACTGATTACATCATCAGCGGTCCACTCTTTGGACACTGCGTCATAGAGCAGTTTAATGGCATCAGCTAGACCCTTAAGACTGTTCTCATCTGCCAGTCCTTCTGTCATCTTCAGCCATGATATATATCCTAAATACATATATGGAGCATAGTAAATGTAAGCAGTGACAGCATTTCTTAAAAACATGTATATATTGTTTCTTTGGTAGAGGTTATTTTTATGAAGTACTTTCTAACCACCTCTAGGTGGTGATAAGTGCATTGCTAAGTATGAACTATAGCTTATAAGCGCCAACATCTTAATAGTCAAGGTCAACCTCATTAAAGCATGTGATGTGTTTCATGTATTTCTACAAATAGTTTATTTTTGTTAGCCATTAAAAGGTATACTACCTACAAGATTATCTTGTTTTTAACACTGAGGGCATTATGTATTTCTACAGGTACATGTAGCAGTGGTTGCCTTTAAAGGTAAATCTGCTTTTTACCTACAGAAAAAAATACTGCTATTGCCAGTGAATATAGCTGAGGTCTGTATTTTTTTATAGGCTGCTACTCATAATATTACTGAGATTCACTTTCTAACCCAAAAGCAATAGGGCCATTTTTACTCTACAATTACCAACATTTAGAAGGATATGCTTTCTTTCTAGCACAAAAAAACAACAAACATTTTTGGCCAATAAGAAGAACACAAGGAAATACTGAAAAAAAAGTTTGAAAACCTGTCCAGGGTCCAGACATAAATAGTCTGGTGTGACCCCGGCCAGTCGGCCACTATGTGCATACATGGGATAGAACTGTCAATCAACTGGAGAGCAGGGAGAAAAGAGCCGAGACCGGTCACGTCTCTTAGGACCAGTCACGTCTCTTATTATGGTCCCCAGCTTGCTTTTCAAACTAAGTTTTCTCTGAAACAAAGACATAACTTTCTGCAATTAGGCAGTCAAAATCTGATTCATGCTACTCATGGTTTGGGCAGCATGAATCTAGTGACAGGCTCCGCTTTAAAGCCAGTTTAGTAAATCAGAAAAAAGTATCAAGAGACCACCACATCAAAACCCTGTCATGGGCAGCCCATTCTCCAGACCTGAACCCCATTGAAAATCTATGGAATGTTATCAAGAGGATGATGGATAGTCACAAGCCATCAAACAAAGAAGAACTGCTTAAATTTTTGCGCCAGGAGCAGTGTGAAATACTGGTGGAAAGCATGCCAAGACGCATGAAAGCTGTGAGTAAAATCATGATTATTCTACAAAATATTGATTTCTGAACTCTTCCTTAGTTAAAACATTAGTATTCTTGTTTCTAAATGATTATGAACGTGTTTTCTTTGCATTATTTGAGGGCTGGAAGCACTGGATCTTTTATTTATGGTAATTTTGAAAAAAATACAAAATTAATAGCTTGGAAATTTGGAGACATGTTGTCAGTGGTTTATAGAATAAAAGATCAATTTACATTTTACTCAAAAATATACCTATAAAGAGAAAAATCAGACAAACTGAAAATTTGCAGTGGTCTCTTAATTTTTGCCAGAGTTGTATATCAAATTGCATACTTTGACTTGTCTTCAAGTTCACACAAACAATCTATTTTTTTTATTTATAAAACAAAATTTCATAGCATTTTTAATCACTGTTTTATTTTGTTGCATCTAAATCATTTTCTCCATCGCTTCATTGGGGGACACAGGAACCATGAGTGTATGCTGCTGCCACTAGGAGGCTGACACTATGCAAATAAGAAAGTTAGCTCCTCCTCCGCAGTATACTGACTGGCGCTCAATTAATCAGTTTAGCTTAGTGTCAGTAGGAGGTGGACACGGGTTTTTAATTAGACCCTTATCTACCTCAGTGTGCGTCGTTTCCTTCCAGGTTTCTGGAGGGATACAGAGTGAATAGTCACATTTGTACTCCCACAAAGAGACTATGAGTACGGCGTGTACTGCCACCCCGTATCCTCATATGTCTACCCGGCAGGATCAAGAGCCTGACGATCCTGGCTCCCATCTTCCACCCACTCGCCCACCAGAGCCTGTCGGTCGATGGAGACACGGACGTCCACTAAAGGGGATTTTTCTTAGGGACATCCTGATTTCTTCTCCTGGATAATGAGATACCCTTTTTTCCTCAGGTTCTTAGGGAGAATGGACTTAGGACAAGACTACTGAAGGTAAGTATCCGCAGTCTGAACCCCCCGCCCGTTGCCCTGGCAATAGCGTTTTTCCTGGCCCCCACCCTGGGCGGTGGGGAACGGTATCAAAGATTCACTGTTTAGGGCAAGATAATTCACGCTCCGCTTGGCGGCGTCACCTGAACCCTGAGTTGTATCAGGCCGCTTAGCGCCGCGGCAGTGTCTCCTTTGGAATACCTCCGCACCACCCCGCGTCCTCCGGCGGCCACCGTTTCTAATCCAGGCCCCGGCTTCTATTCGGGCCATGTTCTGAGGCGAGGCCGCGCCCCTTCTTTCTCCCGGCTGTCTTGCGCCACCCACCGCTTCATTAAGGGTCTGGAGGCGGCTCATGGCCCCACCCACTCCTCCCTGTCATCCTATAGGCGTTTAGCAGCGCCATCTTTGTACTCCCGGGAGAGCGGTTAGCTCCGCCCCCCTTGCCGACCGCAGTGAGCTAATTACCGCCCACCGCATTCAGGAGCGCGCGCTTTTACCTCAGGCAGCTCCATTCTCCTCAGCCTGTGAGCTGGTCACCTTTTTCCTTCTGCGGGACCCGCATATACAAGCAAACTGGGCAGCCCTGCTTACTGGAAGTCGCTTCAGGACACCGGTTCCGTGAGTAGCTCTGCACTGAAGACTGGCACCCTCCTCAGCTCTCAGTCCCCTAACCATCTGGCGCTGTTTAGTGGGTTAGCTCACCATGTCTAATTTTAAACCTCTTCGCTCTCGTCCTCCAACTTCCTCTTCCTCCGTGGTGGTCAGTCTCTTTGCATGTTCTTCTTGTAAACACAAATTTTCATCAGGTCAGTCCTCTCCCCTCTGTCAGGACTGCAGCAACCCCATTGAACCCACCGCCCAGGAGCCCCCGGTTGTCCCAAGTGAGGGTGAGGCCCCTATCCCAGAGTGGGCTTCCTCTCTGTCACAATCTGTGGCGGATCTCACCAGGGTGTCTCAGACTATAGTGTCCGTACTGGATAGGTTGCCCCTGCAGGCTTCCACAGGAACTAGCAGGTCACAGAAAGCTCCGGTTGAGCCTACTAATATTAGCCGCAAAAGATCCAGACAGGAGCACCGTTCCGGTTCCTCTTACCGTTCCGTATCGACCCATAGTCTAGTATTGGTGGCCGGTCTCCTAGGCCCGGAGTGCAGCACTTGCACGCCCTGCTTTACTATAGAGTCTGCAAGCACTGCTCTGAGGCTGGATCACTGGAGGGCACTGTTATCTCCAGACCCCAACCAGCTTCAGAGCCTCTGTGCACCTCCTGTGCTTTATGGTCTGAGTTCTCAATCAAACAAGGGTGCACCATCCCCAGACAAGCAGGTAGTCAGGTGTTCTCCTGATTGAGAATTTGGGACAAACCCTTTAAAAGAGCAATTTGGAAATCAGTTTGGTCGGGTAATATTAAAATCAAATGGACATTAGTTTACAGGGCCTCATATGCAGAAGCCAGACATGTCAAAGACTATTTCATTAGTTGTGATATATCCATAGATAGCAATATCTGGAGCAAGCAGGGCTGATGTAAATTGTAAGGCCGGGGTCACACTTGCTAGTTTAATGTGAGAAACTCACCATCCATACCCGGCACTGCCACCAGCACTCGGGACCGGAGTGTGCAGCTGCATGTCTTTCTATGCAGCTGAGCGCTCCGATCCCGAGTGTCAGTGGAAGTGCCAGGGGTATTGATGTGAAAGACTTGCGCGAGTTTCTCTCATTGCACTTGCAAGTGTGATCCCGGCCTGAGCTAATTAAGCTGATGCTACCCCCTTGCTCTAGAGTTGAGAGTTGGGAGGTTACAAGCATGTTAACTCACGTAACACACTCTAGAACATTTAATAAGAAAACTTAATAACATAAACTTGGTATAAAAGTAAATGGTACATATCGTAGCAGTTTCTTACCATCTAGAGTAGAGACTGGTCCAAAAAGAATGTAAAGTAGGCGAGCCTGGTTAACCATTGGCCATGGCTTTAATAGTCTTGTGAGCCAAAAACCCGAGTCAGTGCGGTGGGTCCAATGGTCCAGAAATACATGACGACAAAAAAGCCGCACATGAAGTTCCAATTTATATGATGACCCTGAAATTGTTACAAGTCCATTTAAAGTAATGAGGAAGGTAAAGAATATTTGCTGTAGCAATTTTATTTATTACAAGAGCCTCTATATTAAAAAAAAATAATGCCATGACTACCATATATTAGCGTCAGAACCAATATGGATTTTGTCTGGACATCACGTTGCCTTTATTACCCCTTTATACGAAAGAGGGTGGATGAATTAACCAATTTGTGGAAGATCAAAGCTATACACAGTAATTACTGTATATACTCGTGTATAAGCTGACCCGAGTATAAGCCGACCCCCCTAATTATGCCACAAAAAAAACTGGGAAAACTTATTGACTCGAGTATAAGCCTAGGGTGGGAAATGAATCAGCTACTGGTAAATTTCAAAAATAAAAATAGATGCCAATAAAGTAAAATTAATTGAGACATCAGTAGGTTAAATGTTTTTGAATATCCATATTGAATCAGGAGCCCCATATAATGCTCCATACAGTTCATGAGGGGCCCCATAAGATGCTCCATACAAAATATTCCCCATATAATGCTCTATAAAGTTCATGATGGGCCCATAAGATGCTCCATACAAAAAATATGCCCCATATAATGCTGCACAAAGGCTGATAATAGAATAATATGCCCCATATGCTGCTCCATAAAGGTTGATGACCCCATAAGATGCTCCACAGAATAATATGCCCCATGTGCTGCTCAATAAAGGTTGATGGCCCAATAAGATGCTCCATAGATATATATATGCCCCATATGCTGCTCCATAAAGCTTGATGGCCAGATAAGATGCTCCATATAATAATATGCCCCATATGCTGCGCCATAATGTTTGATGGCCTCATAAGATGCTCCATAGAATAATGTGCCCCATAATGGTTGATGGCCCCATAAGATGCTCCATAGAATAATGCGCCCCATATGCTGCTGCGATTAAAAAAAAATGACATACTCACCTCTCGTCGCTGGGGACCAGGTGCCGGTGTCCTGAGCAGGCGGGGACACCAACGTGCTATGGGGGTCAGGTGCCAGTGCCGCCGCTGGCTCAGGGCCCCGGCACCTGCGATAATCACCTGTCCCCGTTCCGTCGCCGTGCGCCGCTCTGTTTTCCGGGTCTCTGCAGTGACTGTTCAGGCAGAGGGCACGCACTAACCACATCATCGCACCTTCTGACCTGAGCGGCACAGCCAGAGGATGCAGAAGACAGAGCAGAGCGCATGGCTCCCCCGTCCTCCCTGTCATACTCACCCCCTCCTGGCTTGTTTCTGTACTTGCTTCTCCGATGGTCTTCAGCGCCGGCAGCTCTTTCCAGTGTTCAGCGGTCACCTGGTACTGCTCATTAATGTAATGAATATGCCCTGCACGCCTATGTGAGCGGAGTTGCGTGCATATTCATTACTTTAACAAGCGGTACCACGTGACCATTGAACACAGGAAGAGCTGCGGCGCCGGAGACCATCTGTGAAGCAGGAAAGTGCAGAGACCTTGCCAGGAGGGGGTGAGTATGATCTGACAGCCTCCAGCTCCTGCGCTCCCCCTCCCCCGTCTACCCCCTGGGACAATGACTCAAGTGTAAGCCGAGAGGGGCACTTTCAGCCTAAAAAAATGGGCTGAAAATCTCGGCTTATAGTCAAGTATATATGGTAGCAATATTTGTGCATTCTAGTGCAAGTACTTATGCCTTTTCCATTGGGAAATCGTATTTGACGTTGACACATAATTTACTGTAACAGAACTTTGCTGCAAGCGCTCTGTGATGCAATACCATCAGAGAGGCTTCTGATTGGCTCCAAATGTATTCTGCAGCAGGACAATGACCCCAAACATACAGCCAATGTCATTAGGATCTACCTTCAGTGTAAAGAAGAACAAGCAATCCTGGAAGTGATGATATGGCTCATACCTAGCCCTGATCTCAACATCATCGAGTATCTCTGGGATTACATGAAGAAACAGATGGAATTGTGCAAGTCTATGTAAGGGGTTGCAAAGACTATCTTGTTCCCCACACACGTCTCAGTAAACTAATGGTTAAGGTTTTACACTTGTTTGCTGCTATATGTATATCTTGTAATTCTGTATAGTGTATTATATGTCAATAGATGTGTAGATAAAGTGTAGTACCTTAGTTAGGCCACTAGATGGGGGCACATGACACCTCAGTATTGTAAATAGATAACCTAGGAGCAGTCTGCTGTGGGTAAGCCAGAAACATTTCCTGTTTGTAGGGAGAAGGGCCAGGGATCTCACAGAGTCCGGTCGGGCTATAGAGCCCGGGACAGCTCAGTGACCCCGCAATGTTAAAATGAGAAGCCCAGCCGTCCAAAGCCAGTGGGCCAGAAGAGCAGCAGTGACAGCAACAGTGGGAACAGAAGCTGTAGCAGAAGTCACAGCAGAACAGAAACGCAGGTCTCTCCAATATGTGGCAGCTTACTACATGGGCAGATGCCCTCATGTCTGGGGCGAAACTGACAAGGGAACTCCTGAACGTAATGAAGCTGAACAGGGAGGACGCTGCGGCACTGGTCGAGATGAGACGTCATGGGTACAAACTGAAGGACATAGGGAAAAGCACTAGGAAAGTGAAGGATATGGTCTGTGCAGAACTCTGTGTTGATGCTGTAACTGATGTGGACATGCTGCGATTGAAAACAAGTAAAGTTCTATGTTTAAAGTTGGAATTAGACGTCGTCTTTCTGTGAAGAAGTGTCCCTTGATCTAAGGGAGGTCTCTGAGGACCAGGCAAGTGAGACTTTATATATGTGATGCAGGTGGCCAGGGTGCACTGAAGCAGACACCTATGCGGGCCATGACTACGGCCCTGGCTGCTGCTCACATCTACATCGACAGATTAGTTCACCAAGATATTTGGAACACGCTATAAGGATTCAGAAATCTGCAGGAACTCAACTTTCATCCCAAGGTTGGGCAAAACCCTTTAACCCCTTCCCGACATGCGACATACATATACTGCTATGCAGGAGCTGCGTTCCCGCTAAGAGAAGTATATGTATGGTTCCGCTAACACTGAGCACCGTGGTAATCGGGTGCAGGTGTCATTTCTATGTGAGAGCCGACACCCTGCAGCAAAGCCCACGATCGGTGCTAGCACCAATCGCAGGCATTTAACCCCCTCTATTGTCATTAGTGACAGCGACATCGAGGAGCATCGCACAGGGAGTGGGATCCCTGTCTTCTATCAGCACAACGCAATGTGATCATGTTGTGCTGATGGTCTCCATAGTAACCCCCTCGGCCGTAAGATGGCCTGAGGGTTCAGGGTTCTGGAGGTAACGTGGCTTGTGAGCGACTGCTTAGACGAGGAGATGACACATCTCCTTCCCTGCCTGTCAGATACTGATCTCATGCTCTGCAGTGCATAAGCACATCAATAAAACTATGTGTGCACATACCCTAAAAAGCAAGTCCGTCATCTATCAATGGAAATACAGGGCGCTTCCACGTTACTGATAGTACAAAGGCTCTGCAAAAGCACTATTGCTCCTCACCCCCCCAAAATATATTCAGTAAATTCTACAGTTCCAAATGCCCCCTTCCTTCTGAGCCCCAGTGTGTCTAAACCACATTTGGCGCCCACATATTTGGCATTTCTGTAGTGATGACAGCCCGCCTAATTTACCCGTGCGAGTCTCCAGACGCATGAGCTGGGCATAATGTACTGGTCACTACAGCGTACTCGTCACTTCAACATGCTGGTCACTACAATGGTAGTTTGCAATTTTCACCCAGCAACATCCACTACTGCTGGTTTCTGGAAAACATCCATGGAGTCAAAATCATCACTGTATCTGTAGATAAAGTCCCAAAGGGGTAAAATTTCCAAAATGGGGTCACTTGAGAGGGATTTCTGCTTTTCTAACACTTAGGGGCTCTGTCTATGGAGTCCGCAGGAGGCAAACAGCGCTCCTTTCCTCCCGAGTTACGTCATATGTCTAAGCAGTATTGTACAGCCATATACAGGGTATTTCTACATTCAGTAGAAATTGTGGGACAAATTGTGGTGCCATTTTTACCCATTTCCCAGTATGAAAATGCAAAATTTGGGGCTAATACACAATCTTAGTGGTAAAAATGTTAATTATTTTTTCTTCACTGCCCAATGATATAAAACTCTGTAACACACCTGTGGTGTCAATATCATTACTACACCCCAAGATTAATTAATTGAGAGGTGTAGTTTGTAAAGAGAGGAAACTTATGGGGGGTTCTGCGGTCCTGGCACTTCAGGGGCACTGCCAATGTGACATGGCACCCTCAAACCCTTGCAGCAAAATCTGCACTGTAATTTGGTGCTCCTTCCCTTCTAAGCTTTGCACTGTGCCTCAAAAGTAGTTTTCAGCTATATGTGGGGTATGAACTCAGGAGCGATTGCACAACAAATTTAAAGGTCTATTTTCTCATGTTACCCTTGTGAAAATACAAAATTTGGAGCTGAAAAACATTTTTTGTGTGAAAAATGTGATTTTTTTTATTTTCACGGCTCAAAGTTGTAAACTTCTGTGAATCACCTGGGGGGTTCAAGGTGCTCACTACACATAAATACATTCCTGGATCGGTCTAGTTTGCAAAATGGTGTCACTTGTGGGGGTTTCCACTGTTTAGGCACATCAGGGGCTCTTCAAACTCGACATGAAGTCCACTAATTATGTCAGCAAATATTCCATTCAAAAAGTCAAATGGTGCTCTTTCCATTCTGAGCCCTACCGTGCGCCCAAACAGTGGTTTTCCCCCACATATGGGGTATCGACATGCTCAAAAAAAATTTCACAACAAATTGTATGGTGCAATTTCTCCGGTTACCCTAATGAAAATGCAATATTTGGAGCTGATAAACATTTTTTGTGGATAAAATGTGATTTCTTTTTTTTTTCATTTTCACAGCTCAATGTTGTAAACTTCTGCGAATCACCTGGGGCTTCAATGTGCTCAATACACATCTAAATAAGTTTCCTGAGGGGTCTAGTTTCCAAACTGGTGTCACTTGGGGGGTGTTCCACTGTTTAGGCACATCATGAGCTCTCCAAATGCAACATGGCGTCCACTAATTATGCCAGCACATTTTACATTCAAAAAATCAAATGGAGCTCTTTCCATTCTGAGCCCTGCTGTACGCTCAGTGGTTTTCCCCCACATATGTGGTATCAGCATGTCCAGGACAAATTGTACAACAAATTGTATGTTCCATTTCTCCTGTTAACCTTGTGAAAGCAAAAAAAATTGGGTCTAAAGGAACATTTTTGTGAAAAAAAATTAAATGTTTATTTTTTCCTTCTACATTTCATTAATTCCTGTGAAGCACTTGAAGGGTTAATAAACTTCTTGAATGTGGTGATTTTCAGCACCTTGAGGTGTGCAATTTTTTGAATAGTGTCACTTTTTGGGTATTTTCTGTCATATACTGTAGGCCCCTCAAAGACACTTCTCAAATGTAATGTGGGCCATAAAAAATGGTTTTGTAAATTTTGTTGTAAAAATGAGAAATCGCTGGTCAACTTTTAACCCTTATAATGTGATTAAAAAATATGTTTCAAAAATTGTGCTGATGTGAAGTAGACATGTGGAAAATATTATTTATTAACTATTATAACTATTTTTTGTGACATGTGATTTAAGGGCATAAAAAATAAAAGTTTGAAAATTGCAACATTTTCTAAATTTTTGACAAATTTCCATTTTTTACACAGATAAACGGAAGTCATATCAAAGAAATGTTACCACTATCATGAAGTACAATATGTCATGAAAAAACAGTCTCAGAATCAGTGAGATCCATTGAAGTATTCCAGAGTTATTACCTCCTAAAATGACAGTGGTCAGAATTGAAAAAATTAGCCTGGTCAGGAAGGTGAAAACAGGGTTCGGGTTTAAGGAGTTATTGCAGTCTATATTAATTTGATATAGATTTCACTTTTGTTAATTTAGGTTGTATTTTGTTAATTGATAAAATAAACTATTAACGCTTCTATTTTTGTAAGCATTCTCACCTTGCAGCATTTTTTTTTCCTACATCTGCCTAAAACATTTGCACAGTACAGTATAACCAAGCATTTTCACAAACTCTTTATTTCAGGAGATATTTTACATTGCATTTAAAGGGATTGTTCACTACACGTACAACCTCTTCTTATTCACCATATTACCCCATTTAAAAAGAAAACAGCTTACACTCACCTACGGTGCCATTTCAGCGACTTCAGAGTTTGTTCTGCAGGGACATTATGTCTCATGAGCCCTGCAGCCAATCAGTGACCACTAATGGGTCTATCCACTCTCACTTTTTTTGGACAAAATTGATATCTGGAAGAAGTAAGAGCTGCTGCTGTTCTCAAATTTCCTATGGATGTTAGTTACATCCAGAGGAAGATGGAGTGAAGCGACCCATTACTGGTCACTAGTTGGCTGCATGTGACATAAGAAAGCCACGCATCATCGGAGGTAAATGCAAGCTGTTATTATCTTAGGTGGGGGAATATAATGACTGTGAAGTGGTTGTCTGAGTAGAGTACCCCTTTAATTTTCTGAGGTGCCAATAATGGTCACCACAATTGTAATTAATGCGAACCTGTCAGCAGGATTTTGCAAAGTAAACTACAGGCATTGTCATGTTGCCGCTGTTACACAGAAATAAAAATAATATCTGCTGTGAAGAAATTCATCCTGTGGTTCTTTTATAATCATTGTTAGAAGTTTTCAATTAATGAGATGCCAGTGCTCCGGGCGGGACTGTAGGCAGAGCCTTATCTTCCTTCACTAAGCCAGAGACACCAATGAAAGACCTGCCCACAGGCCACCTAGAAGCACAAACAGTCTGTCTCTATGATGAGGAACGTTTGTGCTTTGGGGCGGTCTGGGGGAAGGTCTCTTCTTGGTTTCTCTGGCCTGGCCTAAAGGCCCCGTTACACACAGCGATATCGCTGGCGAGATTGCTGATTTTGTGACACATCAGCGATCTCTCCAGCGATATCACTGTGTGTGACATCCAGCAGCGACCGCCCCCCCCGCCGGGTATCGCTGATCGTGCTGGATCGTCCTGTGCCGTTTTTCATCCCTGGTCTCCCGCTGCCCAGCACGCATCGCTGCGTGTGGCAGCGGGAGCCAGCGATCAGCGACGCTGCACGCTGGTATCCAACGTAAACATCGGGTTTCTAAAGGTACTGTCACACTTAGCGATGCACCAGCGATCCCGACCAGCGATATGACGCGGTCAGGATCGCTGGTGCATCGCTAAGTGGTCGCTAGTGAGTTGCCACACAGGCAGATCTCACCAGCGATATCGCAGGGGTCGGGGGTCGTTACTTACCTGTCAGACGAGCGATCCTGGCGTCCTCCCGCCCGCGTCCACGCGTCGCTCGTCTCCACAGCAGGAAGCTGACGACGAGAAACGGTCCAGGACGTTCTCGCGCGGTCAGCGATAACCAGCGGGGGAGCGGTCAGAGGTAAGTATCAGACATAGCGATATCGCTAGCAATCTCGCTATAACGTCACAAAAACCAGTGACTTTATAGCGATATTGCTAGCGATATCGCTTAGTGTGACAGGCCCTTTAGAGCCGCGCTGCTCTTAGAAACCCGATGTTTACCTTGGAAACCAGCGTCACACTGGTATCCAACATAGACAGCGGGTTTCTAATAGCAGCGTGGCTCTTAGAAACCCGCTATTTACGTTGGATACCAGCGTGACGCTGGTTCTGATCGCTGGAGGGGCTGTCTAACGATGTCCCAGCGATCCCATCCATGTCGAATCGTTGGTGGGATCGCTGGGACATCGTTATGTGTAACGGGGCCTTAAAACACCAATATAAGACTCTAAGTTAATAAACACAGTCTTATAACTAATCAATGGAGCAAACAAACGTCAATATTTTACACACAGATATATACACTCACTGGCCACTTTATTAGGTACACCTGTCCAACTGTGTGTTAAGACTTAATTTCTAATCAGCCAATCACATGGCGGCAACTCAGTGCATTTAGGCATGTAGACATGGTCAAGACAATCTCCTGCAGTTCAAACCGAGCATCAGTATGGGGAAGAAAGGTGATTTGAGTGCCTTTGAACGTGGCATGATTGTTGGTGCCAGAAGGGCTGGTCTGAGTATTTCAGAAACTGCTGATCTACTGGGATTTTCACGCACAACCATCTCTAGGGTTTACAGAGAATGGTCCGAAAAAGAAAAAAAATCCAGTGAGCGGCAGTTCTGTGGCCGGAAATGCCTTGTTGATGCCAGAGGTCAGAGGAGAATGGGCAGACTGGTTCGAGCTGATAGAAAGGCAACAGTGACTCAAATTGCCACCAGTTACAACCAAGGTAGGCAGAAGAGCATCTCTGAACGCACAGTGCGTCGAACTTTGAGGCAGATGGGCTACAGCAGCAGAAGACCACACCGGGTACCACTCCTCTCAGCTAAGAACAGGAAACTGAGGCTACAATTTGCACAAGCTCATCGAAATTGGACAGTAGAAGATTGGAAAAACGTTGCCTGGTCTGATGAGTCTCGATTTCTGCTGCGACATTCGGATGGTAGGGTCAGAATTTGGCGTAAACAACATGAAAGCATGGATCCATCCTGCCTTGTATCAACGGTTCAGGCTGGTGGTGGTGGTGTCATGGTGTGGGGAATTTTTTCTTGGCACTCTTTGGGCCCCTTGGTACCAATTGAGCATCGTTGCAACGCCACAGCCTACCTGAGTATTGTTGCTGACCATGTCCATCCCTTTATGACCACAATGTACCCAACATCTGATGGCTACTTTCAGCAGGATAATGCGCCATGTCATAAAGCTCGAATCATCTCAGATTGGTTTCTTGAACATGACAATGAGTTCACTGTACTCAAATGGCCACCTCAGTCACCAGATCTCAATCCAATAGAGCATCTTTGGGATGTGGTGGAACGGGAGATTCGCATCAGGGATGTGCAGCCGACAAATCTGCGCCAACTGTGTGATGCCATCATGTCAATATGGTCCAAAATCTCTGAGGAATGCTTCCAGCACCTTGTTGAATCTCTGCCACGAAGAATTGAGGCAGTTCTGAAGGCAAAAGTGGGTCCAACCCGTTACTAGCATGGTGTACCTAATAAAGTGGCCAGTGAGTGTATATATATATATATCTATATATATATATATATATATAACTATATATATACTGTATATATACACAACCTCCTGAAATTTGATTGGAGGTGAGACTAAAAAAAATGCCAAAAAGTATATACAGTCATATGTAAAAGTTTGAGCACCCCTATTAATGTTAACCTTTTTTCTTTATAACAATTTTGGTTTTTGCAACAGCTCTTTCAGTTTCATATATCTAATAACTGATGGACTCAGTTATATTTCTGGATTCAAATGAGGTTTATTGTACTAACAGAAAATGTGCAATCTGCATTTAAACAAAATTTGACCACTGCAAAAGTATGGGCACCTCAACATAAAAGTGACATTAATATTTCGTAGATCCTCCTTTTGCAAAAATAACAGCCTCTAGTCGCTTCCTGTAGCTATTAATGAGTTCCTGGATCCTGGATGAAGGTATTTGTGACCATTCCTGTTTACAAAACAATTCCAGTTCAGTTAAGTTTGATGGTCGCCGAGCATGGACAGCCCGCTTCAAATCATCCCACAGATGTTCAATGATATTCAGGTCTGGGGACTGGGATGGCCATTCCAGAACATTGTAATTGTTCCTCTGCATGAATGCCTGAGTAGATTTGGAGCGGTGTTTTGGATCATTGTCGTGCTGAAATATCCATCCCCTGCGTAACTTCAACTTCGTCACTGATTCTTGCACATTATTGTCAAGAATCTGCTGATACTGAGTTGAATCCATGCGACCCTCAACTTTAACAAGATTCCCGGTGCCGGCATTGGCCACACAGCCCCAAAGCATGATGGAACCTCCACCAAATTTTACTGTGGGTAGCAAGTGTTTTTCTTGGAATGCTGTGCTTTTTAGCCTCCATGCATAACGCCTTTTTGTATGACCAAACAACTCAATCTTTGTATCATCAGTCCACAGGACCTTCTTCCAAAATGTAACTGGCTTGTCCAAATGTGCTTTTGCATACCTCAGGCGACTCTGTTTGTGGCGTGCTTGCAGAAACGGCTTCTTTCACATCACTCTCCCATACAGCTTCTCCTTGTGCAAAGTGCGCTGTATTGTTGACCGATGCACAGTGACACCATCTGCAGCAAGATGATGCTGCAGGTCTTTGGAGGTGGTCTGTGGATTGTCCTTGACTGTTCTCACCATTCTTCTTCTCTGCCTTTCTGATATTTTTCTTGGCCTGCCACTTCTGGGCTTAACAAGAACTGTACCTGTGTTCTTCCATTTCCTTACTATGTTCCTCACAGTGGAAACTGACAGGTTAAATCTCTGAGACAACTTTTTGTATCCTTCCCCTGAAAAGCTATGTTGAATAATCTTTGTTTTCAGATCATTTGAGAGTTGTTTTGAGGAGCCTATGATGCCACTCTTCATAGGAGAATCAAATAGGAGAACTACTTGCAAGTGGCCACCTTAAATACCTTTTCTCATGATTTGATACACCTGGCTATGAAGTTCAAAACTCAATGAGGTTACAAAACCAATTTAGTGCTTCAGGAAGTCAGTAAAAAGTAGTTGGGAGTGTTCAAATCAAGAAAATGATAAGGGTGCCCACACTTTTGCATCGGTCAAATTTTGTTTAAATGCAGATTACACATTTTCTGTTAGTACAATAAACCTCATTTGAATCCAGAAATATAACTGAGTCCATCAGTTATTAGATATATGAAACTGAAATAGCTGTTGCAAAAACCAAAATTGTTATAAAGGAAAAAGGTTAACATTAATAGGGGTGCCCAAACTTTTACATATGACTGTATAAGATTAAAAAAATCTTTATTCATTAAAGTATAATAAAATTGTTTAAAATTATATACACATCAAGCTACAATGTGGGACTTGTAAAGCTTATTATTATTATTTATTATTATAGGACCATTTATTCCATGGCGCTTTACATGTGAGGAGGGGTATACATAATACATACAAGTACAGTAATCTTAAACTAATTAATGGCAACTAATTGTGGCAACTTAAGTAAAAGTAAGAATTTTTTTAATTATGATGGAACATAAGCTATGAAATACGCAAAACTTTAAACTGCTCCTCAAAAGGAGTCATCTATCATGCAGAATGTCCGTGCAAAAAAATTTACATAGGACTCACTACAAGAGAGTTAAAAATTTGCACAAGAGAACATGTGAGAGACATTCAAAAATCAATGACAATTGAGGAGGTAAGTACTTTAAAAACTTTACCACGACATTTTAGAATCCATCATAATGGCTATCCCACGGGTTTGAAAATAAAAGCAATAGATCAGATATCCTTTGGGAGTCAGGGGAGGTGATTTAGGGAAGACACTGGCTCAATTAGAAAGTAAATGGATTTATAGATTAGGCACATTATCCCCACAAGGTCTCAATGAAAATTTAGATTTCAATGCCTTTCTGTAGTTGTTATTTCCATTTTTTATAACTGTATTTTTTATAACTGCATTTTTGTCTTTCTTTTATTATACAGAATAATTTTTTCTGAGTATATTCTATGTTTTATATGGTTTTATCTTTAATCTTGCTAATATTATATTCATTATTAATTTTAGATATCTATGGTTTGGTGTTTTACTATTTATAAGATCGTCATCGCCCTATTTAGGATTTGTCCTTCACATTCTTTTGAAGAACAAAGAATAAGAAAAAAAAGGAAAAAAGAGAAAAAAGGAAAAGATTTTTATATTACTTGTTCACATGCATGGACTTATATGCATTATGATTATTATTTGTTATTTTTTATTTAATTTTAATTTCATTTTTTATATCATGTTATTCTATAATGCATTCATATTTTTTGAGCACATATTTGTACATTCATTATGAATAACAAACTCATTTAATCTTTTCTTTTTTTTTTCTTTTTTTCATGTACTAACATTTTACACATCTATTTTGAATGAGTTTTTAATATAAATGTATACATTGTATATGCACAGTATATATTTGTTAATTACTTATTGTATTTGTAACTTGTCACATTATAAAAGGAGAAAAAAAAAAATTATTTCACTACAATAAGGGTTATTAGTTATCAATGATATTTCATCACTAGGTGGTATTTTTCTTTGTTTATTGAAAACATTTTATCACTAAGCGGTATGCTTTTCCGCTTATTTGAGACATTTCATTATTGGGCGGTACGCTTTCCCGCTCATTAGAAATGTTCATTATAGGGCGGTATGCTTCTATGCTCTTTAGTAACATCTCATTACTGGGCGGTACGCTTCCCTGCTCTGAGGTCACCGTGACTTCCAGTCCTGCACACCAGGTCCCCATGCTTCTCAAGCGCGTGTTCCAGAGCTGACACTGGAAGTCTTTCCTTGCATTCGGAAAGACTGGAGTAGCGGTGAAGCATCATTTAGACGTCCAGGTGATGATATGACCTATTATAATATAAAACAGCACCTCCGTGGCCATTTCCTTCACGCCCCCATTAGAAGAAGCACTTCGCGAACGGGGTTGGAGGATATTCACTGGGAGCCCGAGCACACATGCACTTAAAGGTATATAGCTGCATGCCATACTCTCTTTATGCCTACTAGTCTGCAGATCATGATAGCGCACTGAAGCTCCTAATATCTATGCATCTGTCACTTTGAATTTATTTAATTGAAGAGTTTTATGGGCATATGCTTTATGCTTACTAGTCTGCAGATCATTATAGCGCACTGAAGCTCTTTATATCTATGCATATGTCACTTTGAATTCACTCTATTGAAAAGTTTTACTGGCACATAAGTATGTGTCTTATTTAACTATATAATTGCATGCAGTTTTTTGCATCTGTGTACTGAACACTCTTGTCTGCACACGCTGCGGATTCTGCTGCGGTTCCGCAGCGGATTTGGCCGCTGCGGGTCCGCAGTAGTTTTTGCTGCAGTGTACAGTACCATTATTCTCTATGGGAATAAAAAAACCGCAGTGCAGACGGTACGGATTTTTCCGCGCAGTTTTCCTGCAGTTTTGAAATCGCAGAAAGAATTGACATGTCAATTCTTTCTGCGGATTCCGCTGCGGTTTGCCATCTCCTCCATTGTGGAGATGAAAAACCGCAGGGCAAAACCGTAGGCTAATCCTCAGGTAAAACCGCAGGTCTTTTGACCTGCAGATTTACCTGCGGATTTTACAAAATCCGTGCGGCCAAATCCGCACCCGAATCCACAGCGTGTGCACATACCCTAAGACTTATTGCTATAACACATTTTGTTCATTTCTTTTTTCTATGCTTATTAGCTTCAGATTACGGGGACTGTAACATTTTGGTCCATGCAATTCATACTCTGACTTCACCTTAATGAGTTTTTTTTCAAACATATAAGCATTTGTCTTATTTAACTAATTTATTTATTTTGTTTTTTGCACATTTAGTATTATATGATACATTGTGTTGACACTATTTTTCATTCCTTTTTTTGCGCAACAGCTTGCATGCAATTATACTTTGATTTATATTAATGAGATTTTTCAGTGTTTTTGTCATTTGCATGATTATTTCATTATAAGCATGTGGTGAGCACATCTATCATCATTGATTAATTCTTATATCATTTTTTTCTGAGATATTCAGATAACGTATTTTCACATGCATTATGCATTTTGCATTAAATAATTTTTTACATATATATATTTTTTGCACTTTTTGTAATTTTCATGCACTGATTTTCAAACAAAGTATGTGTGTGTTTTTGGTACTTACCTCACATTTTCCCAGTGTTGTTCTTCATCAAGTTCCATTAGCTTGACGTGTATATAATTTTAAAAATTTTCATTATATTTTAATGAATAAAGTTTTTTTTAATCTTATATATACTTTTTGGCATTTTTTTCGTCTCCCCTCCAATATAAGACTCTGTCTACAGTCCCGCCCCAGAGCACGGGCATACCATTAACTGAAAACTTCTAACACTGATTACACAAGAACCACAAGACAGATTTCTTCACCCCAGATATCATTTTAATCAGTGTAACAGTGGTAACATGACAATTCCAGTAGTTTACTTAGCAAAATCCTGCTGACAGGTTTGCTTTAATGGTTGCAGGTGGTAAGTAACAAAGAGAATAATGGAATATAGTGCCATCTATGGGATAACTTTGTGATTTTTATAGCACAATAGTTTCCTTAAATAGCAGATAAATTCTCCACTTCATAAAGAATGGATTTACATATCAATCCATCATACTAATAATACTATTAAGCTATAGGGAAATAGTGAGAATGATGTTTGGTAAAAATTACATCTCTTAATTTTTATTACATATATGTAAAACTGCAATAAAAAAATAATATAATCACAACACTGTTCACACCATGGCCCCGATTTATCAAAGCTTTTATGCCCCAAAAAAGGGGCACTTGTTGTGAGTTCATTTTTCCCTTCACCGTTGAGGTCTGATGAACTCCCTCCTCTGGTGAAGGAAGGTAGTGAGGCTGATTATCAAACACCTGGGCAGCTAGATGATGACTGGGTGGCTGGAATTGAGGACTGGATATAAGGCAGCCGACGCCCTTCTGCCTTGCTGGTGATCCTCTGGATTCTTGGAGACCAGTCTGATTCCTGCGTCTCAAAGCTAAGTTTTTCTGCTCTGCTTTGTACACTTCTGTTTTGTTTTTGTTTTGCCTTGTTTTTTGGGAGTTCTGCCATCCCTGGCCGGGGGTGAGCTGAATTCCATTTTTGTCTCTGATCTGTTGCTCTGTCTTCAGAATATACCTGAGTGCTGATATAGTCTTTTGAAGCCTAGCGACTTCAGGGCCTGTTTTTCCTATCAGTCGGTTGGCACTTTTTGGATAGGGTTTTTGCGGATGGCAGACAGCGGCTTTCCTATCCTGTCCTATTGCTTTCCTATCCTGTCCTATTTAGTTAGCTTGGGCCCCATCATTTGCTCAACCTATTTTTCTATCTGTGTTAGTGTTTTCATCTTGCTTCACCGTCATTATATGTTGGGGGCTGCCTATTGCTTTGGGGTCTGCTCTGGGGCAGTAGTTTTTCCCCTTTCTGTCTTTATGCTATGTAGTTCTCCGGCTGTGATCGAGGGGTCTAGGGCACCGTAGGAACCCCCCACGGCTGCTGCTAGTTGTTGTGGATAGGTTCAGGGGTCTGCAATCCGATAGCTGCCAACCTCTCTGGTTTTCCTGGACTTAGCTAGTATTTTTTTTTTCCTCCTTCGGTGACTCATCATAACAGGCACTGAAGCTTTGAAAAGTCACTAAATTTTGGCACAACTCAGAGTTGGCCTAAAATATTGTGGCTTTGACATTTTCACGCAAGTTTCTCTCAGATCCACCAAAATAGGCAGACCTGGAGCAAGACTGGGAAGCGCCGACGGTAAGCCTCTCAATGGGTCAGGATTGTTTGACTTCATCACATACCCCTCATCAAGATCAGCAAGAAAGTCACCAGTCAGGATGAATCAAGATCCATATCGATTAAATAACAACATTAATGAAAATTCATTATGAAAATATGATTACACAACTTTTAAAATAGCTATCTATAAATGTCTTTCTTATGTTATGTGAGCCCTGCAATCAGAGAACATTAATGGGCCACTTCACTCTCACTTCCTTCAGATGTAACCGACATCAAGAGAAAAACAGAGAGCAGCAGCAGCTCTTCTTCCGGATGTTAAGTTTGTCCAAAGCGACCCATTAGTGGTCGCTGATTGACTGCAGGGCTCATATGCCATAACAACGTCCTACCAGAACACACCAAAGTTGCTGAAATGACGCCAGCATCGGAGGTGAGTATAAGTAAGCTGTTATTGTTTTACATGGGAGAACATGGTGATTGATTGAAAAGGGGTTGTCTGTGTACTTAACAAACCATTTAAATACACCGAGTAAAATATCTCCTGAAACATAATTACATAACTCTTACAGTAATTTTGCTGTCTATAAATGTCATACAAATGTTACAGAACTTTAAATGTCACTATTCTGCATTTACAGTGGGTTCAGAAAGTATTCAGACCCCTTTAAATTTTTCCCTCTTTGTTTCATTGCAGCCATTTGGTAAATACAAAAAAGTTAATTTTTTCTCATTAATGTACACTCTGCACCCCATCTTGACTGAAAACCCCCCAGAAATGTAGAATTTTTTGCGAATTTATTAAAAAAAGAAAAACTGAAATATCACATGGTCATAAGTATTCAGACCATTTGCTCACACATTCATATTTAAGTCACATGCTCTCCATTTCCTTGTGATCCTCCTTGAGATGTTCTACTCCTTCATTAGACTCCAGCTGTGTTTAATTAAACTGATAGGACTTGATTTGTAAAGGCACACACCTGTACACACCTATATAAGACCTCACAGCTCACTGCATGTCAGGCCAAATGAGAATCATGAGGTCAAAAGGAATTGGCCAAGGAGCTCAGAGACAGAAATGTGGCAAGGCACACATCTGGCCAAGGTTACAAAAGAATTTCTGCAGTACTTAAGGTTCCTAAGAGCACAGTGGCCTCCATAGTCCTTAAATGGAAGAAGTTTGGGACCACCAGAAGTCTTCCTAGATCTGGCCATCCAGCGAAACTGAGCAATTGTGGGAGAAGAGCCTTGGTGAGAGAGGTAAAGAAGAACCCCAATATCACTGTGACTGAGCTCCACAAATGCAGTAGGGAGATGGGAGAAAGTTCCACAAAGTCAACTATCATTGCAGCCATACACCATTCGGGCCTTTATTCCAGAGTGGCCCAACGGAAGCCTCTCCTCGGTGCCAGACATATGAAAGCCAGCATAGAGTTTGCTAAAAACACATGAAGAACTCCCAGACTATGAGAAGGTGATAATCCTAAGCTGTATGTGTGGAGAAAACCAGGTACTGCTCATCACCTGCCCAATACAATCCCAACAGTGAAACATGGTGTTGCAACATCATGCTATGGGAGTGTTTTTCAGCTGCAGGGACAGGACGATTGGTTGCAATTGAAGGAAACATGAATGCGGCCAAGTACAGAGATATCCTGGATGAAAACCTCTTCCAGAGTGATCTGGACCTCAGACAATGACCCTAAGCACACAGCTAAAATAACAAAGGAGTGGCTTCAGAACAACTTTGTGACGATTCTTGACTGGCCCAGGCAGAGCCCTGACCTTAACCTAATTGAGCATCTCTGGAGAGACCTGAAAATGGCTGTCCATCAATGTTCACCCTCCAACCTGACAGAACTGGAGAGGATCCGCTAGGAAGAATGTCAGACGATCCCCAAATGCCGGTGTGAAAAACTTGTGTAAGATATCGATTGTAGTCATGGCCCCATTTTCAGGGCTTCGCTTACTCCAACTCTTCTCCTCGGACAGTCAGGGTCTCTCCGTCATATCAGCACAACCCATACTCACTGTGCTGGCAGCTACTTCTTCACTGCTGTGTTCCCCATTCTTCCCTGCATTCCAATCACAGGAGGCAGAGTCCAAAGCAACTTTAAACAACACAGGTTTATTATCCTCAGGACACAGCACATCCATTGCACTTCCAGCACATTCTTCACAATACTAGCAGCACATTTCTCTGTCTTTCCCTGCTTCTTCCTCCACGTCACGGAATAAGCCACAAAGATATAATGGGACGAGGTGCCCAGTGAAAACGCCACTGCAATATATTCCCCTTCAACCTGCTTCGTCTCAGTCTCAGAAATACTGTCTACAGGGTCATCCACCACGTCAACGGTTAACCTGCCTGCGCACTTTTATGGTACCCTACTCTATCTTCATCTGCTACTCAATTCACTTTCCACACCACTGCTGTGCATACTGTGCTCTTTAATCTCCTCTTCCTTTCTTACTCTTTTACTACTTTACAGGGATAGCTGGGTTTCTGCTTATAACGTTATGTGGTAGCTGAGCAGCCCAGGCCATAGGCCACCTGAGCACACACAGGGGTCTACCCCTGACTGGCTATGTACAGAAAAACTCTCTATCTTATTCCCAACTAACCCTCCTATTGTTAACTCCTAAGTGTTCTACAGCTAAACCTTACTATGCAGTGTACTCAGCACCCCCATCTAGTGTCCCTTTTCCCTAACTGCACAATCCCTATCTTACATATAGTATAAATATACGAAAACATGTCACAGTGAGATACATAGCAATTATATACATGTACATATAAATAGTACCATAAGAATTTAAAGGGGTAAAGCGCACACCCCCTTACAGTTGCATCATTCTCAAGAAGACTCATGGTGTACTAGCTCAAAAGGGGCTTCTACTCAATACAGAGCAAAGGGTCAGTATTGAATACTTATGACCATGTGATATTTCATTTTTTCAGTTTTTTTTTCTGTCAAGATGGTTTGCAGTGTACATTAATGAGAAAAAAAAAGTTTTGATAGAAAAACTCCTGTAGTATAACTTAATGTAATTTAGAGGTGGAATGACTTTAAGACTGCAGTAACAGAATGATGCTCACACTAATGGATATAAAAGCTATGTCATAAGTCTGCCGAGGTGCTAAATAGTTTTAAGATTAACATGTTTCTTTTAGGCCTCTTTCACACTTCCGTTTTTGACCATCAGTCAAAATCCGCCAGTTTTTGAAAAAAACGGATCCGTCAATTTTTTAGGCAGATCCGTTTTTTCCCCCATTGAGTTGCATTACTGGCGGATCTTGACGGATGGCCATCCGTTGGATCCGTTTTTTTGCGGATCCGCCAAAATGTTTGCGTCCGCCGGCATGCCTGGACGGCCCCTGCAACGTTTTTTTATCAGCCGGCGATTTAACCCTGAAATCCTTTCTGGCGGTGGAAAAAATTCTCTCTTTCTCTCTCTCGCCTGCGGTTCCTTTAAAATTCTGCATTCAACGGATCCGTCAAAAAACCGGTCCGGTGGCATCCGTTTGCATCAGCTACAGACGGATCCGCTTTCCGCCATTTTGGCGGATTTTAACTGACAAGAAAAAACGGAAGTGTGAAAGAGGCCTTAGAGGAAACATGCACGATCTAGCCTTTTGCATCTGGGGCCCCGCCACACAAACCATGGAGATTACTAGGCCTCAATATTGGATGATGTAAAATATGTTCAACTGATGTTTTTTATTCGATTCTTGAACACAATATCACATAAAAGGAAGTGTGTCATCGGAAAATGATCTTATGTTTTAATAAAATTGTAAGGCTAAACAAATACAGAATTTTTTTTTTCTCCACATCCACTGGAACTAGCATTTTTTTCTGTCTGGTAATTGATCCTCATAATACACTTTAGAAATCTCTGTTCAGCAGTCTTCTCATTATCATCACTAGCAGGATTACAATGACTTGTAACATCTATAGATAACACAGGACCATCCATTTACAGCTGGTCATAATTGTAGAACATGCCTGGAAAACTAACATAGAAGTCAAAACTACCATAGAAGTCAATATTATTTAATGAGGTTCATGTAGCTACTGTAGATTAGCTAAATTAGAGAATCATCATACTATCATTTCTGTCACTTTATCCCCAGTTACATGTTATTAGTAACTGGAGAGCACCTTATTAGTGTGGCACTTCACATAGTTGGAGAGTTGGAAAAACAATAATAAAGAGATATTGAACCTCCAATATGACAAGTTAAAAAAAAGAATCAGAAAGACTGGGAATGAATATTACAATAGTGATTAAAGGGTAATTCATGCTATCCAAACCACACGCACCATCAATCACATCCTGGCTACACGGTTACAACCAGGTATATTGTTTTATTAAATACTCAGGCATTTCAGAGAATATATACTTTATAGCGGTTTTCTGGGACAATTTTTTTTCCTAATGGATTAAGAATGGGCAGGCAAATAGTTGCTAACTACCTGCCTGTTCTGCCCAGCAATCATAGACTGCTCCTTTCTAGAATTTTGCTGCTTCACTTAAAAAAAACCCACAAAAATTGAGCTTGGTTTGAGTTGGTATACATGCAGCACATCAACGCATGTTCACATTGGCCATAAAACATACAAAACCTACAAGAGATAAAATGAGCAAAAACCCTGCTGTAACTAAATAAGTAAAAAGAAAAAATGCATTTAAATAACACAGAGTTCTTAGTAATACTGTTTTTGATCAAAAATAGCATAAAAGCCGTCCCACCGTCGACAAGGTGACTCTGATCGGCACGGTCCTACACTGTCTAATATTAAAAACCTTACCACGTGTCAGAGTTGACCTCAATGTGTGACTAACAGAGCAGCTCTCCCTCTTCTGGGCTGCTATGTCAAAAGGGCGTGGCTGACATCATGGTGATTGACAGCTGGCTCACTGCAGTTATGCAGCGAGGAGTCGGCTGTCAATCATCTTGATATCGTCAGTCATGCCCATCCACAGAACAGAGAGGAAGAGAAGCTGCTGCTCTGTCGAAGTGACATCACCGGAAGCCACAGAATCACCGGCAGAAGCAGTCTGTGACCACTCTGAGTGGGCAGAGATCGCCACCGGGCACAACAGATAGGTAGTTAGCAACTACCTGCCTATAAATTCTTAGGCACATAGGAAAAAATTAAATAGTCCAGGATAACCACTTTAAAGATCTGGGGTCCAGACTAGTCTGGCTCCACACCCTTCTGGCTCTTCCCAGCACGTGATTGACAAGTCTTTCTTTATGTACACGACTGAGATACCTGTCAATCACCTGCAGTGGCAATGGAAGAGTGGCCGGGACAGAGTCAAACTAGTCTGGTCTTTGGCTATGGTCCTTGTCTGGATTTTAAAACTATATTATTTCTGAAAAACAAGAGAGTTTGAGAAAAAAAATATATCTGCCTGGAATCATGCAATCAGGCTTCGATTCATGCTGCCCTTTGCAACAGGGGCATGTGGGTCGCCCCCCCACCAGGGCTATGGGGTACTCGGTACTGGGCCGGTATCAGCAGGATGTGTCACAGCAGCAGTGCCCGATCCGTGGCCCTGGGCGCCCAAGTAATGGGGGAAATTGAATGGTGGAAATGCAATGGATTAGATGAATAGTTCGTGACGCCACCTGTGGTGTTCGGCAATTGAGGTGTTGGGCCGACGCTGCATGCAGATCCTCTGGGACGGGTGGTGTGGTGCAGCCAAGATGTTGAAGCTCCCCACAGGTGGAGCTGTAGTCCCAGGGCAGTGTAAAAAGGAGATAATAGTTGGGAGACGTGGATGGTGCAGAAATGTAGCAGTGTTGAGGATGTTGGCGCCGGAATGAGTGGAGGACACAAGGGCTTGTAGTTCCAAAGCTTTACTCACAGTCTGTAGTACGTACAGGTGCCTGCCTCCTTGCTGTGTCCTCCGGGTCAGGGGCTCAGTCAACCTCCAAGCAAGATGGAATGCTCCCTTCCAACACTCCGCCAACATGTGCCTTTCTGAACGTCTCCTCTATAGCGCCTTTGAATTAAGTACTCCCAGTACTGAGTTACACTGGAGTTCCTCCTGTCAGATGTTCCCAAGAACTCTACTTGTACGGCAGACAGCTGTAGCCTCTTAACTCATAAGTCCCGGCTCACTATCAATGTTGCTGTTGTGCCCTCAAGTCTTAGATGGGAGTAGTGCATTTACAGCCCACTACTCCACCGGTGTCTGCTGTAGGACGCTTAGTATCCATACAACCTCGGGGACCGGGCCCCGGCCTTGCTCTTAGAACTTCTAGGCAGGGTTCTCTTCTAACCCACGTCCTCTGTTCCCTTTTACTCCTACGTTCCGTACTAGTCTTTCCTTCTTATGGAAGATCAGGTTTCTCTTCAATGTCTGTCCCTTTCTTTCCTTTCCCATGCCAGCAGACCCAGGTCACTGTGATCTGCTGCAGCACTTCCTTCCTCCATCCCTCTCTCAGGGATCTCCTCTCTTCTCTCTCCACTGAACTGAACTCAACTGAACTCAACTGAACTCAACTCCTAAACCTTCTCACTCTTTTATGTCTTCTAACTCCACCCGTCTCCCAGCACGTTTCGTGTTCCAAGCAAGGAGCCACCAAAGGTGCTCTGCTACACTCCAAGCAGGGAGCTGCAATGTGGCTTTGCTACACTACTTTGTGATGATGGGTGCAGGTGTTGGAGCGTGGTCAGGAGCCTCCAACTTACCTGAATGGTGGGGCACCACACCTCAGGAAGAGGTGCAGTACCTCTGTGGCAACTGAACCCTCAGGGGCGCCACACATGAATCACCTGACAGGTTCTCTTTAACCCCTTAACGTCCATTGACGGACATAGTCCGTTATGGCTGGGTATAAGTTCCTGCACCATGACGGACTTTGCCTGTAATGCATTTAAACTGTCAATGCGTGTTTCCCTGTGAACCCCTATTCCCTGTATGACGGCACCGCAAGCAGGAGAACTTTCTCATGCTCGCGATGCCCTCAGACAGGGAATAGGATTTCAAAGGGAGACACTAGGCAGCGGTAGCACATGCTGTTCAGTGTCTCTGCTGGATGACAGGCTCTATGGTCGCATCATGCAACCATGATGTAGCAGGACTAGAACCATCATGGGATAAATGGATTATCAGCTTCTCTGTGGAAAGGTGAGGAATATTGTTGTTTTCTTTTCCTGTCTTATTGACACCTAACAATACTAAGGTGACATCAATGCCAATCCCGAGAGTGTCCTAGGCTATGTTGTGAGGCACACATACATACACACACTTGAGCTTTATATATTAGATATACTAGCTGAAGAGCACGGCGCCGCCCGGGCATAGTAACTAACTGTGGTTAGTTATAGCAAATTATAATTATCCTCCATCCCATAGTCCCGTGCCTATATACCCATCATACATATCCACGATCCCATAGGCCCGTGCCCATATACCCATCATACATATCCTCCATCCCATAGTCGATTGCCCAAATACCCATCACACATCCTCCATCCCATAGTCTCATGCCCATATACCCATCACACATCCTCCATCCCATAGTCCCATGCCCATATACCCATCATACATATTCGCCATCCCATAGTCGAGTGCCCATATACCCATCACACATCCTTCATCTCAGAGTCCCATGCCCATATACCCATCATACATATCCGCCATCCCATAGTCCCGTGCCCATATACCCGTCATACATACAGTATCCTCCATCCCATAGTCCAGTGCTCATATACCCATCACACATCCTCCATCCCATAGTCCCGACCCCATATATCCGTCAAACATATCCTTCATCCCATAGTCCAGTGCCCATATACCCATCACACATCCTCCTTCCCATAGTCAACCATTATGACATCATAATGAGTGGCGGGGCTTGCAACCTATGATGACATCAGCGTCGCCATGGCAACCATTATGACATCATAATGGGGGGGACTGATACACACACTTTTTCCCCATTATGTAGATAGGGGCAAAATTGTTTGGTGAATTGGAACGCGCGGGGTTAAAATTTCGCCTCACAACATAGCCTAGGACACTCTCGGGGTCCAGACGTGTGACTGTGCCAAATTTTGTGGCTGTTGCTGCGACGGTGCGGATGCCAATCCCGGACATACACACATACATACAGTCATGGCCAAAAGTATTGACACCCCTGCAATTCTGTCAGATAATACTCAGTTTCTTCCTGAAAATGATTGCAAACACAAATTCTTTGGTATTATTATCTTCATTTAATTTGTCTTAAATGAAAAAACACAAAAAGAATTGTCCTAAAGCCAAATTGGATATAATTCCACACCAAACATAAAAAAGAGGGTGGACAAAAGTATTGGCACTGTGCGAAAAATCATGTGATGCTTCTCTAATTTGTGTAATTAACAGCACCTGTAACTTACCTGTGGCACCTAACAGGTGTTAGCAATAACTAAATCACACTTGCAGCCAGTTGATATGGATTAAAGTTGACTCAACCTCTGTCCTGTGTCCTTGTGTGTACCACATTGAGCATGGAGAAAAGAAAGAAGACCAAAGAACTGTCTGAGGACTTGAGAAACCAAATTGTGAGGAAGCATGAGCAATCTCAAGGCTACAAGTCCATCTCCAAAGACCTGAATGTTCCTGTGTCTACCGTGCGCAGTGTCAACAAGAAGTTTAAAGCCCATGGCACTGTGGCTAACCTCCCTAGATGTGGACGGAAAAGAAAAATTGACAAGAGATTTCAACGCAAGATTGTGCGGATGTTGGATAAAGAACCTCCACTAACATTCAAACAAGTTCAAGCTGCCCTGCAGTCCGAGGGTACAACGGTGTCAACCCGTACTATCCGTCGGCATCTGAATGAAAAGGGACTGTATGGTAGGAGACCCAGGAAGACTCCACTTCTTACCCCAAGACATAAAAAAGCCAGGCTGGAGTTTGCCAAAACTTACCTGAAAAAGCCTAAAACATTTTGGAAGAATGTTCTTTGGTCAGATGAGACAAAAGTAGAGCTTTTAGGGCAAAAGCATCAACATAGAGTTTACAGGAGAAAAAAGAGGCATTCAAAGAAAAGTACACAGTCCCTACAGTCAAACATGGCGGAGGTTCCCTGATGTTTTGGGGTTGCTTTGCTGCCTCTGGCACTGGACTGCTTGACCGTGTGCATGGCATTATGAAGTCAGAAGACTACCAACAAATTTTGCAGCATAATTTAGGGCCCAGTGTGAGAAAGCTGGGTCTACCTCAGAGGTCATGGGTCTTCCAGCAGGACAATAACCCAAAACACACTTCAAAAAGCACTAGAAAATGGTTTGAGAGAAAGCACTGGAGACTTCTAAGGTGGCCAGCAATGAGTCCAGACCTGAATCCCATAGAACACCTGTGGAGAGATCTAAAAATGGCACTTTGGAGAAGGCACCCTTCAAATATCAGGGACCTGGAGTAGTTTGCCAAAGAAGAATGGTCTAAAATTCCAGCAGAGCATTGTAAGAAACTCATTGATGGTTACCGGAAGCGGTTGGTGGCAGTTATTTTGGCTAAAGGTTGTGCAACCAAGTATTAGGCTGAGGGTGCCAATACTTTTGTCCAGCCCATTTTTGGAGTTTTGTGTGAAATGATCAATGTTTTGCTTCATTCTCTTTTGTGTTTTTTCATTTAAGACAAATTAAATGAAGATAATAATACCAAAGAATTTGTGTTTGCAATCATTTTCAGGAAGAAACTGAATATTATCTGACAGAATTTCAGGGGTGTCAATACTTTTGGCCATGACTGTACATACATACACACACTTGAGCTTTATATATTCGATATATATCAAGAAAACACTGTATATAGTGACAGGGACATTCCCATAAAAATGGAGGAGTCTGAAGCGTATAATTGATCAGAACACATGTAATAATTAAAATAATAGTGACTTTACAATTCACACTATTTGCAATATATCAACATACCGTACATATTTTGATTTTATGGGTTTTATTAAGGAATTTGAAGAGAGTGTAAATTCAGACCATGCTGACAAAAGACAAATGTCTGGGATAAACGTAATCCACCAAGTTTGTCATTTTCCAGCAATATTCATGTATAGGTATTATTATTAATAATATGTTAGGAACAATTAGTTTCCCAAATCAAAATCAATGATCTGTTGCCAGCTTTCCTTATATCTAATAAAATTGCTCAGTAATTATCAAATTTAGTGATTTCCGAAGATTTTTTGGAAACTTAAACAAGTTTTGTGCAAGTTTTCCTGCAGTATTATTAACTTATTATTTTATAGTAATATTAATTTTATCACATAATACTGAGCAAAAGTAAGTATGCTGACTATCTGCTACTGCTAATACATGTTTGCAATATAACATATTGTAACATATAATATAGTAGTGGCTAATCAAAACCATAGAATTTACAGGTTTTTATATAGTTTATCTAAAGCAGTAAATCATACTGCTCCTGTTATTCAGCTATTGTACATTGATCATCAGCTCTCCTCACATAGCAGTTTGATGCCACCACAGTCTTAAAAAAACAGTATGATTCCTCCACAGACTTCCCACACACAACGATGGCCCACCCAGTATGATGGACCCTTCACAAAGTGTGATGGCCCACAATTCCCCACATTGTATGATGGCCCAGCAGAACCCCACACAGTATACAGCTCCTACAGCCTCCCAAATAGTGTGATCCCTCACATCCCCCACACAGTATGATGGCCCTCACAGCCCTCCCACACATACAGTATAAGGATCCCACACATTATGATGTCCTCTCACATAGTATAATCCACCACAGCCTCCCAATATGATCCCCAACAGTTTGGCAAAGAGTATAATGATAACCCACAGCCCTGCACACAGTATGATGCCCCCCACTAGATCCACCCCCACAAGTACTGCCTGACAAGAAAACTAAAAACAAATACTACTTTACCTAGCCCTGTTTTTCAGAAGTGCTGCTCTGTTCTGTATTATGTGTGGACTGAGGCTCTGTGTAGCAGGAGCAATCTAGTGATGTCATAACACCTGACTCAGATGCACAGGCTTATTGATAGAACAAGAAGCTGACAACTCCTTATTTTACCATTGTATTCAACTGTATCAACATCCTGAGGATACAGATTCAGTTGAAATTGAGATGCTAGGCAGGGTTATAGTCATGGCTATCGGCATAGGGCTCCTGCAACTCACAGGTGGTGAGCCATTGTTTCCAGCCCTTTGGCTGCCCTAGTCAGCAAAATGGACTGACACAGCCAAAAGGCTCCATGTATGTAGGAGGGAGAGTCCCCACTGTGTAACCGGGCCGGAACCAAGGGGACTGTCACTTCACCAAGGTTCCTAGGGAGACTGTTTCCGGGGGACACTATTAGAGGACGGGCCGGAGAAAGTTCTAGAAGGAGTGGGGGCGGAGCCAATATAAAAGGAGCTGAGAACGCCAGCAGGGGGCACTTGACAAAGCAGGGGAGAAGGAGCAGGAAGACTGGAGGGCGCCAGAGAGCCAGACCAGAGCTAGAAGGAGACGACTAGATGGACTGGAGAGAGACTCACTACGGGCAGGAAGGAGACGGCACCAAGTCGACCAGCAGAGGGATCCCGACTGCACGACCACGCTTCCCACGGCCGTCATTGCCCGACTCCAGCCCGTGGCTGCGGCCCCGCCACAGCCCGACTCCAGCCCGCGGCTGCGGCCTACATGCTGCCACCCATGGCCGCCACAGCCCGACTCCATCCCACGGCTGCGGCCTACCTGCTGCTGCCCATGGCCGCCACAGCCCGACTCCAGCCCACGGCTGCGGCCTACTCGCTGTTGCTCGCGGCCGCCACAGCCCGACACCAACCTGTGGCTGTGACCTGCCCGCTGCCACCTGAGGCCGCCGCTGTCCAGATCCCACTCGCGGCTGCGGCCTGCCCGCTGCCACCCACCGCTGCCCAGATCCAGCCCGCGGTCACGGCCCACCCGTCACCTCCCGTGGCCGCCGCCGCTGCCCAAATCCAGCCCGCGTTTGCGGCCTGCCCGTCGCCACCCGTGGCCGCCGCTGCCCAAATCCAGCTCGCGGTTGTGGCCTTCCTGTCGCCACCCGCGGCCGCAACCGCTGCGGCCTGCCCGTCACCACCCGCGTCCAGCTCCAGTCCGCGGCTGCGGCCTGTCCGTTTCTACCCGCGGCCGCCGCTGTCCGGGCCCAGCCCGCGGCCCACACGTCTCGGGCCCCGGCTGCCGCCATCCCGCCTCCGCCGGGAGGCGCAATGCAGAGGAACTCTACCGGGGCCTGTTGTACCCACACTCCACCTGGGCATAGGAACGCCAGAAGCCTGCGTCAGATCTTCATCGGCTGGGTCCAGCTACTGAGACACCGAAGAGATAATGACCACCACTCTGCCGGACGTCAGAGGAGGATAAGTATATATAGGAAGGAGAGAAGTCCGGCTTTCAGGATCGCGCTGTTCCAGTCCAAAGTTCACAAGGAGTTAATCCAAGGACCAAGCAGTGATTATAACATTCTTTTTATTCCATAAACTCTATGCGTTTCGTGTACACACTGTACACTTCCTCAGGAGCAAAGTTACACTGGCATCACATTCCATTCTCCTTATTCGCACAGACACAATATAATTGAAGGTTTTATGTTCCATGGAGTATCAAAACATTGCACTATAAAACATGGGAAGAAACCATGTATTAAAGTGGCCCCAATTGATTATGTTTCAGAAGACACTGTGAACAGGAGTGTCATTCTGATGAGAAAGGAAATTTACTGGATTCATAGGTTGCAGACTGCAACCATACGGTTTAAATGAAATATCTGACATCTTTAAATAATTTTGGTGCTCTGCATATTTGTCTGCTAAGGATTAGAGTAGTATTGGCATCTGATAATTGTGTGATGTCCATGCTATAACATTACAGCAAGGGAATGATCATATCGCTAACATATAAAGAGATACAATCGGCGGTATTTTACTATGATTGGAACAGTTGGCTGGTGCCTTGAAAAGGAACTGACAGCTCTGGAGATGTGGAGCCTTTGGCTGAGAGAACAGAAACGTTTCTTGAGTGCAGAGCATGGGTCTGGGTCGAATCCGCATAGGAGTACATACATTAATTAGTATATGATCATCTGCCTGAAATATAAGGAAAGTAAAAGTATAATATGTTGAATGAAGGGTTAATACTGAAAGGAAAATATAAGTGCGGTTATATAAGAGATTTGTGTATGTTGTTCTGCTAATTGATATGATGTACCAAGAATTTTAGATTTTTATTGAGTATAATCATAATTTTATTATAATGTTTTACATTTTTTCTAGTGTGAAGTTTTACATATGTGTGTTTTTATAGAAGTGTGTTTTATAGATGAATTTTAGTGATTTTTGTGATTTTACATTATGTTGATAGTTATGTGTGAATTTTTTTAAGTGCAATGAGCACCTACCTCACTTCCTGGGGGAGTTAGTATATAAGGAGAATGGAATGTGATGCCAGTGTAACTTTGCTCCTGAGGAAGTGTACAGTGTGTACACGAAACGCGTAGAGTTTATGGAATAAAAAGAAAGTTATAATCACTGCTTGGTCCTTGGATTAACTCCTTGTGAACTTTGGACTGGAACAGCGCGATCCTGAAAGCCGGACTTCTCTCCTTCCTATATATGCAATTCTAGTGACCGGCTGATTGCTGCAGTTCATCGGATCCTACCCATTTGTGCTTATGGTTGTTGTGTTCCACACAACTGAACCAGGTGAGTGGATCCATATCTGTGAAACGTTTATATCATTGGATAAGACCCTATTGTGCGCTTCTGTCTCCCCCTTTTTTTTAGAGGAGGATAAGTGACACGTTGTGGTTGATAACCTGTAGTTACACCGCGGCCCCCATAGTTACCGGTTCCGACCGGGTAGTTGTGTTCGAGTTACCTGTGTATTATTGTTCTGATCCATGCGAGGATAACTGTTGTTAGCTTTTCGGTTACTCAAGATAGCCCTTATAGATACAAATATATATATAAAAGTTACATTTTAAGTTCACTCTGACTCCTGTCTCATCACTGCATCCTGCGTACCTGCGATACCTACATGTAGCCTGCAGGACACAGTTCGGCAGGGTCTGCTTTGTAGGATTATTGAGGAGGCAGCTATAAGACCTACCCATGAGTGCATCCTCACTATGTCCCCAAGCTTTGTTATGCTTTGAGAACTGAACGTAAATCATAAAGCACTTTGGGCATAGAAAAATCATTTTTCTTTTGGATAGGATGGTATGTTTAAGATCACGCCGCAGCTCATATTCCTTACAACACAATTCCTTGTAGAATTAGTATTAACATTCTTCAGAGACAGCTAACATAATAAGCTGTAAAGAGTCAAGCACATTTACCTTGCCTAAAATGGGAATATGTATACAGTATATATCTTGTATGATGGTCACATTCCTAGACCTGAAATTATGTGTAAAGACTGTAATTTCAAAATGTGCAAACATAAGTTCATGGGAGGTGATTTATAAAAAAGGGAAACACTGGGGACAGTTTACACTTCATTGCTCCTTTCAATTCTCTCCACCATTAAAGATAAAATGTCAACGGAAAACTGACATCAATATTAGTAAATCTGGTTGATCTTGAATTCATTATTACTTCTCAGACTAGATTAGTTGGAAAAATGTGTTAGACTGTTTTATTATACATAGGTTTTAAATATACAAATACATTTTGTGCCTTTACAAGCACATAAAGCTTTACATATGGTGATTTCTAAAATCCTCCCCCTATCTTATCTGGAATACATCAAGGTCCAAAGGCTTTTGGAAGCAATATCAGAATGTTATAAATTATGTTGCAAGAGTTTCCGCCCATTCAGAAATTTTCATATGCCTCTTGGGAAACATTTTCAATGCAAGACTGCCAAAATACTCACAAGACACAGTCTGTGAACCCCTATTGTATGCTTGCACTGTCGGTATCTGTATCTTGTACATCTCTCTTCTCCCACATGCTTAACTGTCTCTGAGAATTGTATGCAGCTTACTCAAAGGCTGTTATATGAATAGTGTATTCAGGGTCAGAACATACTGCATATTGTGTAACACAAAAATAATACACATTTAGTGAACTTTCTTCTGGAAGGTTAAGGGTCCAGAAAGACATTTTACTAGATTATAATTGTATGGAAGGGACCACGAGAAGGGTTATTTCCACGATCTATGAAGACCTGTTACACTCCTTTTTAATGCGGCACCCTATTTGGGCGCAGGACAAATGGGAGGAAGAACTGGGAGCATTGGAAGATGAAGTCTGGCAGTCTATTTTAGAATATATTCCGAAATTGTCACTTAGTGAACCTGGTCGTATGTCGCAATTATTTACCGTTCATAGAGGTTACAGATCACCTGAGTTTTTATATAGGGTTGGTGTGAGAAGTACTTCTGAATGTCCGAGATGCATGAATGAGGGCGCGGGTATTTTGCATATGTTGTGGGAATGTCCGCGGTTACAAGCTTTTTGGGATGTGGTGATTAGTCTGATTGAGGGGAGATATGAATATGTAGTGCCTAGTACTCTGTTGGTGTGCGTGTTGGGGTATGTTGAAGAAATTGGAATTACCATCTCAAAGAAGTTGGCCGTGGCTAGGTTGATGTTCATGACCAGGAAATTAATTGCCAGATAATGGGTGAGGGCTGAACCACCCTCTAGAAAGGAATATATTCAGCATGTGGATTATACAGTTTGTATGGAAGAAAGTATATATTGGAGAAGGAATGCATTAAAAAAGTTTGAACAAATTTGGGCATCATGGTTGCAGATAACGTAGGTGTGTGGACAGTTGAGACGGATTGCAGATCGCGTAGGGTGCCCTGATTAAGCTGCATATTACAGGGTGGTGCTTATATTGCTAATTTAATTTTTTGGTTTCCAAAAGGAGTTGGAAAATGTGATTGCTGTCTACTGAGGGGGGGAGGGTGGACAAAAAACAAAATCTTATAAATTGTATGTTTTTTGGTCTAAGTTGTATTTGCTTTACTTGTTGAATAAAAATTATCTGATTTAAAAAAAAAAAAACAACTTTCTTCTAGAAGATGTTAAGAACCATTTAACCCTTTAGCGCCAGAACCTGTTTTTGCCTTCGTGACCGGGCCGATTTTTTCAATTCTGACCACTGTCACTTTATGAGGTCATAACTCTAGAACGCTTCAACAGATCCTGGTGATTCTGACATTCTTTTCTCTTGACAGATTGTACTTCATGATAGGGGTAAAATTTCTTTGATATGACTTGTGTTTATTTGTTAAAAAAATGGAAATCTGGCGAAAATTTTGAAAATTTCGCAATTTTCAAACTTTTAATTTTTATGCCCTTAAATCAGAGAGTGATATCGCACAAAATAGTTAATAAATAAAATTTCCCACATGTCTACTTTACATCAGCACAATTTTGGAAACAATTTTTTTTGTTAGTATGTTATAAGGGTTATAAGTTGACCAGTGATTTCTCACTTTTACAACAAAATTTACAAAACCATTTTTTTAGGGACCACCTCACATTTGAAGTGAGTTTCGGGGGTCAATATGACATAAAATACCCAAAAGTGACACCATTCTAAAAACTGCACCCCTCAAGGTACTCAAAACCACATTTAAGAAGTCTATTAACCCTTCAGGTGCTTCACATGAATTAATGGAATGTGGAAGGAAAAAATAAACATTTACTTTTCTTTCACAAAAATTTTCCTGTAGACCTAGTTGTTTTTTACTTCCGCAAGGGTAACAGGAGAAAATGGACTATACATTTTGTTTTGCAATTTCTCCTGAACACGCCAGTACCCCATATGTGGGAAAATACTACTGTTTGGGCGCACGGCAGGGCTTCAAAGGGAAGGAGCGCCATTTGACTTTTGGAATGGAAAATTGGCTGGAATATATTGCGGACGCCATGTTGCATTTGGAGAGCCCCTGACGTGCCTAAACAGTGGAAACCCCCAACAAGCAACACCTCTTTGGAAACTAGACCCCTCAAGGAAATTACAAGTGACGCCATTTTGGAAACTAGACCCCTTAGGGAACTTATCTAGATGTGTACTGAGCACCTTGAACCCACAGGTGCTTCATAGAACTTTATAACGTAGAGCCGTGGAAATAAAAAAACAACGTTTTTCACATATAAATCGTATTAGCTCCATATTTCACATTTAAATAAGGGTAACAGGAGAAATTGCTCCATACAAATTGTTTAGCAATTTCTCCTGAGCACGCCGATACCCAATATGTGGGAGAATACTACTGTTTGGGCGCACGGCAGGGCTTGAAAGGGAAGGAGCGCCATTTGACTTTTGGAATGCAAAATTGACTGGAATCGATAGCGGACGTCATGTTGCGTTTGGAGAGCCCCTGATGTGCCTAAACAGTGGAAACCCCCAACAAGCAACACCTCTTTGGAAACTAGACCTCTCAAGGAAATTATCTAGATGTCTGGTGAGCACCTTGAATCTCCAGGGACTTGAAAGAATTTTATAATATTGAGCCTTCAAAATTAAAAAAAAACATTTTTACCACAAAAATGCTATTTTAGCCCCCACTTTATTATTTTCATAAGGGTAGCAAGAAAAAATGGACCCCAAAATTTGTTGTGGAATTTCTCCTGAGTATGCCAATACCCTGTATGTGGTGGAAAACTACTGTCTGGGAGCACGGCAGGCCATGAAAGGGAAGGAGCGCAATATTACCATGCAGGTTTTGGTTGGAGGGGGCCATGTCACATTGGCAGAGTGCCAGAACAGCAGAAACCACCATAAGTGATCCCATTTTACAAACTACACCTCTCAGTGAGTTCAGCTAGGGGTGCAGTGATCATATTGACATCACAAGTGTGTCACAGAATTTGATACCATTGGGCAGTGAAGAAAAAATAATTACATTTTTACCACAAAAAATTGTTTTAGCCCCAGATTTTACATTTTCACACTGGGAAATGGGTAAAAATGATGCCAAAATGTGTTACACAATTTCTTCTGAACTTGGCAATGCACCATATGTGGCTGTACAGTACTGCTTAGCCATACAGCAAGACTTTGGAGGGACGGAGCGCTATTTGACTCTGGGAGAACAAATTAAGATAGTTTCCAGACTAAATAAAGAGCCCCTAAATGCCAGAAAAGCACAATCCCCCCCTCAAGTGACCCCAGTTTGGAAATTACACCCATTTAGAAATTTATCTACAAGTGTAGTGATGATTTTGACTCCATAAATGTTTTCCAGAAACAAGCAGCAGTGGATGTTGCAGAGTGAAAAATGCAAATTGCCATTGTAGTGACCAGTATGTTGCAGTCACCAGTACGTTATGCCCAGCCCGTGCTTCTGGATACATGCACCCATAAATTTGGCGGGCTCTCATCACTACAGAAATGCCAAACGTGGATGATATATGTGGTTTAGGTACACTGTGGGGCTCAGAAGGGAGGGGGGCATTTGAATTTGGGAGGGCAAAATTTCTTTTAGCAGGTGAGAAGCCATTTCGCTTTTCCAGAGCCTTTGTGCTACTAGTAACGTGGAAGTCCCCTATATTTCCATTAACAGATGATGGACCTGAGTGAGGACTTGTTTTTTTGTGGAATGAGTTGAAGCTTTTATTGGGAACATTTTACATAACGTTTGGGATCACATTTATCCGGCACTCTACGCAGAGCACTTACTTTCGGGTTTCTATCTAAATCTCTGAGTGACGTGACAGATGAAACCCCCGATCCATTCACTATAATGAGGCAGCAGAGTTACTCTGGACTCCGCCTGGCCTCTGTTCAGCGGTGTCCTTCTTTTCAGAGGTGCACAAAACAGGCTGACTGCGCTTTTTTGTATGACTAAAAAGACGGACACCGCCAGATCACAGGTCTTATGGCGTCCACAGTGTCTCCATCTGCCTCATTATATGGAATATTCTGCCGGGGGTTCCGTCTGAATCACCTATTTCAGAGATTTACACAGAAACCCTGGTGTAAGCGCTCAGTGCAAAGCGCAGGATAAATGAGTGCCGATCCTTACTGCGATCTTTGGGAGGCAGAATGAAAAAAGCAATAGCATGTGTATAATTAGTTTTATTTATTTTTTACGCAGTTTCTCATGCGGTATAAGTGATTAGGTGACTTTTTTCTTCGAGTTGGTGCGATTACAGCGATACCAGATTTATACCAGGTTTTTATGCTTGGCTGCTGTCACACACTAAATGACGCTTTTTATTGCAAAAACAAGTTTTTGCATCACTATATTTTGAGAGCTATAATTTTTCCATATTTCGGCCGACAGAGTCATGTGACGGCTTGTTTTTTTGTGGGACGAGGTGACATTATTATTGGTACCATTTTCGGGCACATGAAAATTTTTGATCGCTTTCTATTCCGATTTTTGGGAGACAGAATGATCAAACACCAGGAATTCAGGATTTATTTTTTTTAATGACGTTCTGTGTGTAGTAAAATTAATAAGGCAGCTTTATTCTTCAGGTCAGTACGATTACACTGATACCACATTTATATATTTTTTTTACGTTTTGCCGCTTTTTCACAATAAAAACTATTTTATAGAAAAAATTATTGCTTTGCATTGCTTTATTCTGAAAGCTATTACTTTTTTATTTTTCTGCTGTTGGAGCTGTATGGTGGCTTTTTTTTGTGGGACAAGATGTCGTTTTCATCGCTACCATTTTTATTCTGATATGACTTTTTGATCGCGTCGTAATCTTCCTTTTGTGTGGTGACATGATGAAAAAGCAAAGGTTTTTCCTCCTTTTTTTTTTTCTTTTTACAATATGCACCGAAGGCGTGAACAAGTGTGACTGTTTTATAGGTTGGCTCGTTCCGGACGTGGCGATACCAAATATGTGTTCTTTTTTGTTCTTAAAAATATATATATGTATTTATTGGTTTAATATTTTTTCTTTTTTTTTATTTATGTTTGTTTTTTTACAGTTTTAAAACTTTTTTTTTTTTTTTTACTTAGGCTGGTTTCACATTTGCGTTAAAACAACGCTGCGCCCTGCATCGTTAAGCCCCGCCCCGAGCCGGCTCCCTGCCCGCCCCATCCGGGATCACCGCCTACTTTCGCATTTGCACGCATGCGATCGGCGCACCCTATCTTTAGCATAGGGTGCGCAGATCATGCGCTGCCAGTGTGAAAGTAGCGTGCTGCGCACTTTTGACATGCTGCATTTCGGCGCGCACGGCGCACCGTCAAAAGTGCGCAGCATGCTACTTTCACACTGGCAGCGCATGATCTGCGCACCCTATGCTAAAGATAGGGTGCGCCGATCGCATGCGTGCAAATGCGAAAGTAGGCGGTGATCCCGGATGGGGCGGGCAGGGAGCCGGCTCGGGGCGGGGCTTAACGACGCAGGGCGCAGCGTTGTTTTAACGCAAATGTGAAACCAGCCTAAGTCCCTGTATTTGTCTGATCACTGGTCTCTTACAATGCAAAACATATGTATTGCATTGCAAGAGACCTGTCAGCGTTGCACAGGCAGATCGCTTGTTAGACTCAGCTGCAGCCACCGTAGCTGACAGACCCGGAGGACATCACGTGACCTCTGGCTGCCAGGACAACGTAGATCTGATCACGGGAGGCGTCGGAGAGGTGAGTATAACAGGGGTCTCCTCCTGCTACCTTCTAAATGCCGCGATCGTGGCATCTAGAAGATAGCAAATGGTTAACATCATTGGGACCTGATCTAATCAGGTCCCGATGATGTCACCTCTCAGTGCAACGGCTCTGCACATGAATCGCAGCGCGTGCAGGACCTTGGTCTGCGCTGCACAAAGCCCAGCTAGCGCCGACGTATATCTACCGTGGACGGTCATGAAGAGGTTAAGAGGCACTGATCCTTAAACAACATTATGTTTTACTGAAATGGCCATGAGCAATAAACGTAGCATTGTTCATGCAGTAACAAAATCTGAAATTTGTTATAAAGTATAATAATGCAATTTTCAGATACTGCATTCTCTGTTTACACCATATGTGTGCTGCAGATTAAATATATAGTTCCAACATATGGAAATGTATACAGATCAATGAAATGTCTGACTATGCATGCAGCCCGTATTATGTGAAATTCCTTGTGTAATCCAGATATTTTTCCAGTTGGTACCTGAAACATGCAAACATAGCCTAAGATTATCTTTAAAAAAAAAGTAAAGGAAATTCCCACACTTTAAAAAGGATCTGCGAAAGGTTCAAATGCATTAATATCAGTCATTCACTACTTACTCTGCAAGCAAGTACCATACTCAGGGTACTTGTGTTACTTCACAACTCTAAACACATGAATATCTCCCCTTTCTCTATCTCTATGGAAGGAGAGGTTCCACGTCACATGTTATTTTCTCCACTGCTCTGTGACTGCCACCCCTAGTATTTCTAGATGGATCCTGTTTAGCTGAACCAAAAAGATAGCCTCACCGTGTCCTATAGTATAATTCAGTCCGTCTTGCCATGTAATGGGTCTCCAGCCAATAGTCGTGACTTGTGGCTTATCATAGGAAAGAAATTTTGGTGACTCCCAAAATAAATAAAATCCTTAATTTATTTCAATTTATATTAAAGATCACACAGGTTGGAGATACAGCTCAACGCGTTTCTGGCAAAAGTCCTTATTCACTGAATAAGGGCTTTTGCCAGAAATGCGCTGAGATGTATCCCCAACCTGTGTGATCTTTTATATAAATTGAAATAAATTGAGGATTTTATTTATTTTGGGACTCGCCAAAATTTCTTTCCTGTTTAGCTGAGCAGCTAATAATGCAGATCAACAGGTAAATAGCAAAAACCTGCTGACAGAGTCCCTTTAAACAAGAATATGACTAATAAGGAAGAAAAGATGTAGGGAGACATTACAGCCGATTAAGGGAAAAATTCCATTAATAGCTACTGTATATAGTATGGAAGTTCAGCAAAAACAAACATCTGTTTACTATTTTCCTGTCATTGATAACCCATCTTCATCATCTTCAATCAAATGTTTCAAGTTTCTTTCTAGAATTCATCACACATTTAAATATTTACCCCTTTCCCACTGTCATTTTATACCCTCTTAAACTTCTTCATACATAACCTATAAAGTTTTAACCCAAACCTTTTTAAGATGCCACTACTGGAAATTTTTCCATGAGGCGGCTAATCATGCAAACAGAAAAACGGCATGAAGCTTCCAGGACATACAGATGCACATAGAGATATAAAAAGATAGCATACGAATCTACATCCCTGCCAAATGTAATACTCATGGAGTAAATGGATATGTATATATATATATATATTTTGTATATTATTATTTTAGACCACTAAGCATCTTACCTGGCTTGCTACTAACCAGACTTTGCATCTTCCGAGGTAAATTGGTCACATCGCAAAGAAAGATGTAGACTCTTTGACACTCCAGTTCATCCCAGCCAGCTGTTAGAATCTGAAGCAAAGAATTAATTTGTTTATAAACATGTTATCAATAGCAAAGGTTAATCTGATATAAACTACATATAAATCTAATTTCCTAGGAAGAATAACAGAGGAATAGCACAATTGAGAACTTTCAAAATATGTATTATTTACAAAACAGACATATCCAGAATAACAGCTCCTCTTTAATCACACTTTAGCATCCCTCTGTAAAATGTTATATATCTCCCTATTAGAGTAACTATCATTTTAATTTTTTTTTCATAAATCAATAGTACACATGAAAATTAGAAACTTTGTAAGAAATCTTATCAGTGAAATCCGCTTCTTTCTCCTCCTGGTCTGATCATTCATTTTCAAAATTCTCAATTCACGTGTAAAATGTGTATTTGTTGAAGAGATTAAGATAACTGAGATACTAGATGGCAGTTGGTGCTCATCATGTTCTATGTACACAGGAGAGGGGGTTGACATCTACATAGAATCTTATATTAGCAATGTGAATTAAGAATTTTGAAAATGAATGATCAGTTCTGGAGAAGTAAAACGCAGATTTCTCTGATAAGATATCTTGTAAAAAAAAAATTAATTGGTTTGTGTCACCATTTTTTTTGAGACCTGTAACTTTTTTTTTACATTACCATCAATGGAGCTGTGTGGGGGCTTGTTCTTTTAGAATGGCTAGCTAGAATTTTTATCTATGCAAATTTTTCACCTTTTGATTTTTATTGTATTTTTTAGCGTTTTGTGGAGACCGAAAAACAAAAATTGTGGTGTTTTGATCATCTTGTTATGGCATTTACCAATCAGCTTAACTTTATATGTTGATAGATCAAACTTTTCTGGATACAGCAATACCAAATATGTATTTTTTTATTTCCTACATTTTTTATTGTTATCTGGGAAAAAGAGAAATCATTTGATTTCTTACTTTTTTATATTCTGAAATACTGTATATATTCGAGTATAAGCCGACTCGAGTATAAGCCAAGGCACATAATTTTGCCACGGAAAACTGGGTAATCTTATTGACTCGAGTATAAGCCGGGTATGCATTGACCTCTCATTCCTGTCCTGCTATGTGTCGCTCCCCCCTCCTGTCCTGCTCTGTGTGACTCCCCCTGTTGTAAGCATGGCTCCCCAGTCCCCTCATTGCATGCATGACTCCCCCCTGTCTCATCTTGTATGCATGGCTCGGCTCCCCCATCCCATCGTTGTATGCATGGCTGGGCTCCCCCGTCCCATCCTTGTATGAATGGCTCAGCTCAGCTCGACTCCCCCCCCGTCATACTCACCCTCCTCGCGCCATCGCTGCACGTCCCTGCATCTTCCTGTGATGAGCGGTCACATTGTACTGCTCATTGAGGTAATGAATATGCACTCCACGCCTGTGGGAGTGGAGACGCGTGCATATTCATTACCTTAATGAGCGGTACCACATGACCACTCAGCACAGGAAGAGCTGCTGCACAGGGACAACGGAGATACAGGGACGTTCAGTGACGACGCGAGGAGGGTGAGTATGATGTCACAGCTGCCGGCTCCTGCCGCTGCTCCGTCACTCCCCTCCCCCGTCAGCTTTATGGACAATTACTCGTGTATAAGCCGTGGGGAGCGTTTTCAACACAAAAAAGAGCTGAAAACTTGGGATTATACACGAGTATATATTCTTAGTCCAGTTAGGGGACTCAACCTCACGATTGTTTGATCGCTTGTAATATATACAGCAACGCCACAATATTATTATTATTATTTATTTATAAAGCATCATTGGTTCCATGGTGCTGTACATGAGAAGGGGTTACATACAAATTACAGATATCACTTACAGTAAACAAACTAACAATCACAGACTGATACAGAGGGGAGAGAGGACCCTGCCCTTTCGGGCTTATGGGTCGCCCTCCCAGGGCTGGCGGGGGTTACTTGGTACCTGGCCCGATGAGCTTCAATGGGAGATGTCACGGCAGCTGGGACCCGGCCCGTGGCCTTGGGCGCCCAGTGTAAAAGGGGGAAAATTTCAGTGTGCTTATGTGGATTAAAGTTTGAGTTGATTCGTGACGCCACCTGTGGTGTTCGGCAATGAAAATGTTAAGCCGACGCTGCAGACAGATACTCTGGGACAGATGGTGTGGTGCAGCAATGATGTTATAGCCCTCCACAGGCAGGGCTGTAGTCCCAGGGCAGTGTAGGTGAAGTGACAAGTAGATGGTGCAGTGTCAGGCGAAGGAGGGGATGTAGCAGTGCTGAGCAGGTTGACGCAGGAATAAGTGGAGGACACCAGGGTATGTAGTTCCAATGCTTTACTCACAGTCTGTTGTAGCACAAGAGCCCGCATCCGTGCCGTGTCCTCCGGGTCAGGAGCACAGCCAACCTCCAAGCAAGATGAAGTCCTCCTTTCCAACACTCCGCCAACATGTGCCTTTTCTGAACGTCTCGCTTATTGCGCCTTTAGTGAAGTACTCACAATACTGAGTTACACTGCAGTTCCTCCTGTCAGATGTTCCTATGAACTCTACTTGTACGGCAGACAGCTGTAGCCTGCTTCGGGGACTCCTTACTACCTAGTCCCGGCTCACTCACGATGCTGTTGTGCCCCAAAGTCTGGTGTGGGAATAAAGTAGTGACAACTTCTATTCCTCCGGTGTCTGCTGCAGGACCATTAGTATCCATACAACCTCGGGGACCGGACACCGGCCTTTCGCTTAGAACTTGGGAAGGGTTATCCTCTAACCCTAATCCTTAGTTCTCTTCTTCTCCTCACGTTCCGTACTAATCCTTTCCTTCTTATGGAGAGTCAGGCTTTCTATCAATGTTCCTTTCCTGTGCCAGCGGACCCAGGTCACTGAGGTCGGATGCAGCACTTCCTTCACCCATCCCACTCCGGGGATCTTCTCTCACTGACTGACCTAGTCAGACTGAGTAAATCCTAAACTCTTCCCGCTCTTTTGGTGCTAACTAAACTCCACCCGCCTCCCAGTACGCTTCGTGTTCCAAGCAGGGAGCCACCAAAGGGTGCTTTGCTACACTACTATGTTGTGTGGGATGCAGGTGTTGGAGTGTGGTCAGGTGTCTCCACCTTACCTGGATGGTGGGGTACCACACCTCAGGAGCAGGTGCAGTACCTCTGTGGCGACTGAACCCTCAGGGGCGCCACACTTACATGCTACAGGATGGTGGGGAAGGAGACAGTAGGTTGGGGGGTTGCAGCAGCTCCAGTGATGGTGAGGCGGTAGCTCCAGTAGTGGTGAGGAGGCAGCGGGGATCATTACAGGCTGTAGGCTTTCCTGAAGAGGTGGGTTTTCCGTCTGAAGGATCCGAGTGTGGTTGATAGCCGGACGTGTTGGGGCAGGGAATTCCAGAAGATGGGGGCTATTTGGGAGAAGTCTTGGAGGCGGTTGGGTGAGGAGCGAATAAGTGTGGAGGAGAGAAGGAGGTCTTGGGAGGACCGGAGATTACGTGAGGGAAGGTATCCGGAGATTAGTTCAGAGATATTTGGACGAGACAGGTTGTAGATGGCCTTGTAGGTCAGTATTAGTAATTTGAATTGGATACGCTGAGGGAATGGGAGCCAGTGAAGAGATTTGCAGAGGGGAGAAGCGGAGGAGTAGCGAGGAGAGAGATGAATTAGTCGGGCGGCAGAGTTGAGGATGGACTGGATAGGTGCAAGGGTGTTAGCAGGGAGGCCACAGAAAAAGATATTGCAATAGTCGAGGCAGGAGATGATGAGGGTGTGCACAAGCATTTTAGTAGATTGAGGGTTGAGGAAGGGACGGATTCTGGAAATATTTTTGAGCTGGTGGCGACAGAAGGTGGAGAGAGCTTGGATGTGCGGCTTGAAGGACAGTGCAGAGTCAAGGGTTACTCCGAGGCAGCGGACCTCCGGTACGGGGGAAAGCGTGATGTTGTCAATTGTTATAGAAAGGTCGGGTAAGGAAGATCTGTGAGATGGGGGAAAGATGATCAGTTCAGATTTGTCCACATTGAGTTTGAGGAAGCGAGAGGAGAAGAAGGAGGATATGGCTGATAGACACTCTGGGATTCTGGAGAGCAGTGAGGTGATCTCTGGGCCAGAGATGTAGATCTGAGTATCATCGGCATAAAGGTGGTACTGGAATCTGTGGGACTTTATGAGTTGCCCCAGGCCAAGTGTGTAGATTGAGAAGAGTAGGGGTCCTAGAACAGAGCCTTGGGGGACTCCAACAGAGAGAGGGTGGGATGAGGAAGTGGTGTGGGAGTGGGAGACGCTGAATATGCAGTTGGAAAGGTATGAGGAGATCCAGGATAGGGGAGGTCTTTGATGCCAAAGGAGGAGAGGATCTGTAGTAGGAGGCAGCTACTGGTCAACTGAGTCGAAAGCAGAGGACAGGTCTAGAAGCAGGAGTATAGAGTATTGTCCGTTAGCTTTGGCTGTATGTAGGTCGTTGGTAATGTTGGTCAGGGCTGTCTCAGTGGAATGATGGGGGTGGAAGCCAGATTGTAGACTATCAAAGAGCAAGTTAGATGAGAGGCGGGAGGAAAGTTCAGTGTGGACATGCTGCTCCAGGAGTTTAGAAGTGAATGGGAAAAGCGATATTGGGCGATAGCTGGACGTGGCTGTTGGATCGAAGATTGGCTTTTTAAGGATAGGAGTGATTGTGGCATGTTTGAAAGCAGAAGGGAAGGTACCAGAAGTTAGTGATAGTTTGAAGAGGTGGGTTAGGGATGGGTTAAGAGTGGTGGTGATGTTGGGGAGGAGGTGGGATGGGATAGGGTCAAGTGCACAAGTGGTGAGGTGTGATTTGGAGAGAAGATGAGCAAGCTCCCCTTCAGTGATGTTAGATAAGGAGGTTATGGGGTTTGGGCATTGGTCTGGTATATAAAGGGGTTGTGGTGGTTGAGCAATAAAGACTTGCCGTGTTTAGTCTATCTTGTTTTTGAAGTGTGCGGCAAAGTCCTCGGCGGAGATTAGTGAAGTCGGAGGGGGCAGTGGTGGGCAGAGGAGGGAGTTAAAAGTATTGAACTGTTTGGGGTTGTGGGATAAGGAAGATACAAGGGATGTAAAGAATGCCTGTTTAGCAGAGGTGAGAGCTGATTTGAATGCAAGTGTTGCTTGTTTGAGTGCAGTGAAATCATCTTGCGAATGCTGTCGTATTGCTGTATATTATGAAAAGAACAGTCTTCTATGTCCATCAGCCATAGACTAAACAGCACAGATGAGATCACATGACAAGCATTGAAGAATTCAGAAAACAGCCTCTGGGTGTCATATGAACCAATTGGCTACCCGCGATTGTGAAACAGGAGAGAGGAGCAATGGGAGCCTGAATTAATGTCCAGAATGCGGCACTTAAATGCAAGTGAGTGATTGAAGGGGGCATTTAAGCGATGAACAGAAGCAGTTGGTGGGCATGCCACTTGCTGCTGTTAGAGGCAGACGTCAGTGATACAACATAGTTGGCATCTGCCCTCTGTGGAGTTCTGAAGTCCCTGGCAACGCTCCATGACATACTGTACTGTGCAAATTAATTGGGACAAAGCATTTTTTTTAAGTAAAATCGTAAGTTGGTTACCAGTCAGTGATTCAAACCAGTTTTAACTGCTTTGAACAGATGTGAGTGCCTGTTCAAAGCAGTTAAAACTGGTTTGAATCACTGACTGGTAACCAACTTACGATTTTACGTAAAAAAAAAATGCTTTGTCCCAATTAATTTGCACAGCACTGTATGTTTATTAACCCCTTTCCTTCATTGGACGTAATATTCCGTCCATGTGCCCTGGGCCCTAATTACCATGGACGGAATATTACGTCATAGCGATAAGCGGCGCCCACGTGGTGAGCGCCGCTTATCGCGGCCGGGTGTCAGCTAATTATCATAGCTGACACCCGGCACAATGTGTCAGGGGCGGTCACAGACCACCCCCCCGACATGTTAACCCCTTGTACATCGCGATCAAACACGATCGCGGTGTACTGGGGGTTAAAGGGAAGCATCGGCAGGGAGGGGGCTCCCTCCGTGCTTCCCTGAGCCCCCCACGGCAGCGCAACGTGCAGTGCTGCTGCGGGGGGCTCCTTTCCTGCAGGTCCCTGGATCCAATATGGCGGCGGGGACCTCCGGGGGCCTGCGGGAAGCTGGCTTCCTCACTGCCCGCAGAGCGCAGGCATGAGGAAGCCTGCTGCACTGCTTGTGACAGATCGCTGATCTGTCACAGCGATCTGTGATGTGACAGATCAGCGATCTGTCACATGACAGTTATGTCCTCCCTGGGACATTGTAATAAAGTTAAAAAAAAAAGTGTAAAAATGTTTAAAAAATCGCTAAGGGGGCGTGGCATGGCGAGCGAGGAGTGAGGACGCATGTGAGAGAGCTCCCGCTCCCACACCGGTGACCGACCCGAACAGAGCCCAATATACTTACCCCATCTACCGATGACGGCTAGGAGGACCAGGGGGAACACGTCCGCGGGTCCCTCAGCACCCGACAGCACTCCCAGAGGCATCTCCCGCTACCTTATAGGAGCGGGAAAAGGGAAGGCCGCGGGCGCCATGACCGGAGCGCAGCAGGCCCCGCCGCCACCAGGAAGTAAGATGCAGGCGGGGAGAGAGAGATCCGGAGAGACGGCAGGCCGTGGGGGACCCCCTGGGAGAAACGGTGGCGCACCCACGGGGGCCCCGCGGTCGGGGAGTCGCTCTCCTCCACATAAATCCACTGGGGCTCGGGAGGCCTGTCACTCACAGGGGAGTCACGCGGTCGGACCCGCGCAGCCACAGGTCGGTGGGTCAGACGGGAACCCCGGGGGGATGAATACAGAGCTCCCCACATCACAGAGAGGCGGCAGTGTCCCCCCAGATGCCGATATAGCCACTGCAGTTGCCTCTGCAGCAATAGGAGCGGCGGACCCCATGATGACGGACACTGCAGTATCAGATCCGCAATATAACACAGCTCACCGACCAGACGCACCCCTAGCACCGCAGCACGGGACATCGCCCTCTTTCTCCACAGGGTATTCCGCAGTACCCATGGGAGCTGATTTCAGTCTATTATACAACAAGATAAAAGATATCCCGACGAAGCAGGATATGGAGCAGTATATTGCTCGTTTGGAATGCTCCTACAAGGCTGAACTTTCCGTACTAAGAGATGATATTCAACAATGTGGTGAGAAAGTGGAATCTCATGACCAGCTTATAGCCTCTCTGACCGAAAGAATGGAGGCTCAGGAAACTGCCACAGCCGCACAAGCAAGACAGCTGCAAACTCTAGCAGAAATGCTGGATGATTCCGAGAACAGGGGGTGCAGAAATAATATTAGAGTAAGAGGACTGCCTGAATCTATACCCCCCCAGGAGTTGACCACCACTTTGAGAGACATTTTTAACTCGGTACTAGACAGGCCTCAGGACCCTCCATTGGAACTGGATCGTGCCCACAGGTCCCTGGGCCCGCGTCCCGGCGAGCAAGACCCACCAAGAGATGTGATATGTCGGGTTCACAAGTACCAACTTAAAGATGCGGTCATGGGAGCAGCAAGGCGAGTAAAATCCATAAACCACTCGGGATCTCGTATACAGCTGTTTGCAGATCTGTCCAGATGGACACTACAGAGACGCAGGGCTCTCCGCCCCCTCTTGGATGAACTACAACGACGCGGCCTTTCCTATACTTGGGGATTTCCATTCTGTCTTCGGGTTCGGAAGGGAGGTAGAGTGCATTGTTTGAGCCATCCTGGCGGAGTTCCGGCATTCTCGGCTGCCTTGGATCTAACAGAAGTGGATATACCTGACTGGCCAACCTTGCCATCATGCTATAGTCTTGAGGGTCTCCAAAGAGGCCAGAACCCTCAGCAGCAACGCCGTCGCAGGGGTCGGCCCAATGGTCCAGGGCATATGCATCCGGTAGACGACGAGGCTGGTTAGCATGCCTTGTCCTGAGATGCGGGTGGTCCTGTGGTGTCATGTTTTGAGGGTTAACTTACAGTCTAAAAGGTTATATTGGTTTTGAGTTTAATAAGCGAAGTATCCATAATACTATCAGTGTTGTTTACATTGAAAATGGTTAAGAATTGGGGCATGCTTCACCTGCCTATAATTAGATAATATATGTATATTCTCTATCTGTTTAATCCTCGTTATAAAGGGAATACGATGGTTAGATCATTACGGGGTTGGGAACCGGGGGGAGACGGTGTCTCCAACTCCTCTTTTTGCTGTACACTTAACCCCTGGAGGCGCTATTTTGCCATTGAGGCACGCAGCTGTAATAGTTTACCTCCAACAGGTTTTACTGGAGTGTGCTTACTTACACTCGTATAGTTAAAATTTCCTATATTTTCGTCCTTTTTCCCCTTTTTTTTTTTCTCTAACTTTTCATCTACTTTCTTTGTTAATACCCACTCCCTTTACTAGCTTTCCCTCCCTCGTCAACAGCGGGCGTAAGACTCCGAAGCCGATCCATCTTGGTAGCCGTAACCTGCATCCTCGACCTCACGCTGCAGATACAATGTCGGGTAAGACCACTGCACAAAAGATAACACTGGGCTCTTTGAATACTAGAGGCTTTAACACCCCACAGAAGCGGTCACATATTTTATATGGTATGCACAAGAAAAGAGTAAATATAGTAATCTTACAAGAGACACATTTTAAAGTTGGACATATCCCTAATATTCACGACCGATATTACACAACCTGGTTCCATAGTGCTAATCCGGATTCACGATCCTGTGGGGTATCTATAGCGCTCCATAAATCTCTCCAGCATACCATATTGGACACTTTGGTTGATGCGGAGGGCAGATACGTGCTTTTGAAAATTCAAATTTTCTCAACCACATATACTGTACTATAGCGGGTTGGTACGCCCCCGGCCGAGACCAAATACGAGCTGCTAGATCTTTCTTGAAGATCGTGGCTGAGTTTGCTGAGGGGGTGATCGTATTGGGAGGCGACTTTAACATGACTCTTAACCCGACTCTAGACTCCACGGCAGCGAAGTCTTATCTATCATATCGGCAGCTGTCCTCATTGAAAAGGGATCTCCAGGATTTACGACTCACTGACGTCTGGAGACTTTGTAATCCCAATGAAAGAGACTATACGTTTTTTTCCACACCGCATAACTCATATGGTAGGATTGATTTCTTTCTCCTTAGTCACTGTGCATTGGCCTGGAACCCGAGACCTTCTATCGGGAGTTTTCTATGGTCGGATCATGCTCCAGTGTTTCTGGACATTAGTCCTCCTGACTCAGGGCTGCGGCAGTGGACGTGGAGATTGAACGACAATCTTTTAAAAGATAATACTTGCGTGGCCGACATCAAGTCTACCATAGCAGACTTTCTAGAAGACCATGCACATGATACTACTGCCACCCCTGTTAAATGGGAGGCCCTTAAATGCGTTCTTAGAGGGGTTCTCATTAAGCATGGATCTCGCTTGAAACAAATAAAAAGTAAAGAGATTATAGACTTGACAGAAAAGATATTGACGTTAGAGACGAAGCATAAGACGGACAAGGATACGGAAACGCTGACTGACCTGATTAAATACAGAGACGATCTGAAGTCCCTACTGAGTGAAAAATACCGACAGCACAGAAACCGCTTTAAAAGTATATTATACGGTCAAGCTAACAAATGCGGACGTCTGCTGGCCAGGTTCTTGCATCCACGTAACCAGACTACATACATCTCATCTCTCTAGCAAAAAGGGGGTCGAACGACGTCAAACCCGACAGAAATTTTGGACATAATGAGGCGTTACTATCATGCATTATATAATATCGGTGGAGATTGTCCCCCTTAGTCACCCTTGGATCCTCAACCACGCATAGAATCTTATATTCACGACACCGCCCTTCCCACACTGGCCACAGAGTTAACTATCCCGTTGGACTCGGACTTTACGACAGAGGAGATTGTTGAAGTCATCCAAAATACTCCGGCTGGTAAAAGCCCGGGACCGGATGGGTTTTCCCCTCATTTTTATAAGATGTTTCAAGAACAACTTAGCCCTATTATGACGTGGGTGTTTAACTCTATCACAGCTGAGTCCCCGTTCACCCCACAGTCTTTAGAGGCTTTTATTACGGTGTTGCCGAAGCCGGGGAGGGACCCTAAATTAGTAACAAATTACCGCCCAATATCTCTCATCAATGTTGACGTAAAACTATATGCCAAAATTCTGGCGAATCGGCTGGCTCCTCTCTTGCCCTCGGTAATACATTCAGATCAGGTGGGGTTTGTGCGGGGAAGGGAGGCGAGAGACGGCATTAGTAAGACCCTCAACCTGACTGCCTATTGCTAAATCAAAATGTAAACCGTTGGTCGTACTGTCGGTGGATGCGGAGAAAGCCTTTGACCGTGTGCAGTGGGGCTTCATGTTCTCGGCCCTACGACAGATGGGCCTGGGAAACCGCTTCCTGCATAGGGTTGCGGCCCTATACTCTGGCCCGTCGGCTAGGGTCAAGGTAAATGGAGCAATTTCGGACGCTCTGATCATTGAAAACGGGACTAGGCAAGGGTGCCCTTTGTCGCCCCTTTTATACGCAATAGTTATGGAGCACTTGGCAGTGGGGATCAGGAAGAACCCTAGTGTACACGGTCTATGGGTAGACAATATTCATTATAAGGTCTCTCTCTATGCGGACGACCCCTTACTGTATATATCCCAGCCACATATTACTCTCCCATCATTGATGGAAGAGTTCCAAAAATACGGAGCGGTCAGTAATTTTAAGATTAACTTTCAAAAAACAGAGGCCCTTAACATATCCCTAGGACAGACAGAACTTACAAGACTTATGGGAAATTTCCCCTTCCGGTGGAAGACTGGGGCCATTCAATATTTAGGCATTCAAATCCCTACTGACACGACTGACTTATATAAATTAAATTATGTGCCTTTGTTGGAATCGACTCTGAAACGGTTGAGGGAATACGGACGGAAGAACATCTCATGGTTTGGCAGGATGAATTCATTTAAAATGGACATTCTTCCTAGGTTCTTGTACCTATTTCAGGCGGTCCCGATTGTGCCGCCGAGGACATTCTTTCAGACCATTAGATCTGCGTTAATCCGATTTACCTGGCAGGCATCTAAACCTCGTCTTAAATATTCTATTCTAACCACCCCGAAACCCAGAGGTGGAGCGGGCCTCCCTGACCTGGAACTCTATCATAGAGCTTCCCTACTTGCACGTCTGTTTGACTGGCAGTTCGGCCACCGTTCTAAACAATGGGTTCAATTGGAACAGACGTCTTTCGGCCTCCCACTGCGTCATCTCCCGTGGATCAGACGTTCTGAACAGGTCGCAAATGACTATAAGGGACCTACAGGCTTCTTGACTCGAGAGGTTCTACAGACCTGGAATCGTGTTAAATATAAAACGAAACTGATCAGCAATTTGAACCCACTGTCACCGATATTTGGTAATCCGGACTTTCCTCCAGGATGTCACAGAGACCGATTTTTGGGTTGGCATAGGAGTTCTGACTTACGACTGGGACAGATACTAGTAGACGGAAAATATCCGACATGGGATGCCTTACGGGAAAAGTTCCCCAATAGGTCGCTCTCCTGGTTGGAATATAACCAGTTGGGATCGTTTATACGGGGACGTTTGGTCGACCGTACCTCTCGTCCTCCCATGACGCGGCTGGAAGCTCTCTTACAAATGCAGGATCCTCCCTCACACCTGATTTCCTTTTTATATAAGGAACTTCATTCGGGGGACTCGGAAGGGGTTCCAAGTTACATCCGCGCATGGGAGGAGGAGATGGGTTGCAAATTTTTGACGGAAGACCTTGACAAAGCCTTTCTTTTTACACATAAAATGTCTCCGGCCGGGGGCGCTCAGGAGAAAAATTATAAGATACTGACTAGGTGGTATCTGTCTCCCGTTAGATTGAAGTCCATCTTCCCAACAGTGGATGATATATGCTAGCGCTGTACAATGGAGAGGGGCACGCGATACCATATATGGTGGCAATGCCCTGCTGTACGACCCTTCTGGGAAGGGGTGTTTCGGGCCTACCAGGAGATCTCTGGAAAATGTGCCCTTCCCTCCCCACAAATTGCCATTTTGTCAATTCTCCCGGGTTCCATATCCACACAAAAGAAGAGCCTTCTCCGGTTTTGTATTACTGCAGCAAGGATGGTGATCCCACGCCACTGGCGTACGACGACAAAGCCAACTATAGCAGAGTGGTTATCAGAGTTTATAGACATCTTTCGTATGGAGGAGTTGATGGCTGAATTGGAGGGAGATAATTCCCGTTTGATTCGAACATGGCAGCCCTGGATCGTGTTCAGGGAGACGCCTGGACTACTCCGACTGATGGAAAACGCTTCTTAGAGGCCGGCTCGGAGGTCTGAAACCCATCCCCCTGTTCCCCCCCCCTTTTTTTTTTCTTTTTCTCTCTCTGCCTCTCTCCCCTTTCTCTTTCTATCTATACCTTTTGTGAGTTTTCTTTCTCTCTCTGATTCTTCTCTCTCTTAGGTATTTGCAATACACCTTCACAGGTTATGGGCAAACTGTTGTTGAACACGAACCACTGTTGCTGTGATCCAGTAGGGCTTGGTGTATATCCGCGTATAAACTTGCATCTTGTACTTTTTGTCCTGTATGTTATATGTTAAATTCTTTTTCAATAAAAATAGATTCAACATAAAAAAAAATCGCTAAATAAATAAATAAAAAAAAAAAATTCCCCAATAAAATCATTTTTTGGAAATAAAAAAAAAACAACAATAAAAGTACACATATTTGGTATCACCGCGTCCGTAACGACCCGCCCTATAAAACTGTCCCATTAGTTAACCCCTTAAGCGAACCCCTTAAAAAATAAAAATAAAAAACGAAGCAAAAAATAATGATTTATTATCATACCGCTGAACAAAAAGTGCAATAACGCGCGATCAAAAAGACGCATATAAATATCCATGGTACCATCATCAGCGAAAAAATAAAAAAGTTATAGCTCGCAGAATAAAGCAATACAAAAATAATTATTTTTTATATAAAATTGTTTTCATTGCATAAAAGCGCCAAAACATAAAAAAAAGACATAAATGAGGTATCGCTGTAACCGTACTGACCCGAAGAAGAAAACTGCTTTATCAATTTTATTGCACGCGGAACGGCGTAAACGCACCACCCAAAAGAAATTCATGAGACGCTGGTTTTTGTAAATTATGCGTCCCAAAAAACGAAATAAAAAGCGATAAAAAAAGTCACATGCCCGAACATGGTACCAAATAAAACGTCAACTCATCCCGCAAAAAATAAGACCTCACATGACTCGGTGGGTCAAAATATGGAAAAATTATAGCTTTCAATATGTGGTGATGCAAAAATTATTTTTACAATAAAAGGCATCTTTTAGCGTGTGACAGCTGCCAAATATAAATACCGCCATAAATAGTAAATCAAACCCCCGTTATCACCCCCTTAGTTAGGGAAAAATAATACAATTAAAAAATGTATTTATTTCCATTTTCCCATTAGGATTAGGACTAGGGTTAGGGCTAGGGGTGTGTTGGGTTTAGGGCTGGAGTTATAATTGGGGGTTTCCACTATTTGCGAACATCAGGTGCTCGCCAAACGCAACATGGCGTCTGATCTCAATTCCAGCCAATTCTGCGTTGAAAAAGTCAAATGGTGCTCCTTCCCTTCCAAGCTCTGCCATGCACCCAAACAGTGTTTTACCCCCTCATATGGGGTATCAGTGTACTCAGGACAATTTGCAAAACAACTTTTGGGGTCCTATTTCTCCTGTTGCCCTTAGGAAAATAAAAAATTGGGGGCAAAAATATCATTTTTGTGGAAAAAAAATATGATTTTTTCATTTTCACGCCTGGGCGTTATAAACTTCTGTGAAGCACTTGGGGGTTCAAAGTTCTCACCACACATCTAGATAATTTCCTTGGGGGGTCTAGTTTCCAAAATGGTGTCATTTGTGGCGGGATTCCACGGTTTTGGTACATCAGGGGCTTTCCAAACGCAACATGGTGTCCGATCTCAATTCCAGCCAAAAAAGTCAAATGGCGCTGCTTCCCTTCCAAGCTCTGCCATGCGCCCAAATAGTCGTTTACACCCACACGAGGGGTATCAGCGTACTCAGGACAAATTGCATAATAACTTTTAGGTTCCTGTTACCCTTGGGAAAATAAAAATTGGGGGTGAAAAGATCATTTTGTGGAACAAATATGATTTTTTAATTGTACCGCTGTACGTTATAAACTTCTGTGGGAAGCCCTTGTGGGTTCAAAGTTTTCACCACATATCTAGATAAGTTCCTTGGGAGATCTAGTTTCCAAAATGGGGTCACTTGTGGGGGGTTTCCACTGTTTAGGTACATCAGGGGCTCTCCAAACGTGACATGGCGTCCGATCTGAATTCCAGCCAATTTTGCATTGTAAAAGTCAAACGGCGCTCCTTCCCTTCTGAGCTCTGCCATGCGCCGAAACAGTGGTTTCCCCACATATCAGGTATCAGCGTACTCAGGACAAATTGCACAATAATTTTTGCAGTCCAGTTTCTCCTGTTACCCTTGGTCAAATAAAAAAAATTGAACCTGAAGTATTTTTTTTGTGAAAAAAAGTTAAATGTTCATTTTTTTTTTAAATATTCAAAAAATTCCTGTGAAGCACCTGAAGGGTTAATAAACTCCTTGAATGTGGTTTTGAGCACCTTAAGGGGTGCAGTTTTTAGAATGGTGTCACTTTTGGGTATTTTCTATCATATAGACCCTTCAAAGTGACTTCAAATGTGATGTGGTCCGTAAAAATAAAAAGGTGTTGCAAAAATGAGAAATCGTTGGTCAACTTTTAACCCTTATAACTTCCTAACAAAAAAAATTTTGGTTCCAAAATTGTGCTGATGTAAAGTAAACATGTGGGAAATGTTACTTATTAAGTTTGTTGTCTGACATATCTCTGTCATTTAAGGGCATAAAAATTCAAAGTTGGAAAATTGCGAAATTTTCAAAATTCTTGCCAAATTTCCGTTTTTTTCACAAATAAACGCAAGTTATATGAATGAAATTTTACCACTAACATGAAATACAATATTGTCACGAGAAAACAATGTCAGAATCACCGAGATCCATGGAAGCGTTCCAGAGTTATGGCCTCATAAAAGGACAGTGGTCAGAATTGTAAAAATTGGCCCGGGAGTTAACGTGCAAACCACCCTTGGTAGTGAAGGGGTTAAGGAGCGAAAAGGGGTTAAAGAACTTGCAGATAAATATTTATTCTTTAACCTCTTCACGACATGTGCCTTATATGCATGGCGCAAGTTGGAAATGTGTGTATGGAGCGAGCTCCCGCAGCGAGCCCACCCCAAACCCAGCAGGCGATGGCTGAGTATTACGACCAAGACCTGCTGCTAACAATCATGGGTGGAGCAGAGCTTCACCAATGATTGTTAACCTGTTAAATGAGACTGAGGCCTTCCGCCCATCGGCATGCCTGTGATGTGATCGTGGGTCAACAATGGGTTGTCATGACAGCCAGGGGTCAGCTGATGACCCCCGTGCTTGTCATTACAGAATAAGGAGACTGTGATTTCTGCTATATTCAGCGATGCTGTGGCACAAGCGATCGAACGATTGCATCTTCAAGCCCTCTAAGGTGGGAACAAAAACAGTAAAAAGTAAAAAAAACAACCTAAAATCAACCCCATATCCGCCATTGAAAATAAAGATATAAAAAACAGTTTACAAAATACAAAATGCTTCAGTAGGGGTTACCTTGACGAGGTGGAGCAGCTTGGTATACATTTTTTTTGCAAAAAAAACGTATCGACTAAATACCCTGTATTTGTTATCATCTTTTTATCAGCACTTGCTGACTACTGTTATATGTTTTACTGCAGGATATTTCTGCACAATTGTCATTCTGTGCTCTCTGTTTGTGTTTGAGTCAGTGGGTGGTGTGAACATTGTCCTACTGACTTGTTCATATGTGTGCATGTCACATGTGTTTTTAATCCAGTTTGTTCCGTGCCTATGCATGATTTGAGAGACCCCACCCTTCTCTTGTGTGACATGCACATAAAGAGCTGGCTTGCACCACGTGCCCATACTGGGAAGCGCCTGTTTTCATCCTGTTCATTTAGACACTGTTCACATGTTCAGGTTTTAAATACATTAGATAGGGACTGCTTCAATAGTGGTTACCTTGACGCGGTGGAGCAGCTTGGTATACATTTTTTTTGCAAAAAAAACGTATCGACTAAATACCCTGTATTTGTTATCATGTTTTTATCAGCACTTGCTGACTACTGTTATATGTTTTGCTGCAGGATATTTCTGCGCAATTGTCATTCTGTGCTCTCTGTTTGTGTTTTAAAATACACATGTGGTATCGCCGCATTCAGAAAACTCCGATCTATCAAAACATATACTCAATTAACCTGATTGGTAAATACTGTAAACGGAAAAAATTCATAAATGCCAAAATTACGTTTTTTTGGTCGCCACAATTCCACAAAAAATGCTGTACTAAGCGATCGAAACGTCACATCTATCCCAAAATGGTACCATTAGAAATGTTGTCTCGCCCCGCCAAAAATAAGCTATTATACAGCACCATCGGGTGAAAATTCGAGTACACTCTGTGGTAAAATGAATGGTGTCATTCAAAAGTATATCTCATCCTGCAAAAAACAAACTCTCAAATGTCTATGTTGACAGAAAAATAAAAGAATAACGACTTTGGGAAAAAATGGAAACGAAAAAACGAAAATAGGCCCCGTCGTGAAGGGGTTAATCCATTATCAATACATAGTGTGCATGAGCTCAAATACATACTAAACTTCGTCATCTCTGGTACCTAGCGCTATTCTGGTCCTTGTGACAGCAATTCAGACTAGCTGGCTCACACTGCGTCTTGTGTTGCTTTCCCAATGTACGTCTATGACAGCCTCATTGTACATCTCACATGCTTAACTTTTTGATGATATTCTTATTTTATGAGAAGCAACTACAAGTGCTTCTCATAAAATAAGAATATCATCAAAAAGTTAATTTACTTCAGTTCTTCAAGACAAAAAGTGAAACTCATATTACATAGAGTCATTAAAAACAGAGTGATTTATTTCTAGTGTTTATTTCTGTTAATGTTGATGATTATGGCTTACAGCCAATGAAAACCCAAAAATCATTATCTCAGTAAATTAGAATACTGTATAAAAACAGCTTCAAAAATTATTTTAAAATCTGAAATGTTGGCCTACTGAAATGTATGTTCAGTATATGCACTCAATACTTGGTCGGGGCTCCTTTTGCAACAAATACTGCATCAATGCCACATGGCATGGAGGCGATCAGCCTGTGGCACTGCTCAGGTGTTATGGAAGCCCAGGTTGATTTGATAGCAGCCTTTAGCTCATCTGCATTGTTGGGTCTGGTGTCTCTCATCTTCCTGCTGACAATACCCAATAGATTCTCTAGGTCAGGCGAGTTTGCTGGCCAATCAAGCACAGTGATACTGTTGTTTTTAAACCAGGTATTGGTACTTTTGGCAGTGTGAACAGGTGCCAAGTCCTGCTGGAGAATGAAATTTCCATCTCCAAAAAGCTTGTCGGCAGAGGGAAGCATGAAGTGCTCTAAAATTTCCTGGTAGACGGCTGCGCTGACTTTGGACTTGATAAAACACAGTGGACCTAGACCAGCAGATGAGATGGCTCCCCAAACCATCATTGATTGTGGGAACTTCACACTAGACCTTGGAAATCCAGGTCCCAGAGTCTGGATTAAGAGTGTAGAGGCAAACAATCCAAGCTGCTTGACGTCTAGTGCTTACTTGCTATGAGCGCTGAACACCAGACAACACTCATAGCAATCCGGCTATGACAACCATAGAAGTCTGCTGGATACCTCTGGTTGTCATGCTAACCCATCGGTGACCCGCAATCACGTGATGTGGTCACCGATGGGCGGAATCTCCTGCACGCTTCCGGTTAAGCGCAAGTTAAATGCCACTGTCAGAGATTGACAGCGGCATTTAACAAGTTAAAAGCCACGGGTGGATCGCGATTCCACTCGTGGCTGTTAGAGGCACATGTCAGCTGTTCAAAACAGCTGACATATGCTGGGAAAGATGTGGGCTCAGCGCCGGAGCCCACATCAAAGGGGAAGACACAACATGCGCAGTACATGTATGGTGCATGTCATGAAGGGGTTAAAATCATTTTTCAAGCTGGTGTTATAAAGTATTCTAATTTACTGAGTTAATGGCTTTTGTGCTTTCATTGGCTGTAAGCCATAATCATCAACATTAACAGAAAAACACTTGAAATAAATCAGCTGCTTGTTATGGGGGACTTTAACTACCCGGATATCAACTGGGAAACAGAGATCTGCGAAACCCATAAAGGCAACGGGTGTCTGCTAATAGCCAAGAATAATTATCTTTCACAATTGGTGCAGAATCCAACCAGAGGAGCAACACTTTTAGACCTAATACTATCTAACAGACGTGACAGAATAACAAATCTGCAGGTCGTTGGGCATCTAGGAAATAGCAACCACAATATTGTACAGTTTCACTTGTCTTTCGCTAGGGGGACATGTCAGAGAGTCACAAAAACACTGAACTTTAGGAAGGCAAAGTTTGACCAGCTTAGAGATGCCCTTAATCTGGTTGACTGGGACAATGTCCTCAGAAATAAGAATACAGAAAATAAATGGGAAATGTTTAAGAACATCCTTAATAGGCACTGTAAGCGGTTTATACCTGGTGGGAATAAAAGGACAAGAAATAGGAAAAACCCAATGTGACTAAAACAATGAAGTAAGAGGGGCAATTAACAGTAAAAATAAAGCATTTAAACTACTAAAGCAGGATGGCACCGTTGAAGCTCTAAAAAACCATAAGGAGAAAAATTCTCTATCTAAAAAAATAATTAAAGCTGCCAAAAAGGAAACAGAGAAGCACATTGCTAAGGAGAGTAAAACTAATCCCAAGCTGTTCTTCAACTATATCAATAGTAAAAGAATCAAAAGTGAAAGTGTAGGCCCATTAAAAAATTGTGAGGAAAGTATGGTTTTAGATGATGAGGAAAAAGCTAATATATTAAACACCTTCTTCTCCACGGTATTCACGGTGAAAAATGAAATGCTAGGTGAAATGCAGAGAGACAAAGAAAACCCTATATTAACCCCTTCATGACCCAGCCTATTTTGACCTTAATGACCTGGCCATTTTTTGCAATTCTGACCAGTGTCCCTTTATGAGGTAATAACTCTGGAACGCTTCAACGCATCCTAGCGATTCTGGGATTGTTTTTTCGTGACATATTGGGCTTCATGTTAGTGGTAAATTTAGGTTGATAATTTTTGCGTTTATTTGTGAAAAAATCAGAAATTTGGTGAAAATTTTGAAAATTTCGCAATTTTCAAATTTTGAATTTTTATTCTATTAAACTAGAGAGTTATGTGACACAAAATAGTTACTAAATAACATTTCCCACATGTCTACTTTACATCAGCACAATTTTGGAAGCAAAATATTTTTTGTTAGGAAGTTATAAGGGTTAAAAGTTGACCAGCGATTTCTCATTTTTACAACAAAATTTACAAAACCATTTTTTTTAGGGACCACCTCACATTTGAAGTCACTTTGAGGGGTCTATATGGCAGAAAATACCCAAAAGTGACACCATTCTAAAAACTGCACCCCTCAAGCTACTCAAAACCACATTCAAGAAGATTATTAACCCTTCAGGTGTTTCACAACAGCTAAGGCAATGTGGAAGGAAAAAATGGACATTTTAATTTTTCCAACACAAATTTCCTATCAGCATCAATTTTTTCATTTTCACATGGGCAACAGGATAAAATGGATCCTAAAATTTGTTGGGCAATTTCCCCTGAGTACACCGATACCTCATATGTGGTCATAAACCACTGTTTGGGCGTACAGCAGGGCTCAGAAGGGAAGGAGCACCATTTGACTTTTTGAATGGAAAATATGCTGGAATATTTAGCGCTTGCCATGTCGCGTTTGGAGAGTCCCTGTGTGCCTAAACACTGGAGCTCCCCCACAATTGACCCCATTTTGGAAACTAGACCCCCCAAGGAACTTATCTAGATGCATAGTGATCACTTTGAACCCCCAGGTGCTTCTCAAATTGATCTGTAAAAAAAAAAGTACTTTTTTTTCACAAAAATTATCTTTTAGCCTCAGTTTTTTAAATTTTCACATGGGCAACAGGATAAAATAGATCCTAAAATTTGTTGGGCAATTTCTCCTGAGCACACCAATACCTCATTTGTGGTCATAAACCACTGTTTGGGTGCAGGGCAGGGCCCGGAAGGGAAGGAGCACCATTTGACTTTTTGAATGGAAAATTAGCTTCAATCGTTATCGGACACCATGTCGCGTTTGGAGAGCCCCTGTGTGCCTAAACATTGGAGCTCCCCCACAAGTGACACCATTTTGGTAACTAGACCCCTTAAGGAACTTATCTAGATGTGTAGTGAGCACTTTGAACCCCCAAGTGCCTCACAAAAGTTTATAACATAGAGCAGTGAAAATAAAAAATCATTTTTTTTTCCTCAAAAATGATTTTTTAGCACGCTATTTTTTATTTTCACAAGGGTAACAGGAGAAATTGGACCACAAAAGTTGTTGTCCAGATTGTCCTGAGTATGCTGGTACCCCATATGTGGGGGGGCACTGTTTGGGTGCACGGCAGGGCGCAGAAGGGAATGAGCGCCATTTGACTTTTTGAAATGAAAATTAGCTCCAATCGTTAGCGGACACCATGTCGTGTTTGGAGATCCCCAGTGTGCCTAAACTTTGGAGCTCCCCCACAAATGACCCCATTTTGGAAACTAGACCCCCTAAGGAACTTATCTAGATGCATAGTGAGCACTTTGAACCCCCAGGTGATTCACAGAAGTTTATAATGCAGAGCAGTGAAAATAAAAAATCTTTTTTTTTTCCTAAAAAAAAATTTTTTAGTCCGCAATTTTTTATTTTCACAAGGGTACCAGGATAAATTGGACCCCAAAAGTTGTTTTCCAGTTTGTCCTGAGTACGCTGGTACCCCATATGTGGGGGGGACCACTGTTTGGGCACACGTCGGGGCTCGGAAGGGAAGTAGTGACATTTTGAAATGCTGACTTTGATGGAATGGTCTGCGGGCATCATGTTACATTTGCTGAGCCCCTGTGTGCCTAAACAGTAGAAACCCCCCACAAGGGACCCCATTTTGGAAACTAGACCCCCCAAGGAACTTATCTAGATGTGTGGTGAGCACCTTGAACCCCCAAGTGCTTCACAGAAGATTGTAACGCAGAGCCGTGAAAATAAAAAAATCATTTTTTTCCCTCAAAAAAAATGATTTTTAGCCCGCAATTTTTTTTTTCACAAGGGTAACAGGAGAAATTGGACCCCAAAAGTTGTTGTCTAGTTTGTCCTGAGTACGCTGGTACCCCATATGTGGGAGGGACCACTGTTTGGGCACACGTCGGGGCTCGGAAGGGAAGTAGTGACATTTTGAAATGCTGACTTTGATGGAATGGTCTGCGGGCATCATGTTACATTTGCAGAGCCCTTGATGTTCCTAAACTGTGGAAACCCCCCACAAGTGACCCCATTTTGGAAACTAGACCCCATAAGGAACTTGCCTAGATGTGTGGTGAGCACCTTGAACCCCGAAGTGCTTCACAGAAGATTGTAACGCAGAGCCATGAAAATAAAAAATCTTTTTTTTTCCTCAAAAAATGAATTTTTAGCTCGCAATTTTTTATTTTCACAAGGGTAACAGGAGAAATTGGACCCCAAAAGTTGTTGTCCAGTTTGTCCTGAGTACGCTGGTACCCCATATGTGGGGGGAAACCACTGTTTGGGCACACGTTGGGTCTCAGCAGGGAAGTAGTGACATTTTGAAATGCTGACTTTGATGGAATGGTCTGCGGGCGTCATATTACATTTGCTGAGGCCCTGTGTGCCTAAACAGTAGAAACCTCCCACAAGTGACCCCATTTTGGAAACTAGACCCCCCCAGGGAACTTATCTAGATGTATGGTGAGCACCTTGAACCCCCAAGTGCTTCACAGAAGTTTATAACGCAGAGCCGTGAAAATAAAAAATCATTTTTTCCCTCAAAAAAAATGATTTTTAGCCCGCAATTTTTTTTTCACAAGGGTAACAGGATAAATTGGACCCCAAAAGTTGTTGTCCAGTTTGTCCTGAGTACGCTGATGCCCCATATGTGTGGGGGAACCATTGTTTGGGCACACGTCAGGGCTCGGAATGGAAGTAGTGACGTTTTGAAATGCAGACTTTGATGGAATAGTCTGCAGTCGTCATTACGTTTGCAGAGCCCCTGATGTGCCTAAACAGTGGAAACCCCCCACAAGTGACCCCATTTTGGAAACTAGACCTTCCAAGGAACTTATGTAGATGTATGGTGAGCACTTTCAACCCCCAAGTGCTTCACAGAAGTTTATAATGCAGAGACATGAAAATGAAAAAAACAATTTTTTTCCACAAAAATAATTTTTTAGCCCCCAATTTTTTATTTTCCCAAGGGTAACAGGAGAAATTAGACCCCAAAAGTTGTTGTGCAATTTTTCCTGAGTACGCTGATACCCCATATGTGGGGGTAAACCACTGTTTGGGCACACGTCGGGGCTTGGAAGGGAGTGAGCACCGTTTGACTTTTTGAACGCAAAATTGGCTGGAATCAAAGGTTGCACAATGTCGCGTTTGGAGACCCCCTGATGTGGCTAAACAGTGGAAACCCCTCAATTCTAACTCCAACCCTAACCCCAACACACCCCTAACCACAACCCTAACCCCTACACATCCCTAACCCTAATCCCAACCCTAACCCTAACACACCCCTAACCCCAACACTAACCATAACACTAACCACAAGCCTAACCCTAATTCTAACCCTAACCCTCTTTTCAATCCTAACCCTCTTTTCAACCCTAACCCTCTTTTCAACCCTAACCCTCTTTCCAACCCTAACCCTCTTTCCAACCCTAACCCTAACCCTCTTTCCAACCCTAACCCTCTTTCCAACCCTAACCCTCTTTCCAACCCTAACCCTAACCCTCTTTCCAACCCTAACCCTAACCCTGATGGAAAAATAAAAATAAAAATATTTTCTTTATTTTATTAGTTCTGCCTACCTATGGGGGTGATAATCGGGGGGTTTATTTACTTTTTATTTCATTTTGATCACTCTGAGAGTGATCAAAATGAAATAATGGAATCTGCAGCCGGCAGATTCGGGCGGGCGCACTGCGCATGCGCCCGCCATTTTCCAAGATGGCGGCGCCCATGAACCGGACCCGCCGGACACCGGGAGCGATGGGGGGACTTGGAAGGTGCCAGGGGCGGTGAGTGGGTGAGGGGGGGATCGGAAGCTGGCGGGGAGCGAAGGGAATGGGAGGGGGGGCAGATGATGACAGCGGCGGCAGATCGCCGCTGTCATTCAGTGGCAGGGGGGGCGATCGCCGGTGGGGGGGGTCAAATCGGTGTCTCCAGCCATGTCCGATGCTACTGCAGCATCGGCCATGGCTGGATTGTAATATTTCATCAATTTTCATTGATGAAATATTACTATCGCTCTGATTGGCTGTTTCACTTTTAACAGCCAATCAGAGCGATCGTAGCCACGTGGGGGCGAAGCCACGCCCCCTGTTGTGAATTACAAAGCCCCCTGTATCTGCGGGTCAGGTGACCTTTCATTGACCCCGGTCACCCGACCCGCAGGGGGGCTTTGAATTCATGACACAGGGTATGCGTCATAGGTCGGATTGGCACCGACTTTCATGACGCATACGCTGTGTCACAGGTCGGGAAGGGGTTAAGGGTCACCAATCTAACCCAAGAAGAGGTGCAAAACCGGCTAAATAAGATTAAAATAGATAAATCTCCGGGTCCGGATGGCATACACACACGAGTACTAAGAGAACTAAGTAATGTAATAGACAAACCATTATTTCTTATATTTAGAGACTCTATAGCGACGGGGTCTGTTCCACAGGACTGGCGCATAGCAAATGTGGTACCAATATTCAAAAAGGGCTCTAAAAGTGAACCTGGAAATTATACGCCAGTAAGTCTAACCTCTATTGTTGGTAAAATATTTGAAGGGTTTCTGAGGGATGTTATTCTGGATTATCTCAATGAGAATAACTGTTTAACGCCATATCAGCATGGGTTTATGAGGAATCGCTCCTGTCAAACCAATCTAATCAGTTTTTTATGAAGAGGTAAGCTATAGACTGGACCAAGGTGAGTCATTAGATGTGGCATATCTTGATTTTTCCAAAGCGTTTGATACCGTGCCACACAAGAGGTTGGTACACAAAATGAGAATGCTGGATCTGGGGGAAAATGTGTGTAAATGGGTAAATAACTGGCTTAGTGATAGAAAGCAGAGGGTGGTTATAAATGGTATATTCTCTAGCTGGGTCACTGTGATCTGTGGTGTACCGCAGGGGTCGGTGTTGGGACCTATTCTCTTCAACATATTTATTAACGATCTGGTAGAAGGTTTGCACAGTAAAATATCGATATTTGCAGATGATACAAAACTATGTAAAGCAGTCAATACAAGAGAAGATAGTATTCTGCTACAGATGGATCTGGATAAGTTGGGAACTTGGGCCGAAAGGAGGCAGATGCAGTTTAACAATGATAAATGTAAGGTTATACACATGGGAAGAAGGAATCAATATCACCATTAACCACTGAACAGTAAACCACTGGGTAAATCTGACATGGAGAAGGACTTGGGGATCCTAGTTAATGATAAACTTACCTGGAGCAGCCAGTGCCAGGCAGCAGCTGCCAAGGCAAACAGCATCATGGGGTGCATTAAAAGAGGTCTGGATACACATGATGAGAGCATTATACTGCCTCTGTACAAATCTCTGGATAGACCACACATGGAGTACTGTGTACAGTTTTGGGCACCGGTGCTCAGGAAGGATATAATGGAACTAGAGCGGGCACAAAGGAGGGCAACAAAATTAATAAAGGGGATGGGGAACTACAATACCCAGAGAGATTAGCAAAATTAGGATTATTTAGTCTAGAAAAAAGAAGACTGAGGGGCGATCTAATAACCTTGTATAAGTATATACACTCACTGGCCACTTTATTAGGTACACCTGTCCAACTGTGTGTTAAGACTTAATTTCTAATCAGCCAATCACATGGCGGCAACTCAGTGCATTTAGGCATGTAGACATGGTCAAGACAATCTCCTGCAGTTCAAACCGAGCATCAGTATGGGGAAGAAAGGTGATTTGAGTGCCTTTGAACGTGGCATGATTGTTGGTGCCAGAAGGGCTGGTCTGAGTATTTCAGAAACTGCTGATCTACTGGGATTTTCACGCACAACCATCTCTAGGGTTTACAGAGAATGGTCCGAAAAAGAAAAAAAATCCAGTGAGCGGCAGTTCTGTGGGCGGAAATGCCTTGTTGATGCCAGAGGTCAGAGAAGAATGGGCATACTGGTTCGAGCTGATAGAAAGGCAACAGTGACTCAAATTGCCACCCGTTACAACCAAGGTAGGCAGAAGAGCATCTCTGAACGCACAGTGCGTCGAACTTTGAGGCAGATGGGCTACAGCAGCAGAAGACCACACTGGGTACCACTCCTCTCAGCTAAGAACAGGAAACTGAGGCTACAATTTGCACAAGCTCATCGAAATTGGACAGTAGAAGATTGGAAAAACGTTGCCTGGTCTGATGAGTCTCGATTTCTGCTGCGACATTCGGATGGTAGGGTCAGAATTTGGCGTAAACAACATGAAAGCATGGATCCATCCAGCCTTGTATCAACGGTTCAGGCTGGTGGTGGTGGTGTCATGGTGTGGGGAATTTTTTCTTGGCACTCTTTGGGCCCCTTGGTACCAATTGAGCATCGTTGCAACGCCACAGCCTACCTGAGTATTGTTGCTGACCATGTCCATCCCTTTATGACCACAATGTACCCAACATCTGATGGCTACTTTCAGCAGGATAATGCGCCATGTCATAAAGCTCGAATCATCTCAGATTGGTTTCTTGACCATGACAATGAGTTCACTGTACTCAAATGGCCTCCTCAGTCACCAGATCTCAATCCAATAGAGCATCTTTGGGATGTGGTGGAACGGGAGATTCGCATCAGGGATGTGCAGCCGACAAATCTGCGCCAACTGTGTGATGCCATCATGTCAATATGGTCCAAAATCTCTGAGGAATGCTTCCAGCACCTTGTTGAATCTCTGCCACGAAGAATTGAGGCAGTTCTGAAGGCAAAAGGGGGTCCAACCCGTTACTAGCATGGTGTACCTAATAAAGTGGCCAGTGAGTGTAAGGGGACAATACAAATATCTCTCCGAGGATCTGTTTATACCAAGGAATGTGACGGTCACAAGGGGACATTCTCTGCGTCTGGAGGAGAAAAGGTTTTTCCACCAACATAGAAAAGGATTTTTTACTCTTAGGGCAGTGAGAATCTGGAATTCCCTGCCTGAGAAGGTGGTGATGGCGAACTCAGTCGAAGGGTTCAAGAGAGGCCTGGATGTCTTCCTGGAGCGTAACAATATTGTATCTTACAGTTATTGTTAGGTTCTTTAGAAGGACGTAGATCTGGGGATTTATTCTGACAGAATTTTATAGGCTGAACTGGATGGACTAATGTCTTTTTTTCGGCCTTACTAACTCTCTATGCTGATGACACCCAATTATACACTTCTTCTCCTGACATCACGCCAGCCTTTCTAGAAAACACCAGCGATTGTCTAAACGCTGTGTCTAACATCATGTCCTCACTATATCTGAAACTGAACCTGTGAAAGACTGAACTCCTTGTGTTTCCTACCTCTACTAATGTACCTATACCCGACATTGCCATTTCTGTGTGTGGTTCCACTATTACTCCCCAGCAACATGCCCGCTGTCTTGGGGTCATACTTGATTCCGAGCTTTCCTTTGCCCCCCACATTCGATCACTGGCTCGCTCATGTCATCTGCACCTCAAAAACATTTCTAGAATTCGACCTTTTCTTACTTTTGACTCTGCAAAAACTCTTACTGTTTCTCTTATTCATTCTCGTCTCGACTATTGTAACTCTCTTCTAATCGGTCTCCCTCTTACCATACTCTCCCCTCAAAAACATTTCTAGAATTCGACCTTTTCTTACTTTTGACTATGCAAAAACTCTTAGGCTAAGTGCACACGTACCGGAACTCTCGCGGAAATTACCGCGAGAATTCTGGAATTCCAGTCCGCGGGAAAATCGCATTTTAAATTCCCGCGATTTTCCCGCGGAAAAACTAGCATTTTGCAAGCGTATTTAGCTTGCAAAATGCTAGCGTTTTCCAAGCGATCTGGAGCATCGCTTGGAGAACTGATTGACAGGTTGGTCACACTCGTCAAACATTGTGTTTGACGAGTGTGACCAACTTTTTACTATTGAGGCCGCCTATGCAGCATCAGTAATAAAAGATAGAATGTAAAAAAAAAAAAAAAAATAGTGTTATTCTCACCCTCCGACGTCCCGCGCATCCGTTCCCAGTAATCCTTTGCGAAAATGCCCGCGATGACGTCAGTTCTCGCGGGATCGCGATGTCTCGCGGTAATTCGCGATGACGTCGCGCGAATGACCGCGAGACTTCGCGATCCCGCGAGAAGGGACGTCATCGCGAGCATTTTCGCAAACGACTACTGGGAACGAGAGCGTGAAGAGAAGCGGGAAGGCTGCGCGGGACGCCGGAGGGTGAGAATAACAATATTTTTTATTTTTAAATTCTATTTTTTACAGGGATATGGTACCCAAAGCCCGGAGGACAGTCTCCTCTCCTCCGGACCATGGGTACCATCCGCAATTGTTCTGCTTACTTTCCGCATGGTGTGCACAGCCACATGCGGGAAATAAGCGGAACAATGCATTCCTATGGGTGCGGGATCGCCGCGATTCCGCAAATTAATGAGCATGCTGCGGTTTTTACCGCAAAGCGATTCCGCCACGGTAAAAACCGCAGCATTAGCACAGCATTGCGGAATCCCATAGGAATGCATGGGATGCTTATTTTTCGCGTTTTTGCGGCAAAATCGCGCGGTTAAAACCGCCGCGGAAACGCGAAAAAAACGCCACGTGTGAACTCAGCCTTACTGTTTCTCTTATTCATTCTCGTCTCGACTATTGTAACTCTCTTCTAATCGGTCTCCCTCTTACCATACTCTCCCCTCTCCAATCCGTCTTGAATGCTGCAGCCAGCATCATATTCCTCACCAATCGTTACACCGATGCCTCTACCTTGTGCCAGTCATTACACTGGCTACCCATCCACTCCAGAATTCAGTATAAACTTATTACCCTCACCCACAAAGCCCTCCCTGACTCAGCACCACCCTACATCTCCCTTGTTTATACCACCCTACCCGCGCCCTCCGTCCTGCTGATGACCTGAGGTTAGCATCCTCAATAATCAGAACCTCCCACTCCCGTCTCCAAGACTTTACACGTGCTGCGCCAATTCTTTGGAATGCACTTCCCAGGTCAATACGATTAGTCCCCAATCCCCACAATTTTAAGCGTGCCCTGAAAACGCATTTATTCAGACTGGCCTATCGCCTCAACACATTAACCCTCTGTGTCTGTACTGTTACACACTTAACATTATGGCTGGTCCATACAATCAGGGCAACTGTTACCACCCACCTTTCGTGTCTACCTCTTTCCTCATAGACTGTAAGCTTACGAGCAGGGCCCTCACTCCTCTTGGTATTTGTTATAATCTATGTGATTATTGTTATGCTGTAATGTCTATTGTCTGTACAAATCCCCTCTAAAATGTAAAGTGCTGCGGAATATGTCGGCGCTATAGAAATAAAATTTATTATTATTATTATGTTACTATGTTACTCTGTAATGACTCTATATAATACATGAGTTTCACTTTCTGTATTGAAGAACAGAAATAAATTAACTTTTTGATGATATTCTAATTTTGTGAGAAACACCTGTACCCCTGCACACAGGAAAAGTTGTGTGAGCCAGCTGGTGTGAATTACCGTCACGTGGTTCAGAAGAGGATTGGAATGGAAATGGGAGAAAACAGCGATTGATAATTATTTTAACACATGTGCAATACACTCTTTCATATTGCTAAGGAATAAAAATTTGTCTGGAAGTTCTTCTTTAGGCTGTGCCCACGTTGCATTTTTTTAAGCATTTTTCGGGGTCAAACCGCATCAAAAACGCTTAAAAGAAGCATCCCATTCATTTTAATGCATTTTGGCCTTTTTGTGCCAATGGATGGGTTTTTTACCGCTAAGGAAACGCTTAGCGGTAAAAAACGCAGCATGTTCATTAATTTCCGCTTAGGTCCGCGTTTTTGGCTATTTCCTATAGCCCAGAAGACGCGCGGAAAAAAAGCATCAAAAACGCGCGTTTTTTCCGCAAAAAAACCGCGCGTTTTTTTTCTGCGCGTTTTCTGGGAAGGTGACCCGTTTCCTGAGCATTTAAAAACGCTAATGTGGGCACATAGCCTTAAGGCCACATTCACACGGTCAGTAATTTTACCTCAGTATTTGTAAGCCAAAACCAGGAGTGGGTGATAAATACAGAAGTGGTGACGTGTTACTATTATACTTTTCCTCTGACTGTTACACTCCTGTTTTTGGCTTACAAATACTGGGGTAAAAAAAACTCATCAAATACTAAATATGTGAACATGTCCTTATGGTTCAATGTCTGGATTAATATAAGTACTTTGTTGGATTCAATATTTTCCTGCTCATTCTTGGGACAGTGCTATAACGCAGTTGAAAGTGAAAACAAAACCAATATACTGTTTTACCCTCATTAGGCAGGGTAAACTATTACAGATTTCCACTGTGGGGCGATCCACAATAGTGTTTGCAGTTTTGACACTTTCAACTGGCTTGCCAAACAGAATAGCATTGAAATTTGTTTCTTAGTTCAATGGAAAAAGACACATCATTCTCTGGATGTGGAAGATTGTTCATATATTTACAAACTGAGCAATGTCAAAATCAAGGCCAGACATCAAGTGTGAAATATTTCTGTTCATAAAATATGCTAGTTATGCAAATTGTCTCTTCAGAGAGGAAGAGGACTAGAACTCTAGTGCCACCTATTGGAAGTAGCAATCCTAAAAGTCAATGTCGACCCTTTGACGAGCCTTGTTACATGACTAAGGATAAAAGCCAAGCCAGAATCTCAATTTGCAGACACTGTGTTTCTTTTTTTGTTTTTTTTTGTTAAAACCATTCAGGTTAGTTATAAACAACTCAATATAAGCTCATCAACTTCAACGTCGTTGTTTCAACTCTCATCATCATGGTTCATATTTATTTTAGTATAGCAAACCAAGGGTGTACACAAAAAACATCCTAAACATCAATAAACATCATTAGAATTCATTGATATTTTATCAGGTGCTGCCATTTTTTAAATTTCCAGACACCCTCTGCATCAGAACCACCACCGCCTTTGCTGTCTAATTTATAAATCAAGTATAATCTAGAAAGGACCAGCCCGACACACTTATTCACAGATACATCCTTCTCTTTGAAAATTCCTAAATTCCTCACATCCCACAAACTCTGCATCACACAAGTCATAATTAACCATAGGATTCTATTTTTCACACGACGACATGCACCAATTCCAAACATCGCAACACGCCAGTCAATAAAACTCACACCTGCTAAGTCCTTACACAACCCACCTACACACTTCCACACACTGCTCTCGTAATCAAAGTCTGACATAATATGCTACACAGTCTCATATCCACCACATCCTTCCCTCGGGCACACATCAGTTCTGGTCCGACCTCGTCTCTTCTGAACCTGTCGCACAGGCAAAATATTGTGCAAGGACATCCATACAATATCCCTTTGTCTATTAGACATCCCGTGCGTTCCCAAACTCTTCCATGCAACCGAAACTTAATTCCCTCTCAACCCCACAATATTGCATTCCACATCATTCTTACGTATTATTTTCATCACATTCTTAGCCATTCTAAAATCATTCATCGGCACACTCAGTAAATCATGCTTCCTCACAAACTTCTCAATCACCTCATACCAGACCGGACACTGGAAAGCAACAGGCACTCTAGCATCCCTCTTTCTCCAACATAAGCCATATAACATCCAACCAGCAGAATAGCTTGCCATATACGCTCCCTTATTTCCTTTATTCAGCAAAATAACAACAGTTTTGATATACTGAAGCCCCAGAAAAATCTCAATGTTTGGAAAGGCCATGCCACCATGGTGACACGCCTTAAAAAGACTTTCTCTCTTAAGTTTATCTATTTTACTGCTCCAGACAAAAGTAAAAACTTTTCCACTCTTTTTATTTTCCTACACGATGGTGGAAAAACTGTTGCAATAAAAAGCAAAATCAGAAGAATCACCGCTTTTATGACCAAAATCTTACCACTCAAGGTCAAGTCTCTCAGTCGCCAAAAATTTAACTTACGTTCTATGCGCAATCCACACTCCTCCCAGCTCTCCTTACATTCCAAGTCCTTATTAAATAATACTCCCAGCACTTTGATAGCACCCTCCTGACAATTTACCCCTCCATTTTAACCCTGTCATCCCCAAAACATTTAAAACTACATTTATTCCAATTCACTCTAAAGCCAGATGCACCACAGAAAAACTTCTGTATCATTTCTCCTTGCGGAGAGTGACATGCTAAGCATGTCGAGATGAGGAGTTCTAGTCCTCTTCCTCTCTGAAGAGACAATTTGCATAATTAGCATATTTCCCAGAGGACCATTGCGGCTTTTAAGTCTCCTCATCTCGACATGCTTAGCATGTCACTCTTCGCAAGGAGAAATTATACTTTTTGGATATTGTTCTTAAAATAAAAATCTTATTGGGCACATATACCATAGTTGTTCTTTACTGGAATCCAGTTTTTAGGTAATGTAATGATTTCCTTTCCATTAAGTCATTACACATAATGAATTAATAAAATTGAAACACTCTCATACAGCATCTGTTTGCTTGTGATTTTGTTTCTATACTGTGTACATGCATGTGTGTTTCTTTATAAGCACGTCTCATCAACACTATCTGTAGAAGTGCTGTCCATAAGGAAGATAACAATCGGTTAAATCCTTTCATATTATCTAGCAGAAACACACCTTTAAAAATGCACCATAGCACAGGAGACCCAGACACTGTATTGGAGATGTACAGCCACATAATTTAAAACATGAAATCTGCAGAAGAAAACAAAGGTAAATTTCTTAAACATACTAAAGGGCCCAAACTCAGTAAGCTTCTGATTTTACGTGGAATGCAATCTTGTCATTAACGTCTGGATGCTATAATATTTAGGCACTCACAATATTGAGGTATCATTCATATATCACAAGAAGCTGCCAAATGGCTGTTTAGCCTATATTTGTTCTGCATTTGCCCCCACATTGTTCCTCCCCCTGGTTGTCATTATTGCTATAAATATTGTGCACTTGCTTCCATTGTGAACTGAGCTTAAAATTCCATAAATGACTTCCAGGCAGTGATACTTCCATAAAGGAATTCCAATCTAGCAAAAGTCTTAAAAGGCCACAACTCATTTTTATCACGGTTGATTGCCAGAGATAGATAACTGGCTTCAAAGTAATAGCAATTATCCAGATGCAAAATGACAAGAACATTTCCAACATTATATTAAAATATTATTTTCCAACATAAAATATCCAGATAAAAGTAAAGTGCAAAAGATAAAAAAAAAAAAAAGAAAAACATAAGAATTTCACATTTTACTTTGTCAATGAAAATACATTGAAGGAATTAAATTAAAGGGACCTTGCCATCCAAAAATTATATTTAATTGCAGATATAGTGGTATTCTGAAAATAAAATTCAGTTTAACCCCTTAACAACCAGGGGTATTTTTGGTTTTGCATTTTCATTTTTTGCTCCCCTTCTTCCTAGAGCCATAACATTTTTATTTTTTGCTCAAAATGGCCATGTGAGAGCTTATTTTTGCGAGATGAGTTGTACTTTTGAACTACACTATTCGTTTTACCATGTTGTGTAACAGAAAACGGGAATAAAATTTACAGGTGCAGTGAAATTGCAAAAAAATAGTGCAATCCCACACTTGTTTTTTGTTTGGCTTTTTTACTAAGTTCACTACATGGTAAAACAGACCTGCCATTATGATTCTCCAGGTCATTACAAGTTCATAAACACCAAACATGTCTAGGTTCTTTTTTATGTAAGTGGTGAAATAAAATTCCAAAGTTTGTAAAAAAAAAAAGAAAAAAAAAGTTGCCATTTTCCGAGACCCGTAACGTCTCCATTTTTCGGGATCTGTGGACGGGTGAGGACTTATTTTTTGCGAGCCGAGCTGATGTTTTTATTGTGATACCATTTTGATGCAGATACGTTCTTTTGATCACCCGTTATTGCATTTTATTGCAATGTTTCAGCGACCAAAAAAATATAATTCTGGCGGTTCAATTTTTTTATCGCTACGCCGTTTACCGATTTGATTAATTCTTTTTTTATATTGATAGGTCAGGCGATTTTGAACGCGGCAATACCAAATATGTGTATATTTGATTTTTTTTTTAATTGTTTAATTTTGAATGGGGTGAAAGGGGAGTGGTTTGAACTTTTTTTTATTTTTTTAATATTTTTAAAAACATTTTTTTTTTACTTTTTGCAAGCTTCAGTAGTCTCCATGGGAGACTAGAAGCTGCACTTGTCCGATCACCTCTGATACATACAGCTGGGTTGCAGCCCTGCTCTATGTATCAGAAATGCTCACTTGCTATGAGCGCCAACCACCAGGCGGCGCTCATTGCGATCCAGCAATGACAACCACAGGGGTCTTCTCCTGACCCTGGGTTGTCATGGCAACCCATCGGCGACCCGCAGTCATGTGACACGGGCGCCGATGGGAGGAAGAAAGGACGCGCTTCCTGTGCGTGCATGTTAAATGCCGCTGTCAGAGTTTGACAGCGGCATTTAACATGTTAACAGCCGGAGTGAATCATGATTTCACCCACAGCTGTTCCGAGCACATGTCAGCTGATCTACCTGAGCCACTTGTGTGGGTTGTAGAGTCCGTCTCATGCTACCACGAGTGTGAAAGCACAACCAACATTCAAATGTGACCAAAACATCAACCAGAAAGCATTGGTACTGAGATGTGGTCTGTGGTCCCCACCTGCAGAACCACTCCTTTATTGAGTGTGTCTTGATAATTGCCAATAATTTCCATCTGTTGTCTATTCCATTTGCGCAACAGCATGTGAAATTGATTGTCAAACAGTGTTGCTTCCTAAGTTTCCCAGAAGTTTGATTTACTTGGAGTTATATTCTGTTGTTAAGTGATCCCTTTATTTTTTTGAGCAGTGTACTTTAATGCTGATCAATGGTGTTGTTGGGAGTCAAACCCCCATGAATCAAACATTGATGGATAATTTGGGGCCATCAATGTTATTTTTTACATTAAAAAGTGCATACATTATTAAATTAAGTTCTTAGACCTTATAAGGCTGGTATACTTACTTTGAAAATCTGTGTCAGAATGGTTGCATGAAAGTTTATACTTAATCTTAACCCACCTAGCTTGAAGCACAGCTCATCAGTGTCCCTTCTGCTGCTGAGCTTTCACACATTTTATTTACATGCTACCGCTATCAGTCACGTTGGGTGACCAGAGACAGAATATATTGAGACCCATGAGCTTTTATCTTTTTTGCTGAACTTTAAAATGTTCATCTTAATATCAGGATTATATAATCATTCTAACATTGATTTTCTAAGAAAGTACATCAGCCTCGTCAGGTCTATGTGCTCTATTTAATAATGTATACAGTCTGTTTTCTAACAGTAATTCTGAAAAATATTTTCAAAAATGTTACAAGAATCTTACTTCAGAAACAGTCTTATGAATAAACTTGAGCCTCTCTCTGGTGGGTAGTAGTAGTGTACACCTCTTAAACAACAAACCTGCAAAATAGAAGAATACACTGACTAAGTCTCAGTAAATCAGGGTTAAGCCGGCGTCACACTAGAGAGGAATACGGATGAGTGAGAGGCATTAAAAACACGCATTGCACACGGACCAATGATTCTCTATGAGTTAGCTCCCATCAGCCGTATTTTTGTTGCATATTTTTTACGGGCCGAGCCAATCGCAGCATGCTGCGATTGTCAGCGTACTACGACTGTAGTACGCCAATGCAAGTCTATGGGTGCGCAAAAACAACGCATTACACACGGACCACACATGTGACTTGCGAGAAATACGCGAGACTTCTCCTGGTGACAGGAAATGGGCCAATCCATCATCAGGAAGCTTAGACATGCAAATTAGCTCAAAAAGCGCTCCAGACATCCAGGAAGTATGCCTCCATGGAGTACAGCATCATGTCTAGCCACATTAATGTGGAGCTCTTAATTGTTTTGGTCCAGGAAAGGCCCAAACTTTGGGACCAACGGGATGCCCATTATTCTGACCGGGTCCGAAAAGAGGCGGCATGGAGGCGCATCTGTGTGCACGTTTCCAGACTTTGCCCAACGGCCACGTGAGGAGCAACAACAAATTCGTAAGTAATTGCCGTTTTACCAATCAGCTTAAAGGCCAGAAGTGAGCTTTTTGAAAAGTAGCCCCTACAATCCTATACTGTGTATGTAGGTATCCCTGTTTGCTAACGAAAAATTTAGCTAAAAAGCACCCCCTACTAGGCCACATGACTATGCGAAATATTAGGAATATTGCTTGGCACATTTCACAAAGTTAAAGTCCATTTTCACTTCACATTGCAGTTGAGGATGTGATGAGATGCTGGCGCAGCATCCGCGACCAGTACCGGCGGGAAAGACAGCAGAGGGCCAGGAGTGGGGCAGCAGCACCGACCAAGCGGAAATACATATATTTTGACCGCTTGTGATTTTTGGCACCCAGTATGGATCTCAGACCGTAAGTACAGACATCACACCACATGACACATATGCTTTTTAGGGTGAGAGCTACATTTTTTTTTGTACATTTCCTAACAGAACTCAGTCCATCCTCACAGAGAGGGAGACAGGGTCGGATACTGAGCCCATTATGGACCCGGACGGGGGATGTGAAGAGGTGGCTGGCCCATGTTCTGACCCGAGCTTTTGCAACCCCCAAGCTCCACCAGCACCAGGACCAGCATCAGGTTCTGGACCTGGTCCAGAACCAGCAGAGCCACCAGCAGCCAGCAACATGGAAGACCCCGGCAACAGCAGCAGCCCTACTGGCCGTCTTGAGGGGTCCCCCCAGCCTGCAGCCGTAGGCCACCGTGGGAGACGGAGAAGAGACAACACTGCCTCTGACACCTGGAGGCATGTAGACACAGGTGTCCTAAATTAACTGTCCAGGGCTGCCCAGGATGAGGGTGAAGAGGCATATTCCCGAAGCCTGGTCCTGTAGCTCCGTCCCCTACCCTGTGATGTGAGGCTACGTGTGCGAGGATCCATTCAGATCCTAATTGAAGCATGCACCCACCCCAATGACCCATATGAGTTGTTTGAGTATCTTGAGAGGTGGCAGCTCTCAACCCGTAACCGTCTCCGCCTTGCCCGACAACCAGATGTGCATGCTCAATTAGGATCTGAAGTTCCGCCTGCACGTGTGCCTACACCTACACGCATTCCCCCCCAAAACCAACCTTGGCAACAACAGGGACAAATGGCAGCCTATAACCAACCTGCCCAATATGGCCACTTGTACAGACCCGGTGTTGGAGGCTGGCCCCAACCTGGGTTTGGACGACATGGTCATATTGGGGGGTATGATGGACGTGGCTACAATCAGCAACAGGATTTTAATCGCCATTATCCTTATGGTCTCTTTGGTATGCAGCTACATGACCATGGCCACATATTCCCACAGGGCCAAGAACAACCACCCCAACAGGGTGATGGTCAAGCTGGGCACCCCAACCTCCAACAAAGAGATGAAGGCCTCCCGCCATCACCTCCGCCAAGCTACCAGCAGTTATAAAAACAAAAAGTTGTGTATGTTTTTGTGTTAGAAAATTATTTTTTCTTGTTACCTATTTGGGTGTCCAAATAATATAATGTTCTATACAGAAAAGGCTAAATGGCCAAGGCAATATCTGCCATATGACCAAAATATGGTCAACAGTATTCTAAGTTATTTTTTGCATTTATAAAAAATTTGAAAATGCAACTTTGGCCCTCTTCTTGAATTATTTTAGGCATTCGAATAAGTAAGTCAACTTTAGCCCATATAAACCGAACACACAAATCATAGAACAGAAAAAAAATAGATTTATATACAAACACACACATAAGAACATCACAACATAGATACAGCCTGATCTTGCCAGGTAGTAGCACCATGAGGTGAAACAAAATACTGGGTGAACACATCCCGTACTTTGAGTACTGAGAGAGGACGCCGTAAAGGGGGCACATGTGGCCTAGGCCTATCCCCATTGTCCACCACACCTTCAGTCACATCAGATGAGGAGCAATCATGCAGTCTAGTGAAGTTATGGAGGATCACACAAGCTTTGATGACTTCATTGACGTTGGCTTCACTCAGCTGAATGGCAGACTGGAGGACACACCATTTGGCACAAAGAATGATGAAGGCGCACTCCACCAGTCTTCGGGCACATGAAAGGCGCAAATTAAAAATCCTGTGCCGGTGGTAAAGGTTTCTGCGTGGGTATGGCCTCATGACATGCCTGGTCAATTGGAAGGCTTCATCCCCCACTAGGACATAAGGCACCGCTTCTTGATTTGAGCCTGGCAGCTGACGTGGTGGTGGTAGGTGCAACTGGTTATTGCGCAGTCGCCGACCCATAATGGAAGAATTGAAGACTCGAGAGTCTCCAGTTCTTCCATAAGCCCCAATGTCTACAATTATAAACCTGTAGTTACTGTCAACCAGAGCCAACAAAACTACAGAAAAATATTGTTTATAATTATAGAATTGGGACCCTGAGTTCAGCGGCTTACGCACACGGATGTGCTTCCCATCCAGGGCTCCAATACAATTGGGGAATTGGCAGTGCAACTCAAATCCCCTGGCAATCCTCAACTATGTCTCCCATCTTGGGCTCTGGCATGACCAGATGATGAAGTCTGGACCAGATTTCAGAACATGTAGCACGAACGATGCCAGATATTGTTGATCGCCCAATCAAAAACTCCAGATGGAGTGCGGCATAGGAAAGGCCAGTTGTGAGGAACCTACAATTAAACAAATGTAGAAAATATATACATTAATACATGCTAAAGGATGCACACATTACATATAGATCACCAGAACAGTGTGTAAGTAAGAAGCTAGGCGAACAATACATATACACATGTATCACAGCTATGTAATGTGGAATAACACATCAAAGTCTTCTAACTTTTAGAGTATATATTTGGTACCAATTCATAATGTTACTCGGCCAAAAAGGTGTTACTGAGTAAAAGAATTCTTTTGGAAATTAATCATCTACATACATTCTGTAGCTGAGGAAAACATATCATAACGTAAGGAGAAGCCGCTCCTCCGCAGAGATACATTTGCGCATCCGGGTGTCCTGGAAGGTGATCCCTGGGTGCACTGTCTCCAACAAAACATCAAAGGTAGAAACGGTCAGCTGACAATAGAGGAAGAACTTGTCGGGATGTGTCCTCAGAGCTGCATAAAGCTTGTGAAAATGGCCTTTATTGAGGCGTTGTCTCAAATGCGGATGCACCCAGATTTGTCTCCTCCTCGGATCCACAATCACTGGGTATGGCTGGCCAAAGCGCCGGGACAAAACCCAGTTGAACAGAACATGGTCAGTTGGGGTGAACTGAAGTGTGTCTGACATGTTTGCTAACAACCACCAAGACACCAACACAAGCACAGCACCAAAATGGGCAGATTGGAGGCTGTCACCTGATGTTGAGGCAATAAATAGGGTTGGTGCTGATGATTTAAATTATGTACAGGCCTCAAAACCGTTAAATGTCCATTTTGCAAGATTGCGAGAAAAAAACGCTATACGGATCACATACGGATGCTTACATGAGAAAAATACACGGCAACATCCTGACAACGGATGACATACGGATCACTATTTAGGGACCATTTATGCATATTACGGCCGCACAATACGGTCCATATTTTTCGGCATTGTGTGTGACTCCAGCCTTAGGGTGAGTGCACACAGTGCGGATTGAGCTGCAGATTTTTCCGCGCGGATTTGCAGGTAAAACCGCAGGTAAAGTGATCTGCGGTTTACCTGCGGATTTGCCTGCAGTTTTCCCCTGCGGTTTGACACCTGGACAATGGAACAGGTGTCAAACCGCTGCAGAATCCGCTGAAAGAATTGACATGCTGCGGATTTAAAACCGCAGCAAATCTGCGCGGAAAAATCCGCAGCATGTGCACTGCGAATTTGAAATCCCATTGAATTGCTTTGTACTGTACAATGCCTGCGGATCTGCTGCGGATCCGCAGCAGAATCTGCAACGTATGCACATACCCTTATGTGATCCTATGTACAGAAGCAGCCGCTGAAGGCAGTACAGGGTGGGGGGTCAGGAAGCGTCCTAACACACTGACTTTGTGTGAGCTCTCAGCTCACTACGTGCAGGGCTGATGATTCGTTAGAACCAATCATAATGAATGGAGTTAAGTGGTACCGTTCACCAAGCACTAAAGGTACTGTCACACTTAGCGATGTACCAGCGATCCCGACCAGCGATATGACGCGGTCAGGATCGCTGGTACATCGCTAAGTGGTCGCTAGTGAGCTGCCACACAGGCAGATCTCACCAGCGACATCGCTGGGGACGGGGATCGCTACTTACCTGTCACACCAGGCGATCCTGCGTCCTCCCGCCCGGCTCCACGCGTCGCTTGTCCTCACAGCAGGAAGCGCCGCAGGAAGCTGACGACGAGAAACAGTCCTGGACGTTCTCGCGCGATCAGCGATAACCAGCGGGGGAGCCGGTCGTAGGTAAGTATCACACATAGCGATATCGCTAGCAATATCGCTATAACGTCACTAGTTATAGCGATATTGCTAGCGATATCTCTTAGTGTGACATGCCCTTTAGTCATGCCAAGGGTGCACCGAAGCCCCCTCATTTAAATATATAGTAAAACTGTATTCAGATAAACCAAAATAATTAAAATCTGTACAACAAATATAATGTTTATATGATCTACAGTTGTGGCCAAAAGTATTGACACCCCGGCAATTTTGTCAGCTAATACTCAGTTTCTTCCTGAAAATTATTGCAAACACAAATTCTTTGTTGTTATTATTATCTTCATTTAATTTGTCTTAAATGAAAAAACACAAAAATAATTGTCCTAAAGCCAAATTGGATATAATTCCACACCAAACATAAAAAAGAGGGTGGACAAAAGTATTGGCACTGTTCAAAAAATCATGTGATGCTTCTCTAATTTGTGTAATTAACAGCACCTGTAACTTACCTGTGGCACCTAACAGGTGTTGGTAATAACTAAATCACACTTGCAGCCAGTTGACATGGATTAAAGTTGACTCAACCTCTGTCCTGTGTCCTTGTTTGTACCACATTGAGCATGGAGAAAAGAAAGACCAAAGAACTGTCTGAGGACTTGAGAAACCAAATTGTGAGGAAGCATGAGCAATCTCAAGGCTACAAGTCCATCTCCAAAGACCTGAATGTTCCTGTGTCTACCGTGCGCAGTGTCATCAAGAAGTTTAAAGCTCATGGCATTGTGGCTAACCTCCCTAGATGTGGACGGAAAAGAAAAATTGACAAGAGATTTCAACGCAAGATTGTGCGGATGTTGGATAATGAACCTCCACTAACATCCAAACAAGTTCAAGCTGCCCTGCAGTCCGAGGGTACAACAGTGTCAACCCGTACTATCCGTTGGCATCTGAATGAAAAGGGACTGTATGGTAGGAGACCCAGGAAGACCCCACTTCTTACCCCGAGACATAAAAAAGCCAGGCTGGAGTTTGCCAAAACTTACCTGAAAAAGCCAAAACGTTTTGGAAGAATCTTCTCTCGTCAGATGAGACAAAAGTAGAGCTTTTTGGGCAAAGGCATCAACATAGCATTTACAGGAGAAAAAAAGAGGCATTCAAAGAAAAAAAACACGGTCCCTACAGTCAAACATGGCGGAGGTTCCCTGATGTTTTGGGGTTGCTTTGCTGCTTCTGGCACTGGACTGCTTGACCGTGTGCATGGCATTATGAAGTCTGAAGACGACCAACAAATTTTGCAGCATAATGTAGGGCTCAGTGTGAGAAAGCTGGGTCTCCCTCAGAGGTCATGGGTCTTCCAGCAGGACAATGACCCAAAACACACTTCAAAAAGCACTAGAAAATGGTTTGAGAGAAAGCACTGGAGACTTCTAAGGTGGCCAGCAATAAGTCCAGACCTGAATCCCATAGAACACCTGTGGAGAGATCTAAAAATGGCAGTTTGGAGAAGGCACCCTTCTAATATCAGGGACCTGGAGCAGTTTGCCAAAGAAGAATGGTCTAAAATTCCAGCAGAGCATTGTAAGAAACTCATTGATGGTTACCGGAAGCGGTTGGTCGCAGTTATTTTGGCGAAAGGTTGTGCAACCAAGTATTAGGCTGAGGGTGCCAATACTTTTGTCTGGTCCATTTTTGGAATTTTGTGTGAAATGATCAATGTTTGCTTTTTGCTTCATTCTCTTTTGTGTTTTTTCATTTAAGACAAATTAAATGAAGATAATTAATACCAAAGAATTTGTGATTGCAATCATTTTCAGGAAGAAACTGAGTATTATCTGACAAAATTGCAGGGGTGTCAATACTTTTGGCCACAACTGTAAGTCCCCTATATGAATGTAGGAATTGTATAATTTCAGTTTTCAGGATGACAGATTCGTTTTTGATTGAGTCCCACCTCTTTTTCTTCCCAAACTAATTTCTAATTTAGTGTACCTGCAAACCATTAACTATTTCAATGTATTTGGTGCGTAAAGGAGTTGTTCCTCCTAATACATTTTAATTTTGTCTGCAACTTCTTATACATGGTGGGAGGGCATTGTGCAGGGTAGGCCATAAAAATTCAGTGTTAGAAGATGCTTCTTCCCATCATCACTGACCATATAAGGTTCGAAAAGGAAATAATTTTGTTAAAAAGTTATCTAACCAGATATGGAGTCCCCTAGGAGCTTTCGATTATGGATCGCTGCAGGGATCATTAGAGTCCACCATCTCTTAATTTCCAGCTCTGCAAGAGAAATATAATTTCCTCCCCGGAGAGGTGTTCCGCTTTCTGCAACTTAAAAACTATGTCATTTCATTAATATAAAACTCCACTCTAACCTTATACTTTCACTCCCTTCGAGGAAAGATGTCGCCAAAACCCACACGCCCCAGGTACTACAGGGTGGGACATTTATATGGATACACCTAAATAAAATGGGAATGGCTGGTGAGATCAACTTCCTGTTTGTGGAACATTAGTATATGGGAGCAGTAAAACTTTTCAAGATGGGTGGTGACCATGGCTGCCATTTTGAAGTCGGCCATTTTGGATCCAACTTTATTTTTTCCAATGGGAAGAGGGTCATGTGACACATCAAACTTATTGAGAATTTCACAAGAAAAACAATGGTGTGCTTGGTTTTAACGTAACTTTATGGCCGTGTCATGATCCAGTGTTGGATCTGGCGGTATTAAAAGCACAAAGTGAACTTTTTTTACTATGGTTAAGTTCATAGGTGTTTTGACTGTCCCCGGTGGTGGTTAGTGGTATTGCACCTTAGGTTAGGTTGCACTTAATTATGGTTCAGGTGTGGGGCTCTATAAATGGGTCTCAGGGTGTTCACTCGCTGGTGGTGATATTCCTTGCTTAGTTGTTGGAGAGCCTGGTGGAAGGATGGAGCTGGATAGGAGTCCTGCGCAGTCAGCCAGAGAGAACGAGTGCCAGCTAATGGTGTCTGCAGGAAGGACTGGCATGGTCTGGTGGAGTCGCAGTTTATGGTGTCGGCGGGAAGTGCGGGCATGGCTTAGAGGAGTGGCAACTTGGAAGAGAGTTGCACTCAGCATGTTCGACTTGGTTGCTGAGAACTGGACTCGAGCATGCTTGGATTCTTGGCAGAGGCTGGACTCATCTTGGGACTCTGTGTACTGGACTGCTGCAAGTGGTGATGGACTCTGCTCCCAGGCTGCACGATGGTGATGGATCCGGTTATGGAGATGGATCAGGGTGGAGGAGAAGATGCACACAGGTGGTGGGCTCTGTTGCTAGGAGCGTACGCAACAGAGCAAAGATAAGTGGTGTTTCCCCTGTATTGTCTCTTTCCTCATGTGTGTTATTAGTGCAGTGGTGGGATTAGTCTCCGCACCGACCTATTCCCTAGTGAGGGTTTAGGCGCAGGGCGAGCCAGGGTTTTGAGGCACGCGTGCGGCGACAGGTTCGGAGCCTGTTTAGGGAATGTGAGGAGTTCAGGGACACTGGCTCAGGGGAGTGCAGGAGGTCTCCATGTCCCCATTCCTTATCGCAGGGCCCACCATTGTTAAAGTTTCCCAGGTTCCCCCCTTATTATTTAAATTCGCCGTACTGGAGGCGGTGTTTCCAGAAATGTATATGTTAACGTGTAATTCCTAAATTCGCCAGGTGGTGGCGGCGTATCCACCTGCACGTGCTATTATTTAAATTCGCCCCACTGGAGGCGGTGTATCCAGGGTCACGTGTGTTATGGGTTCGCCTTGCGGCATCATCTGTGACCAGACACACGTGACCATGACATTATCACCAGCCCTTACTTTTTTTTTCTGGTGAGCTTTGGCCATGTGGAGACCTGTGGTAATTGCTGCCGGGCCTCACTGAGGTGCAGTGGGGAGCGGCAAGGTATGTTTAAGCCGCTGCAGCAGCAGTTATCAGGGTCTGGGGCCTCTGCTCAGATAACGAGAGAAACAAAAATGGCGGCTGCGGTCTGGCAAAAGCCCCTAGAGTCGCTGCTGGGGAGTGGGACTTGCTCTTACAGGGGACGCACCCAGGCAGGTGGGAGGAATGGTGCCCCACGGAACTGCCTGGTATTCCCCGAGGTGAAGGGGTACGTCCCTGTAGTGAGCAGATTGGTGAATAGTCCGCGGGGCTCATGCCAAATCTTCGATGCCGCCCCTCCTGGTCGTGTGGAGGCGACCAGCGAGTATATATATTTTCCTCCATATTCCTGCGGCTATGGTACTAAAACCCCCTAGAGTCGCTGCTGGGGAGCAGGACTGGTTCATGCAGGCGGGCGCACCCAGGCAGGTGGGAGGAACGGTGCCCCACGGAGCTGCCTGGTATTCCCCGAGGTGAAGGGATACGCCCCTGTGGTGAGCTGACTGGTGTGATAGTCCGCGGGGTTTTACTTCAAGTCTTCATACCATCGAAGAAGCCGCCTTCCTGGTCGTGTGGAGGCGACCAGCGAGAGTATATTTCCTCCATTTCCCGGTCCCCTTCTCCTCCTGGTGTGTGCAGCAGGTGTGCTGCGGGGGAGTAGGGACAAATCTCTACCCTCGCCATTAACCAACCCTAGGAGGCGCAGTCCACATGGTGAAAGGGTTGGAGGGTGGTGTCCCTTGGTGAATAGCGGGGGTATGAGTGTGGTGACACAGGGGGACGCCTCTGTTGTCAAGTCCAGAGTGAGTTCACCAAAAAATGACAAATGTATGTGTGCAATAAACGTTCAGGTCCGGACCTGTGTGTGAACGAGCATGTATGGGTGCCACCAAAAAACATCTTGTGGAAATGTGTTGTGGAGTCTGATCAGCTCTGAGCAAACATACACATACATTAACTCGTTCCCCAGGTCGGCGCTGTGGAGATGAGTGGTGCCTCCAAAAGGAACTTTTTTGCCAATATCAGCGCTGTTTGTCATAAACCTGAAGTGTCAGGTAGTGGTGGGGTGAACTCAGGGTCTGGGCGTCCCCGCTGTAGGTGATTCCCTAATGAGGGGTGGTCTTGAGGGTCCAGAGGCCCCTCATTAAGGAGGGGGCACTGTCATGATCCAGTGTTGGATCTGGCGGTATTAAAAGCACAAAGTGAACTTTTTTTACTTTGGTTAAGTTCATAGGTGTTTTGACTGTCCCCGGTGGTGGTTAGTGGTATTGCACCTTAGGTTAGGTTGCACTTAATTATGGTTCAGGTGTGGGGCTCTATAAATGGGTCTCAGGGTGTTCACTCGCTGGTGGTGATATTCCTTGCTTAGTTGTTGGAGAGCCTGGTGGAAGGATGGAGCTGGATAGGAGTCCTGCGCAGTCAGCCAGAGAGAACGAGTGCCAGCTAATGGTGTCTGCAGGAAGGACTGGCATGGCCTGGTGGAGTCGCAGTTTATGGTGTCGGCGGGAAGTGCGAGCATGGCTTAGAGGAGTGGCAACTTGGAAGAGAGTTGCACTCAGCATGTTCGACTTGGTTGCTGAGAACTGGACTCGAGCATGCTTGGATTCTTGGCAGAGGCTGGACTCATCTTGGGACTCTGTGTACTGGACTGCTGCAAGTGGTGATGGACTCTGCTCCCAGGCTGCACGATGGTGATGGATCCGGTTATGGAGATGGATCAGGGTGGAGAAGATGCACACAGGTGGTGGGCTCTGTTGCTAGGAGCGTACGCAACAGAGCAAAGATAAGTGGTGTTTCCCCTGTATTGTCTCTTTCCTCATGTGTGTTATTAGTGCAGTGGTGGGATTAGTCTCCGCACCGACCTATTCCCTAGTGAGCGTTTAGGCGCAGGGCGAGCCAGGGTTTTGAGGCACGCGTGCGGCGACAGGTTCGGAGCCTGTTTAGGGAATGTGAGGAGTTCAGGGACACTGGCTCAGGGGAGTGCAGGAGGTCTACATGTCCCCATTCCTTATCGCAGGGCCCACCATTGTTAAAGTTTCCCAGGTTCCCCCCTTATTATTTAAATTCGCCGTACTGGAGGCGGTGTTTCCAGAAATGTATATGTTAACGTGTAATTCCTAAATTCGCCAGGTGGTGGCGGTGTATCCACCTGCACGTGCTATTATTTAAATTCGCCCCACTGGAGGCGGTGTATCCAGGGTCACGTGTGTTATGGGTTCGCCTTGCGGCATCATTTGCGACCAGACACACGTGACCATGACAGGCCGACTTCGAAATGGCCACCATGGTCACCACCCATCTTGAAAAGTTTCCCCCTCCCATATACTATTGTTCCACAAAGAGGAAGTTGATATCACCTACCATTTCCATTTTATTTAGGTGTATCCATATAAATGGCTTACCCTGTATATCACTTTTCTACTCCCATATTAACTCCCCCTCGCATAGGTGTTGCTTAAGCTATACTTCCCGTTGGGAGTCTGATATTGGTTCCACTCTAACAGATTCGGAGTGGTCCCAAGTTTGGTTCTGCTCTAGTGGAGGAATACTAAACACCTTAATGCTGGAAACAAATTATACGGTGCTGACTAGATGGTACCTGACCCCAGCTAGAGTGGCCAAGGCAGTCGCCAACTACTCCCCTAATTGCTTTAGAGGGTGCAATTCTACAGGAGATATGTTCTATATATGGTGGTTATGCCCGATAGTATACAGATTTTGGATCAGAGTATACCACCTGATCTTTTCAATAACAAATACTAACCATAAAAAACCCTTGGAAAGCTTTACTTAACAAACGTATCCTCAATGTACCTAGTCACACTCAAACCCTCATCACATTTATATTTTTGGCAGCTAAACAAACCATAGCATAAGCTTGGAAAAAAACAAGACTAGATTTATCTGATGTTAAAAAGCATCTATCCTGGTATATGATTAATGAAAAACTATCATCCATACTTACAGACAAAGTACGTAAATTTGAGAAAGTATGGCTTCCCTGGGCAGAATATGCCAATCATACCGCCTTTGCCACTCTTGTATTTTGTCTAATCGCTTCTGATTCCCCTGACTCTGGTTGAGTCATATTATTGGACTTGGGCATATTACATCCCCTCCTTGGGCTCAACCCCCCCTCTGCCCTCTTACCCTGTTGTTTAATTGTTTGTATCTCTTTCTATATGTATCCTTAAGTATATGTCTGTATTGAGATTTCCTTTATTTACCTTATCTGTAAAATTCAATTAAAAATTACTTTTGAAAAAAACTTATCTAAGGGCCCCGTTTCACTTAGCGACGCACCAGCGATCCCGACAACGATACGTCCTGTAGGGATCGCTGGTGCGTCTCTAAATGATCGCTAGTAAGCTGCCAAACAGGCAGATCTCTTCAGCGACGCAGCAACTATCCAGCGATCAAACACAGCGATGCGCGCTGGCCAGCCGATGACGAAAAAATGGCCCAGGACATTCCTGCACGATCAGTGATATCCAGCAGGTGGGCCGGTCGCTGCTGCGTGTCACATGTAGCGAGATCGCAGGCAAGATCGCTGTTGCGTCACAAAATCGGTGACACATTAGCGATCTCGCTGCGATCTCGCTATGTGAGACAAGGCCTTAACAAAGTCAATAGTTTGTACAGTGTTTAACGGATAACTGTCCTTTCAAGTAACTTTTCAACATAAACAGTCCCATGAATACATGAGGAACAACAATATTTCTAACCATGATATGAATTGTAGCTTATATTTTACCAGTTTCTCTTCTGTATACCATATCTTTAATTTGCATTCTACTCTGAGTTGCTGGGAGGAGATAAGCTGCTGTGATCTCTGCCATAAACATTACATAACACAGAGAGAGATTCCTGTTTTCCTTCCTTTTCTAGCACAATGAAACAAGCCGCAGAAACATGGAGGACATTACATAGCTCTAGTCATCAGTATAGAAATTATTCCAGCTCCGCACTAAGGTAAAATATGTGTTAGAAAACTCAGCACAAACTTTATATGTCTCCCTCTGTTTCCTCACTATTCTCTTCACTCCACCTACACCTTCCACGGTTTATGATGTGTAATCAACCTCATCACATGATACTACAGGTAGCTGTTGGTCCGTCCTGGCTGAGCAACATGGATTTGAACAGTTTTGTTTCATTTTCCATAGTGGATGAAAAATTTAGGAGGAGGAGTGAGGAAGAATTGTCCAATATGCAAGGAAGGAAGCATATCTGATAAGATACATTACAGAGTTTCTTATATTCACCTGTTTTGTTGATTAATAGAAAACCTGTTGAAAGTACAATTCCCATTTAACACTCATTTCTGGTATTTAGGACACAGGCAACAGCACCATTTCCAGGAACAAGCAAATAAAATAACAATGCCAACATGAAACAATAAAACTATTCTTGTTCCTATTTTTGTGTGTCTTAAAAGAAAACTGTTAGGAAAATGTCCAAGAAGTTCCTTTTGTGTTTACATTGGCTAACAGCCACAACATTTGAAGCCTAAAGTGAAAATCCATGTTAAGGACAGTGTTTACTTTTACAATAAATTCAATTTCATTAGGCTAGATTCATATAGAGGTTTTATTTTCAGATTTTTTTTGCATTTAAACTAATCCAATAATTTATCCAATCCATTTTAACTTAAATAATATACACCAAAATGCTCATTTTTAATCAGCAGACACTTGTCTTGGATCAAAATGGATTGAATTCCATATATTGATTGTCAAGCCTACTGGGTCTTTTGTTTAACCCCTTAGGGACAGAGCCAGTTTGCAGCTTAATGACCAGGCCAATTTTTACAATTCTGACCACTGTCCCTTTATGAGGTTATAACTCTGGAACGCTTTAATGGACCCCGCTGATTCTGAGACTGTTTTTTCGTGACATATTGTACTTCATGTTAGTGATAAAATTTCTTCGATAAGTCTTGTGTTTATTTATGAAAAAAACGGAAATATGGCGAAAATTTAGAAAATTTTGCTATTTTAAAACTTTAAATTTTTATGCCCTTAAATCAGAGAGATGTGTCACACAAATTTCTTAATAAATAACATTTCCCACATGTCTGCTTTGGAAGCAAAATTTTTCTTTGTTAGGAAGCTATAAGGGTTAAAAGTTGACCAGCGATTTCTCATTTTTACAACAAAATTTACAAAACCATTTTTTTTTAGGGACCACATCATATTTAAAGTCATTTTGAGGGGTGTACATGACAGAAAATACCCAAAAGTGGCACCATTCTAAAAACTAGACCCCTCAAGGTGCTCAAAACCACTTTCAAGAAGTTTATTAACCCTTTAAGTGCTTCACAGGAACTAAAGCAATGTGGAAGGAATTAACATTTAACTTTTTTTGCGAAAAATTTACTTCAGAACCAATTTTTTTTATTTTCACAAGTGTTAAAAGAGAAAATCAACCACAAAATTTGTTGTACAAATTCTCCTGAATACGCCGATACCCCATATGTGGGGGTAAACAACTTTTTCAGCACACGGCAGAGCTCGCAAGGGATGGAGCGCCGTTTGACTTTTTCAACGCAGAATTGGCTGGAATTGAGATCGGATGCCATGTTGTGTTCGGAGAGCCCTTAATGTGCTTAAACACTGGAAAACTCCAACAAGTGACCCCATTTTGGAAACTAGACCCATTAAGGAACTTATCTAAATGTGTGATGAGCACTTTGAACCTTCAAGTGCTTCACAGAAGTTTATAACGTAGAGCCGTGAAAATAAGAAATCCATTTTTTTTCCACAAAAATGATCTTTTCGCCCCCAAATTTTTATTTTTACAAGGGTAACAGGAGAAATCATACCCCCACAGTTATTGTGCGATTTGTCCTGAGTACGCTGATACCCCATATGTGGGGGGAACCACTGTTTGGGCGCATGGGAGAGCTTGGAAGGGAAGGAGTGCCATTTTGGAATGCAGACTTTGATGGAATGGTCTGCGGGCATCATGTTGCGTTTGCTGAGCCCCTGATGGGCCTAAACAGTGGAAACCCCCCACAAGGGACCCCATTTTGGAAATTAGACCCCCTAAGGAACTTATCTAGATGTGTGGTGAGCACTTTGAACCCCCAAGCGCTTCACAGAAGTTTATAAACGCAGAGCCGTTAAAATAAAGTCTTTTTTATTTCCACAAAAGTGATTTTTTTTAGACCCCAATTTTTAGACCCCTCAAAGTTGGTAAATAGTGGTAACCCCTCAATTCTTGCTCCAACCCTAACCCCAACACACCCCTAACCCTAATCCCAACCCTAATCCCTAATCCTAACCCTAATTCTAACCCTAGCCCTAACCCTAGCCCAACCCTAACCCTAGCCCTAACCCTAGCCCAACCCTAACCCTAGCCCAACCCTAGCCCTAACCCCAGCCCAACCCTAACCCTAGCCATAGCCCTAACCCTAGCCCAGCCCTAACCCTAGCCCAACCCTAACCCTAACGGAAAACTGAAAAAAAAATAATTTCTTTATTCCATTATGTTTGCCTATATAAGGGGGTGATAAACGGGGGTGTTATGTACTTTTTTTTTATTTTGATCACTATGATCGTTTATCATAGTGATCAAAATAATGAATGGAATCTGCCAGCCGGAGCCGGCAGATTCCCGACGGGCGCACTGCGCATGCGCCCGCCATTTTCAAGATGGCGGCGCCCATCAGAGGACGCTGGCGGGACGCGGGACCACCGGGAGGGAAGTGAGGACCACGGAGAGGTACCGGGGGGGATCGGGGACCCTATTTCTCTCTCCTCTGATGTGCGATCACATCAGAGGAAAGAGAAATTTAATGCATAATCGCGACTTTTTTTTTGTAGTCGCCGTTATAGGGTTAATAACGGCGATTGCAAAAGCGGGGTCGGTAAAAACCGACCGATTCATGTTCTCTGGGACCCCGGAGAAAATCCGACACTGGGCGGCGCTATGTACTTTCTCCACAGCGCCGTGAATTAACGGCGCTGTGGTTTTAGTACACTCAATTACCGCCGTTAAAAGGCGTATCGGCGGTCGTTAAGGGGTTAAAAATATACGCTAAAATGCCCCATAATTTTGGTTTATTTATTTATTTAGTTTGTTTTTACTTTAGTGTAGAAAATAAACTGTTACTGCCTGGAATCCATCAAAAAGCAGGTTACCGATATTATGGCGGGGTCACACTTGTGAGAAACTCGCACAAGTCTCTCGCCTCAATATCCGGCACTGCCGCCAGCACTTAGGACTGCAGCGTTCAGCTGAACAGAAATACATGCAGCCGCACACTCCGGTTCCGAGTACCGGGGGGCAGTGCCGGGTAAGCTACTCGTGCGAGAACCCGGCCAATAACTGTATCTTGTGTGAACATCTATTGATAAAAAAGTTTATTACATTTGTGCTTTTTTTATAGTAAACCCCCCATCATGCCCCCGAACTCCTCCCTCTCCTTAACCCCCCAAAATGCTCTCTTTATTCTCCACTGCTCTCCAGGTCTGCTCTTCCAGCAGAAGCACAATATGAAAGCTGAAGCGATGAACAAATCATCAGTATATCCATACAATTAGAAACCAAACAAGATGGAGAAGAATGGGCATGGATAGTGAGGCTAGACAGACATCTGACTGAGATGATTTAGCGAATCCTGCTTTGAGCAGGGGGTTGGACCAGATGGCCCAGGAGGTCCCTTCCAACTCTACGATTCTATGATTTATTTGTTTTAATTTTTGGATGATTGACAAACCCTTAAAGAGAACCTTTCACCGAATTGTTCATATTGAACTGGGCACACAATGTAATAGTTGTTACAGACTAGATTAAAACCTTTTTTCTATTTAATCTCTCGGATGTAGAGATATTGGCAGTCAAAGTGTTTGGCACTTAATGAGTTAATTTTTGTTAAGTCCAAGTGGTCGTTATTACATTAAAGAGTTCACTGAGGGCTGTACTTCTTCCCCTTGTATGATGTTGCCCAATCATAAGCAGACAGCAAGAAAAAGATGACACCACAATAACTTAAGGCAGGTCTCTCATTGTATGAGAGTTATAAAGTCAGACAGCCTGATGACCTGGTCTACCCTCCTGCATAATTAAAGGGAATCTGTCACCTATTTTTTCGTATATAAGCTGCAGCCACCGCCATCAGGGGCTTATCTACACCATACTGTAAGGGTGTGTGCACACGCTGCGAATCCGCAGCAGTTTTGGTCCTGCGGATGTGCAGCAGTTTTTGCTGCAGTGTACAGTACCATTATAACCTATGTAAAATGAAAACTGCAGTGCAGACACTGTGGAATTTTCCGCGCGGTTTTTCTGCGGTTTCAAATCCGGAGCATGTCAATTCTTTGTGCGGATTCCACTGCGGTTTGGCACCTGCTCCATGGCAGGTGTCAAATCGCAGGCTAAACCACAGAAAAACTGCAGATTTCCCTGCGGTTTTCATCAAATCCGCGCAGAAAATTCCACAGAGCAATACGCAGCGTGTGCACACACCCTAATGATGTAGATAAGCCCCCGATGTAACATGAAAGATAAGAAAAACGAGTTATATTAAACTCACCCAGGAGGTGGTCCGGTCCGATGGGTGTCGCGGTCCGGGTCCGATGCCTCCCATCTTCTAGCCATATTACTCACCTCCGGGTGAGTATAATAAAACTTCTTATCTTTCAGGTTACATCGGGGGCCTATCTACAGCATTGCAGAATGCTATAGATAAGCCCCTGATGGTGGTGGCTGTAGCTTATATACGAAAAAAATAGGTGACAGATTTAGGCTATGTGCCCACGTAGTGTTTTATTTCGGACACTAAAAACCGGACTACTTCCCAGAAATCGCGCGTTTATTTTCCACGCGATTTCACCGTGTGTTTACGACGATTATGATCGTGATTTTGCCGCGATTTTCGCGTGCGATATTCAAGCACATTCCAAGCGATTTGAAGCATCGCTTGGAAAGTGATTGACAGGTTGGTTACACTCGTCAAACATAGTGTTTGACAAGTGTGAGCAGCTTTTTACTATTGAGGCCACCTATGCGGCATCAATAGTAAAAGATAGAATGTTAAAAAAGCTAAAAAAAATTAAAAAATCGGGGTATATTTACCTTCCTGCGTCACGCGCTGCATTCCCGGCCTCAGCGTTCCCAGTAATGCCTTGCGAGACCTGTGATAACGTTGGTCTCGCGTTGCTATAGCGATCTCGCGAGACCGCTAGAGTCACGCGAGACTACGTCATCACAGGACCTTGCCGCAAGGCATTACTGGGAACGCTGAGGCCGGGAATGCAGCGCGTGACGCCGGAAGGTAAATATACCCCGATTTTTTATTTTTTAATCTTTTTCTTACAGGTGTATGGTACCCAGGGCCTGGAGGACAGTCTCCTCTCCTCCACACCGTGGGTACCAACCACACGAGACGCTTAACTTCCTGCATGGTGGGCATAGCCACATGCGGGAAGTAAGCGATTCTCATGCATTCCTATGGGTGTGGAATCGCAGCAATTCTTTGCGATTCCGCACAAAAGAATGGCCATGCTGCGATTTTTTCCGCAATGCGATTCCGCCACGGAAAAAAGCGCAGCATTAGCACAGCATGTGCGGAATGCCATAGGAATGCATGGGGGGCTGTTGTGAGTTCATTTTCCCCTTCGTCACTGAGGTCTGGTGAACTCCCTATTCTGGTAAAGGAAGGTAATGAGCCTGATTATCAGGCACCTGAGCCTAATGAGGATGACTGGCTGAGTGGAGTCACGGACTGGATATAAGGCTGCCGACGCCCTTCTGCCCTGCGGGTGATTTCTCTGTGGACTTCTAGGACACCAGTCTGATTCCTGCTCCTCTAAAGCTAAGTTTTCTGCTTTGCCTGTTAGCATTTGTGTTTTGTTTTTGTTTTCCTTGCTTTTCTGGATTCTGCCATTCCCTGCTGGGGTGAGCTGAATCTCCTTTTGCCGGTTGCTCTGTCTCCAGAATATTCCTGAGTACTGACATAGCTTTTTTGAACCCTAGCGTCTTCAAGGCCTTTTTCACTGTCAGTCTGTTGGCTCTTATTTTCATAGGGTTTTTCACGGATTGCAGACAGCAGCCTTCCTGTCCTTTCCTATCTAGTTAGCTTGGGCCCCGTCTTTGCTCAGTCTACCTTTCTGTCTGTTAGTGTTTTCATCTTGCTTCACCGTCATTATATGTTGGGGGCTGCCTATTGCTTTGGGGTCTGCTCTGGGGCAGTTTAGATTTCCCCTTTCTTTCTCTCAATGGAGATAAAGCAATTGTCTGATCGTGTGGAGCAGCTCGCTGCGGAAGTGCGGGGAATTTCCGCCTACCTTGCTCGTTCGCATGCTGTTGAACCAAAGATCCCTACACCTGATGTATTTTTTGGGGATCGATCTAAATTTTTGAGTTTCAAAAATAATTGTAAATTATTTTTTGCCTTGAAGCCTAACTCGTCAGGGAGCTCCGCGCAGCAGGTTAAAATTGTCATCTCTTTGCTGCGTGGCGATCCCCAGGATTGGGCGTTTTCTTTGAAACCAGATGATCCTATTCTGACTAATGTGAACGCATTCTTTCAAGCTTTGGGGTTGTTGTATGACGAACCTAATGCTATTGATCAGGCTGAAAAGACCCTGTTGGCATTGAACCAGGGTCGAGATTCTGCAGAGTTGTACTGTCAAAAGTTCCGAAAGTGGGCGGTCCTTACTGCCTGGAATGATAATGCCTTGGCTGCTCTCTTTCGGAAGGGTTTGTCAGAAGCCGTAAAGGATACTATGGTGGGATTTCCTGTTCCCTCTGGTCTGGACGATTCTATGTCATTAGCCATTCAGGTTGATCGGCGTTTACGTGAACGCAGGATTGCACGAGAGGTGTTGCCACCGGTTGAACAGATGTCTGAACCTATGCAATGTGATAGAGTTTTGTCTAAGGCGCAACGTCAGGAGTTCAGAAGGCGTAATAACTTGTGTTTTTTCTGTGGAGATGCCTCGCATATTATTTCTGTTTGTCCTAAACGAGAGAAGCGCTTTGCACACACGTTTTCTGTTGGTGGTGTTCAACCTAAGTTTCTTCTGGCAATTACTCTGATCTGCTCCCTGTCCACATTTTCCGCCAAGGCTTTTGTGGATTCGGGGGCAGCGCTAAACCTAATGGACTTGGATTTTGCTAAACGTTGTGGATTTCCGATGACACCTCTGCAGACGCCTATCCCTTTGAGGGGGATTGATGCTACTCCTTTGGCTTAAAATACACCTCAGTTTTGGACCCAGGTGGTCATGCGTGTCGCCCCAGACCATCAAGAAAATTGCAGATTTTTGGTGTTGCATGGTCTGCATGATGCCGTTGTTCTGGGGTTTCCCTGGTTGCAAATTCATAATCCAGTTTTGGATTGGAAATCTGTGTCTGTGGTGAGTTGGGGTTGTCGGTGTGCCTTTAGTGAGGCTCCGGTTTTTTCCACCTCTCCTCAGTCGCATGATGTTCCTGACTATTTGGCGGACTTTTATGATGTATTTAGTGAGAAGGAGTCTGCGTCCTTGCCTCCTCATAGGAGTTATGACTGTGCAATTGAACTAAGCCCGGGGTGTAAATTTCCCAAGGGTCGGCTCTTCAATTTATCTGTACCCGAGCACGAGGCTATGTGGTCCTATATTAAGGAGGCGTTGGAGAAGGGTCATATTAGACCATCCTCTTCACCCTTAGGTGCCGGTTTTTTTTTTGTGGACAAAAAGGATGGTTCTTTAAGGCCTTGTATTGATTATCGTGCCCTCAATAAAATTACTATTAAATATCAGAATCCATTACCCCTGATTTCGGATCTATTCTCTAGAGTTAGAGGTGCTTGCTGGTTTACCAAGCTTGACCTCAGGGGGGCGTATAATCTTATCCGCATTAGGCAGGGGGATGAATGGAAGACGGCGTTTAATACTCCGGAGGGACATTTTGAGTACCTGGTGATGCCTTTTGGGCTCACTAATGCCCCTTCTGTCTTCCAGTGCTTCATGAACGATATTTTCCGAGACTTTGTCGATAAATTTTTGATTATCTATCTGGATGATATTTTGATCTTCTCCAAGGATTGGGATTCTCATGTGGAACATATTCGGACTGTGTTCCGGATCTTGAGGGAGAATTCCCTGTATGTCAAAGGATCGAAATGCCTTTTTGGAGTACAGAGGATTTCATTTTTGGGATTTATTTTGTCTCCGTCAACTATTGAAATGGACCCGGCCAAGGTACAGGCCATTTATGATTGGGTTCAGCCCACTTCTTTGAAGTCCCTCCAGAAGTTTTTGGGTTTTGCTAATTTTTATCGGAAATTTATAGCAAAATTTTCTAGTATTGCCAAGCCATTGACTGATCTGACTAAGAAGGGTGCTGATGTGTTGAATTGGTCTCCGGAGGCTGTTGCTTCCTTTCAGGAGCTGAAGCGAAGATTTACGGTACCTCCGCCCCGGTTTTGCGGCAACCTGATGTCTCACTCCCGTTCCAGGTAGAGGTGGATGCTTCTGAGATTGGTGCAGGAGCTGTTTTGTCCCAAAAGGATCCTGTAACATCTAAAATGAATCCCTGTGCTTTCTTTTCCCGAAAGTTCTCTCCATCTGAACGTAACTATGATGTGGGGAATCGGGAACTGTTGGCCATGAAATGGGCATTTGAGGAGTAGAGACATTGGTTGGAGGGAGCTAAACATCAAGTTGTGGTCCTCACTGACCACAAGAATTTGATTTACCTAGAGTCGGCTAAACGCTTGAACCCTAGACAGGCTAGGTGGGCCTTGTTTTTTACACGTTTTGATTTTGTGGTCTCTTTTCTTCCTGGAACTAAGAATGTCAAGGCAGACGCCCTCTCTAGGAGTTTCTTTGTTGATTCTCCTGTGGTGACCAAGCCTGCTACCATCTTAGGCGAAGGGGTAGTTCTTTCTGCCATCTCGCCCGATTTGAGACTTGCTCTGCAAGAGTTCCAGGAGGACAAACCTGAGCATTGTCCCAGTGGAAAGTTGTATGTTCCTGACCAGTGGAAGAAGAGAGTGATGTCTGAAGTTCATTGCTCTGCATTGGCTGGTCATCCAGGTATTTTTGGTACTAGAGATCTGGTGAGTCGCTCTTTTTGGTGGCCCACCCTTGTCTCATGATGTCAGGAATTTTGTGCAGTCCTGTGGGACTTGCTCCCGGTCTAAATCTTGTTCTCGCTCTAGTGGGTTGTTGATGCCTTTGCCGGTCCCCAGGAGTCCATGGACCCATATTTTAATGGATTTCATCTCTGATATGCCGGTCTCTCAAAGAATGACTGTTATTTGGGTGATTTGTGATAGGTTCTCTAAGATGGTTCATCTTGTACCACTCCCTAAGTTGCCATCTTCCTCTGAGTTGGTGCCCCTGTTTTTGCAACAGGTGGTTCACTTACACGGGATTCCTGAGAACATTGTATCTGACAGAGGAGTACAGTTTGTGTCTAGATTTTGGAGGACTTTCTGTTCCAAGCTGGGAATTCAGTTGTCCTTCTCCTCTGCTTTTCACCCTCAGACCAATGGGCAGACAGAGAGAACAAACCAGACCTTGGAGTCGTATTTGAGATGTTTTATTTCCGCTGATCAGGATGATTGGGTTTCATTTTTGCCCTTGGCCGAATTTGCTTTAAATAATAGAGCTAGTTCTGCCACTTTGATGTCACCTTTTTTTTGTAACTTTGGGTTTCATCATCGATTTTCTTCAGGGCAGGTGGAGCCTTCTGCATGCCCAGGTGTTGACACTGTGGTGGAGAGAATGCACCAGATCTGGGACCAAGTGGTGGATAAGTTATCTCTCTCCCAGGAAAAGGCCCAGCGGTTTTCCAATCGACATAGGACCATTGGTCCCCAGTTTAAGATTGGTGATATGGTGTGGTTATCATCAAAAAATATTGCTATGAAGGTGGCTTCTCCTAAGTTTCAGCCCAGATTTATTGGACCTTACAAGATTTTGGAGATTATTAATCCGGTCTCTTTTCGTTTGGCTCTTCCTGTCACATTTAAAATCCATAATGTGTTTTATAAGTCCTTGTTGAAGAGGTTTGTTGAACCAGTTGTTCCTGGGGTGGCACCTCCAGACCCTGTATTGGTTGAAGGTAACATGGAATATGAGGTAGAGAAAATACTGGATTCCCGTCTGGCTAGACGGAGACGCCAGTATTTGGTTAAGTGGAAGGGTTATGGTCAGGAGGATAATTCCTGGGTCTCTGCCTCTGATATTCATGCCAAAAGATTGGTGCGTGCCTTTCATCGGGCTCACCCTGATCGCCCTGGTGGCGTGGTTGAGGGTTCGGTGACCCCTCCTCAAGGGGGAGGTACTGTTGTGAGTTCATTTTCCCCTTCGTCACCGAGGTCTGGTGAACTCCCTATTCTGGTAAAGGAAGGTAATGAGCCTGATTATCAGGCACCTGAGCCTAATGAGGATGACTGGCTGAGTGGAGTCATGGACTGGATATAAGGCTGCCGACGCCCTTCTGCCCTGCGGGTGATTTCTCTGTGGACTTCTAGGACACCAGTCTGATTCCTGCTCCTCTAAAGCTAAGTTTTCTGCTTTGCCTGTTAGCATTTGTGTTTTGTTTTTGTTTTCCTTGCTTTTCTGGATTCTGCCATTCCCTGCTGGGGTGAGCTGAATCTCCTTTTGCCGGTTGCTCTGTCTCCAGAATATTCCTGAGTACTGACATAGCTTTTTTGAAGCCTAGCGTCTTCAGGGCCTTTTTCACTGTCAGTCTGTTGGCTCTGATTTTCATAGGGTTTTTCACGGATTGCAGACAGCAGCCTTCCTATCCTTTCCTATCTAGTTAGCTTGGGCCCCGTCTTTGCTCAGTCTATCTTTCTGTCTGTGTTAGTGTTTTCATCTTGCTTCACCGTCATTATATGTTGGGGGCTGCCTATTGCTTTGGGGTCTGCTCTGGGGCAGTTTAGATTTCCCCTTTCTTTATGCCTATTTAATTCTCCGGCTGTGATCGAGGGGTCTAGGGCATCGTAGGAACCCCCCACGGCTACTGTTAGTTGTTGTGGATAGGATCAGGGGTCTGCAATCCGATAGTTGCCAACCTCTCTGGTTTTCTGGACTTAGCTAGCATTTCTGTTTTTGCCTCCTACGGTGACTCAATCATAACAGGGGGCATTCTGTACACGATTTTTAAACGTTTTCACGCCGAAAATCACGGCAAAAACGCTTAAAAATTGCTACGTGGGCACACAGCCTTAAAGTGCTGGTAAGGCATCGTTGAAAAATACCTGGTCCCACCAGTCTGTGTAGGCAACTGTGCTGTGTTACGTTACAAACCTTTCTATCAACAACTCTTGGGTTCTAATTTCTCTGGCGGTTACCCTTGTGAAAATAAAAAATTGGAGGCTAAAAAAATCATTTTTATGTAAAAAAAAATATTTTTTATTTTCACGGCTCTGCGTTATAAACTTTAGTGAAACACTTGGGGGTTCAAAGTTCTCACAGCATATCTAGATAATTTCACTGGGAGGTCTAGTTTACAAAATGGGGTCACTTGTGGGGGGTTTCTACTGTTTAGGCACATCAGGGTCTCTGCAAACGCAACATTACACCCGCAGACCATTCCATCAAAGTCTGCATTCCAAAAAGGCGACCCTTCCCTTACGAGCTCTGCCATGCGCCCAAACAGTGGTTCCCCCTGACATATGGGGTATCAGCGTACTCAGGACAAATTGCACAACAACTTTTGGGGTACAATTTCTCCAGATACCATATCTAGATAAGTTCCTTGGGTGGTCTAGTTTCCAAAATGGGGTCACTTGTGGGGTGTTTCCACTGTTTAGGCACATCAGGGGCTCTCCAAATGTGACATGGCGTCCGATCTCAATTCCAGCCAATTCTACATTGAAAAACTCAAACGGTGATCCTTTCCTTCCGAGCTCTGTCATGTGCCCAATCAGTGGTTTACCCCAACATATGGGGTATCAGCGTATTCAGGAGAAATTGCACAACAAATTTTGTGGTTCATTTTCTCTTTTTACATTTGTGAAAATAAAAAAAAACTGGTTCTGATGTAAAATGTTTGTGAAAAAAAGTTAAATGTTCCTACCACATTCCATTAATTCCTGTGAAGCACGTAAAGGGTTAATTAACTTATTGTATGTGGTTTTGAGTACCTTGAGGGGTGCAGTTTTTACAATGGTGTCACTTTTGGGTATTTTCTGTCATGTACACCCCTCAAACTGACTTCAAATGTGAGGTGGTCCCCAAGAAAATTTTTTTTGTAAATTTTGTTGTAAAAATGAAAAATCGCTGGTCAACTTTTAACCCTTACAATTGTGGCCAAAAGTATTGACACCCCTTCAATTCTGTCAGATAATACTCAGTTTCTTCCTGAAAATGATTGCAAACACAAATTCTTTGGTATTATTATCTTCATTTAATTTGTCTTAAATGAAAAAACACAAAAATAATTGTCCTAAAGCCAAATTGGACATAATTCCACACCAAACATAAAAAGAGGGTGGACAAAAGTATTGGCACTGTTTGAAAAATCATGTGATGCTTCTCTAATTTGTGCAATTAACAGCACCTGTAACTTACCTGTGGCACCTAACAGGTGTTGGCAATAACTAAATCACACTTGTAGCCAGTTGACATGGATTAAAGTTGACTCAACCTCTGTCCTGTGTCCTTGTGTGTACCACATTGAGCATGGAGAAAAGAAAGAAGACCAAAGAACTGTCTGAGGACTTGAGAAACCAAGGACCAGGACAATGACCCAAAACACACTTCAAAAAGCACTAGAAAATAGTTTGAGAGAAAGCACTGGACACTTCTAAGGTGGCCAGAAATGAGTCCAGACCTGTATCCCACAGAACACATGTGGAGAGATCTAAAAATGGCAGTTAGGAGAAGGCACCCTTCAAATATCAGGGACCTGGAGCAGTTTGCCAAAGAAGAATGGTCTAAAATTCCAGCAGAGCATTGTAAGAACCTCATTGATGGTTACCGGAAGCAGTTGGTCGCAGTTATTTTGGCTAAAAGTTGTGCAACCAAGTATTAGGCTGCCCATTTTTGGAGTTTTGTGTGAAATGATCAATGTTTTGCTTTTTGCTTCATTCTCTTTTGTGTTTTTTCATTTAAGACAAATTAAATGAAGATAATAACACCAAAGAATTTGTGTTTGTAATCATTTTCAGGAAGAAACCGAGTATTATCTGACAGAATTGCAGGGGTGTCAATACTTTTGGCCACAACTGTATAACTTCCAAACAAAAAAAATTGTTTCCAAAATTGTACTAATGTAAAGTAGACATGTGGGAAATGTTATGTATTAACTATTTTGTGTGACATATCTGTCTGATTTAAGGGCATAAAAATTTAAGTTTGAAAATTGTGACATTTTTAAAATTTTCGCCATATTTCCATTTTTTTTTCATAAATAAACTCAAGTCATATTAAAGAAATTTTACCACTAACATGAAGTACTATATCTCACGAAAAAAAACAACCTCAGAATCAGACTCCGTTAAAGCGTTTCAGAGTTATAACCCCATAAAGTGACAGTGATCAGAATTGTAAAAATTGGCCTAGTCATTAAGTAGCAAATTGGCTCCATCACTAAGGGGTTAATTATTTTTATATTTTGATAGACCGGGCATTTCTGAACAGACTGACCTGCAGGGGGGACTTCATCTCATTTCCTTACAGATTCACAGTTGTAAGTTCTGAGCAAGGGCTTGACCTTCTCTCCCACTAACCGATTTAATTATTTCACAGCCCTGAAGGATCTACATCTCTTCTCCCGCAAATTGATTCTTAAAATGCTCCATACCAAAAAAGATACTTTTGAAGCCATGAGTGAGATTGAGAGGGACACACTTCGTCACTTGGAGGATCTACTTGAGGAACAAAATACTCCACATACAAGGAAGTTCCCTTCTTTTGCTTTGCCCAGATCTACCAGGATCCCCTCCTTGTCCTTATGCCCGGCAGTAGAAATGTTCACAAAGCTGGTGAGTGAGGATCTTAAAAACTCTTCTCGAGGTGTACTTATGATATCTGACTTTTGCACAGCGTCAAGCTATTACACAATTGCAATCTTTGAAAGACGTGTTTAAACCTGCGGACAAGGGGAGGAATGTGGTTGTCTGTCCAAATGAGAAGTACGAGCGGGAGGCTTTCCGCCAACTTAAAGATCCTAATACATACCTCAAGTTGTCTTCCAATCCCATGGCTTCCTATTTGCGGGAGCTGCAACAGATCCTGATCAGGGCTTTTGAAGGGAATGTTATCACTAAGGGTGTTTTTGACGGTTTCATGGTCAAGTTCCCCAGAACTCCAACATTCTACTTGTTACCCAAGGACCACAAGGATGCCTTTGACTCTCCAGGGCATCTTATTGTGTCGGGGATTGGTGGTAATTGCGATCCTGTTTGTCAATTCATTGACTTTTATCTCAAATCTTTTTACCTTCCTATGTACGAGACACTACGGACATCCTGACGCGGGTCGATGGCATCCTTGTGGACCCCAATACTCTCGTCACTATTGATGTGGAGAGTTTATATACGTGTATTGATCATTCCCAGGGTCTGGATGCTGTCCATCTCTTCCTGGAGGCCTCCGACCTGGACAGCCCTTTATGTGAGCTAATCTGAGCTGGCGGACTATATCCTTACCCACAATTTCTTTGTCATCAAGGACAACTTTTACTTGCAGAGGTGTGGCACAGCCATGGGCGCGGCCTATGCGCCCTTGTACGTCAATCTCTTCCTTGGCGCCTGGGAGAGATTCATTTTTGGTGACGTGGGCCCACTGGCCGCTTCCCATGTGTTGTGCTGGTATCGCTATATTGATGATATCTTCTTTTTGTGGGATGGAGCGGTCCAGCAGTAAGAGGACTTCATGAAAACTCTCAATAATAATGCCTTTCAATATTTGACTTACTCATATTTTTGATGACAAGGTAGTTGACTTTCTGGACGTCCGCCTGGAGGTTGATGCTGACCGGCGCATCCAGATGGACATTTCCAGGAAACCTACTTCCGTCAACTCCTTACTTCATGCTTCTTCAGCTCATGACCCAGCCACTATTAGGGCTGTCCCGGTCATGCAGTTCCTCAGGATGTGACATATATATGCTCTTCCGATACCAAATTTTAATCACCGGCAACGGATTTAAAAAATCGATTTATGGCTCGGGGTTATAGCCGCAGATCTATTAAATTTGGGTTGATCATGCTAGAAAGACTCTGCACAATGATTTGTTACATCCAGCTAAAAAATATATTGTAGGTGGCGATAGATCTATTCGGTTCATCTCCACCTACAACCATGAATGGAACAATATACGCATCATTCTGAGAAAACATTGGTCTGTTCTTGGGAAGGAGCCCTCCCTGACGGCTGTCTTGGGCAGTTCTCCCCTTATGACTCCTAAGAGATGCAAGAATCTTAATGATTTACTGGAGCCACTACATCCCAGCTCCTAACAATCCTTTTGGTACGAGTGGTCCTTGTCCTGGGTCCTTCCCATGTGGTCACTGTCTTGCCTGCGCCAATGTCCTGCGTTGCTCCAACTTTGTCTCCACTGACGGCTCTAAAGAATTTCAGATAAGACAGCGTATAACCTGTGGCACCATGAACGTGATATATTACGCTACATGTCCATGCCCCAGGGTATACGTTGGCTTCACTACCCGAGAACTCAGAGTTTGTGTGCGGGACATTGGCGCGGCCAAGACAGTACCAGACATTTCTGACCTGAAAACGACCCCCCGCCATTTTATATCACATCACAATTGTGATGGAAGGTTGCTTCGGATTAGGGGAATTGATGCCCTTCATATGGGCATTAGGGGAGGCGACAATAAAAAACTCCTGGCACAAATTGAAACCAGGTGGATTGTCCTGCTGGACACTATGACTCCGAGGGGTCTTAACAAATCTTTGAGTTTTGTACCTTACCTTTAAAGTCCCTTTAATTTTAGATTTCTTTGTCTCCTGTTCCAATCATTTTAATCCCTCCCTTTTCCTGATCCCCCATTTTTCTTTTGTTGCTGGATTTGTCTTTGTTTTTATTCTTGTTTTAAAATAGCTTTATGTCTAATGCTTTTTGCTCTTTCATTACCAGTAACTTTCTGATTTTGGTTTCTGTTATGGTCTTCATCTGCTCTCTGTGGATCTGTGAAAATGAATTTGAATGATTTTTCTAATCATCATGGATCACTGCCACGCAATATGGACAAGAATTTGCCATCATTCTATTCATCATGGATGACAGCTGCACAAATCGAATGGTTCTCTATGCACCTGATTTTTTAATCTGCGTAATATTGTATATCAAAGTTGCCCTTATTTTATATGGGCGCAAAGGAATATTTATTACACTGTATATTATTATTTTTTGCGGTGTATCTTTTGTATGTGCGGCCATTATATTCATATTTCTGTGTCCTCCTCATTGTGGACATACGCGTCGCGTTGTTGATGGCCGGCTCCCTGTCTGTGGTTGGGCGTCTTAGTGCTCCGTGCGCCCGCTCTGGGGAATTTCCAGAAGAGTGGCAGACAATGCGGGTGGTTAGACCACCCGCATTGTCTGCCACTCTTCAGTGCCTGCTGTTATAGCTCCATGGCCTAGGTAATATGTTTTTACTTCATATGTAATACTGCATCTTGTCATGTTTACCTCTGTTCAAATTGAAGCTTTGACGTGGTCATAGTTACGGTAGTAAAAGATGCCTTTGGTACTCTGTCACAGTATTAATTCTTTGTACCATGTCAAAACTATTTGCTTACCTACAAGAGCAATATCTTAAAGTGAATATTGTATTTGCATTGTTTTCTATGGAAATAATTCCTGCTTTATTTGGAGCTACCTATATGCACATATATTTATGTCTTGTTTCCCTTATTTTACCTATTTATCAATAAAAATTACATTTTAATTTGATATTTTGATTCTCTTCGCTCAGCCTGCTGTTTAATTACAGCTTGGCTGCCTGTGATTCTATTATTCTGAAGTGCCATCTTGTATAGTATATAGGACAGTTTTTTTATGTAATTTTATATTTGTTGCCTGTTATGCAAGAAGAGCAAAGGCAAATAAGGGCACAAGTTTTTCGATAACACCTCAGAGTTATGACAAACTTGTGCGCAAATTTGCCCTTGCAGCCTAATGGGCTCCAGCACCCCAGCACTTATACTTAGCAAAGGCAGAATTTTGTTCGAGAGTTAGAAGGGATGTTACATTTTTCCATTTTATGTTGTTTACAAAAACTCCCCCACAAGCCACATGAGATGAGTGCTCCCAGTACAAAAAGAGAAAATGACAACAGAAAGCCAAAACCAGGATTTTCTTTTCCTTCTTTATCCTAGTTATTGCTCACAGCTGTGAGTTAGTGTAGGAAGGTTGGAAAAACTACAAGATGTGCTAGTAAGATTTTGTTTATCCATGACATCTTGGAAAATAAAGCTCTAGTGGATTTTTCAGTGAAACCATATGCTTGCTATATAGATTGCCACAAAGTTCTGTTTTATCTTAATCATGGCTTCCATGCAAAATTAATACAGCATCATATTTTGTGTGTATTCTTTTCCAATGACCTGCACATCTTACAAAGTTGTTTTCTTGGCAGTAGCAATTGTTTATCACTAAAGTGGCTTGATTTCTTACAAGACCCATTTAAACAGGTTTTTCAAGATTTAGTTTTATTTGCCCATAAGAATGTAGAAAATAATAACCCAATAATGGCAATCCAGTAGTCCAATGCCGCCAATAGCTTGTGCAAACAAGCATAGAAATCAGGTGTGTGCGATTTTCTTTAGCAGATAGCACACTGACTGTTATGCAATGAGGCTGTGCAGAGAAAGATTTTTTTTTTCTCAAACCGATTAGGTGTGAGAAAAAACTTGTATCATGCTGTGATTTGACTCTGTAATTGAATGAAATTCACCCATTCAAGTGTATGGGTGCGAGTAAAAATATCGGATTACCACAGTATAGCATTCAATATTTACGGTTACATTACAATTCTGTAACATAGGCAACTGTAAATGATTAATAGCTGCTGAGAGAAAATACTGACAGCACACGGATGTCAAGTGAGCAGAAAACTGTCCCACTTTTCTGATGAAAATAACAGATACCGTACTTACATATGATACACAGGTACAGCAGAGAAATATAGGTGTAGTATAATGCCAAAGATTTCACTTACTTCTTACATTACATGAGTGGTATCGATTGTAAATTCTACAAAAGCTCAGAAACAGGCAACTCCTCGAAGTGTAGAGTGCAAGCCCTGAGGGGACTCAAAAGTCTGCTGTCACACATCAGTGACATGTCCTGCTATCAACCTGAGTTGTAAGATAAGTAGTACAGCATGCTGTGTGTGCTGCTCCTGGGGAAAATGGCTCCTGTCCTTCTATCGGCTCCTTCTCTTGTGGGCAGTCACAGCACAGGAGAGGGCAGGGAGCTGTCTGCTGGGACAGTGAGGCTGGGAGCAGGAGAATCTGCAGCTGATAGTGTGGAATATCTCATTCAATCCAGCATAAAGCAGTGTGTGTATCTCCTGTGTGCAGGTCCTCAACCAGTCTCTACATCCGAAGCTTTACTGAAAATGCTATAATAATAACAACATAACACATTATCATCACTGTCCCCGATGGGGTTCACAATCTAGATTCCCTATCAGTATGTTTTTGGAGTGTGGGAGGAAACCGGAGTACCCAGAGGAAACCCACGCAAACACGGGGAGAACATACAAACTCCTTGCAGATGTTGTCCTTGGTGGGATTTAAACCCAGGACTCCAGCGCTGCAAGGCTGCAGTGCTATCCACTGAGCCGCCCTATTATCAGAGAAGCTTCTGCTGTAGATGCTAGGGGCCCCCAAGGGAGTGGGATCCCTAGGCAGTTGCCTAGTCTATCTTGCCCTAATGCTGGTCCTGCCTCCTGGGTCATTGGGTCCAAACCCCTGCTCAAAGCAGGATTCACTAAATCATCCCAGACAGATGTCTGTCCAGCCTCTGTTTGAAGACTTCCATGGAAGGCGAACTCACCACCTCTCTTGGCAGCCTGTTCCACTCATTGATCACCCTGTTAAAAAAGTTTTTTTCTAATATATAATCTGTGTCTCCTCCTTCAGTTTCATCCCATTGCTTCTAGTCTTTCCTTGTGCAAATGAGAATAAAGATGATCCTTCTACAATGTGACAGCCCTTGAGATATTTGTAGACAGCTATTAAGTCTGTTCTCAGTCTTCTTTTCTGCAAGCTAAACATTCCCAAATCCTATAACCGTTCCTCATAGGAGATGATTTGCAGACTGATCACCATTCTAGCTGCTCTTCTCTGAACTTGTTCCAGTTTGCTGATGTCTTTTTTAAAATGTGGTGCCCAAAACTGGACACATTATTCCAGATGAGGTTTGACCAAAGAGGAGTAGAGGGGGATAATGAATTCACGTGAACTTGACTGTATGCTTCTTTTAATGCTTCCCAGAATTGTATTTGCTTTTTCAGCCGCTGCATCACACTGTTGACTCATGTTCAGTCTGTGATCTATTAGTATAACCAAGACTTTTTCACATGTGCTGTTGCTTAGCCCTATTTCTTCCATTCTGTGTATACTTTTTTTCAGTTTTATTGCCCAGATGTAGTACTTTGCATTTTCCTTGTTAAAAACTATTCTGTTAGTTGCTGCCCACTGCTCCAGTTTATTAATATCTTTTTGAATGCTCTCTATCTTCTCTAGAATTAGTTATCCCTCCTAGCTTTGTGTCATCAGCAAATTTAATCAGTGTACCCTCAATTCCTTAATCTAAATCATTGATAAAGATGTTGAACAATACAGGGCCCAGGACATAACCCTGTTGTACCTCACTTAAGACATTCTTCTAACTGTATGTGCAGCCATTTACGATCACTCTTTGGGTCCGATCACTTAGCCAGTTATGAATCCACCTAACAGTTGCCTTGTCCATTCCATACTTAGTCATTTTTTCAATAAGATTGGTGTGAGATACTTTGTTAAATGCTTTGCTGAAGTCAAGATATACTATATCTACAGTATTTCCCTGATCCACCCAGTAAGTGATTCTGTCATAGAAGAAAATTAAGTTTGTCTGACATGACTTATTAGTTACAAACCCATGCTGACTCTGGTTAATCACTTAATTCTTATCCAGGTACTTACATACAGTACATGTTGTTTAATAATTTGTTCAAAGATCGTTAATGGTGGGGTGTGGCGATGTAGTGGAGCCGGACAGATTTGTGGCTCCGGTGGGTCGGGCTCTGGAGGGACACCGGCGTGAATGCAGGGCCTGGGTTAGGTGGCGGCCATCTTTTGCTGTGCGCTCCGACAGGAAGGAGGCACAGGGCTGAAGATCCCAGTCTCGGGGGAGCCGCTGGAGCAGTGCAACCACCCACTGGAGGTACAGAAAGGGGAGACACAGTGAGAGCTCTGGAAAATGAGCCCCGCACTCCCTCACTGACATTTTAGCTGCCCCTGGTGCTTGTGCCCCCCCGCCATCTTAGGAATCTAGGATCTCTTGCTACTGCCCCCATACAGGCGCTGTGTCACAACAACCAAGTCTGATTCACAGGACTTATATGAAACTTTTAACCTGCTGCAGCACTCAACATTTCACTTAATTAAAATAATTGTAGCCACCTGTACTCCTTCACATTACGGAGTCGAGCAAGTATATATATATATATATATATATATATATATACACACAGTGTATATATATATATATATATATATATATACACTCCTTTGCAACAGTGCTTCTGCTCCTGGAAGAGGGGACTTTATCCTTATATGGTCACTGAACTTGCCACACTTCATTATTGTTAACCATGAATCGCTCAAGGGGGTCAGAAGTGGCAGACAAGCTAAAAGAATTTGCAAGGATTGATCCATCTGATAATGTACGCTCTCTCAGGAATAATCCTAAGGCTGGAAATCAGCGTGAAAGCCATATTTCTAATAATCCGAGCAGCTAATGGAGGCCATTTCCCTGACTAGAACATCTCTGACCGGGGAAATAGAAGATGTGCACTTTGAGGTGGGGCGGCTCAGGCAGGACATGCAGGCCGTGAGGGGGCACATTACAGAGGTGAAATCAAGGGTGTCCCGCCTGGAGGATAATCTTCCACCTATGGAGGCCAAACTAACAAAAATTTCTGACACTATAAATGCCTGGAGACAGACGGCGGATGATCTAGATAATAGAATGCGCCGAAACAATATTCGAGTCATTGGGTTGCTGGAGTGCTCTGAAGGCCAGCAACCTGAGCAATTCCTTAAAAGCTGGCTTAAGCACACTCTAGGAGATGAATTCTCCTCTACATTTTCTGTGGAGAGGGCTCATCGGGTCCCTACGAAACCAGTTCCTCTGGGCGGTCCACCTAGACCCTTCCCAGGCGAGGCTCCTGTAGTGCGTCTCCACAAATAGTTCTAAGTTTCTATGTTTGTTATTGTAAGAACATTAAGGTTTGTCTGTGGTAGCTTTATCTAAATCCATTGTGGCTTTTATATTCTAAGGGTCTATGACCCATTGTCTGATGATTCCATGATATCTCAGTTTCATCCAATCTTGAAAGCTGGCCACTGAAAGGGCTGGATGAAACTAGTGGTTACTCATTAGTGTAATTTATTATATAAGGCCAGAGAAACATGACTTAACGCCCCTTTACATTTAGCGACGCACCAGCGATCCGACCAGCGATCCGACCTGGTCAAGATCGCTGGTGCATCGCTAAATGATCGCTAGTGAGCTGTCACACAGGCAGACCTCACAGCGATGCAGCAGCGACGCAGCGCACGATACTCACCTTTCACACACAGCGATCCTGACGTCCTCTCGCCCGCCTCCACGCGTCGCTCGTCGGCGCCAGCAGGAAGCCCAGCAGGAAGCTGACGACGAGAAAAGGAGCCGGACATTCTCGCGCGATCAGCGATGGACAGTGGGGGAGCCAGTCGGAGGTAAGTATCACACATAGCGATATCGCTAGCGATATCGCTATAACGTCACAAAATCGGTGACGTTATAGCGATATCGCTAGCGATATCGCTATTTGTAAAACCCCCTTTAGACAGAAGCAACAACCCTGTACACCTGTACACATGTACAGTGTTGTGAAGCCTGCATAATTGGGGACGCCCATGCAGTGCTGTGAATCTTCCAGGGGCTCTCTGTCTTGGTGAATGCTTCTCTGATATTCCAGACGGATGTTTAAAAGCCTCTTGGTGATTGATGATGTGAGTATACTGTATATACAGTGGGGCAAAAAAGTATTTAGTCAGTCAGCAATAGTGCAAGTTCCACCACTTAAAAAGATGAGAGGCGTCTGTAATTTACATCATAGGTAGACCTCAACTATGGTAGACAAACTGAGAAAAAAAAATCCAGAAAATCACATTATCTGTTTTTTTTTCCTTTTATTTGCATATTATGGTGGAAAATAAGTATTTGGTCAGAAACAAAATTTCATCTCAATACTTTGTGATATATCCTTTGTTGGCAATGACAGAGGTCAAACGTTTTCTGTCAGGCTGTGTGCACACGCTGCGGATTAGGTGCGGATTCATCCGCGCGGATTTTGTAAAATCCGCAGGTGAAACCGCAGGTCAAAAGACCTGCGGTTTTACCTGCGGATTGCTCTGCGGTTTTGCCCTGCGGTTTTTCATCTCCTCAATAGAGGAGATGGCAAACCGCAGGAGAATCCGCAGAAAGAATTGACATGTCAATTCTTTCTGCGGATTGAAAACCGCAGATAATCCGCGCGGAAAATTCCGCACCGTCTGCACTGCGGTTTTTGATTCCCATAGGGAATCATAGTACTGTACACTGCAGCAAAAACTGCTGCGGGTCCGCAGCGGCCAAAACCGCTGCGGAACCGCAGCAAAATCCGCAGCGTGTGCACACAGCCTAAGTCTTCACAAGGTTGCCACACACTGTTGTTGGTATGTTGGCCCATTCCTCCATGCAGATCTCCTCTAGAGCAGTGATGTTTTTGGCTTTTCGCTTGGCAACACGGACTTTCAACTCCCTCCAAAGGTTTTCTATAGGGTTGAGATCTGGAGACTGGCTAGGCCACTCCAGGACCTTGAAATGCTTCTTACGAAGCCACTCCTTCGTTGCCCTGGCGGTGTGCTTTGGATCATTGTCATGTTGAAAGACCCAGCCACGTTTCATCATCAATGCCCTTGCTGATGGAAGGAGGTTTGCATTCAAAATCTCACGATACATGGCCCCATTCATTCTTTCATGTACCCGGATCAGTCGTCCTGGCCCCTTTGCAGAGAAACAGCCCCAAAGCATGATGTTTCCACCACCATGCTTTACAGTAGGTATGGTGTTTGATGGATGCAACTCAGTATTCTTTTTCCTCCAAACACGACAAGTTGTGTTTCTACCAAACAGTTCCAGTTTGGTTTCATCAGACCATAGGACATTCTCCCAAAACTCCTCTGGATCATCCAAATGCTCTCTAGCAAACTTCAGACGGGCCCGGACATGTACAGGCTTAAGCAGTGGGACACGTCTGGCACTGCAGGATCTGAGTCCATGGTGGCGTAGTGTGTTACTTATGGTAGGCCTTGTTACATTGGTCCCAGCTCTCTGCAGTTCATTCACTAGGTCCCCCCGCGTGGTTCTGGGATTTTTGCTCACCGTTCTTGTGATCATTCTGACCCCACGGGGTGGGATTTTGCGTGGAGCACCAGATCGAGGGAGATTATCAGTGGTCTTGTATGTCTTCCATTTTCTAATTATTGCTCCCACAGTTGATTTCTTCACTCCAAGCTGGTTGGCTATTGCAGATTCAGTCTTCCCAGCCTGGTGCAGGGCTACAATTTTGTTTCTGGTGTCCTTTGACAGCTCTTTGGTCTTCACCATAGTGGAGTTTGGAGTCAGACTGTTTGAGGGTGTGCACAGGTGTCTTTTAATACTGATAACAAGTTTAAACAGGTGCCATTACTACAGGTAATGAGTGGAGGAAAGAGGAGACTCTTAAAGAAGAAGTTACAGGTCTGTGAGAGCCAGAAATCTTGATTGCTTGTTTCTGACCAAATACTTATTTTCCACCATAATATGCAAATAAAAGGAAAAAAAAAACAGACAATGTGATTTTCTGGATTTTTTTTTCTCAGTTTGTCTCCCATAGTTGAGGTCTACCTATGATGTAAATTACAGACGCCTATCATCTTTTTAAGTGGTGGAACTTGCACTATTGCTGACTGACTAAATACTTTTTTGCCTCACTGTAGTTAACCTTTATATATATTTAATCATTATATGTATTCAATCTTTATATGTATTTAACCTTTGTATCTTAAAATATACAAAAGTGTACGCAATCATACTATCTAATCATACCATTTCTTTAATTTTGTACTGTGAAATAAAATTGCGTTATATCGCAAGCAGTAGCCTTCTTTAAAGCCGTATCCGAACCTTAGTGTTAAAAACTTGGCAATACAGCTCCTTAATTGCAAGGACAAAGATGCTATATTACGTATGGTGCAGCAAAAAAGCCCTATCAAATTTAACAACGCCATGATTTTGATGTTCCCTGATTTCTCCATGGAACTCCAGAAGCAGAGGGCCCAATTCACAGAGATCAAGAAATAGTTTAGAGAAAATAATGTTCTATACGCCATGATTTATCCAGCTCGACTCCGAATTGTCCATGAAGGTTCTTCCGTATTTTTTACAGATCCGGCAGAGGCATCTGAGTGGCTACGGTCCCATATGGGATCTCGTGAACAGAAGTCCTGATATGTGTGCGGTCACATGGAATTCTTTTACTAAATATAAGATCGGAGCTCTCTCCACTAGTGTCCAACTCAACAACAATACCGGATGCTGTTTTCAGTGAAGGTATCCACTTGTTTAACTCACAATAGGAGCACAGAACTTTGCTCCTTTATTTTTGAACTCTTCTCTGTTTTTTCTTCTTTTGTATTAAATCTGTTTGATGTTAGTTATGTAGAAGCAACTGTCAAGAATCACTACATGATGCCTGTAAATGCAGCCATTATGAAAAGTATATCATATCTAGATGAGGTGACATGGGTTCTGATATTATATGTATGACCTGGAATGTGAGGGGTCTTAAGTCCTCTCGTAAAAGAATCAAGGTATTTTCCCAAATTAGACGATACCATCCTCATATTGTAGCCCAGGTTGAGACACACTTAACCAGAGATTCTGCTCGGTATATACAAAAGCCATGGGTACAATGGTTCACTCATGCATTCCATACTAGCTATTCAAGGGGGGTTTCAATCCTGATTCACAGAGACGTCAGATAGGAGGTCAGAGAGGCTTGGAGGGACCCTGAAGGTCGTTTCATATTTGTACACGCATTGATAAACTCTAGAGGATATGTGATACTGTGTATTTATAATCCTCCCCCAGCTAATGTGTCAATTCTTCAAAAGGCATTGAGTTTTGCCCTAAATTACCCAGATGCACGTTATATGTATGGGTGACTTTAAACTGGTTATGGACAATGGCCTTGACAGAATTAGATTGGATGGTGGGATTTCCGGGGCGACCCCTTCTTCATCTTCATCTCAATTGGCACTGTTCATGGAGGGTAGTGGCTGGCGTGATCCGTGGAGGGTGCGCCACCCCACGATGCAGGAATACACTTGTCACTCGTCTACTAAATGCACATTATCTCGTATAGATTACATATTTGTTTCCAGCAGTTTAGCGATGTGAGTGGGTGGCATAGAACACGGTAACGAGGGGATCTCAGATCACAGTCCGATTATACTCAGACTTAGCTTTGGCCAGTTAAACCACACTATATTCTGGAAATTAAATCCATTCTGGCTAAAGCTAATGCATTCTAATGATAGAACTGTGGATCAAATAAATAGTTTTGTCTTAACCCATCCTGAACCCCGGTATGTTAACCTGTTTTAGAATGCCCTCAAGGTATACTTGAGAGGATGCCTATCATCTACAATCTCCTATATCAAAAGGGTGACTTCGGGGGAGGATGGTAAAATGGAACAACGACTTAGGCTACTTTCACACTTCAGGTTTTTGCCGTCAGTTGCAAACCGGCAGTCTGAAAAAACGGATCAGTTTCCTTCTTGCAACAACCTGATGTAACCGGATCCGTTTTTTGGAAGGATACGGCACACTAGAAATGTAAAGGAACAGTGAAAGAGAGACAGAGGATACTTTCACACTTCCGTTTTTTTGCTGCGCGTTTTTCGCGCACACAAACGCATGAAAAAAACGCATCAATCGTTTGTGTGCGGTTTTTTGCGGGTTTTGGTGCATTTTTTTAAAAACGCATGCTTTTCTTGCGCATACGTGCGCATTACAATGCGCAAGTATGCGCACCCATAGACTTTAATGAATGTTTTGCTGTAAAAAACCGCATTGCATGCGCATGCGTTTTTTGGGGGCAAGTCGGACGCACAAAAAATGCAACAGGATGCGTTTTGTGCGCCCGAGCGCACACTGCAAAAAACGCATGCGCATACAAACGCGTATGTGCGCATATGTTTGCGCACATATGCGAACCCATGTTAAAGTATAGGGGAAAAACGCATGCTTTTTTTGCGCTAAAAAGCAGCGCAAAAAAACGCAAGTGTGAAACCAGCCAGAGAGAGATTTTTCAGCCGCTTCCAGAGTTAATCATGCCAGAGGAAATTTGTCGGGCATGCGCAGTAGAAAAAAAGCAGTCCGGCACAGGAAAAAACAGTTGCATGGAACGTTTTTTCATGACGCCGCACCTTCACTTTTTGCCGTATCCGGCAAAAGCCGGACGCGCCGCGTATCCATGCGGCACTAATGTATGTCAATGGGGAAAAACCTGGTGTTAGGAGTCGGATTTCTTTGTTTTCTCAGCAGGGATCCAGATCCTCACATTCTGCACTCTCCTCCTATTTATCCACTGCAGAGGAGATTGCAGAGGAGATTGCCTTGCAGCAAATCTCTCCTGAGGCTAAGTCCTTCTGTCCTCTTACTGGGCATGCTCATGGGACGATCTCCCATTGGAGATCGGGAGTCATGTGCTCAGGTCCCGCTCCAGTTCTCATTGGTCCATCTCAGAGATCTGGAAGCGTGCAAAAGGTCCCGGCTGCTATAAAAGGCGCGCATGGCTGTTCCGCCATGCGCTAGTATACACTTACTTGCTGCTGCTGTGTGTGTAGACGGATGAATGATTCTAGTGACTGACTCATTTGAAACCCCTTCCCTCTGATATTAAGCATGTGGATAGGGACTGAGTTAGAAACAGCGTCAGCGCTCCTCTGCTTCTACAGCTGCTAGCGTCCGACATTGCGCTTGCACCTTGCCTTTGTCGTTTAGTGTCAGTGTTCACGCCGCGCTGCAGTAGCAGCCTCCTTTGCGTTCGCAGTTGCAACGCCGCGCACACGGTAGGTCTAGACGGACGTAGTGCCGCCGTCTTGGGCTACTCCTGTGACCTTATACCGTGTGTGCGTTTTTTACTGAGTACTGTGACTACAACAGGCTCAGCCATTTGTGTTTGTACTTTTGGCATCTCTGTGAGTTTAACTGAGATTGCTCTGCGCACCTGGGTGAAGTTTAACCCTGTGTGCATTTCCGCCATATTGCTCCTGCCACCACTTAGCAGCGGTTATATCACCTACTGCACACGGTGGACCCCGAGCGGTGAATGAACTTTATTATTATTTTTATTTAGTGCGTTCCGCTGTTCCTAACACCGGGATTCGGCACCACATATCACCGGATCTGGTTTTGCAAATTTTCGCCGCATTCAAAAAGCCGGAAATGTGAAAGTAGCCTAAGGGACTCAGAAGCAGCTTATATATCCAATCAGACTACCAAGAATAGAGTTGCATGGTTGACTTCCCATAGGTTATATTCTCAATACATGGATACCAAATCTAAACGCAAATTATTTTTTACCCATCAGTCCTACTTTTTTTTTTTAAATTCGTTTATTAAACCATAAACAGAATATACAGCATACATACTGTATTTTCCGGCGTATAAGATGACTTTTTAACCCCTGAAAATCTGCTTAAAAGTCAGGGGTCGTCTTATACGCCGGAAGTCGTCTTATACGCCGAGTACATATGGGGGGAGTGGTCCCGATGAACAAGGGAGGGTGTAAGTGGTGTTATCATCCCCCTTTTGTTTGTTTTAAACATCTTTTTATTGGTTTAACAAAGAGAAATAACATTACATGTGACTGATATGATCAAGCATTATTAGTTTCTTACATTTCCAGTTTGATCTTACTAATCGTATATTCACATCTCATATATTACTGCTTGATACTTGTTGCTATGCAGTAAACCAGGTAGTATCCGTCTAAGTTTTATTGCTTAACCCCTTCCTGACATCAGACGTACTATCCCGTCCATGGGACCCGGGCCCCTATGCCCATGGACGGGATAGTACGTCTACCGCGATCAGCGGCGCCCACGTGGTGAGCGCCGCTGATCGCGGCCGGGTGTCAGCTGATTATCACAGCTGACACCCGGCACTATGTGTCAGGGGCGGTCACGGACCGCCCCCGACACGTTAACCCCTTGCACACCGCGATCAAACATGATCGCGGTGTACCGGGGGTTAAAGGGAAGCATCGGCAGGGATGGGGCTCCCTCCGTGCTTCCCTGAGCCCCCCACGGCAGCGCAATGTGCAGCGCTGCTGCGGGGGTCTCTTTCCCTACAGGCCCCCGAATCCAAGATGGCGATGGGGGCCTTCGGGGGCCTGTAGGGAGCTGACTTTCTCAGTGCCTGCAAAGCGTAGGCATGAGGAAGTCTGCAGAACTGCCTGTGACAGATTGCTGTTCTGTCACAGTGATCTGTGATGTGACAGATCAGCGATCTGTCACAGGACAGTGATGTCCCACCTGGGACTATGTAATAAAGTTAAAAAAAAAAAAGTGTTAAAATAATTTAAAAAAAATCGCCAAATAAATTAGAAAAAAAAAAAATATTCCCCCAATAAATCCATTTTTTTAAATAAAAAAAAACAAACAATAAAAGTACACATATTAGGTATCGCCGCGTCCGTAACGACCTGCCCTATAAAACTATCCCATTAGTTAACCCCTTTAGCGAACCCCTTAAAAAATAAAAATAAAAAACGAAGCAAAAAATGATTTATTATCATACCGCCAAACAAAAAGTGCAATAACGCGCGATCAAAAAGACGCATATAAATAGCCATGGTACCGCTGAAAACGACATCTTGTCCCGCAAAAAACGAGCCGCTATACAGCATCGTCAGCGAAAAAGTAAAAAAGTTATAGCTTGCAGAATAAAGCGATACAAAAATAATTATTTTTTATATAAAATAGTTTTCATTGCATAAAACCGACAAAACATAAAAAAACGACCTAAATGAGGTATCGCTGTAACCGTACTGACCGGAAGAATAAAACCGCTTTATCAATTTTACCACACGCGGAACAGTGTAAACGCACCCCCCCCAAAAGATATTCATGAAACGCTGGTTTTTGTTCATTCTGCATCCCAAAAATCGGAATAAAAAGCGATCAAAAAATGTCACGTGCCCGAAAATGGTACCAATAAAAACGTCAACTCGTCCCGCAAAAAATAAGACCTCATATGACTCAGTGAGTCAAAATACGGAAAAATTATAGCTCTCAATATGTGGTGATGCAAAAACTATTTTTTACAATAAAAAGCGTCTTTTAGCGTGCGACAGCCGCCAAAAATAAATACCGCCATAAGTAGTAAATCAAACCCCCTGTTATCACCCCCTTAGTAAGGGAAAAATAATAAAATTAAAAGAAAATGTATTTATTTCCATTTTCCCATTAGGGTTAGGGCTAGGGTTAGGGCTGAGATTAGGGTTAGGGGTGTGTTGGCGTTAGGGTTGGAGTTAGAATTGGGGGTTTCCACTGTTTTGGCACATCAGGTGCTCTCCAAATGCAACATGGCGTCTGATCTCAATTCCAGCCAATTCTGAGTTGAAAAAGACAAATGGTGCTCCTTCCCTTCCAAGCTCTGCCATGCGCCCAAACAGTGTTTTACCCCCACATGTAGGGTATCAGTCTACTCAGGACAAATTGCAAAACAACTTTTGGGGTCCAATTTCTCCTGTTACCGTTAGGAAAATAAAAAATTGGGGGCAAAAATATCATTTTTGTGGAAAAAAATGATTTTTTTTATTTTCACGCCCGGGCGTTATAAACTTCTGTGAAGCACTTGGGGGTTCAAAGTGCTCACCACACATCTAGATAAGTTCCGTGGGGGGTCTAGTGTCCAAAATGGGGTCACTTGTGGGGAGTTTCAATAGTTTAGGTAGATCAGGGGCTCTCCAAACGCACATGACACCCGCAGACCATTCCATCAAAGTCTGCATTCCAAAACGTCACTACTTCCCTTCCGAGCCCCAACGTGTGCCCATGCAGTAGTTTTCTCCCAAAAATGGGGTGTCAGCGTACTCAGGACAAATTGGACAACAACTTTTGGGGTCCAATTTCTCCTGTTACCCTTGGGAAAATAAAAAAATTGGGGACTAATTGATCATGTTTGTGGAAAAAATACGATTTTTCTATTTTCATGCCCGGGCATTATAAACTTCTGTGAAGCCCTTGGGGGTTCAAAGTGCTAACCACGCATCTAGATAAGTTCCATAGGGGGTCTAGTTTCCAAAATGGGGTCATTTGTGGGGGGGTTTCCACTGTTTTGGTACATCAGGGGCTTTCCAAACGCGACATGGTGTCAGATCTCAATTCCAGCCAAAAACGTCAAATGGCGCTGCTTCCCTTCCGAGCTCTGCCATGCGCCCAAATAGTGGTTTACCCCCACATGTGGGGTATCAGCGTACTCAGGACAAATTGCACAATACCTTTTAGGGCCCTGTTACCATTGGAAAAATAAGAATTGAGGGTGAAAAGATCATTTTTGTGGAAAAAATATGATTTTTTAATTGTACGGCTGTATGTTATAAACTTCTATGAAGCCCTTGGGGGGTTCAAAGTTCTCACCACACATCTAGATAATTTCCTTGGGGGGGTCTAGTTTCCAAAATGGTGTCATTTGTGGGAGGTTTCCACTGTTTTGGTACATCAGGGGCTTTCCAAACGCGACATGGTGTCAGATCTCAATTCCAGCCAAAAACGTCAAATGGTGCTGCTTCCCTTCCGAGCTCTGCCATGCACCCAAATAGTGGTTTACCCCCACATGTGGGGTATCAGCGTACTCAGGACAAATTGCACAATAACTTTTAGGGTCCTGTTACCCTTGGAAAAATAAGAATTGAGGGTGAAAAGATCATTTTTGTGGAAAAAATATGATTTTTTAATTGTACGGCTGTATGTTATAAACTTCTATGAAGCCCTTGGGGGGTTCAAAGTTCTCACCACACATCTAGATAAGTTCCTTGGGGGGTCTAGTTTCCAAAATGGTGTCATTTGTGGGGGGTTTCCACTGTTTTGGTACATCAGGGGTTTTCCAATCGCGACATGGTGTCCGATCTCAATTCCAGCCAAAAACGTCAAATGGCGCTGCTTCCCTTCCGAGCTCTGCCATGCGCCCAAATAGTGGTTTACCCCCACATGTGGGGTATCAGCGTACTCAGTACAAATGGCACAATAACTTTTAGTGTCCTGTTACCCTTGGGAAAATAAAAATTGGGGGTGAAAAGATCATTTTTGTGGAAAAAATATGATTTTTTAATTGTACCGCTGTACGTTATAAACTTCTGTGAAGCCCTTGTGGGTTCCAAGTTCTCACCACATATCTAGATAAGTTCCTTGGGGGGTCTAGTTTCCAAAATGGGGTCACTTGTGGGGGGTTTTCACTGTTTAGGTACATCAGGGACTCTCCAAACGTGACATGGCGTCCGATCTGAATTCCAGCCAATTTTGCATTGAAAAAGTCAAACGGCGCTCCTTCCCTTCTGAGCTCTGCCATGCGCCGAAACAGTGGTTCCCCCCAACATATCAGGTATCAGCGTACTCAGGAAAAATTGCACAATAACTTTTGCAGTCCAATTTGTCCTGTTACCCTTGGTGAAATAAAAAAAATTGAACCTGAAGTATTTTTTTTGTGAAAGTTAGATATTCATTTTTTTTTAAATATTCAAAAAATTCTTGTGACGCACCTAAAGGGTTAATAAACTTCTTGAATGTGGTTTTGAGCACCTTAAGGGGTGCAGTTTTTAGAATGGTGTCAATTTGGAGTATTTTCTATCATATAGACCCCTCAAAGTGGCTTCAAATGTGATGTGGTCCGTAAAAATGAAATGGTGTTGCAAAAATGAGAAATCGCTGGTCAATTTTTAACCCTTATAACTTCCTAACAAAAAAAATTTTGGTTCCAAAATTGTGCTGATGTAAAGTAAACATGTGGGAAATGTTACTTATCAAGTTTTTTGTGTGCTGTATCTCTGTGATTTAAGGGCATAAAAATTAAAAGTTAGAAATTTGTGAAATTTTCAAAATTTTCGCCAAATTTCCATTTTTTTCGCAAATAAACGCAAGTTATTTGAATGAAATTTTACCACTATCATGAAGTACAATATGTCACGAGAAAACAATGTCAGAATCACCGGGATCCATAGAAGCGTTCCAGAGTTATGACCTCATAAAGGGACAGTGGTCAGAATTGTAAAAATTGGCCCGGTCATGAACGTGCAAACCACCCTTGGGGGTGAAGGGGTTAAACTCATGAGTCACAGGCAAAATCTTTGACGTAGATCCCTGGATCATCCCCCTTTTACCTCATTGGTGGCAGCGGTGCGGCGGCTCCTCCTTCAGCACTGTGGCAGCTCCTCCTTCAGCAGTGTGGCGGCTCCTCTTTGTCCAGCGTGGGGGCGCTGTGCTGGAGGGCGGCTGCGGTAGCTCTCTGTCCAGCGTCGGGGCTCCTCCGGCATTTCCCCCAAGCCCGGAGGCCCAGGCAGCTCCATTGCTGCGATGTGGTGGCCTCTGGGAAAATGGCCACCGGAGCCCGCGCGAGCTCAGATTCAGATCTCGTCCCGAGATCTCAGGAGACGAGATCTGAATCTGAGCATACATGGGCTCCGGCGGCCATTTTCAGGGAGGCCACCGCATCGCAGCAATGGCGCTGCCTTGGCCTCCGGGCATTGGGGAAATGCCGGAGGAGCCCCGACGCTGGACAGAGAGCCTCCGCAGCTGCCCCCAGCACAGCGCCCCCACGCTTGACAAAGAGGAGCCGCCGCCAACCCCCAGCACAGAGACACGCAGACAGCACTGCTGCCACCAATGAGGTAAAAGGGGGATGATAACTCCACGTACACCCTCCCTTTGTCATCGGGACCACTCCCCCGCACCCGGCATATGAGTTGACACATGGCATATAAGAAGACCCCCGACTTTTAAGAAAATTTTCTATTTTAGCTGGAAAAGTTGGGGGGTCGTCTTATACGCCGGAAAATACGGTACTTGTATATGGTGATAAGCACTGTAAAAGTACATATATTTCTCACAGTATTAGATGCAAAGCAAAATGTGCATACCGGTTTACATACGGGATAAAATGTTATATCAATTAAATTATACAAGCCTTTATATTATTGATCAAGTAATAAAACCTATTTAACTTTTCTAAACCACAACTATAACTACAAAAACTACTGTTTCGCAGCCTGGTTCCGCACAATCAACTATTTATTATGCGATGTCTCCACTCTACAGAGTAAAATGAGAGGAATTCCACCCCTCCCAGATCTTCTCAAATTTACCTGGGCACCCTCTATTTCGATACAGTGTACGCTCATATGGAATAATCGAATTCACCAAATCAATCCAGATCCTAAGGGAGGGACATGAGCCCCCCATCCACCGCAGTGCTAGTACCTTTCGTGCCATAAATAGCATCTCCCACAAAAAGATCCCGATATAGTGACCCCATGACTCTTCATCCCATACCCCAAACAAACAAACCAGTGGCTCAAGGGAAACAGGAGCTTGTACCAGGGAAGTTAATAATGACGTCACCTCCTTCCAATATTGTATAAATAGGACACTGCCAGATCATGTGAATAAAGTCTGCATCTAATGAATGACATCTTAAGCATTCCGATGACTGGAATTGGCCCATCTTGAAGAGTCGAGTCGGAGTCAGATATGATTGGTTTATAATATATAGCTGTATCATTCTGTTATTAATAGACGGAGACACCCCGATCAGAGACTCCAGAATTTCTTCCCACTCCTCTCCCTGTATATCGGGGATGAGCCTTTCCCATTTCCCTTTAACTGAGTTTATGGCGGATTCTGCCCCTACTGACAGCATATATGTATACAAAGAGGAGATGAGACCTTGGGAACCTTGCGATTTAAGGATTCCTATCAAGGGTAGAGATGATATAGCTTTGTTTACCCCCGCACCTCTCATGTGCGACTGAAAGGTCGACCTTAATTGCAAATAACGGAAGAATTGGGATCTCGGGATGCTGCATTTAACCTGCAATTGTTCAAAGACAACAGGGTTCCATGATCATGCAAATCACCTATCGAAGAGACATTATGTTGAGTCCAGAATTCGGCAGACGGGTGGTCAAGTAGTACCAGAAGATAACCATTATTCCACAAGGGCATTTCAGCTACAATGTCTCCAAATTCAATCACTTTAATCTGTCTCCACACTGATCGCGCTAGACGATGTATGGGCAGCAAACGGGGGACATTTATTTTTTCCAATTCCAGAAAGCTCAGTGGGCAGTTAGCTCATGCAGCATGGAGCAGGTGGTTTTCAGAGTTAGGGAGATGATTATCAGGCATCCACTTGCTTATAGCTCTGGCCGGTCCAGCCAGATGATATAGAAAAAAAATCTGGTAACGCTGCCCCACCCCCCTTTTTAGGTCTTTGCATGGTGGATAGCCTGAGCTTGGGCCTATTTTTCCCCCATATAAAGGACGCAATTTGGGAGTTCAAATTCGCAAAGAAGGACCGGGGTACAACCACAGCACTATGTTGAAGAGAGTAGCTGACCTTAGGGAGCAATATCATTTTGATTAAGTTAATACGTCCGGCTACAGATAGCAGGAGTTTACTCCAAATTGTAAATTTAACTTTAACCATTTCCAGCAATGGGTGTATGTTAAGCTGCAAATCCAGCGTGCTGCCTTGAGATACGACACCCAGATATTTAAAACTGGGTACAATAGGCAATGAGGAGAGAGTCTCAAGTCGTGGCATCAGGGCATGGGAGAGGGGCTTCAGAGCAGATTTCTCCCAATTTATATACAAGCCAGAATATTTACTGAATTCATTTATAGTGTCAGCGTTTCCTCCACTCTATCCATAAATATCACCATATCGTCAGCATATAAGCCTATGGTGTCTACCCGAACTGGGGAAAGGGGACATCCCTGACGGGTTCCCCTATGTAGTGAAAAGGACTCAGATATGGAACTATTTACAATGACACGGGCTTTGGGTTTCATATATAGTATATTAACCCATTTTAGAAACCTGTCACCAAATCCACATTTCTGTAAACATGCACATAGGAAGGGCCACTCAAGGGAGTCAAAAGCCTTGGCCGCATCCAGCGGATGCCAATGCCCATTTATTGTCTGGTACTAGAGAGCTATATAGGACCACCGACAGGACTCGTCTAATATTAATGGAAGTGCTCTTACCAGGTATAGAACCAGTTTGGTCAGGGTGTATAAGTCATCAGTCCTACTTTGAATTGGGAAACCAGGCAAGTAAATTTTTGGCCTTCTTGGTATGCCAGCATAACACATCTAACTCGATACTTCAAATTCGGAAACAGGATAACTCAATAATAAGCTCAACTGAAGATATACTTCATTGCTTTTCTGACTATTAGAATACATTATACACTTCTAGGAGTGGTCTTGGTATCTCAGAATGTCTGGACTATTTATCAGACATAAAATTCCCCACGATAGACTACTCAGCGAGCCCTTTTGGATGCTGACTTCACTATAGAAGAAATAGCAAGTGCTATGATAGATATGGCCTCTGGGAAAGCTCTTGGACCGGATGGGTTCCCTATTGAACTAAACAGAAAGTATAAGGATGTATTGGCGCCACTTCTCCTGGAGGTGTTTCAGGGGGATCTTTAGGGAGGGAGGGGTGTGTCGGGTTCCTTTTATGAAGCCAATATTATTGTACTTAAAAAAGAAAGGAAGGACCCCCTTGAATGTGGGTCGTACCGCCCCATATCTCTGGTAAATGTAGATTATAAAATTTTTACTAAGGTTCTAGCCATTAGACGGAACATGGCTATATTGCATCTATCTCATACATCCTGACCAAACTGGTTTCATGCCTGGCAAAAGCACCTCCATTAATATTAGGTGGGTCCAGTCGGTGGTTCAATATAGTTCTTTGGTATCAGACAATACCGGGGCTTTGGCGTCGTTAGACGCTGCTAAGGCCTTTGACTCCCTTGAGTGGCCTTTCCTACTTGCGCGTTTGCGGAAATATGGTTTTGGTAATAGATTTCAAAAATGGATTGGCACAATATACGCAAAGCCTAAGGCTCGTATAATCATAAATAACTCTACATCGGAACCATTTTCTCTGTCTATAGGGACATGGCAGGGGTGCCCCCTCTCCCCGGCCCTCTTCGCCCTTGTGATCGAGGCCTTGGCAATACGCATATGGTCCTCTCTGAATATCAAGGGAATAAACATAGCAGACAGTCTAGATACTATCGACCTTTATGCCGACAACTAGAGTTGAGCGACTTTGGTCGGATCGGGTTTCATGAAACAAAATTTGAGTCAGATTAAACTGGTCCGACTAGGGCAAAAAAAAGTCGGGAGTTTCGTCCGAAACTCGACCCCAATGCAAGTCAATGTGGAATAAAAGTTGGCATCTAAATTCTCTACTCACGTCCTTTATATGGGGGAAACCCAGACCCAAGCTTAAATTATCTACCTTGCAAAAATCTAAGCAAATGGGCGGGGCGGCTGTCAGATTTCTATTTATATTATCTTGCTGGGCAGATTAAGGCCTTGAGTAGATCGATGGAAGCCTGATAACCGCTTACCTGAGGGTCCCGTTTCACTTAGCGACGCACCAGCAATCCCAACAATGAAACGACCTGGTAAGGATCGCTGGTGGATCGCTAAATGATCGCTAGTAAGCTGCCAAACAGGCAGATCTCTTCAGCGACGCAGCAACCATCCAGCGATCCTTGGCGGTCATTGGTACCTTGTCACACAGCAGCGATTCAGAATGATTCCAGCCTATGTCCCTGAGTCTTGCGTGTTGCTAACGAGGTCGCTCGACAGGTCAAACACAGCGATGCGCGCTGGTCAGCGGGATGCGGCCGACGAAAAAATGGCCCAGGACATTCGAGCACGATCAGCGATATCCAGCGGGGGGGCCGGTCACTGCAGCGTGTCACATGTAGAGAGATCACACTAGCGTTCTCGCTATGTGAGAAGGGGGCTTAACTCTGAAAGTTACTTGGCCCATGCTGCAAGAATTGACTGTCCGCTGGGTTTTTTAGAAATGAATAAACCTGTCACCACCCGATTATTACCTTTACTCCTATTAGAGAGGTCTGTTTGGAGATGGACCACCTTTTTAATCTATTTTGGGGATATTATAGCTGAAATGCCATAATGGAACAATGCTTATTTCCCGCTGCTGTTAAACCACCCATCCGCTGAGTTCTGGATTTTACATGGTGTCTCCTCGGTCAGAGATTTATATGTAGATGGTGTCCTAATGTCCTTCAAACAAATTCAGTCTAAAAACAACATCCTGAGGTCCCAAGTTTTTCACTACTTTCAGCTTAGATCAGCCTTCCAGTCATATTTGCGCTCTGCGGGTGAGATCCAAACTATTTCATCTTTCCCGTTAATAGGAATTCTTATGTCACAGGGGCCACAAGGTCTCATTTCCGCTCTATACACTTATGCTGTCTGTGGCAGCTGGCTCTGCCGTGGTGGCAATTAGGAGGAAGTGGGAGGGTCTCATTCCTGATGCTCAGTGTCATGATACCAGTGCTGGGTGACGGCACTTCTGGGGTTAATGTTCTGATCGCAGTGCAGACTCTCACCTGCACACCTGGGACCTATTAGGGTGGCCTCTCATTGGTTCTGGAGAGGCTTCTTATAGCCTCAGGAAGCTCCCATCCCCCGTCAGTTATACTTTCGCCCTTGGCATTGTGTGGTGACCCCTGAGTGTTAGTGCTGTGTTCTGGTTGCTTGATTCCCTGTGTATGACTCGGTCTGTTCTCTGGATATCGCTTTGGATTCTGCTTGGTATCTTCTATGTCCGTTTGGTTTTTGATCTCTGCTTGGCCCTGACTGTCTGTTCTGTCTCATCCCTGGTACTGTATTGATATCTTGTGTATGACCTTGGCTTTGTCTGACCTCCCGTCTGTTTATCCCTCCTGTACCTCGCTTGCCTGTATTGTGCCTGACCTCTGCTTTGCCCGACTCTGAGTTTTCTTCCCCCTCTGAAAGCAGGACGCTAAGCCCCGCCCCCTTGCAGTCACATGACCGTTCACATGACCGTAGGTCCTGTGCCGGCTTTCTAATCTTCTACATTCAGGTCCCGTGCATCTTTATTGTCTGGCTATTCTTGTCCCCAGGGGTCCCTACGGTGCGGGTGAGTCCCTGCTCAGCGGAGGCTGTACGCCGGCGCTGTCAGGACCCTGACATTAGAACTGACCATTAAGTTTTTTGGGGGTTTTTTATTCAGAGAGTTATGGATCCCATACAGTCTCTGGCTGACCGGATGAAAAGTCTGAGTCAGATGTTTCAGGGTTTATCTCTGGAGCAGCAAGCTCTGGCTCGTTCTCAGCAGCAGGTTTCTGAGACAGTGCGGGGAGCTCTAGCTGCTGGGTCTCTGGGGGCTGGGATGAGTGATGTTGTTTTGGTGTCCCCAGAACCACCTGTTAAATGGCCTGACTTTTTTTCTGGAAACCAAAAGGAGTTCAGGGTCTTCATGGAGGGGTGCAAACTTTTTTTTTAGTATGAGACCACGTTCCTCTGGGGATGAAAGTCAGAAGGTCAGGGTTGTTATGTCTCTATTAAGAGGGTCCCCACAAGCTTGGGCTTTCTCCCTTTCTCCCACTGCCCCTGAGAATGCATTTTTTGAGGCCCTCGGGCACATTTATGATGAGCCTGACCAAGTGCGATTGGTAGAGGACATGGTGATGAGTGTCTGTCAGGGGAAACAATCAGCTGAGTGGTTTTGTACTGAGTTCCGCCGCTGGGCCGCAGAGGTCTCTTGGAACGACGCCGCACTCCGAGGATTCTTTCGCAGAGGGTTGTCCAAGCGGCTGCAGGATGCCTTAGCGTTACATTCCCCACCTAACTCTCTCGAGGACGCCATGACCCAGGCCGTCCGGATGGACCGCAGGCTGCGGGCCAGAGGGGTGATGCAGGTGAAAACTCCATTGTTCCCCAGTGGAAAAGAGACTGCCCCTGAGCTCATGGATGTAGGCGCCCTCTCCCTGAAGGATACGGAGAGGAAACGCCGGAAGGACAAGCAGTTATGCTTTTACTGCGGTAAAACGGGACATTGGAAAAGGGAGTGTCCTGATTGCCCGTCTTCAAACCCGGTCGGCGGGAAACGACTAGGTCTGGGTAGTCAACGGGGAGACTGCTCAGACCCTCAGGTACCCTTTTCCTCGTTTTCTAAAGTGTTACTGCCTGTGGAACTGTTTGTGGACGGTAGTTCTTTTTCCTCTACAGCCTTCGTGGACTGCGAGTCATCGATTAATCTCATTGACTCCCAATTGGTCACATACTGCAAGATAGGGACAGTTAGGCTCAAGGTTCCGATCAAGGTGATGGCCATTGACTCCTCTCCCCTCACTAAGGAGGGAATTCGCTTTATTTCTGACTTGTTTTCGCTCAGAGTGGGCGCTACTCATGTGGAAAACCTAAATTGTTTTGTGCTGGACAATCTACCTGCAGGGTTGGTGTTGGGCATGCCCTGGTTACAACGCCATAACCCAGTTAATAACTGGAAAACGGGGGAGATTGATCAATGGGGGTTTAATGATTTTGAGTTATGTGATAAATCCGCACTGCTGGTTGAACCTGTTAAATCTGTGTCTGTGTCATCTGTCGAGCTGGAAGGTATTCCGGAATGCCTGAAGGACTTCGAAGATGTATTCTCCGAAAGCGAGGCTGAGACGTTACCGCCACATAGACCCTTTGGCTGCGCTAGTGAGCTGGTTACATAAAGCCCGTCTGTTTAATTTGTCCGGTCCTGAGCGCTTGGCTATGAAGGAGTACATTGCTGAAAGTCTGCGCAAAGGACACATACGTCCTTCAGTCTCACCTGTGGCGACAGGTTTCTTTTTTGTAAAGAAAAAAGATGGCGGGTTACGTCCCTGTCTCGACTTCCGGGAGCTTAATCAGATTACTGTACGGAATACGTACCCCTTTCCGTTGATTCCCGATTTATGTAACCAACTATCAGGGGCAAAGTGGTTTTCTAAACTGGATCTTCGGGGGGCATATAATGTGATAAGGGTCCGAGAGGGGGATGAATGGAAAACCGCGTTCCTCACGACCGAGGGACTATTTGAAAATTTAGTCATGCCGTCTGGTCTTACCAACGCCCCCGCCATATTTCAGAATTTCATCAACGTGGTATTCTCGGATCTCATTGGTCATTTTGTCGTTATCTATTTAGATGATATTTTGATATACTCCACCGACAAGTATTCTCATTTGGAACATGTACGAACAGTTCTCCAAAGACTGAGAGAAAATCATCTGTATGCCAAATTGGAGAAATGTGTATTCTGTGTGCAAGAATTGTCTTTTTTGGGGTTAATTGTATCCGGGGAGGGTTTTTGCATGGACCCCAAGAAGGTGCAGGCCATTGCGGATTGGGTGCAACCCCGAGATCTTAAGGGTCTTCAGCGCTTCTTGGGGTTTGCCAGTTATTACCGCAAATTTATCCGGGGGTTTTCGCAAGTGGTCAAACCTCTCACGGATCTAACATGCAAAGGTGCGGATGTGAGAAATTGATCCTCACTCGCAAAAGAGGCCTTTGCGAAGCTGAAAAAATGTTTTATGTCTGCTCCTGTCTTGATACAGCCAGATCCTTCCAAGCCATTTGTGGTGGATGTGGACGCCTCCGAGGTGGGGGTGAGGGTGGTGTTGTCTCAAGGGCCTGCCACTCTAACCAAACTCAGGCCATGTGCCTTCTTTTCCAAGAAGTTCTCTGCTGCTGAAATTATGATGTAGGCAATAGGGAGCTTCTTGCGGTTAAGTTGGCGTTTGAGGAATGGAGGCACTTTTTGGAGGGGGCAAGTCACCCGGTTACTGTGATCACTGATCACAAAAATTTGTCTTACATCGAGTCTGCTAAAAGATTAACGTCCAGACAGGCCCGTTGTTCACTTTTTTTTTCTCGTTTCCAGTTTACTATTACATTCCGTCCAGGGTCAAAGAATGTCAAGGCTGACGCCTTATCTCGTAGATTTCACCCTGTGTCTGTCCCTGAGCCACCGTCCTCCATTCTGCACCCTGGGGTGATGTTAGCAGGGATCTCGTCTGAATTGGAATGGAAAATTGAGGGGGCCCAGTTGCTGGCTCCTGCGGCCAAACCAGGGGGCAAGTTGTTTGTCCCAGAACAACTTGGCCTTAAACTCTTGCAAGAGTTCCACGAATCCAAGTTGTGTGCTCACCCTGGTATATCAGCCACGCGACTGGCGGTGGCTAGGATCTTCTGGTGGCCTACTCTGGGTTCTGATATAAAGAAATTCATTTCTGGTTGTGGGGTCTGCGCTCGTTCTAAAAGCTCCCATAGCCAGCCGGCGGGGGAGCTGATGCCCTTGGAAGTTCCCGAAAGACCGTGGACCCATCTGTCCATGGATTTTATTACCAATCTTCCCTCCTCCAGGGGTAATATGGTGGTATGGGTAGTGGTGGACAGATTTTCTAAGCAGGCTCATTTTGTACCCCTGTCCGCATTACCTTCTGCTGAGATCTTATCCAGATTGTTTGTGCAGCATGTGGTCCGCTTGCATGGGGTACCCCTGAATGTGGTGTCTGATCGTGGTGTGCAGTTTGTGGCTAAGTTTTGGCGTGTTTTCTGTAAAAAATTAGGGATATCTCTGTCCTTTTCGTCTGCATACCATCCAGAGAGTAATGATCAGACGGAACGCACTAATCAGTCTCTGGAACAGATCCTCAGATGTCTGACTTCTGCTAGACAGAATGACTGGTGTGATATACTGCCGTTGGCTGAATTCGCCTTCAATAGTCAGGTGAGTCAATCCACTGGTATGTCCCCTTTCTTCATCAACTATGGGTTCAGTCCTCATTTTGGTGAGTTTTCTCGTCAGGATTCGGGGTGCCCCAGGGCTGAGGACTCTGTTCAGCGGTTAAAAGATACATGGGCAGAAGTCCAGCGGCGTATATCTAGGTCTCAAGGCAGGTATAAGTTTTTCGCGGACAGGAAACGAACACCTGGTCCCATGTTTCAGGTGGGAGAGAAAGTTTGGCTCTCCACGCGAAACATTAAGTTAAAGGTTCCGTCAGCCTAGTTGGGCCCCAAATTCATTGGCCCATACAAGATTGTGGAAAAAATCAACCCGGTAGCGTACAGGCTGTGCCTTCCAGCCTCTTTCAAGATCCCTAACGTCTTCCATAGATCATTACTGAAGCCGTTTGAAGCAGTCCGGGGAGAATCCGAGTCCGCTGCTCCTCCGGTTTCGGTTGAGGGACATGTAGAATATGAGATTGGTCACATTGTAGATTCTAGGTTGGTACGGCGGTCAGTACAGTACCTAGTTCATTGGAAGGGGTATGGGCAGAAGGACAGGTCCTGGGTGCCGGCCCAGTTGATGCATGCGGATCGTCTGGTTCGGGCTTTCCATGCTAGGTACCCAGGCAAGCCTGGGGGTTCAGAGGCCCCCCGTTGAGAGGGGGGTACTGTCATGATACCAGTGCTGGGTGACCGGCACTTCTGGGGTTAATGTTCTGATCGCAGTGCAGACTCTCACCTGCACACCTGGGACCAATTAGGGTGGCCTCTCATTGGTTCTGGGGAGGCTTCTTATAGCCTCAGGAAGCTTCCATCCCCCGTCAGTTATACTTTCGCCCTTGGCATTGTGTGGTGACCCCTGAGTGTGTTAGTGCTGTGTTCTGGTTGCTTGAGTCCCTGTGTATGATTCGGTCTGTTCTCTGGATATCGCTTTTGGATTTTGCTTGGTACCTTCTATGTCCGTTTGGTTTTTGATCTCTGCTTGGCCCTGACTGTCCATTCTGTCTCATCCCTGGTACTGTATTGATATCTTGTGTATGACCTTTGGCTTTGTCTGACCTCCCGTCTGTTTATCCCTCCTGTACATCGCTTGCCTGTATTGTGCCTGACCTCTGCTTTGCCCGACTCTGAGTTTTCTTCCCCCTCTGAAAGCAGGACGCTAAGCCCCACCCCCTTGCAGTCACATGACCGTTCACATGACCGTAGGTCCTGTGCCGGCTTTCTAATCTTCTACATTCAGGTCCCGTGCATCTTTATTGTCCAGCTGTTCTTGTCCCCAGGAGTCCCCACGGTGCGGGTGAGTCCCTGCTTAGCGGAGGCTGTACGCCGGCGCTGTCAGGACCCTGACACTCAGGAAGAGGATTGGGAAAAGGTTCTTGAGTCTTCAATCGGGGTATCTCCATCAATCAATAATAGAATGATTCAATTATATATGATACACCACTCATATTTAACCCTGTCACGACTCTTCAGAATGGGTTGACTCCAGTCTTCGGAATAGCTGAGATGTCGTTTGACGGAGGCAGATTTAGCTATGGTGTGGAATTGCACTATTATCCTCTCCTACTGGAATGAGGTAGCATCACTGTTGACCTCATTAGTACAGATCCTGTTCCCCTTAACCCACTGGTCTGTTTGTTTGGGGTGTTGGACGGGGAGATGTGGGGACATTATGTTAGAATTTTCTTGCAGGAGACACTCTTTGTGGCTAGAAAGATATTGGCATTACGTTGGATGGGTGGTGCACATCCTTCTCTCAGCGCCTGGATTGAACTGGTAAATTCGGTTATACCGTACGAGCGAACGCTGTATCAGAATCGGGGTTGTCTGGGGAAGTTTGATAAAATTTGGGATAGATGGAACTCCTCTCATCTCACCATTCTAGTATGTAGTGGTTCGGCTCCACCGTAAATATTATGATTAAAATTCCTTGGGTTATCTTATGGCATCAAATGGCTATTAATAATACATATCGGTGCTTGGCAGTGTGTTAATAGCTGTAGTTTTAGCTTGATTAGAGGTGTAGTATTATTTTGAGATATATGTCACCAAGTGGTTACACAGACATAAAGTTCTGCTCATCTGTTCATTTGCACACACAGATCTACATCTCTGGACCAGACATCACATCCCTACTAACCAGAATCCCTCAATGTCTGTCCACTATTTCATCCTTCTTCTCCGCTAGATTTCTGAAACTTAACATGGACAAAACAGAATTCTTCATCTTTCCCCCATCTCACGTGACCCCCCCAATGAACCTATCCATTACAGTAAATGGCTGCCCACTCTCCCCAGTCCCACAAGCTCGCTGCCTCGGGGTAATCCTTGACGCTGATCTCTCCTTCAAACCAAATATCCAAGCCCTTTCCACTTCCTACCGACTTCAACTCAAAAATATTTCACGAATCCGTTCATTCCTCAAACAAAAATCTGCAAAAACCCTAGTCCATGCCCTCATCATCTCTCGCCTTGACTACTGCAACCTCCTGCTCTGTGGCCTCCCCTCGAACACTCTCGCACCCCTCCAATCTATTCTAAACTCTGCTGCCCGACTAATCCACCTGTCCCCCCCGCTATTCCCCAGCTTCTCCCCTCTGTCAATCCCTTCACTGGCTCCCCATTGCCCAGAGACTCCAGTACAAAACCCTAACCATGACATACAAAGCCATCCACAACCTGTCTCCTCCATACATCTGTGACCTCGTCTCCCGGTACTTTCCTGCACGCAACCTCCGATCCTCACAAGATCTCTTTCTCTACTCCCCTCTTATCTCCTCTTCCCACAATCGCATACAAGATTTCTCTCACGCATCACCCCTACTCTGGAACTCTCTACCACAACATATCAGACTCTCACCTACCATCGAAACCTTCAAAAAGAGCCTGAAGACCCACCTCTTCCGAGAAGCCTATAACCTGCAGTAACCACCGATCGACCAAACCGCTGCATGACCAGCTCTACCCTCGCCTACTGTATTCTCACCCATCCCTTGTAGATTGTGAGCCTTCGCGGGCAGGGTCCTCTCTCCTCCTGTACCAGTTATGACTTGTATTGTTTAACATTATTGTACTTGTTTTTATTATGTATACCCCTCCTTACATGTAAAGCGCCATGGAATAAATGGCGCTATAACAATAAATAATAATAATAATAATTTGCTTTATTTATGAAACCAAAAAGTTGTATCAAAAATCTAATATGCAAAGTTGCTGTTTCTTTATGGTTGTTTGGACATGTGCATATGTACTACTTGGCTATATACATATGTGTATATGTTGTTTCATGGTTAATAAACTAATTTAAAGAAAAAGAAAAAAAAAGATCTTTAATGGTATAGAAGTCAGACTCACCGGCCTACAATTCCCTGAGTCCACCTTCTTCCCCTTTTTTAAGCTAGGAACAACATTTGCTCTTCTCCAGTCTTCTGGGACTTCTCCTGTTCTCCAAGAATTTTCAAAGATTATGGAGAGTGGTTCAAAAAATTATTCTGCTATCTCCTTCAGTACTCTGGGGTGTAAATCATCTGGACCTGGAGACTTGAATTCATTTATGTTTGCTAAATGTTTCCTCACTATCTTTCTGTTTATAGATATCCTGGATTCTTCTATTCCTTTAATAGGACAGTGAAGATCAGTTGATGTTACTTTTCCTTTCTGAGAGAAAACAGATGCAAAATAGGAATTTAAAAGTTCGGCCTTCTCAACAACCTTTCTTACCATTTCATTATTTTCATACTGTAGAAATCCTATAGCATCTTTGACTTTTCTTTAACTTTTGACATTTCCCCAAAATCCTTTCTTATTGCTTTTGACATCTCTTGCAAGCCTTAATTCATTGTGAGCTTTACTAATCTGATTGGTGCCCTGCAGGTTTTGCAGACAGCATTATATTCTTCTTTAAATATGCCTCCCTCTTTCCATTTGATAAACATTTCTTTCTTCCTTTTTAGGATGTGCTTAAGTTCTGTGTTCATCCATCCTGGTTTCCTTAAATGCTTTGTATTCTTCCCTCTTTTTGGAATTGTTAACGATTGTACTTTGAGAATCTCATTTTTCAAGATTTCCCATCCTTCCTGGACATTTTTGTCCTTAAGGATATCCAGCCATTGGATCCCTCCGATTCTCTTTCTGAGTCCGTTAAATTCTGCCTGCCTTTCTGAAATCTAACTTTGAAGTCTGAGTCTTCACAGGTCTTCCTCCTCTAGTTATCCAAAATTCTAAAATAGCATGGTCGCTAACTCCTAGGGTCCCAGCCACTCTTACCTCCTCAACCATTTCCTCCCTGTTTATAAGGATTAGATCCAAGGTAGCAGATCCCCATAGTAGAAGTATGGAAAAATAAGTTTCTAATAGAATTATAAATAGTTTACTTACTATTGTTAGAAAAGGTGGCAGGTTCATTAGCGATCATCCCTGGTCCAGATTTCAGCACTTTCACTTTTGTTCATGTGTTCATAACAGGAAATTTAAGGTCAGTACATAGTTCGACATAGGATCTGGCTTAGCTACTGAAATTAGCAGGTAGTATACAGCCCCCTTCACACAAAGCAGTAATTATGTGCTGACACAGGAACCACTTATCCAGTGTCATGCACATGGAGAAGCCGAAACAAGAACCAAGGCTGAAAGCCTTCCAAAAGTAATTTTTGGAAGTAGACAACCACTTCAAAGCACCTCATAAAATTAAAATGGCCTTCATTCCCTGATACATCTTCAATGCCAAAACAGATTCACCACCAATTTCATGCAAACATCCATAATAATCTGTATATGTTACCACTAAGAAATCTGTGCATCATATATTAAAAGATGGCAAGCACTAGAAGTGTCATCTGAAATAATGCGGTTTCTTCTCCATATTTTGTCCTGTTCCTTATTACCACAATGCTTAGAAGTCATACACATTTTGTGCAGAAGAATGTGCAGAGCTCAGAAAGAGAAGAAACGGTCCTGTGCTTGTCACATTATCGAATTATGTTAATTTCCTGCAATTTTTTATGTCACCACAATCTAGACAGTTTAGTTTTCAGAGAACAATATGTGCACAAGGCCTCCTAACATTATACTAAGGACTACAGTATATCTGCTAATCCTAAAAGGATTATTTCACTGGTGTCGTACTGGTCTTTGAGTGGTGCAGACAATCTGTATTATGTTGTGAATAAAAGTTTGATACCAATAAATTAATTAACCCAATAGCGACCAAGCACTGTCATTTTATAACACTTGGTCCTGGGTTTCGGCCCGCTGCCACTGTAAATATACAGCACAAGGTTAAAACTTCTGCAATCTAGTAAGAGCAGGTTCAGTGCCAGGGTACCAGACACAACCAAGGACCCTAGAGAGAAGATTTAAGTGGTTTATACAGATGTGGCCTGGCTTGGCACATGGAAAGGTAAGACATATAGTGATTATGGACTATTCATATTTAGGTACATCATGACATGGTTGGATGGCTTTTGCAATCTTTGATCAAAAAATGCTAAAGTTTACAGCAATAACAGCGTTCCTGTATTAATTAGTTGCAGTGTATAATGTATGTATATTAAGGCTTCTGTCTTCTCTTTTGCCAGCTACACAGCGCTATGCCGCAAATAGAAGCATCTGCCAAATTCCTGACGTTCCTGCAGGACAAGGCAATCACTGGATCTCTCCTTGGCAAGCAGAGCTGGTGGGTCTTGGCAAATCCAGATCAGTTCTGCCAAACACTTCTGTTACAATAAGGCCTCTTTCACACATCAGTGTCTCCTGTACGTGTGGTGACAGTTTTCACACGTACCGGAGACACTGACACACGTGAACCCATTCGAATGTGTCTGTGCACATGTCAGTGTGTTTCCACGGACTGTGTGTCCGTGGGAAAAACACACTGACATGTCCGTTTTTTACCACCAGCACGGGCCGCAAAACGTCCCGCACACGTGCATACACATAACACACATTGATCGGCACAGGGGAAGAAGCACTACAGTAAGCGCTGTTCCCTGGCGGTAGGTGCTGAAGACGTTCTTATCATTCTGATATCTATATCTCTGTGGAGGGGTAGTGTCCCTGCTGTGATTAAAAACGCCTGCGGCAAAGAGATTTCAGTCTAAAGAGAGGATTCATATTAGGTTCCCATAGATGAAGATTTTAGTCTAAGCGAGGATTGGCATTAGGGTCCTGGAAAACGAGAAACGCCTTAACGTGACTTCCAGGTACACGTAAATTGGCCAATTTATGTGCTAAGCTTTCTCAATTTTTCATATTTCTAATGCAATTCATTTTTCATATTTCATGTTTGCATACTATGGCTCTACAGTGTGCTACTTATTTTGTTTGAATGTATGTGAGCTGGTGACTCAAGGTTAATCACCTGTTTACACTTAGTTTATGTTTTGGATGTGATGGTCTGTTTTTGAAATATGTATTACTCCCATCAACCTACACCTGCTGCTGCTAAGAACAGTGTCAGCAGGAGCGGATGATAGGGGTATTCCTCACCAGCTGCCTGTGCTATAACTAAATAAATGAATGAAAAACCCAGCATGGGTTCCCTCTATTTCCTATAACCAGCCTGGCAAAACTCACAGCTGGGGGCTGCAACCCTCAGCTGTCAGTTTCAGCAAGGTTGGTTATCAAGAATAGAGGGGTCCCCACTCTGTTTTTTTAATTATTTAAATAAATCACTTAAAAAAACGGTGTGGGGTCCCCCCATTTTTGATAAACAGCCTTGCTAAAGCTCACAGCTAGAGGCTGGTGTTCTCAGGCTGGGTTCTTCATGAATTTATTTAATCATAGTGCAGGCAGCAAGTGAAGAATACCCCTATCATCCGCTCCAGCTGTCATTGTTCTTAGCGGCAGCAGGTGTACAGTGGGTACGGAAAGTATTCAGACCCCTTTAAATTATTCACTCCGTTTCATTGCAGCCATTTTTTTCTCATTAATGTACACTCTGCACCCCATCTTGACTGAAAAAAAAACAGAAATGTAGAAATTTTTGCAAATTTATAAAAAAAAAAACCTGAAATATCACATGGTCATAAGTATTCAGACCCGTTGCTCAGTATTGCGTAGAAGCACCCTTTTGAGCTAGTATAGACATAAGTCTTCTTGGGAATGATGCAACAAGTTTTTCACACCTGGATTTGGGGATCCTCTGCAATTCTTCCTTGTAGATCCTCTCCAGTTCCCTCTGTTTGGATGGGGAACGTTGGTGGACAGCCATTTTCAGGTCTCTCCAGAGATGCTCAATTGGGTTTAGGTCAGGGCTCTGGCCGGGCCAGGCAAGAATGGTCACAGAGTTGTTCTGAAGCAACTCCTTTGTTATTTTAGCTGTGTGCTTAGAGTCATTGTCTTGTTGGAAGGTGAACCTTCGGCCAAGTCTGAGGTCCAGAGCACTCTGGAAGAGGTTTTCATCCAGGATATCTCCGTACATTCATGTTTCCTTCAATTGAAACCAGTCGTGCTGTCCCTGCAGCTGAGAAACACCCCCATAGCATGATGATGCCACCACCGCCACCACCATGTTTCAATGTTGGGATTGTATTGGGCAGGTGATGAGCAGGGTCTGAATACTTATGACCATGTGATATTTCAGTTTTTCTTTTTTAATAAATTTGCAAACATTTCTACATTTCTGGGGTTTTTTTCAGTCAAGATGGGGTGCAGAGTGTACATTAATGAGAAAAAAATGAACTTTTTTGAATTTACCAAATGGCTGCAATGAAACAAAAAGTGTAAAATTTAAAGGGGTCTGAATATTTTCCGTACCCACTGTTCATACAAAGTAATGTACAGTGGGTACCTACACCTACCTACAAAACTATAAAAAGAAATCTGTCAGTGTTTTTTTGCGATGTACCGTAATCTGAGAGCTGCATGATGTATGCACAGAGAGCCTGATTTCAGCGATGTATCACTTTCTGAGTTTTGAGTTACTGTTTCAATAAAATCAGTATTTTATCAGCAGAAGATTATCACTACAGAACTAGGTGTTTCCTGTCTCCTAATCAACTGGTGTGCGAAACCCTGCCCCACCACTCATTAGCAGCTATCACTGCAAAGTGTACGCAGAAAGCTGCCATTCAGGGAGTTTGATGGGGTTATACAGGGCTCAGCACACACTGCTAGATTTGCAGCAGAGAAAACAGGGATTCTATCAAAATGACAGCATGCAATCCAGAGGCATAGCTAGGGTTTTGGTTCGGGTGGGGGGGGGGGGGCAAAACTTCTGAGTGGGCCCCTAACTAGGTAACCATGATTACAATTGGGTGATGGACCCTAATAGTGGATGTAGGAGAACCTCAGCAGATGACTGCGATGTTACTGAAAATAATCTCTATATAAAGAACATTGATATTACCGCCATATCGTCAGTGGTGAATACAAGTCCTACGGAACGTGTAAGTGATTCCCGCACAGTTATATATAGTGACTTACAGCTGATGTTCTGATGGAATCGTTCACATTTCCCGTCTTTTCCATCTGGCCCACACCGACATGACAATGTCTTCCAGCCAGGACTCGGCTGCAGAGATTACAACAAAGACACATTTCACTTCTCATATTTTCAGCACCGTCACCATCTTTCCCCAACCTGCACAAACTCCTTTTTCTGCTGATACCCCAATGCTGGGCTGCTGCTGCTGTACTTGACTATATTACTGCACCTACTGTGTGGTTCTGTGCCCTCTAAATTCTAAAGCAACCCTCTGGAATATAGTAATGCTGGGTTGCAAGTCCGCTAGAATACAGTGCCCACATTTTGAACCGCAGAAAGTAATAATACCCTCTGTGTGCTCTTTTGACATTCACAGTAGCCTGAGTTCCCCTATAATAAGTGCCCACTTTACATTTAATTATGTCCCGAGTCTCCCACCTGCGCAGCTCCCCTATACACAGTAAGATGCTCTCCGATACATAGTATAATGCCTCCTCACTGTATATATTGACCTCTTAGTATCCCCCAAACTGTTTGATGACTCCAATACTGCATGCTCCTCCTCACTCTCCCTTATCAGGCCGCCTCTCCCTATTGACTCTGCCTGATCGTCACTTGCATTCCTAGTGATTCCGGCCCCACACTTGCTGGCGTTCTCCGCTCCTTCCTCCGCTTCCTTCATCCCCGTATTACCCCCCATCCGTGTTACCTTCACCATCCTGTCTGTTTTTATGTGTTCCAGCCGTGCCATCCTGTGTTACCATCCTCCCTGTGTTCCTGCTGTGCCAGCCTGTGCCTTTGCCCTGCCTGTGCTCCTGTGTTCCTGCTGTGCCATCCAGTGTCTCTGTCCTGCCTGTGCTCCTGTGTTCCAGCCGTGCCATCCTGTGTCTCCATCCTGCCCATGTTCCTGCCGTGCCAGCTTGTGCCTTTGCCCTGCCAGTGCTCCTGTGTTCCTGCCGTGCCACCGTGTCTCCGTCCTGCTCGAGTTCCTGTGTTCCCGCCATGCCTGCCCGTATCTCCGCATTTCCTGATTCTGGTCTCACCACTCAATCCAGCTGCCTTGCCTACCACCAGTTTGGTCTCCCCCGTCTGCCCTGGGTACCAGCTGCCGCGGTAAAAGATTCCCCAGGGGAGGTTCGTTGCCGTGGTCCAGTGGGTTCACCCTTGGGGGATCCTCACAGTACGATCAGGCCATGGACCCTGCTGGTACCTCAGCAACCACCCAAAAGGAACTAGCGATCCTACGGGAGAATCAGTCCCGGATCATGGCCTTCCTAAAGACCATGGAATCCCAGCTATCAGCACTACAGCCCTCTGACCCCGGAAGTGCGTCCCAGCTGGCCAGTCTCCAGCAGGAGCTCGCCCAGCAACGCGATACTCAGGCTCATATTTTAAATTATATGGCTTCGGTGGATAACTGACTCCTCTCTCTCCAGTCTGCCGCCGCTGCCCCTGTTCAGGCTCTGGTTCCACATCCACCGCCCCGTTTAGCTAAGCCTCCGCGGTATGGTGGAGACCCCAGATTGTGCCGGGGGTTCCTTAATCAGTGCCAATTGCACTTTGAATTGCTGCCTCAGCAATACCCTACTGCCCGTGCCAAGGTGGCCTTTATGATATCCCACTTGGAGGGCGAAGTGTTGGCCTGGGTAAACCCCCTCTGGGAGAGAGACAATCCATTGGTTTCCCAACTCTCCACGTTCCTAGAGACCTTTCGCAAGGTTTTTGACGAACCGGGACGCCTGGCCTCTACCACCGAGTCCCTTTTTAATCTCCGCCAGGGTACTCTTTCAGTGGGCCGATATGCCATTCAGTTTCGCACCCTGTCCTCTGAGCTCAGGTGGAACAACGAGGCCTTGGTGGGAGCATTTTGGCGGGGTTTGTCTGCTCATATCAAGGACAAGCTGGCGGGTCGTGATACACCAACGTCCCTGGAGGATCTCATTTCCCTGGCGACTCGCATTGACTTGCGCTTCCAGGAGCGCTCCCGCGAGTCTGCCAGGGAGAGAAGACTCTCCCGCGTTTCTCTAGCAACACGCAGTCCCTCCGGCTCATGATTCGGCTCTACCTCCGCTGCCCCGGCGTCTGAACCTATGCAGGTAGATCGCCTCAGACCGGCAGAGCAGCGCCGCCAGGAGAGACTCGACAAGGGTCTCTGTCTTTACTGCGGCAGTTCCTCCCATCTTCTGCTCTCATGTCCGGTGAGGCCGGGAAATGCCTCCGCCTAGGACAGGTAAGAGAGGCCTCTCTAGGTGTTAGCGATACCTCTCTACCCTTGACCCTCTCTGTCCTGTTGAATCTTGGTTCCACCCGCGTCTCTGAGCTGGCCTATATTGATTCTGGAGCCGCCGGGAACGTCATCCAGCTCGAGGCAGTCAAAAAGTTGCAGATACCTGTCAGATCCTTGGAGTCTCCTCAGCAGTTAGCTTCAGTCGACGGCGCTGCCCTGCGGGAGGTCGTTACCCTGGTCACCGAAGAAGTGGAGTTACAAGTCAGAGCTCTGCATCGGGAGAAGATAGCCTTCTTTGTACTGCCCTCGCTATCCCATACGCTCCTCTTAGGCCTTCCGTGGTTAAGGACTCGATTGGCGATCTGGGGACATTCTTCGATGGGGTCAATCGTGCCACTCGACGAGTCTACTTCCCTGTGTGCTCCTTTGACATTCACAGTAGCCCGAGTTCCTCTATAATAAGTGCCCACTTTACATTTAATAATGTCCCGAGTCTCCCACCTGCGCAGCTCCCCTATACACAGTAAGATGCTCTCTGATACACAGTATAATGCCTCCTCACTGTATATATTGACCTCTTAGTATCCCCCAAACTGTTTGATGACTCCAACACGGCATGATGGCCCCCTCACTGTAATCTCCACTGTATGATGGCCCCCTAGATAGCCTCTGTCACGCCGACGCTCGCACCGCCGCCCCCCGTGCCCCATCATACTCACCAGACCGCGGCTTACCGGAGTGTCCCCGTCCGTTCTCCTGCCCTGACAGCGGCGCTTGCTTCCTCTCGGGTGCGCGCTCACTGCAGGCCTCGCCGCGTACGCGCACTTCCTCCCTTGTGAGCCGGCCGCTCCTCCCGGTCCTCTCTATGATCAGGTGGACCCTGACCCGGAAGCTCCTCCTCACTCTCCCTTATCAGGCCGCCTCTCCCTATTGACACTGCCTGATCGTCACTTGTATTCCTAGTGATTCCGGCGCCACACTTGCTGGCGTTCTCCGCTCCTTCCTCCGCTTCCTTCAGCCCCGTATTACCCCCCATCCGTGTTACCTTCACCATCCTGTCTGTGTTTGTGTTCCAGCCGTGCCATCCTGTGTTACCATCCTGCCTGTGTTCCTGCCGTGCCAGCCTGTGCCTTTGCCCTGCCTGTGCTCCTGCCGTGCCATCCAGTGTCTCTGTCCTGTCTGTGCTCCTGTGTTCCAGCCGTGCCATCCTGTGTCTCCATCCTGCCCGTGTTCCTGCCGTGCCAGCCTGTGCCTTTGCCCTGCCGGTGCTCCAGTGTTCCTGCCGTGCCCCCATGTCTTCGTTCTGCTCAAGTTCCTGTGTTCCCGCTGTGCCTGCCCATATCTCCGCATTTCCTGATTCTGGTCTCACCGCTCAATCCGGCTGCCTTGCCTACCACCAGTTTGGTCTCCCCCGTCTACCCTGGGTACCAGCTGTTGTGGTAATTGTTTCCCCTGGGCCTATCCCTAATGCTCCCTGTATAGGGGGTGGTCCACCTGGCCCGCTCGCCCAGGGGAGGTTCGTTGCCGTGGTCCAGTGGGTTCACCCTTGGGAGATCCTCACAGTCTCCATATAGTATAATGCACCAGATAGTCCTCAATATAATATAAAGCACTCCTCATAGGCCTCCATATAGTATAATGCACTCCCCATAGGCAGACTCTATATGGTATAATGCTGCCCCCATAGGCGGACTCTATAGGATAATGCAGCCCCCCCATAGGCAAACTCTAGCTTGTATAATGTAGCCCACATAGGCAGACTCTATAGTCTAATGCAGTCCACCATAGGCAGACTCTATAGAATAATGCAGCCCCCACAGGCAGGCTCAATAGAACAATGCAGCCCCTCATAGGCAAACTCTATAGTATAATGCACTCCCCATAAGCAGACACTAAAGTATAATGCAGCCCCTCATAGGGAGACTCTATATAGTAATGACGCCCCCCATAGGCAGACTCTATAGTATAATGCAACCCCCCCATAGGCAGACTCTATAGAGTCGGCTTTTATGCTATATTTGATGAAATACAGTATCACTAAGAACTCTGCATTACTTAAATGCACTTTTGCTTTTTATTTATTTAATTACAGCAGGGTTATTCTCATTTTGTCTTTTGTAGGTTTTGTATGCTTTATGGCCAATGTGAACATGCGTTTATATGGTGCATGTATACCAACTCAAACCAAGCTCAATTTTTGTGTTTTATTTTTCTTTGTATTCTGTGCAAGCTGGGGTGTGGCCTCCCTCTCCAGAGCTGGAAATTGTATTTAAAGGCTTCCCCCGACTGGTGTCCACTGGTTGGGACCTTGTCCTTTTGTCTTATTCACACACTGACGTCAATTTTAACACATGATAAGGTTTTTAATATTAGACAGTGTAGGACCACCCTGACCACAGAGTCACCTTGTCGATGGTGGGACGGCTTTTATGCTGTATTTGATCAAATACAGTATCACTAAAAGCTCTGTATTACTTAAATGCACTTTTGCTTTTTATTTAATTACAGCAGGGTTATTCTCATTTTGTCTTTTGTAGGTTTTGTATGCTTTATGGCCAATGTGAACATGCGTTTGTATGCTGCATGTACTATATACCAAATCAAACCAAGCTCAATTTTTGTGTTTTCAGACACTATAGTATAATGCAGACCCCATAGGCAGACTCTATAGTATAATGCAGGCTCCATAGGCAGACCCTATATAGTATAATGGAACCACCCCATAGGCAGACTATAGTATAATGCAGCCCCCATAGGCAGACTGTAATATAATACAGCTACCCATAGGCAGACTGTAATATAATGCACCCACCCAGGGCCAGCGTCAGCACCCGGCATAACCGGGCAAGTGCCGAGGCCCTGGCAAGACCGGGGGGCCCATTCACGCTGTCTGGCATACAGTGCGCCGCACCGTGCAGTGACCATCCGCCTCGCCGCACACACCTGGAAGATGTAGTGTGTGCGGCGGAGTAGATGTATCCTTGCATGCACTGCTACACCAGAGACGCTCCACACTCTCGCTCATCGCGGAGCTTGTCTACAAGCACCTTTTCCTCTATGGTTCTTCAGTTAACCGGTTGTGCATTACCCTGCGATCCCGGAAGTTCTGACATATTACCGGCGACCCTGAAAGGAGAGGTACTGTGTGAGTGTACTGGAGTGTACTGGACGTGGACGGCCCCTAGCTCGGCGGGAGGGTGAGCCTGGGCGGGGACTGCCGGCTCCGGGGCTGTAATGTGCAGCAACAGAGGGGGATGGCCGCACACTATGAGGACACGGCTGTGTCTGCTGCAGGTACGTGGTCACACACAGCCTTGGCATGTCAGATTGTGCAGTAAACATGTAGGTCACGCCTGCACCGTGTAGATCCATATGCAGTGTGATGCTGCTGTTCTCTGTTATCAGCCTCAGGCTGGGGAGAGACTGACCTCTGGCAGGACAGCACCCTAGAGATCTCTAGATGGGTCTATGCAGGGTCCTCTGGGCTGGTGGCGGGGCCCTGTGACTTGCTCCAAGATATGTATATTTTTTTGTTACCCTTGTATGTGAGTCAGGATTATTCCTTGTGTGTACCTTGTATTATATATAGTCTACGTCAAGACCGCCGAGTGAGGGTCTCCTGACCCAAATGTACGTTTTCTACTTCCTAAACGTGATGACTTGAGCATTTGGACCCTCACTGATCAGCAGAACAGAGATTTTTAGCCACATTAGAAATTGGAGCAGCAGGTCGAGTGCTCCATTCATTCTGTATAGGGCTACGGGAAAAATCTCAGAGCAGTGCTTGGAAATCCCATAAGAGATTAGAGGAGCTGCCGCTACTTGGACAACCTCTTTTCAATTGCCATATTCCCCTTTTAAAAACAAACTAACAAAAAAAGCAGCCTGCACTCTCCTCGGGTGCTGGTGCTGTTCCAGCGATGGCTGAACTGGCGCTCACATGACCTTCTGTCCCGCAAGCACTGGAGCCAATCAGTGGCTGCGTCACTCTCCCTTCCTTCGGAAGAAGCTTTTATTCTGAAGTGGTCGGAGCTGCTGCTCTCTGGCTTTCCTTGAATGTCAGCTACATTCGACAAAAAGGGAGAGTAAAGCTGCAACTGATTGACTGCAGGAAACCCTGGGAGAGCCAGTGCAGTCAGGGCCGGCGTTACCACCTGGGCAAGTGCCAGGGTCCTAAGCAAGCAGGGGGCGGTCCACTCGCCGTTGTGGACATCGGAACGCACTGTGCCCCCCCGTGCTTTATACTGTTTGAAATACTTACCTCTCCTCGTTCCCCATTGGCTGTGGGTCCGGTCTCTTCAGCGTCACATCTCTGCAACATCTGAGGGTGCAATGACATCACTACAGCATGCCCACTGCATTGGGCAGTGCAGAGAGACAGAAGAGGCTGAGGACACCGGAGCTGAGGAGACCGACGCTGCAGCTAGCGAAGAATGAGAGGTAAGTATTTGATTATTTATTTTTTTATGTATGGAGCCCATTCTCTATGAAGCATTATATGGTGCCCATCATTCTTTATGGAGTATTATATGGAGCCCATTATTCTGCATGGAGCATTATATGGGGCCCATTGTTTTGTATGGAGCAACATATGGGGCTCATGATACCGTATGGAACAATATATGGGGATCATGATACTGCATGGAGCAATACATGGGGCTCATTATACTGTATGGAGCAATATATGGGGCTCATGATACTGTATGGAGCAATATATGGGGCTCATGATACTGTATGGAGGACTATACTGTCCAGTCTGAGATGAAAACTTTTGAGTCACCCCCAGGGCATGCACTGTGCGCTGCGAGGATTCACTGGCTTCTGAGCTATTATAGAATGTACAATAGATAACACTCATGTTACTGTAATGTAAGAAGTAAGTGAAACCTTTGTCATTGTACTATACCTATATTTTTCTGCTGTATCTGTGCATCAAGAGTCGTGGTATGTGTTAAAGGGGCCCACTGAGACTTTTTCGCTCGGGGCCCACCAAAACCTCAAGCCGGCCCTGCACCCACCCATAGGCAGTTTCTAATATAACGCAGCCCCCCCATAGGCAGACTCTAATAGAATGCAGCCCACCAGAGGCAGACTAATATAATGCAGCCCCCCATAGGCAGACTCTAAAATAATGCACCCCTTAGGCCTCTATAGTATAATGCACCTCCATAAAAAAATAAATAAATCCAATACTCACCTCTCTTTCTCCTGGTTCCTCCGCTGCTCTGAGCTCCCGCATATCTCTGGACCGCAGACGCTGAGTAATAACATCGTCACGCCCGCTGTCAGTGTCTAAATCAGGGACGTCAGACGCTGACCGGGGGATGATGAGAGAGGGAGTGTAACTCTCCCTCTCTCATCAATGCGGTCAGCTGTATCGGCATCCAGACAATACAGTTGAACCTGCAATGATGGGCGGGAAGGGAGTCCACTGCTGGCACCGCCCCCCCACCTGCTCAGGGGTCTCATAGCGGCCGGGTAGCAAAGCAGGGAGATCGATTCTCCCTGATCTGTCGCAGAAAATAACTGTATCGGCGTTCAGCAACAATAGCCTAGCTCTGGGTGGGCCCCATCAGTGCGCAGGGCCCCTTCTGCCCCCATCGGTAGCTACATTACTCATGCAGACCAGCAAGTGACACATTGTTGGAATTAGGATATCATCCCCTACATCACGCTACTCTCAGATTACATGTAAAAATCTGCTAACACATTCCCTTTAAATAGTAATTAAATGTGAATACATGAGTCATGCACGAGGAGTAATCTTTTACACCCCAAACAAAAAGAGAACGATAAATTTATACGTATTATTGGTAACTGCGACAGACGTTCATGGGAAGTACGTAGGATAATCAGCAAATATTGGGGAATCTTGAAAGCTGATAGCGAGATCTGTGACTTTTTACCGGATAAGCCTGCCATTACCTATAGAAGAGGTAGATCCATTGGGGATCAATTAGTGCACAGCCTATATACTCCATTAACAAAAAAGAACACCTGGTTAGATAGGTCTGTGGGAACCTTTAGATGTGGAGGCTGTTCCTTCTGTAGGTTTATTTGAGGTTGGGAAAGATTTCTGCAGTGTATCTGTAGGGAAGGAGGACTGACATACGGATCTGTCTGCAGCAGGAGGGCAAAGGTATAGTGTATTGTAGGTGGACTGTTATAGTGAAAGATGGGAAACAGCTGGAGATAAACAGAAAGAGTGTAATATTGGAGTTTGACCACAAGAGGGCAGTGGAGAGTTGTGAGAATAGGACTAAACAGCAGCCATTGGCTAAAGAAACTCGCAAGTCATGGGGGGCGGGGTTACCAGAACGAGAAGGATAAAAGAGGGAGAGAAGGTTCTGGAAGGGTCCGTCAGCGAGAGGAGCACAGGAGATCCGCTGAGGAGAAAAGACAGGAAAGAAGCTCCGGAGGGGACTAATAGCTGAGACGGTCACGGGGGGGTGGCCCAAACGACAGAAGCCGCAGAGACAGCCTGGGGGTACCACAAGGTGGACAGACTCGGATTGGTGAAGCGCTGCAGTAGATAGGCCTAGGGTGGCTGCAGTGAAAGGTCCGCGAGGGTCGTCACACGGAAGTAAGGAGAAAGTGAAGGTACCCTGTGTGCGGAGAGTGTGAACTGCTGTCGTGTGTTGCTGTGGTCGTCGTGACGATGGCTAATAAAGAAGACATGTTGGATACGATTCTGTCTCTGTCTCAAGTCTGTTTGCGGCAAGAATCGGGCCACCGCCATGTCGGTTACCCTACCTACATATCCACGGGCAGAGATTGTCGGAACAGACATTTTGCCAACTGTAAGACGAGTGGGGTGATCTATTTATTTAAATGCTCATGCCCACTTAATTATGTGGGCAAAACGAACAGAGAACTAAGGAGACGGATCGGTGATCATGTGGGTGACATACGTCATGCCAGGGACACCCCAATTTCCAGGCACATCAGAGAGGTACATCAGGGTAATCTGGACTCATTTTCTTTTTGTGTCATTGAAGTGATCACTCCATCAATACGACGTGGTGACTGGAATAAGAAAATCCTACAAAAGAAATTAAGGTGGATCCATAGGTTGGAGACGGTGTCTCCAAAGGGTCTTAATGAACAAATGCAATTCAACTGTTTCCTTTAAAGGCATGACTTGATATATATCTTTTGCCTCCAATGCTTCCTTACCCTATTGGACTTTAAGTTATTTGCCCTCCGCCCCATGATCATCGGCCTGAAGTGGCCATCATGGCTATATCTGCACTTACTATGGGTATATTATATCTATTGTTTCCGCAGATATCGTGCTGGAAAGAATTTTTGTTATTTTGGAGCACAATGTGTGATCTGGTCTGCTTTGAGATTTCATATGCTATATGAATGACTATATCTTGTAAACGAGAGTCATCTATTTAGTCAAATTGTCCCATTGTAAGGTAGCCCCACTATAGTACTAAGCCTATGATGGTTCAATCTTTGTGTAAAATATCACTTGTTATACTAGAATAAATGGGATGCCAAAAGTATCGCTATTGAATACGGGGCGTATTATTTCTATATTCCGATTTAATATATCCATATAGATCATATGCCCAGGAGATAAATATTGGTTTTCCCTGGGCACCAATGGGATACTTGTATGACTTTGCTGTGGCCTATCAGATTACTATGTGTGTATGGCATACATGCGATATAGAGATGGCAGGCATGCGCAGTTCACTATTTGAAACCTATTTTGGCCATGGGTATGGATGGTTGGATGGCCGGACATACGCACCTCCGTTGTTAGGATAGCGCTATGCAGAGTGTACCGGACATGCGCAGTTCATTGAGTGAGTCTTCATATGAGATGGGTATGGGCATAGGGAGGATGCAATTCCGGTCCTGCGCACTGTAAAGCGGCATGATGCTGATAATTAGCTCATGCGCAGTAGTGCTTCCAGGGCCCTACACCTCCCATTGACAGTATCAACGCACGGTAAGACGGCTGATATAATTCCAGTTTAAGTTATACACACCTTGTTGCCCTCCCAAAACCGAAAGCAAAACACAGCGAACAATCATCTGATGTGCATGTAAATTAATGGGCCGAGACACAGGCCATACCAGCTGATTCATTCTCGGCACTTTATAAAATGGCGGTCAGTGATCACAAGCTTTAGGCATCATACTGGAGCGCCCTCACACGCCAGGGCAGTGAGGTACTCGGTACCGGGCCGTTTGATCTTCTCAACGGGAGTTGTCAGGGCAGCGGTGACCCGATCCGTGGCCCTGGGGCTCCATTGTCAAAGGGGTTGTTTCAGTGTGCTTATGGTGATGAAGGTTTGTAAGTCATTCGTGACACCACCTGTGGTATTTGGCAATGAAGATGTTAAGCGGACGCTGCAGACAGATCCTCTGGGACAGATGGTGGGGTGCAGCAGTGATGTTGTCATGATCCAGGACGGGGCTTCGCTTTGACCCGTCCTGATCAGACTGGGGGTTAATTGTTCTGCCTCTCTCTGGCAGAGGGCGGCTATTTAATGCTCACTGGACCTAGGTCCGGTGTCAGTTATACTCCTAACCTTGGCTGAGTTAGTTGACCTTGTGCGTACGTGTGCCTTGTGCCTGATATCTTGCTTGCTTGGTTTTGATCCGGTTCTGTCCCTGTTACGAGTTCTGCCTGTCCCTCTTGTACTGCGCTACCTCTCGTGTATGACTCTCTGCTTGTGACCCGACTTCTCTCTGCTCGTCCCCTTGGTACCACGTCGCCCTCTTGTGTATGACCTTTGGCTTTGTCTGACCACCCATCTGTTTGTCCCTCCTGTGCCTCGTTTGCCCGTACTGTGTGTGACCTCCATTTTGCCTGACTCTGAGTTGTTGTATGGTGTCCTGTCATCTCTGAAAGCAGGACGCTAAGCCCCTCCCCCTTGCAGTCACATGGCCATAGGTCCTGTGCCAGCTTGCTAACTTCAGTGTCCTCAGGTCCTGTGCATCTTTACTTTCCGGCGCTGACAGGATCCTGACACCGATAGTTTGAAGCACGCATTGTCACCTCTGCTGCCCTGCTCCACAGGTATCTTTTAGCACTGTTTCTGTACTCAGGACACACGCACTGGCTCAGTGAGCGAGTGTAGTGCGGTGTTCCTGACAGATGTTATAGCCCTCCACATGCAGGGCTGTAGTCCCAGGGCAGTGTAGGTGAAGTGACACGTAGATGGTGTAGTGTCAGGCGCAGGGGATGTAGTGGTGCTGAGCAGGTTGGCGTAGGAATAAGTGGAGGACACCAGGGCATGCAGTTCCAAAGCTTTACTTAGTCTGTTGTGGTACAGGTGCCCGCATCCGTGCCGTGTCCTCCGGGGCAGGAGCTCAGTCAACCTCCAGGCAAGATGAAGTACTCCCTTCCAACACTCCACCAACATGTGCCTTTTCTAAACGTCTCCTCTTATAGCGCCTTTAAAATGAAGTACTCCAGCACTGAGTTACACTGGGGTTCCTCGTGTCCGATGTTCTTATGAACTCTACTTGTACGGGATACAGCAGTAACCTGCTTCGGGGACTCCTTGCTACTAAGTCCCGGCTCACTATCGTTGCTGTTGTGCCCCCAAGTCTTGTGTGGGAATAAAGTGGTGACTACTTCTATTCCTCCGGTGTCTGCTGAAGGACCATTAGCATCCATACAACCTCGGGGACCGGACCCCGGCCTTGCGCTGTGAACTTGGGAAGGGTTCTAATCCAACCCTAATCTTTAGTTCTCCTTACGTTCCGTACAAATCCTTTCTTTCATATGGAGAATCAGGCTTTCGTCCTAATGTCTCTTCCCTGTGCCAGCGGACCCAGATCACTGAGGTCGGCTGCAGCACTTCCTTCATCCATCCCTCTCAGGGGATCTTCTTTCTCAGACTGACTAAACCCTAAACTCTTCCCGCTCTTTTGAGTGCAGACTAAACTCCACCTGCCTCCCAGCACGCTTCGTGTTCCAAGCAGGGAGCCACCAAAGGGTGCTTTGCTACACTACTATGTTGTGTGGGATGCAGGTGTTGGAGCGTGGTCAGGTGTCTCCACCTTACCTGGATGATGGGGTACCACACCCAAGGAGGAGGTGCAGTACCTCTGTGGCGACTGAACCCTCAGGGGCGCCACATAACCATTAGAGGGGACTGTCCCAGGCTATCGAACTGCATCTCTTATCATTACACACAAAAGCTAAGTACTCCATTTCATCTTATTACTCCTGATGAACCTCGGAAGCGGGGAAACGCGTTGAGTTTGTTTTTGGAGTTATTTTTGTTTTGTTGCTTATTTTAGTACCGATTTGATTATGTAATAAGCTGTATGTTTTCAGATAAACTTTTGGAGCTAAGGTTGGGCCACTGAATTGGTTTGTGCCATGAACCGTATGATCACATACAAATGGGGCCTTTATATCTAGAGTCCACCGGTAGAATTAATGCTGCTCTGTTTTAAAAATCAATTCTTCTTTTGTGGTGTGAACTGTATGAACACAGTCAAACTATACCAATTTGGGGTCATGAACAACCCCTTCTATTTTTCATTTTTTATGATTGGGTTACCTAACCCTTGTGTGTTGTAAATTGTGTGAGTTCATGCAAATCATATATTTATATCTATATACTATAGATTGTTATGGACATTTGCTTTCACTTTCTGACTATTATATACGGCTCAGGTGAATTTTTTACAGGTATAGGGGTTTGCTGTGTATTGGTAAATCTATCAGTGACCTGTGTGTCACATGCTTGGTGAGAGACTTGGATTGGCTAAGTTATATCTGGTTATGTTTGTCCCCATAAACTTTACACTGCTGGAGAACTTCACTGAACAATATCTTAGTCCCTGAGTAGGATATCAGATATATCAGATCTTCAGTAATATAGGTACTAAGAAAAAGAGGATTCATTTAGAATATGGACAAAGAAAGAATAATCGATCAAAATTTGATAGTCTAATCTAGCAGAGCAGTATCCTTGAAGATAAGCCAAGATTTTATTTTAACCATCTTATTCTTTCTCACCTAGTGTTTCAACTCTTTAGCACATCCCTGCCACTATAGGGCCCTATAGGGTTAGCAGGGAGAGCCGTCGTGGAGTGGGGGGGCCAACTGTGCAGGTCCTAGGGCTCCAACCTCTGCTGCCAGGAAGGGACACACAGGCCAGTGTAGGGATAGGCATCTGCCCAGGGTGTTCATTCCTTTGGGTATGATGCAATACTTATTTTAGTGTCATTTATTTTGTATTTTTGTAATAAAGTTTTAAACTTCTGTGAAACAGAAGCCGCGGAAACACCATCACGTGTTTCTCAACGCAAGCAATGACCAGCCAGGTTTTGGCATAGGTGGTTTCCTTCATTGGAGACTGCCCTTCCCGTGGTTGTTCCTTCCCGGGCAAAGACCTGGCTGGTCATTGCTTGCGTTGAGAAACACGTGATGGTGTCTCCGCGACTTCTGTTTTGCATGTTTTACATATTTCCCATAAGGGATGGGGGCAGTGCTCTAGAATCACTGTGTTGAGAAACACGTGATGGTGTCTCCGCAGTGTCGGATGTTGATCTCCATGAGTTCATTCATCCTCCTTTTCATAGTCTTTTTACTAGGCATTGCTCCTACCAGCCAGTTTCCTACTCCACACTGATGAGGGGCAATACCCCGAAACAGCTGTATGTGGATGGATACCATGTTTTGGCATAGGTGGTTTCCTTCATTGGAGACTGCCCTTCCCGTGGTTGTTCCTTCCCGGGCAAAGACCTGGCTGGTCATTGCTTGCGTTGAGAAACACGTGATGGTGTCTCCGCGGCTTCTGTTTTGCATGTTTTACATATTTCCCATAAGGGATGGGGGCAGTGCTCTAGAATCACTACGTTGAGAAACACGTGATGGTGTCTCCGCAGTGTCGGATGTTGATCTCCATGAGTTCATTCATCCTCCTTTTCTTAAACTTCTGTGAAGCACATGAGGGTTCAAAGTGCTCACCACACATCTAGATAAGTTCCTTAGGGGGTCTCGTTTCCAAAATGATGTCACTTGTGGGGGGTTTCCACTGTTTAGGCACATGAGAGGCTCTCCAAACGCAACATGGTGTCCGATCTCAATACCATGCGACCAAACAGTGGGTTACCTGCATATATGGGGTATCAAGGTACTCAGGACAAATTGGACAACAACTTTTGGGGTTCAATTTCTCTTGTTACCCTTGGGAAAATAAAAAATTGGGGACTAAAAGATCATGTTTGTGGAAAAAATATAATTTTTTATTTTCACACCCGGGCATTATAAACTTTAGTGAAACATCAGGGGATTCAAAGTTCTCACCACACATCTAAATACTTTCCTTGGGGGGTCTAGTTTCCAAAATGGTGTCACTTGTGGTGAGTTTCCACTGTTTAGGCACATTAGAGGCTCTCCAAAAGCGACATGGCGTCCAATCTGAATTCCAGTCAATTTTGCGTTGAAAAAGTAAAACTGCTCTCCTTCCCTTCCGAGCTCTGCCATGCGCCCAAACAGTGGTTTACCCCGACATATGGGGTATCAGCATACTCAGGACAAATTGCACAACAATTTTTGTTGTCCTATTTCTCCTGTTACCCTTGGGAAAATAAAAAAATTGAGGGCGAAAACATCATTTTGTAAAAAAAATATGATTTTTTATTTTTACGGCTCTACGTTATAAACTTCTGTGAAGCACTTGGGGGTTCAAAGTGCTCACCACACATCTAAATAAGGTCCTTAGGGGGTTTAGTTTCCAAAATGGTGTCACTTGTTGTGGGTTTCCACTGTTTAGGCATATCAGGGGCTCTCCAAACGCGACAAGGCGTCCAATCTCAATTCCAGCCAATATTGCATTGAAAAGTCTAACGGCGCTCCTTCCCCGCCATGCGCCCAAACAGTGGTTTACCTGCATATATGGGGTATCAGTGTACTCAGGACAAATTGTACAACAATTTTTGGGGTCCAATTTCTCCTGTTACCCTTGGTAAAATACAAAAAAATGGATCTGAAGTAAATTTTTAGTGAAAAAGTTAAATGTTCATTTTTTTTAAAAATATTCAGGATTGAGAGTCCTCAGTAGTTGATACCTTTTAATGGCTAACTGAAAAGATGGTAACACATTGCAAGCTTTCGAGACTACTCAGGTCTCTTCATGAAGAGACCTGAGTAGTCTCGAAAGCTTGCAATGTGTTACCATCTTTTCAGTTAGCCATTAAAAGGTATCAACTACTGAGGACTCTCAATCCTGAATATTTTTCTATCTACTGGCTAACACGGTACAAAGATATACATTTTTTTTAAACATTCCAGAAATTCCTGTGAAGCACCTGAAGGGTTAATAAACTTCTTGAATGTGGTTTTGAGCACCTTCAGGGTGCAGTTTTTAGAATAGTGTCACTTTTGGGTATTTTCTATCATATAGACCCCTCAAAGTGACTTCAAATGTGATGTGGTCCCCCCAAAAAAATGATGTTGTAAACATGAGAAATCGCTTTAACTTTTAACCCTTATAACTTCCTAACAAAAAAAATTTGGTTCCAAAATTGGACTGATGCAAATTATACATGTAGGAAATGTTAATTATTAAGTATTTTGTGTGACATATCTCTATGATTTTAGGACATGAAAATTCAAAGTTGGAAAATTGCGACATTTTCAAAATTTTTGCCAAATTTCCGGGTTTTTTTGGACACATAAACGCAAGTCGTATAAAAGAAATTTTACCACTATCATGACGTACAATAAGTAACGAGAAAACAATGTCAGAATCACCGAGATCCATGGAAGCGTTCCAGAGTTATGACCTCATAAAGGGACAGTGGTCAGAATTGTAAAAATTGGCCTGGTCATTGACATGCAAACCACCCTTTGGGGTAAAGGGGATAATAGCCTAGGAAGAGACCATGGATATTCCCACCCTTCCAGACTAAAAACATTAGCTCTCAACCGCCTCAGAAAAGCGCATCCTTAACATGCACCAAATCTGGCACTTACCCTCGCTCTTCCCACTTGCCCTGATGAGGTGTCAAGAGGGGTGCTAGTTGGGGATGTTGATGTCACCTTTTTATCGTCAGATGACAACAAGCCCAGATGTTAGTAATGGAGAGGCGTCTACAAGACAGGGACAATACTAAGGCCTCTTTCACACGTCAGTGTCTCTGGAACGTGTGGTGACAGTTTTCGCACGTACCGGAGATATTAACACATGTAGACCCATTCAAATGAATGGGTCTACGCACACGTCAGCGTGTTTTCATGGACTGTGTGTCCGTGTGCAAAACACGCAGACATGTCCGTTTTCACCTGGACACATGGGTTGCAAAACATGCACGGACGGCCGCCGGGAAGTAGCGCTACTGTAAGTCGCTGTTCCCCGGCGGCTGGTGCTGAACACAGCTGTCATCATTTTCCCCTGCTCTGCCGTGATCTGCGCGAGCAGAGGAGAATGAATGAATGAATGAAAAACTGACCTACTGTGACCTCAGGACCGTAGAAGAATGCGAGTGATGAGGTCACTGTGACAGAGCTTGAACTTCCGTGACGTTTGCCACACGTGTGCCGCACGTAGTACACACATGGACACATGGATACTGTTATCTCCGGTACTGGTTTTTCCGGTACCAGAAATATCAGGACGTGTGAAACCGGCCTAACCCATAGAGATAATGTAGAAAAAAAACACACATCCAGAATAAAGTCCTTTAATTGAAAGAATAAAACAGTCTCCTTTATTGAACCTAAATTAAACCATACTCACGTCATCGCACAGTCCACTGAAGTCAATGTCTCCTGAAACAGAATTAAAATAATAAACAACCATATTCCTCACCTGTCTGCCAAGAAGAAGATAATCCATTTGACCAGCGACGCGTCTAGCTGTACTAATTATATACACTGCTCAAAAAATAAAGGGAACACTAAGTTACCACATAGTAGATATTACTGAATGAAATATCGCAGCTGCAAATCTTTATTCATTACATAGTGGCATGCGTTTAGAAGAAAACATAAAAATGATCAATGTAAATCAAAATTAATATCCCATGGAGCTCTGGATTTGGAAGGATACTCAAAATCAAAGCGGAAAATCAAAATACAGGCTGATCCAACTTCAGTGGAAATGCCTCAAGACAAGGAAATGATGCTCAGTAGTGTTTGTGGCCTCCACGTGCCTGTTTGACCTCCCTACGACACCTGGACATGCTCCTGATGAGTCGGTGGATGTTGTCATGAGGGATCTCCTCCTAAACCTGGACTAAAGCATCCACTAACTCCTGGACAGTCTGTGGTGCAACATGACATTGGTGGATGCAACGAGACATGATGTCCCAGATGTGCTCAATCGGATTCAGGTCTGGGGAACGGGCAGGCCAGTCCGTAGCTTTAATGCCTTCATCTTGCAGGAACTGCAGACACACTCCAGCCACATGAGGTCTGGCATTATCCTGCATTAGGAGGTTAGGGCCAACCGCACCAGCATATGGTCTCACAAGGGGTCTGAGGATCTCATCTCGGTACCTAATGGTAGTCAGGCTACCTCTGGTGAGCACATGGAGGGCTGTGCGGCCCTCCAAAGAAATGCCACCCCACACCATTACTGACCCACTGCCAAACCGGTCATGCTGAAGGATGTTGCAGGCAGCAGATCGCTCTCCACGGCATCTCCAGACTTTGTCACGTCTGTCACATGTGCTCAGTGTGAACCTGCTTTCATCTGTGAAGAGCACAGGGCACCAGTGGCGAATTTGCCAATCCTGGTGTTCTGTGGCAAATGCCAAGCGTCCTGCACGGTGTTGGGCTGTGAGCACAACCCCCATATGTGGACGTCGGGCCCCCAGACCATCCTCATGGAGTCGGTTTCTTACCGTTTGTGCAGACACATGCACATTTGTGCCCTGCTGGAGGTCATTTTGCAGGGCTCTGGCAGTGCTCCTCTTGTTCCTCCTTGCACAAAGGCAGAGGAACTGGTACTGCTGCTGGGTTGTTGCCCTCCTACGGCCCCATTCACATCTCATGGTGTACTGGCCTGTCTTCTGGTAGCGCCTACAGCCTCTGGACACTACGCTGAAAGACACAGCAAACCTTCTTGCCACAGCTCGTATGGATGTGCCATCCTGGATGAGCTGCACTACCTGAGCCACTTGTGTGGGTTGTAGAGTCCGTCTCCTGCTACCACGAGTGTGAAAGCACAAACAACATTCAAAAGTGACTAAAACATCAGCCAGAAAGCATTGGTACTGAGGTGTGTTCTGTGGTTCCCACCTGCAGAACCACTCCTTTATTGAGGGTGTCTTGATAATTGCCAATAATTTCATCTGTTGTCTATTCCATTTGCACAACAGCATGTGAAATTAATTGTCAATCTGTGTTGCTTCCTAAGTGGACAGTTTGATTTCACATAAGTTTGATTTACTTGGAGTTATATTCTGTTGTTTAAGTGCTCCCTTTATTTTTTTGAGCAGTGTATATTAGCTAATTAAACCCACCAATGTTTATCTAGGTATAAACAGCAAGTGTTGGGTCCCGTACTTAACAATCCACATTTCATTTCTCATCTTTGAGTGGACGGTCTGACCTTTCTTCTGCTTTTACAGCAACTACTGAAACTAATGAAAGTACAAGACTCCTTGACCACTCGTATCATCCATATAAAATGAGTATGGTGTCTTTGGCTGTCAAACGAGATAATAAGGTGATTAACCTGAGCCAACAAAAGCTCTTTGATGTTGATCTGCAGCTTCTCAGTAGAGGCCTCTCTTTTTCACCTGCATGCAGTTTTAATCTATTTGACACCATTAAAGATTTGCATTCATTTGCGAGGTGATTTTTATTTAAGAGACATTTTTTTTTTAACAACGATCTTCATTCCTTGTTCCCTACATAGGAGGAAGAAGAGGCACTGAAAATACTGGAGGAGTTGTCTTCTGAAAATATCTACGAAGGAGGTAAGATTCCTCCCTCGATCCGCCCGCGCTCTGGTAAGTTCCCTCCATTATCATTGTGCGCCAATATAGACCTATTTGTCCAGGTGGTCACGGAGGAATTATATAAAATTCCTAAATTCATCTATAATGATAATCTGACACAGGATGAAAGGTGCAGGTTGAGATTTCTTCAGGAGATGCCAGATGTCATTATAAAACCAGCTGACAAGGGTGGTAATGTCGTCCTATGGCCTATTAATATGTATGAGAGAGAAGTGTTCCGACAATTAAACAATACTACCTGTTATAGGAAACTTACCTACAATCATCTCTCTTCATATTGTTCTCAATTGGATATTATCCTTACAAGATCTCTACAGGACGGCATTATCACCAAAGAATTGTCAACTGCACTGGTTGTTCCTGAACCTACAATCTCGACTCTGTACCTTCTTCCGAAGATTCATAAAAATCCCTCCGTGCCACCTGGAAGACCAATTGTCTCTGGCAGAGGGAACTTTCTGGAGAACGTTAATAGGTGGATTGACTATCACTTACAACCTCTGATTGCTAATCTCCCCTCCTTCCTTAGGGATACAAGTGATATGCTGCGCAGGGTCGATGGGTTATGCCTTGAGGGTGACACTCTACTAGTTTCAGCAGATGTTGAGTCCCTCTATACCAGTATAAGACACAGAGATGGCTTGAATGCTGTGAGATATTTGCAGCTCCAGGTGACAGCAATGAGGGCGGTGTTTGAGCCCTCATATGCTAACCTCTTCCTGGGGCTGTGGGAGAGGGACCTCTTTTTGTCAGATGAGAGGGTTTCAATGTGCCGTATTCCTTTTTGGATGTGGTACATTGACGACATCTTCGTCTGGCATGGCACACCCATCGACCTTGAGCAGCTGATTTCCATCCTGAATGACAATGACCTCAACATCCGTTTGACCTTTGTGTATGATGTAAATTCTTTAGATTTTCTGGATGTTACCATTAAGAGGGACTCTGCTGGGTTGCTGCAGACCGATATTTTTAAGAAGGCAACCGCTACTAACTCATTGCTCCATGCATCTTCTGGGCACCCTGATCACATGATTCGAGCAGTCCCAGTAGGACAATTTCTACGGCTACGCTGTATTTGTTCTACGGACGGTGATTTTTTTGCATAGAGCTGAGGAACTCCGTCAGCGATTTTTTGCACGCGGCTATAGCCGCAGATCAATCAAGAGGGCATTTAACAGGGCCAAGCATGCATCCCATCAAGATCTCTTACACAGATCAAAACCATTGGTGACATCTATTAAGGATCAAAAGGTGAGGTTTGTCACCACTTTTAACTCTCGGTCTAACAGGGTACGTGCAATTTTGCAAAAAGCATGACCCATTCTTAGGGTTGATCCCATCATTGGTAAATTCATCACTGAAAGGCCATCGATGTCTTTCAGGCGAGCTAAAAACTTGAGAGACTATCTTGTCTCAAGTCATTTCTCCGGCCATCAACCATCTACATTCTTGGATAGTTTCACTGTTAGGGGTGGTTGTGTTCCGTGTGGCCGTTGCGTCGCCTGTCCCAAAATTGTCCATTGCGATTCTTTTACCAATTCAGATGGTAGCAAGACATAAATGATCAGACAGCGTATTACGTGCACAACAAGATACGTAGTCTACTATGCTACTTGCCCATGTGGCTTAATTTATGTTGGACTGACAACACTTCAGTTAAAAGTCCGAATAAGGGAACATGTTTTGGGGATCCAGGCGGCGATCGGCCATACGGACACTTCCACCCTTAAGACAATACCATGCCATTTTAAAAACTTTCACAATAGTCATGGCACCCTACTAAAAGTACGTGGTATTGATGCCCTGAGGATAGACATCAGGGGTGGTGGACTGTCCAAGAGGCTAGGTCGACTTGAGGCAAGGTGGATCTGGCAACTCAAGACCACGCAACCACATGGCCTAAATGAGTGCCTCTCATTTGCTCCTTTTCTCTAAATCACTCACTTGCTGCATTATCTTTCAGTGATACTGATTCTGCTTTGTTCTAGTTTTAGCGTATTTTAATTATGTTATTTTATTTCTAGTGACGATATCTATCGCTTTTCGTTGTGTTGTTGAGTGTTTGAAAACTTTGGAAAAACGTCTGGTTATTCTTTCCATCATGAAGAGGACGTATCAGCCTTATTTTTTACTTCAACCGTGAAGGAGTGTTTTCATCCATATACATGAATTCTTCTAATTCTATGGTCCCTTGCAGTTGCTAAGTGGCATCTGTTTATATATCACTGCACTCTGTTTATTATTATATATTATATACTATTTATTATTATTTATTATATTCCTGTATATGAGTGTATATATATGTATACGTTTGGGCAGCTCTTTTGACCATTATAATGAACAAACTATCTGTATATTTTCCCTTGGCTGAATATAGGACTATAATGAGCTCTTCTTTGATTCAATTGTTCCATTTCTCTCCAATGCTCCCCCTCTTTTTTTGCTTGGCTATTTTTAATGCATATTAATATATGATGTATTATACCATATATTGTTTTCTCTAAACATATGGCATGCCCCATTTCTAATTTCATGTTTTGTTTGTTTTTTCCACTCATTAGTATACATCCTTATGTTTTCCCTCACTTTTGTCCTTATCCAATATGGCCGCCGCATGCCGATTCTCTACTGCGCATGTGCGGCTTTGCCCTGGTTCCGCTTCCTTCACTTCCGCCCGCTGTCCGGCGTCTGACCTCACGGGGACCCGTGCTTATGTCAGCGTCAGCTGCTGTGGCGATAAGGGGATGGGGGGCGCGACCACGCGTGGCCTATGATCGGCTGCAATTTTAAATAGGCACCTATAAATAGCCATAGCGCTGGCAACACTATATGCCCCCTGACGAAGGAATTTTCTGAAACGTGCGATGGTGTAGGAGGTGGACAGCGTGGTGTCTCCATCCACAACCCTGGTATGTGTTTCCCTGCTTGGTACCTGTTTATATGGCCATAAATAGTATGCTGTCTGTTACTGGTGCATGTCAGCCTGGATACCTTTCTATGTACTTGATATAATGTGGTGTTTGTTCATCTGATTACACTTAAAGAGACTGGCTGTCTGCTACTGGTACATGTCAGCTTGAATAACATTCTATGTACCTGACATATAATGTGTTAATTGCTTATTTGACTACAGCTAAAGAGGCTGGCTGTGGTTTGTGCAGTCAGTCAGGGTTACCTTTCTATGCACTCTTTATAATCCTGTCTTAATCTATATGCTGGCCATTTGTACATTTGTATAGGGTCCTTCATACAATTCTGATGGTATTATTTAGGCTATGTACTCACGTATGCAGAAAAAAAACTGACTCCTTCCCAGGAAAAACGCGCATTTTTTTGCGCAATTTTTGCACGATTTTTGTGTGTTTTTTTTATGCGTTTTTTACAGGAGCATCCTCCTGCTCATGTGAAGTACAGTATTCAGATGTATAGGACATCTTGTTCTCCAGACTCCATTTTTGTGCTTGCGACGCCATTTTGTTGTTTAGGAGTTAAATTTTGGAACTTAACTAGATGAAAGTTCACGGTTGTTATGAAACCAGACTGTTCCAGCTTGTACAAGATATGAGACCCTGAAGAATGTGTTATTTTCTACGTCACGCAGCTAGGGACATAGAATCATAGAATCGTAGAGTTGGAAGGGACCTCCTGGGCCATCTGGTCCAACCCCCTGCTCAAAGCAGGATTCGCTAAATCATCCCAGTTAGATGTCTGTCCAGCCTCTGTTTGAAGACTTCCATTGAAGGAGAACTCACCACTTCTCGTGGCAGCCTGTTCCACTCATTGATCACTCTAACTGTCAAAAAGTTTTTTCTAATATCTAATCTGTGTCTCCTCCCATTCAGCTTCATCCCATTGCTTCTAGTCTTTCCTTGTGCAAATGAGAATAAAGTTGATCCTTCTACAATGTGACAGCCCTTTAGATATTTGTAGACAGCTATTAAGTCTCCTCTCAGTCTTCTCTTTTGCAAACTAAACATTCCCAAATCCTGCAACCTTTCCTCATAAGACAGGGTTTGCAGACCGGTCACCATTCTGGTCGCTCTTTTCTGAACTTGCTCCAGTTTGTTGATGTCTTTTTTAAAATGTGGTGCCCAAAATTGGACACAATATTCCAGATGAGGTCTGACCAAAGAGGAGTAGAGGGAAATAATTACTTCACGTGATCTAGACTGTATGCTTCTGTTAATACATCCTAGAATTGCATTTGCCTTTTTTGCTGCTGCATCACACTGTTGACTCATATTCAGTCTGTGATCTATTTGTATACCCAAGTCTTTTTCACATGTGCTGTCACTTAGCCCTATTCCTCCCATTCTATATATGCTTTTTTCATTTTTATTGCCCAGATGTAGTACTTTGCATTTCTCCCTGTTAAAAACCATTCTGTTAGTTGCTGCCCACTTCTCCAGTTTATTTAAATCTTTTTGAATCCTCTCTCTCTCTTCTCTAGTATTAGCTATCCCTCCTAGCTTTGTGTCATCAGCAAATTTAATCAGTTTACCCTCAATTCCTTCATCTAAATCGTTGATAAAGATGTTGAACAATACAGGGCCCAGGACAGAGCCCTGTGGTACCCCACTTGAGACATTCTTCCAACTGGATGTGCAGCCATTTACGACCACTCTTTGGGTCCGATCACTAAGCCAGTTATGAATCCAACTAACAGTTGCCTTGTCCATTCCATACTTAGTCATTTTTTCAATAAGGATTGTATGAGAGACTTTGTCAAATGCTTTGCTGAAGTCAAGATATACTATATCTACAGCATTTCCTTGATCCACCCAATCAGTAATACCATCATAGAAGGAAATTAAATTAGTCTGACATGACTTATTAGTTACAAACCCATGCTGACTCTGTTTAATCACTTCATTCTTATCCAGGTATTGACATACATGTTGTTTAATAATTTGTTCAAAGATCTTTCCTGGTATAGAAGTCAGACTCACCGGCCTATAGTTGCCTGGGTCCACCTTCTTCCCCTTTTTGAAGATAGGAACAACATTTGCTCTTCTCCAGTCTTCTGGCACTTCTCCTGTTCTCCAAGAATTTTCAAAGATTATGGAGAGGGGTTCAAAAATTTCTTCTGCTATCTCCTTCAGTACTCTGGGGTGCAATTCATCTGGACCTGGAGACTTGAATACATTTAGGTTAGCTAAGTGTTTCCTCACTATCTTTATGTTTATAGATATCCTGGATTCTTCTATTCCCTTAATAGGACAGTGAATAACAGTTGATGTTACATTTCCTTTCTGAGAGAAAACAGATGCAAAATAGGAATTTAAAAGTTCAGCCTTCTCAACATCCTGTCTTACCATTTCATCATTTTCATCCTGTAAAAATCCTATAGCATCTTTGACTTTTCTTTTACTTTTGACATATCCCCAAAATCCTTTATTATTGCTTTTGACATCTCTTGCAAGCCTCAATTCATTTTCAGCTTTAGATAATCTGATTTGTGCCTTGCAGGTTCTGCAGACAGCATTATATTCTTCTTTAGATATGCCTCCTTCTTTCCATTTTATAAACATTTTTTGCTTCCTTTTTAGCATGTGCTTAAGTTCTGTGTTCATCCATCCTGGTTTCCTTAAATGCTTCCTATTCTTCCCTCTTTTCGGAATAGTTAACAACTGTGCTTTGAGAATCTCATTTTTCAAGATTTCCCATCCTTCCTGGACATTTTTGTCTTTAAGGATATCCAGCCATTGGATCCCTCCAATTCTCTTTCTGAATCCCTTAAAATCTGCCTTTCTGAAATCTAACCTTGACGTCTGAGTCTTCACAGGTCTTCCGCCTCTAGTTATCCAAAATTCTAAAATAGCATGGTCGCTACCTCCTAGGGTCCCAGCCACTTTTACCTCCTCAACCATTTCCTCCCTGTTTATAAGGATTAGATCCAAGGTAGCAGTTCCCCTTGTTTTCTCCTTTACCTTTTGGAAGATAAAGTTGTCAGCAAGAGAGGATAAGAATTTCCTTGACCTGTTAGTTTTGCCTGAGAGAGATTCCCAACAAATGTCTGGATAGTTGAAATCTCCCATGACAACTATGTCATATTTTTTGGAGAACTTGGCCATTTGATGCATAAAGAGTTCATCCATATCTTCAGCTTGCACAGGCGGCCTGTAGTAAATGCCTACAATGGTGTCCTTTCCATTGTTCTGTCCTTGTATTCTTACCCAAACAGTTTCCACAGAACTCCCAGTCTCTGAAGCTTCAATCTCTGTGCAGATATACGCATTTCTAACATACAATGCGACACCCCCTCCTCGTTTATCAAGTCTGTTTCTTGCAAATAAGTTGTATCCTTCTAGTCTTGTATTCCAATCATGTGTATTGTCCCACCAAGTTTCAGTGATTCCAATGACATCATATTTCTTTTCCTGTGTTAGTAGTTCCAATTCTCCTTGTTTGTTGCCCATGCTTTGTGCATTAGTATAGAAACATTTTAGTTTGTGATTGGTTTCTCCTTCTCCAATATTTTTTTTAATTAGATTCTTTCGTCTTTGTTCTTCCTTTCCACTTCTAATAGCAGAGTTCTCAGTAGCATTTGTCAGGTGTATGGCTTTTTCTGGTCTTTTGCTTCCCTTCCCATGTTGTTCTAGTTTAAAGCTCTCCTTACAAGTGTAGCAAGGCGACTTCCAAATACCTGCTTTCCAGTCTTCGTAAGGTGCACCCCATCTCTAGCAAGTAGTCCATCGTATAAGTAGTTCACTCCGTGATCCAGAAATCCAAATCGTTGCTGACGGCACCATCGACATAGCCAGTTGTTCACCTGCAGAATCTTATTCCACCTCCTTGTTCCATGGCCATCCACTGGGAGGATGGAAGAGAAGACCACCTGCGCTCCCAGTTCTTTCACTTTCTTGCCTAAGTCTTCAAAGTCTCTGCAGATGGTTTCCAGGTCGTTTCTTGCGGTGTCATTTGTCCCCACATGTAGTAGCAGGAATGGGTAGTCATCTGTAGGTCTGAAGAGTCCTGATATCCTGTCAGACACATCTTTAATTTTTGCACCTGGAAGACAGCACATTTCTCTTGAAGTTATATCCGGTCTGCAGATAGCGGCCTCTGTTCCTCTCAACAGGGAATCCCCCATGACCACCACTCTCCGTTTCTTCTTCACAACATTTTTCTTTCTCCATCCAGGAGGACTCTGAAGGCGTACAAGGTTGCTGTTTGTTGGCAAAGTCTTATCCTGATGTATTTCTTCATCATTTTCCTGCGTGAGAGCCTGGTACTGGTTTCTGAGCAGTATGGGTGCTGACTGCCTCCTGATCCTCCTGCTTCTCTGGGTCACATGTCTCCATTCCTCTGTTTCTTCAGGTGCACTTCGAATTTCTTCTCTTTCTGTAACATGAAGAGATAATTCTGCTCTGTCCAAGAACTCTTCACCTTCCTTAATGATCTTCAACGTAGCTAACCTCTCTTCGAGATTTTGCAACTTTTCCTCCAACAGGGTCACAAGCTTGCATTTGTGGCATGTGAAGTTTGGCTTTTCCACTGGTAAATCTGTGAACATGTAGCAAGAAATGCAGCTCACCAAATGGCTCCTGGCCTCTTCCATCTTGAGATTTCTTAAAAAGATGAAAGATGAGCCAAAATTCGCGCGCCGACAGGCGCGCGGTTTCTCCGATTTCCTCTTTTCAGCTGCAACGGCCAAAACCCAGTGATCGTTGAGCTCGCGGAGACTCTTCACTTATCCCAGAAGGCACTTGGAATATGCAAATGATCTCCTCAAGACTCTTCCCCTGGTTTCTCCGATTTCCTCTTTTCAGCTGCAACGGCCAAAACCCAGTGATCGTTGAGCTCGCGGAGACTCTTCACTTATCCCAGAAGGCACTTGGAATATGCAAATGATCTCCTCAAGACTCTTCCCCTGGTTTCTCCGATTTCCTCTTTTCAGCTGCAACGGCCAAAACCCAGTGATCGTTGAGCTCGCGGAGACTCTTCACTTATCCCAGAAGGCACTTGGAATATGCAAATGATCTCCTCAAGACTCTTCCCCTGGTTTCTCCGATTTCCTCTTTTCAGCTGCAACGGCCAAAACCCAGTGATCGTTGAGCTCGCGGAGACTCTTCACTTATCCCAGAAGGCACTTGGAATATGCAAATGATCTCCTCAAGACTCTTCCCCTGGTTTCTCCGATTTCCTCTTTTCAGCTGCAACGGCCAAAACCCAGTGATCGTTGAGCTCGCGGAGACTCTTCACTTATCCCAGAAGGCACTTGGAATATGCAAATGATCTCCTCAAGACTCTTCCCCTGGTTTCTCCGATTTCCTCTTTTCAGCTGCAACGGCCAAAACCCAGTGATCGTTGAGCTCGCGGAGACTCTTCACTTATCCCAGAAGGCACTTGGAATATGCAAATGATCTCCTCAAGACTCTTCCCCTGGTTTCTCCGATTTCCTCTTTTCAGCTGCAACGGCCAAAACCCAGTGATCGTTGAGCTCGCGGAGACTCTTCACTTATCCCAGAAGGCACTTGGAATATGCAAATGATCTCCTCAAGACTCTTCCCCTGGTTTCTCCGATTTCCTCTTTTCAGCTGCAACGGCCAAAACCCAGTGATCGTTGAGCTCGCGGAGACTCTTCACTTATCCCAGAAGGCACTTGGAATATGCAAATGATCTCCTCAAGACTCTTCCCCTGGTTTCTCCGATTTCCTCTTTTCAGCTGCAACGGCCAAAACCCAGTGATCGTTGAGCTCGCGGAGACTCTTCACTTATCCCAGAAGGCACTTGGAATATGCAAATGATCTCCTCAAGACTCTTCCCCTGGTTTCTCCGATTTCCTCTTTTCAGCTGCAACGGCCAAAACCCAGTGATCGTTGAGCTCGCGGAGACTCTTCACTTATCCCAGAAGGCACTTGGAATATGCAAATGATCTCCTCAAGACTCTTCCCCTGGTTTCTCCGATTTCCTCTTTTCAGCTGCAACGGCCAAAACCCAGTGATCGTTGAGCTCGCGGAGACTCTTCACTTATCCCAGAAGGCACTTGGAATATGCAAATGATCTCCTCAAGACTCTTCCCCTGGTTTCTCCGATTTCCTCTTTTCAGCTGCAACGGCCAAAACCCAGTGATCGTTGAGCTCGCGGAGACTCTTCACTTATCCCAGAAGGCACTTGGAATATGCAAATGATCTCCTCAAGACTCTTCCCCTGGTTTCTCCGATTTCCTCTTTTCAGCTGCAACGGCCAAAACCCAGTGATCGTTGAGCTCGCGGAGACTCTTCACTTATCCCAGAAGGCACTTGGAATATGCAAATGATCTCCTCAAGACTCTTCCCCTGGTTTCTCCGATTTCCTCTTTTCAGCTGCAACGGCCAAAACCCAGTGATCGTTGAGCTCGCGGAGACTCTTCACTTATCCCAGAAGGCACTTGGAATATGCAAATGATCTCCTCAAGACTCTTCCCCTGGTTTCTCCGATTTCCTCTTTTCAGCTGCAACGGCCAAAACCCAGTGATCGTTGAGCTCGCGGAGACTCTTCACTTATCCCAGAAGGCACTTGGAATATGCAAATGATCTCCTCAAGACTCTTCCCCTGGTTTCTCCGATTTCCTCTTTTCAGCTGCAACGGCCAAAACCCAGTGATCGTTGAGCTCGCGGAGACTCTTCACTTATCCCAGAAGGCACTTGGAATATGCAAATGATCTCCTCAAGACTCTTCCCCTGGTTTCTCCGATTTCCTCTTTTCAGCTGCAACGGCCAAAACCCAGTGATCGTTGAGCTCGCGGAGACTCTTCACTTATCCCAGAAGGCACTTGGAATATGCAAATGATCTCCTCAAGACTCTTCCCCTGGTTTCTCCGATTTCCTCTTTTCAGCTGCAACGGCCAAAACCCAGTGATCGTTGAGCTCGCGGAGACTCTTCACTTATCCCAGAAGGCACTTGGAATATGCAAATGATCTCCTCAAGACTCTTCCCCTGGTTTCGATATTCCGATTTTCTTGCAATACTATTGGCTTATAAAGTAAATGTATTACGATAATGTTATTTGTAGCTATGTACTTTGCATAATTAATCAAAATACAATAAAAAGAGGTGACAATAATAAACGGGCTTAGTGATCTGCCTTGATCCTCCCATACAGAGACTCCCATCTCCGTCTGGTCATTCCCAGTTGCTAGCAACGCCCCGTGGATTAATTTGGAAATCACTTGGTCAACCGTGAAAGGTTAATTTAGCCCTCCCTCAAAAGCTACCTCAACAGTTTGGCACCCAACGTGGTTGCCCCCGAATAGGGACGCCTCTGCCCCCCGGAGGACAACAAGACAAAGGACCCTCGGACCCATGACAACCACGGTAAGTTGGCAGTTATACTGTTCAGACTGACCGTTGGTGTGGTTTTCCTGTGCTTGTTGCTGCAAAGAGGATCTGAGGTTTGTCCTTGATGGTGGGGTGATTCTTTGGTGGAATCATATAGAGGTGCAGTCCCGTTGGGGGCCCAGTGCTCGAACCATACCTCATAAGGGATGGACACGCTGGATTGCCCAGTGATTGTGACTCTCTTTATAGTCAAAATATCCTGAAATCCTGATCACTGTTAGAGTCAGGCGTGGTGAGGTGATCGAAGATTGGGTAGGATACGTAACTCAGGTGTATATGTACATATATATATATATATATATATATATATATATATATATATATATATATATATATATATATAAAACCAGAGGTGTCCGGAGGGATAGTCTGAGACGCCCTCCTCCTTTCACTGCGTACCGCTTTGAATTTTGGGTATCCCAGAGGGGGATTGACCCTGTGGAGCAGACTGAACGGCCGCTCCAGTACTGTGCACAACTGAAGTAAGGATATTTAGCTCTAAAGGTGAGAATCCGTGAAGGAAAAGAAGAATTTTGTGGCTTGGCACATTAATTGTGTGACGAAGGTGTTAGGAAGAACAGAGGAAGTGAATTCTGATTGTTTCTGTTACTACTATGTTCAAGAAGGAAAAATTGTCCATTATTATGGCAAGGACTGGATGTTCTGTGGTACAAGAAAGTGACTGTGGTGTAAGAAAGTGATTGATTAAGAAGGAACTGAGATTGAGACTAATGTGTCAAGCAGACAAACAGTTAAAACTGATGATTTAAAACAAGAGGTCTCCCTGCTAGATAAGGTCCCTCCCCAGGAAATCAAGCCTCTCCTCCGGACTGTAAGCTCTGTGCCCCTTAACCCCAGGGCACCAATATATCCTGGACTACCAAAACTCAGTACGCCCCCACCCTATGATCCTGCTGGGTGGATTTGAGCCGTATGCGGAGTTACTAATCCTCAGTGGAGAGAGGTCTGTTACAATTGTGGAGCGAGGAGACCCAGAGTCGCAGCCCCCACCTTTCCCTTGCTAAACACTGACGGTACCTATTATCAGCCACTGCCAGCCTTAGTCCCTGCTATGCCTAGTATTGCTAGCTATGAGTACCCACCCCCTCCCACTTTAGTCACTCGGTCAGACACAGGATACACAGAGGAGATAGAAGATTTCCAGGAAATGTATTCCAATGTTATTCCTGGATCCCACCGTCATGATGTGCTCTTTAGGATAGGGAAAGGGAATCTCACGAAACAGCACATTGGGGCCATAGTAAATGCTGCAAACAATCAACTCCACCATGCTGGAGGACTGGCCGCAAAAATTTCACAGAAAGGCAGACCCATGATACAGGAAGAATCTGATTCGTATATACAAACGTATGGCCAGGTAGAAACAGGACAGGTCGCAGCAACCAGAGCAGGACAGCTGCCGTGTCAACATGTAATACATGCAGTGGGACCACGATATGATACATTTCTAGGTCCCAACAATTGCTTACTGAGGCTGTCCAGAATGCAGTGGCCATACCATTAATCTCTGCCGATATCTTTCAATATTTCAGGAAGGATGCCGCCATGGTTATAGTATCAGCAATAGAGCGGTGTATACAGGAAAACCCCATAAAATTGGAGGAGGTCCGATTTGTCCTCGACAGCCGGCTAACGGCCCATCAGACAATACAATCTTTAACTGTAACAGAGCCTCCTGCCCCGCTTCCACAGCAGATGCCTCTTGTGCCCGTACTACCGCTACCTCCTCCCCCCGTGTCAGTAATATCCGAATTTGAAGAGGATAATGTGGAAACTACTCCTGACAGGTCAAAGTATACCCCCTTTACCCCATCCCAAATAGACACCCTTTGCAATCAATTGCTCGATCCAGAGACTTCTCCCATGGCCTTCTACAGGCAAATGGCAGCAAATCAAGAGATTTATTCCAATCCGGACGATGCATTAAAAGTAGAAAAAAAAGTTTCCAAAAGAAATAAACAAGCTCTGTATCAGCAGGGAAAGAAAAAAAAAAAAAAAAAAAAGCAAACCAGCAGCTGTCCCAGCATCCCCCACTGCCCCCACCACAGCTGCAGGCACATAGCTCTTCCTTATCAGTGGCACACAGCAAACTCAGCTCCCGCACTCCAACCATACACAAATTCAGCTCCCTACTCCAATATCTCTCCCAATCCTATGACTGGGAACCTTACTCCCCAGATCCGCTGTGCCAATTCTCGTCTGCAATGCTGGCGCTGTGGCCAACTCGGTCACTTTCAGAGAGATTGTCATATGCCCGTTGATAGATGCTACCCTCAAGTTTCTTTTTCCAATCTTATCCTACATACTGGGAATTCTAAAGGATACCTCAGTTACGGACAGCCCCAAAATCCTGATAATTGTCCATACTGAAGGGGTGGCCAACCAGAGTCTGCTATCACAATGTCCTCCACCAAACCTGGGGCATGCTCATCTGTCATGCTCCCTGTAGGGGACACTCTTGTTAAGTTCATGGTAGACACTGGGGCGGCCAATTCTATAATCAAGTCATAAGATGTACCTACGGATATCCCTATTCAATTCTCAGATCAAGAGCTTGTTTTAATCGGAGTAGATGGCAGACCCAATAAACATACTCTTACAAAACCCATCCCGGTGGGACCCTTCCCCGAGGTTACTGCTCAGTTTGTAATCTCTCCCACATGTCCAGTAAATTTACTAGGGGCAGATTTATTATCACAGTTCCGCTCCAGAATAACCAGTTTGCAAAAAATATGAGCAAGTGTCTCTTGCCCTGGCAGTAAAACCACCCCCAGGTCACACTATTTCAGTATGTGGATGATTTTTTGTTGTGTGCACGAACGGAGCAGGAAGCCATTGCTGCCACTGTTAGCCTCCTCAAGCATCTTGGGTCACTGTCTCCTTCATGGTGTCAGACACCTCACAGAAGAAAGAAAAATAGCTGTCAGCTCACTTCCTTTCCCAAAAGATGAAGCTGAACTCCAGCGTTTTCTTGGACTATGTATTTATTGTTGTCAGTGGATACCGGATGCATCCCGCATAATGCAACCCCTTTACAATGCCTTAAAAGATGGTATAATGAACTATAAGGAAAGATGGCAGTGATGAGGATTATCTCCAATATGATTGTTCCCAATTTGTGACTGAAGGAACAGCTACTCTATCAAATGTCAGTAAAAATCCATTTCCAAATCCTGATCTGGTGTTATACAAGGATGGTTCAAGATATGCTGATGACTTTGGTAGATTCCATAAAGGATATGCTGTTACCACAGAGGACACTGCAGTGCACGCAGCTGCGCTCCCGCCCTGACAGTCAGCACAAGAAGCAGAACTCCAGGCTCTGTCTACTGCATGTACTTTGGCCAAGAACAGACGGGCTAATATATACACGGACTCACGGTATGCATTTGATATTGCTCACGATTTTGGGGCTCTATGGGCCAATCAAGGGTTTATTACTACTGCCGGAACCCCAGTGAAAAATGCTGAAGCTGCTAAAACCCTAATGGACTCGATCAAATGACCTACTCAGGTGGCTATTATCAAAGTTAAGGCGCACAGTCCTAGGAACAGTTCACAGACTGTTGGCAACGCATTTGCGATGCAAGCAAAGTCACTGCTCTTTTACCCATTGAACCAACCATACCAACTATGGTGACCACATGCTCTCAGCATAGAACAGTTACAAGAAGCTTTGACCCTTCAAGAACCTGATGATCTACAAAAGACTGAAGTTTTCTGTCGGACCCCGCGAGACCGCTTAATGACGATGCAGAGAATGTCTCCAAAGGAAGAGATGAAGCAATGGAAGACTGATGGGGCACATATGGATAATGGTCTCTGGAAAAAAGATCAACTCGTGTGTCTCCCTAAGCGGATGTACCCTGCTATTGCCACATGGGCCTACACATTGAGGAAAAATCAGGCCCTCGCACTGGTGCAAAAATTCTACTGGGCCCCAGGAATTTCCACAGTTTTGACAGCGTTTAACGGTGCCTGTAATATCTGTCAGACCTGCAATCCTGGTCAACTTCAATGTGTACCCCCGAAGTATCTTGCTAAGCCCGACTATATTTTCCAAAGGCTCCAGGTGGACCATATCACGTTACCTAAGTCTGGAAGGTACGAATACTGTTTAGTTGTTGTTGACATGTTCTCCAGTTGGCCGGAAGCATTCCCTGTTACCAACATGACTGCAAAAACCACAGCGAAGAAACTGGTGATGGAAGTCATATGCAGGTACGGGGTTCCAGAAGTTGTTGAACATGATCAAGGTCCAGCCTTTTCTTCTCATGTGTACCAAGAAGTTCTGACAATGCTTGGATCCACTTTAGCCCTCCATACTCCGTACCACCCACAATCTAGTGGGAAAGTTGAGAGGCTAAATGGCACACTGAAGGGACAATTGACCAAAATGATGCAGGAGACTACGGCTCCACGGCCACAGCTCCTGCCCATTGTATTATACCACATTCGTACTACCCCTATTGCAAAACATGGCCTGTCCCCATATGAGATATTGTTTGGTGCTAGGCCCCCAGTTGCAAATTTCCAGCCTCAGCAGTTAACAGAAGAAACTGACTGTGTTGTTCAATATGTTATTCAGCTTAGTAAAAATTTTGATAACACCCATGCTCTAGTTTCCTCTTCTTTTCCAGATTCAGCAGAAACCGACACCTGTCATAACCTGAAGACTGGTGATTTTGTAGTCGTGAAAAGGCATGTCAGAAGGCACGGACTAGAACCCTTGTATGACGGTCCCTATCAAGTCCTCCTCATCACCCAACAAGCCAATAGCAAATAAGGGGGCATAATGTTTTGGTTTTTCGTATTTTCCATATTATTATTGGTAACCGCACGGGACAATTCACCCCGTTTTTCAGGGAGACCACATATAGTACAGATGAGTGTGGCCAATAAAGTGGTCAGTTCTATTTTCATTTACCCTATGATTACACAAATATGGGATAAATTGGTTAGGGCCACAGACTATCTAGATGATCAAATTTGGGATATATTGGACATACTTAATACTACTGTTGCTGTCCAAAATCAACTTATCATAGTCACAAATCAACATACTATAGTGCTGGACTACTTAACAGCAGCACAAGGTGGTATGTGTCAGGTTATTGGACCCGCTTGCTGTCATTATATAGATCTTAACAGTACTGTGAAGTTAAAGTTAGAAGATATTCAAAGACTCAGAGATCAATATGATAAAGACGATGATCGTAATAAGGACAATCAGACACATTCTCCTTTCTCAATCCAGCCAATTGGTTTAAGGGAATTGGGGGCTGGATAGCTGGGATCTTGCAAAGATTGTTATACATTGCTGCCTGTATCCTTAAAAAAAGAGAAATTAATCCAGCTCACCGCACTGCCTTGCTGGTAGGATCCAGATCCTGCGCACGGATTTGACTAGGCAGTCAATCAATAATAGGAAAGAAAAAAGAAGTTCCAGCGCCAGGAATGGAAAATTAAAAATCCATTTTATTGTGCCATTGCATATTAAAATTCCAGCAGGTACAGCATATCTGTCGGATGACTACAGAACAACGCGTTTCGACGTCTCAGGTCTTAATCATAAATAATTTTTTTTTTTTTTTTCTTGCCTGTATCCTTGTTGCATATGTGATACTAAAACTTGTTCTTTGGTGTATTTCTGTATGTATTAGGAAATTCTGCACTAGGACAGGTAATGATGATACCAAAGGAGTCGTCGCCCCTGGTCTTCTCTGCACCGATCTCAAAAGGTTACTTGATGAAGATGTAGAAGCCAAGCGCATGGCTACCTTCAAAAGATCTCACCACCATCATCAAAAATTGTTATTCGTAAATTGCAGCATACAGGGTGGATGGGTGCGCCGCAACAGACATGACGGATAACAAGGCATCAGCTATGTGAAGACCTGTACCCCTCAAACTTATGGCTTGGGATAGCACCTCTGATGCTGCATATTAGTTAACAAAATTTATATAGGGGGGATTGTGAAGTACAGTATTCAGATGTACGGGACATCTTGTTCTCCAGACTCCATTTTTGTGCTTGCGACGCCATTTTGTTGTTTACAAGTTAAATTTTGTAACTTAACTAGATGAAAGTTCACGGCTGTTATGAAACCAGACTGTTCCAGCTTGTACAAGATATGAGACCCTGAAGAATGTGCTATTTTCTACGTCACACAGCTAGGGACATATTCCGATTTTCTTGCAATACTATTGGCTTATAAAGTAAATGTATTACAACAATGTTACTGGTTGCTATGTACTTTGCATAATTAAGCAAAATACTATAAAGAGAGGTGACAAAATAAACGGGCTTAGTGATCTGCCTTGATCCTCCCATACAGAGACCCCTGTTATCATGTTCAGGTACCAATAAGTTGAAAAGCCGACCCTTGGGAAATTTACACCCGGGCATCAATTGCACAGTCATAACTCCTATGAGGAGGCAAAGATGCAGACTTACTCTCACTAAATACATCAGAAAAATCAGCCAAATAATCAGGATCATCATGAGACTGGGGAGAGGTGGAGAAAACAGGAGTGTCATTAAGAACACACTGACAACCCCAACTCACCACAGACAAAGATTTCCAATCCAAAACAGGATTATGAATTTGCAACCAAGGAAAACCCAGAACAATAGTATCATGCAAATTGTGCAGCACCAAAAATTTACAATTTTCTTGGTGGTCCGGGGCAACCCGCATTATCACCTGGGTCCAAAACTGGGGTTTATTCTCCGCCAAAGGAGTAGCATCAATACCCCTCAAAGGGATAGGAGTCCGCAGTGGTATCAAGGGAAAACCACAACGTTTAGCAAAGTCCAAATCCATCAGATTCAAAGCTGCTCCTGAATCCACAAAACCCTTAGCGGAAAATGTAGATAAGGAGCAGATCAGAGTAATTGCCAAAAGAAACTTAGGTTGTACACTACCCACAGCAAATGTGTGCGCAAAACGTTTCTCTCGTTTAGGGCAGACAGAAATAGTATGAGAGGCGTCGCCACAGAAAAAACACAGCTTATTACGTCTTCTAAACTCCCGACGTTGCGCCCTAGACAAAACCCTATCACACTGCATGGGTTCAGACGTTTGTTCAAAAGGCGGCAACGCCTCTCGTGTAGTTTTACATTCACGTAAACGCCGATCAACTTGAATGGCTAATGACATAGAATCATCAAGACCAGAGGGAACAGGAAATTGCACCATAACATCTTTTACGGTTTCTGATAAACCCTTCCGAAAGAGAGCTGCTAAGGCACCATCATTCCATGTAGTAAGGACGGCCCACTTTCGAAATTTTTGACAGTATAACTCTGCAGAATCCTGACCGTGGTTCAATGCCAACAATAGGGTTTACTCAGCTTGACCAATAGCATTAGGTTCATCATACAATCATACAACAACAATCATACAACTTAATCTCCATTAAAGAAAAAAAAAATCCTCCTACGGCCCCAGAGAAAAAGAGGAATATATATATATATATAGAATTTTTTATATATATATATATATATATATATATATATATATATATATATATATATATATATATATATATATATATATTCTGACACTTTATTTTTTTTTTTTTTTTACAATTCTCGCCTTCTTTTGAGTACCCTAGAATCTGCGGTTTAGGCTGGTGAGCCACAGAAAACCAGAGAGGTTGGTAACTAAGCAGATTGCAGATCCCTGATCCTATCCACACAACTAGCAGTAGCCGTGGAGCGTACCTAAGATGATTCTAGATGCCTCAACACAGCCGGAGAACTAAATAAGCCTAAAGCAAGAAAGGGGAAATCTAAACTGCCCCAGAGCAGACCCCAAAGGAATAGATAGCCCCCAAACATATTGTCGGTGAGACAAGATGAAGACACAAACGCAGGTAGGAAAATAGGCTGAGCGAACGATGGGGCCCAAACTAATTAGACAGGACAGGAAAGAAAAGACACTGTCTGCAATCACGCAAAAAAACCTGCAAAAAATGCCCAACACGTCTGATAGAAAAAACACTGAAGTCACTAGACTTTGCCCACTATATCAGCACTCTGGTATATTCTGAAAGCATAGCAAAGAGAGGCCAATCTAATAAGCGACAAAAACAAACTGACACAAACAGTAACATAAGGATGGAAATTCAGCACAGCCCCAGCTGGGGCTGGCTTACCACACAAAACTGAAATAAACAAAACCAAATCAAATGTGAACAATAGCAAAAGAACACTTAGCTTGAGCATGCAGGGACTGAGCTGGAAACTAAGACCTCAGGAGGCAGGAAAAAATCACCAGCAGGGATAGAGGGAGTCGGCTGTCTAAAATCCAATCAGAAACTCCAGATGTCCAATCTTCCTCCTCATTATCAGGTGGCAGACCTCTGTTAATTAGATCAGCTCCATTACCTCCTGTAACCACCAGAGGGAGCCCGCAAAGAGAACTCGCGACCCCTCTGTCAATACAACCAGCTCCACTACCTTCACTAGTAACCAGAGGTAGGCCAGAAAGTGAATTCACAACAGACTCCCGTCTCTGTCTGGTTATTCCCAGTTGCTAGCAACGCCCCGTGGATTAATTTGGAAATCACTTGGTCAACCGTGAAGGGTTAATTTAACCCTCCCTCAAAAGCTACCTCAAAACTCATAGATTACAGTTAGAAATGTGGAAATTAATGAGCATGCTGTGTTTTTTTACCGCAATGTGCTTTGTTCGCGGTAAAAAACGCATCAATGTGCACAAAAAGTGCGGAATTCATTAAAATGAATGGGATGCTTCTTGTAAGCTTTTTTTAAGCGTTTTTGCCGGTAAAAACGCTTAAAAAAAGCGAAAAGACGATTACGTGGGTACACAGCCTTAGGGAGTCACCTCTCACTGTTCCACTGCTTTTTTTGCAGATATTGTCTGTCACTTTTTAGCCCATATGTTGCCTACCTGGTTTTCTAATAAAGATTTTCAACTTTTGATATAATACTTTTGTCTTTGGACTTTTTGCATTGCGGTTTCTTTTTGTGGTTTACCCTTTGTTTTTTGAGCAGTGTATGTGACTGACATATTTATATCTATCTATTCTGTGTGTATATCTATTCTAGCTATTCTATTTTGTCACGTCACGCTGTGATTTTACTGTATGAGGTAGATGAATTGCTGGCTTTTGAAATTACATTGGTGTGTAAAAATCGGACAGCAAATGCATGGTCCGAGAGCCATGCAATTTTTTTCTCGCACCCATTGTCTTGCTGCAATTTTTTTCTTAGTCCAATATCAGTTGAGAAAAAACTCGCAGATGAGCTGTAATTCATAGCTTAACATTGGTCAACAATGCAATCTGATTTTTTATCGGCCGTTTTCTTTGCAGATGAGTATGAGCCCTAAGATAATGCGTGCTCCAGCTGCAATCATTTACAACTTCTCAACATTATGACTTTCTCAGGCTTTGTCTCCACGATGAGCTTTTGGAGAGTTATTGATGTTGTGTATTTTTGCTATGTCAAAAATGCAGCGTCTTACAGTTCCATCAAAGTGGATGTGATTTATAGAAATCTAATGCTCATTGTGCTTAGTTTTTGCTCAGCGTAAACTGACCTTCGGTGCGAGCAACATGTCAACTTCTCTTGCAGGTACTGTCACGTCACTGTTGGATTCGAGGCCTGCTGTTCCGGTCACGGCAACTAGGAGGCGCCGGACCGCCACTTCACCGTCAGACTCGGGGACGGCTGTTCCTGCCTCGGCCACTGGGAGGCGCCGTGGTCCGCCCGTGAGTTATGGTGGTGACAGAGAAGTGGCTCCTGCGCAGGCATCTGGTGGGCGCAGGCTCCGCCCCTCTGTCAGTCATCAGGGGGTTACTGCATCACCATCTGGCCTGGTCCTGGGGGCGGCCCTAATGACATCACCAGTCCAGGAACCTGTGAGGGATGACCTGATCCCTCAAATACCTTGGGACTGGTCTTGCAAGCCGCCGGATATATTCTTGGTTCCCCTGTGTGTTACTTAGTGATTGATTTCTGTTTGACTCTGACACCTCTTTTGCCTGGCGATTCTGTACTTCTGCTACTCTCCTGGTTTGTGACCTTGGCCTGGATATTCTGACTCTGCTACTTCCTAATGATTCTGTACCTCTGCTGCCCTCCTGGTTTTTTACTCTGACCTTGGCCTGAATTTGACTTTGCTATTGCCTGCCGTTTTTGTACTTCACTCTGACGACCGTCCTGCTCTGGCCGCTGCTCTTATTCAGACAGCTACCTCCTGGGCTCTGTTGTAAATCCAGATCCCTGTTTAGGGGTAAAGGGTAACAGTGTTCTCGGGGTGTTGCCTGGCTGCAGCCCGGAACCGCAGACGGACGTTACATTATATCCGGCCAATAAAATTAACTGCTTCTTGTGTATATACCCAACATATACAAAAGCAGTCTCCCTGAACTTTTTTTTTTCCCTTCTTCTGACTGAGCTGATTTTTAGTCTGATCACCTGTTGCATTGCCCAGCCTGGAAGATCACTCTCATTTTCCTGGACAACTATGCGGCAGTCGAGTCTTCAGGGAGAGAGCTGCACCTCAGAGATCCATGCTCCTGGCACGTCGGCCTCTGGGCAACTACTCTGGCTATGGTTGCCCAGAGGTTCAGGTATTGCCCGCAGATGCGGCTAAAGTTTTATTACCCATTTCAGTTTCATGTGGTCAGAAAACGCTGTGTTTAAACGCATATGTGGATAGTGGCTCTGAAGGAAATTTTATGGATTCCTTGACTGCTAGGAATCTGGGTGTAACACTACTAAAACTTAACGCCCCTATTAAAACCACGGCTATTAATGGCACATCCATTATTCAGGAGGGGGTTAAGTTTGTTACTGCCAAGGTTGCCATGTCTGTGGGAGCCTTACACACTGAGCTTGTGTCATTTTTTGTGATGGACAATTTAACCTCTGCAGTTATTCTAGGTATGCCATGGTTACGCCAGCACAATCCTGTTATCGACTGGCACTTGGGTGACGTTGTACGCTGGAGCCCACAGTGTCAGAAAAATTGCATATCCTTGGCAGTAAACCAAGTTAAGGTTAAAACCCCCTCATACCGTTTGCTTTCAGAGATTTTAAGGATGTATTTTCTATTGTAGAATCTGAAAAGCTACCTCCTCACAGAGAGTATGATTGCCCTATTGATCTAATTCCGGATGCCCGTCTCCCTATGGGAAGAATATTTAATCTCTCTGGCCCAGAGCGTCAGGCCATGAATGACTATATTGCAGATAGCCTAAGAAAAGGGTTTATCAGACCGTCCATTTCTTCAGTTGGGGCCGGGTTCTTCTTTGTGTTGAAGAAAGATGGTGGTCTCACACCCTGCATTGATTATCGGGAGTTGAATGCAATCACTATAAAAAAACAGTATCCGCTTCGACTCATCCCTGATCTTTTTAATCAGCTAACAGGAGCCCGTTGGTTTACTAAACTTGACCTCCGGGGGGCATATAATCTGGTCCGCATAAGAAAGGGAGATGAGTGGAAAACGGCCTTCAATACACCCCTTGGCCATTTTGAGTACCTGGTAATGCCGTTCGGACTCAGCAACGCACCTGCCGTATTTCAGCACTTTGTTAATGATATTTTCAGAGACATTTGTGGGGTGTATGTCGTGGTGTATTTAGATGACATTCTGATTTACTCTGCTGACCCTGTGACACACTCAACACGTCTGTTCTGTGCTACAAAGACTACGTGAACACTCCTTGTTTGCTAAACTGGAGAAATGTGCCTTTTTTGCTGAGGAGGTACAGTTTTTAGGATACATGGTTTCAGGTAAAGGCTTCCGCATGGATCCTGCCAAGGTCCAGCCTATTAAGGCTTGGGTGCAACCCAAATCGCTGAAAGCGCTGCAGCGATTTTTGGGGTTCGCTAATTATTACCGCAAGTTTATTAGAGGTTTCTCAGAGATTGCCAAGCCACTCACGGATCTGACCCGAAAAGGGGCGGACGTGGCCAACTGGAATCCTGAGGCAATTCAGGCGTTTCTTACGTTAAAAGAGTGCTTTGTGGCCAACCCAGTTTTGGTTCAGCCGGATCTGGACCGTCCATTTATTGTGGAGGTGGATGCCTCTGAAGTCGGAGTGGGAGCAGTGCTATCACAAGGCACTACATCCCTCACTCAGCTTCGTCCATGTGCTTTTTTCCTGCAAATTCTCTTCCACAGAGAAAAACTATGATATAGGGAATCGGGAACTATTGGCAATTAAATGGGCCTTCGAGGCATGGCGTCACTTCCTCGAGGGCGCCAAACACAAGATCACGGTAATTACCGATCATAAGAACCTGACATACCTAGAATCAGCAAAAAGGTTAAATCCTAGACAAGCAAGGTGGGCATTGTTTTTCTCTAGGTTTAATTTTATAATCACCTTCCGCCCTGGTACAAAAAATGTGAGGGCCGATGCCCTCTCTCACAGTTTCTGCCCCTCACAAGCTGAGGACTGTGAACCAGTTCCGATATTGGCCACTGGGATCGTTGTGTCCGCAGTGTCATTGGATCTTCTGGAGGAGATCCGTAAATCCCCAGAACAAGCCCCTGACACTACGCCACCCAACAAATTGTTCGTTCCGCCTGCGTTTCGCCTACAAGTGCTTAGAGAATCACATGACTCTGTCTTGGCAGGCCATCCTGGTCTCAATAATACCGCCAGATTGATAACTAGGAATTTTTGGTGGCCGACGGTGGTTAAGGACCGCAAAGAATATGTCTTAGCATGTGAGGTCTGTGCCCGCGCCAAGTCCTCCCATAATCGCCCTGCTGGCTGGCTCCAGTCCTTGCCCACCCCCGAGAGTCCATGGACCCACATCTCCATAGACTTCATTACGGACCTACCGTCTTCAGATGGAAAGACGTGTATCTGGGTGGTGGTGGACAGGTTCAGTAAACAATGTCATTTTGTCCCCCTGTCGGGGTTACCTAACTCGGAAACATTGAGTAAACTGTTTATTGTACATGTGGTACGTTTACACGGTGCCCCGGTCAATATTGTGTCTGACAGGGGTACCCAATTCGTGTCAAAGTTCTGGAGGGCGTTCTGTAAACGCATTGGTATTGAGCTATCTTTTTCCTCGGCTTACCACCCTGAAACCAATGGTCAAACCGAACGTGTCAACCAGGCTCTGGAGCAATACCTTCGTTGCTACGTTTCAGAACACCAGTCCGATTGGGCAGAACATCTGCCACTAGCCGAGTTTGCCCTAAATAATCAGTATCAGGACTCCATTAAGTCTACCCCCTTTTTCTGCAACCACGGGCTGCATCCGCGCTTTGGCTCATTCTCGGCCAGAATGTCGGAGCTTCCTGAGGTAGAGAAAAATATACATCGTTTAAAAACCATTTGGTCTGAGGTAAACTCGAACTTGAAAGAGGCCCAGGTTAGACAGACCTCGGCAGCGAACAAACGGCAATCCAAAGGACCGCACTTGGGAGTTGGAGACAAGGTTTGGCTCTCCACCAAAAACATCAAGCTTAAAGTACCGTCTGCCAAACTGGGTCCCAGATTTATTGGTCCATACGAGATTATAGAGGTGATTAACCCGGTGGCCTTCCGTTTAAAACTCCCTCAGTCTTTCAAATTACCCAATGTCTTCCACAAGTCTCTCCTCAAGTTATATCGCTCCCCAATTCACCCTGTCCCGTCCACTCCTCCTCCCGTTTCGGTCGGAGGGTCCTTGGAGTATGAAGTCCAGGGTGTCCTTGACTCCCGCCTTGTAAGAGGGTCCGTACAGTATCTGGTACACTGGAAGGGCTACGGCCCGGAGGAGAGGTCCTGGGTCCTGCGAGGGACATCCATGCAAAAGCACTAATTAGAAGGTTTCACCTCCTTCACCCTGACAAACCAGGTTTTGAGGGTCCGGAGGCCCCTCTTGGAAGGGGGGGTACTGTCACGTCTCTGTCAGATTTGGGGCCTGCTGTTCCGGTCGCAGCCACTAGGAGGCGCCGGACCGCCACTTCGCCGTCAGACTCGGGGACGGCTGTTCCTGCCTCGGCCACTGGGAGGCGCTGTGGTTCTATTTCGTCGCCGTCAGACTCAGGGCCTATGGTCCCAGCTTTAGCCACTAGGAGGCACCGGTCTGTCACGTCACCGTTGGATTCGAGGCCTGCTGTTCCGGTCACGGCCACTAGGAGGCGCCGTACCGCCACTTCACCGTCAGACTCGGGGACGGCTGTTCCTGCCTCGGCCACTGGGAGGCGCCGTGGTCCGCCCGTGAGTTATGGTGGTGACAGAGAAGTGGCTCCTGCGCAGGCATCTGGTGGGCGCAGGCTCCGCCCCTCTGTCAGTCATCAGGGGGTTACTGCATCACCATCTGGCCTGGTCCTGGGGGCGGCCCTAATGACATCACCAGTCCAGGAACCTGTGAGGGATGACCTGATCCCTCAAATACCTTGGGACTGGTCTTGCAAGCCGCCGGATATATTCTTGGTTCCCCTGTGTGTTACTTAGTGATTGATTTCTGTGACGTGACGTCATCACAGGTCTCGCAAGGCATCGCTGGGAACGCTGAGGCCCGGGAATGCAGCGCGGGACGTCGGAAGGTAAATATACCCCAATTTTTTATTTTTTTATCATTTTTAACATTCTATCTTTTACTATTGATGCCGCATAGGCGGCCTCAATAGTAAAAAGCTGCTCACACTTGTCAAACACTGTTTGACGAGTGTGACCAACCTGTCAATCACTTTCCAAGCGATGCTTCAAGTCGCTTGGAAAGTGCTTGAGAAAGTCGCGGCAAAATCGCGGTGAAATCGCGCGGAAAAAAACGCGCGATTTCTGGGAAGGAGTCCGGTTTTTACTGTGCGTTTTAAAACGCTATGTGGGCACATAGCCTAAAAAAGATGATAAAAACATACTAAAAAACGCATTTAAACAAAATGCAAGTAACCTAATTTATTTAAACCTATGTATGCTTGTCTATAGCTATAAAATATTGAATACCAATCTTTTACCATGGCAAACGATCGAGAATCACACTGATAAACACCAAATGGTCACACCACAGGTACAAGTATGGCTATCTTCATGCGGTTATTGTTTTTGCCAAGGTTAGAGCTTGAAAAGGAAATTAGCTATCTCACTAATACAGAACTCAGGAGGTATGACCTAGAAACCGGCTCAAGTATAACAATCATTTTTTAAGCTGTACAGAGCCTGACAACGTAATCTGTCCTTCTCTTTGCTACAAGCAATCTCAAAGGAAGAAAACTAATTTAGTATTTGTGTCAAATAATTTTAATACATTCTTGTGCATTTTCTAATTTATTTGGAGGCAATATGTATTTTTAGAGTATAGTTAATTGGAATCTAACTTTGCACTGCAAGTCACTTTTCACAAACTTATTTTTATGCAAAATCCTTGTTTATCAGGCAGGAACATTCTATGACCACTGCATTAGTTGACTAGGGGTATATTCATATGAAGCAATTTTACAACATTTTGAGTTTTCTTTCAGCAATTTTCCCAAACTGCGGTTAAAATGCATAATTTTTGTTACACTTTTCTATGTTTTAATTCCAGTTTTGGAAAATCACAGCAAAAAAGGAAGTGTGATTACATTGTATAAACAAACCCTTAGGGTATGTCTTCACGTTCTGTTATGGCAGCGCTTTGGAAGCAGATCCTCCCAAAGCGCTGCCCCCTTTTGCATGCGCGGTGATTCTGCATGTGTTCATTAAACACATGAGGAATCATTGCATCCTACACAATAGACTGTTATTTATCTTGTGGAGACTGAGCGTCTCCACAAGATAAATAGACATGCTGCGGTCTATAAAGAAGGGCCGCATGTGCGTATACACAGGTCTGCCACCTGCGTCTTTGAACGCATACTGGAGATGGGATTTTATAAAATCCCAACCACTGTGCTGTAACATCTGGCCGCTGCGGATTGGACGCTGGGGCTGTACGCAGCGTCCGATCCGCAGCAAATACTGAACATGGAAACATACCCTTAGACTGTGTGCCAACGACTTTTCGTGAGTTTTTGATGCTGCATATTTTTGCTGTGTCAAAAATGCAACCTCTTACGGTTCCAGTCAAGTGAATGGGATTTATAGAAAATTATATCAGACCTTTTAATGTTTTTAAGCAAGGCTAGAAATATACAGTGACTCTGCATATCATGTGTTCACATAGTAACAACATGCTTGTTGTAGCCACATGTAACGTGATGGTATAGTCGGTTGACTAAGCAAAAACAAGCATTTTAAAAATTCCAGAAACATCATATGCTTTCTATGCTACAGCAACATTGCTTCCAGTATCCCTGGAGAACTTTACAGTCAGCCTGCCCAAATATGAGGTAGCTGCTTACTCCAAAATATAGGTTGCATACAGAGCCATAATTCAATCTCGTACATGATGTCCACATGATGCCATTCTTTAATGCAAAAGTAGATGATAAAAAAATTAGTTGGTGTTGACAATATTTAGGCTGCTGATGTATGGATGACACAGGTCGTGTGTCCAAACTTCGCGGTATGCTGCTGCTACATCACAGGATAGTGCAAGTGAATGGCCTTACATTGCTACCAGCAAAGTACCAATACTGCGACAAGCTAATCACAAAAATCTAACTTGATTAATCTTTTTGAGATTTGCTTGTCATGGTCGCAGTACCTTGTGGATTGTTATATGACCCTACTGATTTCCGATATGCTGCAATGTATCAGCGGCATACAGCAATCTTTTGGCCACACGATCCGTGTCGTGGCCAAAATTGCTGTGTAGCCTCCAGCCTTAATGGGTGAGTTAGTGAAATAGCCTATGTTTTGTATAGAACTAATTTTACAAAGTAGAATAATGTTCACCTAATGCTCTGTAATGTTCCAGGATTGGAGCTTCGCTTCTTCCTCCCACAAAACCAGCACAGTGGAAGTCTTGGCACAACAGTCGCTGATTTCCTGCTGTTGAGGAGATGTAACTGATAAGCTGCCTGCTGATGGCTTTAGAGACCATACTCATGACGCTGATATCCTTTACTGTAACAGAAAAAAAGGACAAGTCATGTAATTCATACAACACAAAACAAATCTACAGTTAATTCATTCATTTATACGATGAAACACCAATATGTGTTTATTTTTCCTGCTTTCTCAATAGAAAAGGTTTATAATTTCTTATACTTTTGCCAATTAGTGATTATCACTGCCCGGACTGGTTTCTGCATAAGACCTAGTCCGACCACCAGCCCTGATTAGCAGCTTACTGTCCATATACAATGTACACAGAAAGCTGTGGTGTAGGCAAGGTTGCTTTTCGAGTTCCCCTACATCAAAAAACTCTGATTGTATGTATCACAACCGCTGCACCCAGTAAACTAAGTAACACATCACTGAAATCAGGTTCTCTTTTCCTACATTTTGCCCGTCTCAGATGAGGTAGCAAAAACCTGCTGACAGATTCCATTTTAGATCACACAGGCATATTTTTGGACATGTTGCATAAATGACCAATTTTAAGTCAATGCACCAGGGCTATTTTTTCACACATACCTCAGGTCTGCTAGGAAATATCGCAGAATACACTAGTTTTGCTTGATTTATGGACCAGACTAAGGCATGAAGTGATATTCTTCACATGACTTCAGGTCACCATGTGAAAAATCGCAGCATTCGCTAGTCTGGTCTAGTTTATTCATCAGAAAAGTGCATGTCAGTAGGCTATGCAACCGAGCACGTGGAGCTGCACCGTGAAACCAGTCAAGAAGTGCACTAAGCCTTACTGACACTTTTATGATGTCAGTTTGTCATAAATAAATCATGTTACAGTACTGTTCTTCTATTTGCATCATACAAGCCGTTTTAAAATATAGATACATTCCCTGTGCTAGTAATGCGACATTTACACATCTTTTTAAGTGTTACCCTCCAAAAGAAATGGACCAATGTTTATTTCTGGTGTCATCCTTGTTGCTTCAGTTTTTTCTTATAGTTCCTTCATTTTTTACGTTGCAGGTGGACACAAGTCCAACAAGTTTAACCTATCGAACCTATAGCCTAACATGTTGATGCAGAGAAAGGCAAAAACCCCATAAGCCCCTCTTCAAACATCAGTGTTTCCAGTACGTGTGACAGTTTTCACACGACAGGAAACACAAGCACACCCATTATAATCTATGGAGATGCACAAGTCCCTGTATTCACACTGACCGTATGTTCGTGTGACCCACACGTGGCCATGTTTGTTTCTTGGCAGCAGCACGGAGGTCAATATGTCCCGCACAAGCGCACATGGATGACATAAGGTGTGACGTCTCTGTGCAGTCTATGTGAGAAGCACCAGAATAGAATGCAGAATAAGGCTGTGTACCCACGTAAGCGCTTTTTTCGCATAAAAAAAGCACGTTTTTCCTGGGAAGGAGTCAGTTTTTTTCTGCATACGTGGGTACATAGCCTTAACATGACAAATATTTAGATGTGCAAAGATAGAGATAGATATGGTGTAGATAGAAAGATATCTGAGAGATATATAGCTAGTGCCGTGCTTGTGTAGTTTACTTTTTATCTAACTCTATCTCTGCACATCTAACACCAAACATATGTGATTTCTCTTATGCATTCTATTCCAGTACGTGTCACTCGAATGGTGCACACAGATGGCACACTGATGCCACACACTGATAGCACCAGTATTGGTTTTTCCAGTACCGGAAATATTAGGACATGTGAAGCGGACCTAAGGGTATGTGCACAGGCTGCGGATTCTGCTGTGGATCCGCAGCAGTTCTGCAGACAGTGTACAGTACCATGTGAGTCTATGGGATTTACAATCCGCAGTGCACATACTGCGGTTTTTCCACTGCGGATTCCGCTGCGGTTTTAAATCCACAGAAAGAATTGACATGTCAATTCTTTCTGCGGATTCCGCTGCGGTTTGCCACCTATTCCATTGTCCAGGTGTCAAACCGCAGGGGAAAACCGCTGGACAATCCGCAGGTCAATTTAACTGCAGTTTTACCTGCGGATCCACACCGAAAAATCCGCTGGTGAATCCGCAGCATGTGCACATAGCCTAAGGCAGTTGTTAATTGACCCACATTAGGGATTTCATCCTTTATTATTCAACTGAAGCAGATGGACTGTCTAAACTTTTGTGTAAAACTCAGATAACCTCTGAAGTACAAAGTCTGTCTTCCCTGTTTAATCCTTCTCTTACAGATCCCCATAGGCATTATTGGTCAAGTTTGAGTCTCAAAAGAGATGATAATCCTTATTTGAGACTCCTGGACTTAAGACATGAACCCATTTTTAAAATTGATGTGTTTATGGATCAAAGAAACTATGACTTAGGGCTCCTTTCACGTTTAATACTTGGCCACGTTCAGTGGTCTTATTAGGGCTTGAGTCCAAACCCCCCGCAAAATGGGAGGAGAGTATGTGTTGATAGAACCATAACCTAATAGTGCAGAGTAAACATGTGCTTCGACGTGCATCATTTTCGAACATATATGCCTAATGGAGGTGGACACTCACACATAAAAGTGTGAGTGAGCAAGAACGGAGTGTGAAAGCACCCTAAGTCTGCTGTCCGAGAGAAAAGCAGCATAAGAACGTGTCACACAGTTGTGTGAATGTAGCATTGAGCCGAGTTCGTATTTTTATTGCGATATACTGCATGTACCTTATACAGTATATTTCAGTAAATTCTTTGTACTAGGTTTAAGGTGAACCAACTTTGAACTGTTGAGTGGTTGCAAGCATGCATTACAAGGTTGAATATTGATTTGAATAGGAGCCATGTAATTTTCAATTTCAATTGCAAAATGTATGGCCATCTCCAGCTTCCCAAGTGCAATATCAGCAGCTACACCCCAAGACTTGCATTTGATATGTAAACCCATTTTAAATATTCTGTCAAATAAATAACTTTATATTACTTTATGTCAAACATAAACAATGACAACACTGGTGGTATTTTGCTTTAAATTCAGCTTTGAAAGATAATGAGCTTGTTCTTTTTCACTTCTTTTAGTTATTACTTGAAATTTTAACAATAAAACAGATAAAAGCAAGAATAATATTTATGTTTTGCACCTTTCTATGTGTATAAAATTTTTTACTATATACCGTACTGGGTACTCCCAAAAGTGCTACGATGTGCCACATGCCAAATTTTTGCTCAAGAAATCCAATTGTCTATTTGCTATACCATCACTCTTAGATGTGCCTGATATTGACATTTTGCATGTTCTTTAAGCAAAGTGGAATGTTACTGAGCTATATGGTTTTAATAATCCTTTTTTTCTATAGCATCTGCATCTAATAATCTGAGCTCTGAACCTGATTATTGGCTTCATTTATTCTGAACATTTTAGAGAAGCATGACTAATGTTTGGACAAATACTCAGCAGCATAAGAATCTATTATTCCAAAGCTGATCAGTCTGTTAACCTTTGCTTAGCTAGTCCTGATAGTGATACCTTTATTGGCTAACCAGAAGAATTATGTTTGCAAGCTTTCAGAGCACAGAGGCTCCTTTAGGCCGAGTGCACACATACTTTTTTGCCCTGCGGATTTTTCCGTGCAGAATGGAAGAAATCTGCATTTTTCCTGCGGACTTCTTCCATTTTTCATGTGGTTTTCTTGCGGTTTTCCCCCTGCGGATTTGGTGACAGGGGAGATGGAAAACTGGACAAAAGAAGTAACATGCTGCGGGTTTTGTACCGCGGGAAAACCGCGCGGAAAAAATCTGCAGCGTCTGCACAGCGGTTTTTTTTTTCCATTCATTTTAAGGCTACTGTACATCACAATGCGGATATGCAACGTTTCTGCGCTGTAAAATCCGCTGCGGAACCGCTGCAAATCTGCATCGTGTGCACAGTCTTAAACTCCTTAGTGACCGAGCCAATTTTGACCTTAAAGACCAAGCCAAATTTTAAAATTCTGACCAGTGTCACTTTATGAGGCAATAACTCTGGAACACTTCAATGTATCTCACTGATTCTGAGACTGTTTTTTGTGGCATATTGTATTTCAAGGTAGTGGTAAAATGTATTCGATATGACATGCATTTATTTGTGCAAAAAAAGGAAATTTAAGCGAAAATGTAGCAATTTTCAAACTTTTAATTCTTATGCCCTTAAATCAGAGTTATGTCACACAGAAATAGTTAATAAATAACATTTCCCACATGCCTACTTTACATCAGCATTATTTTTTTGAAACGTAAATTTTTTTTTTTGTTAGAAAGGTTAAAAGTTGACCAGCGATTTCTCATTTTTCCAACAAAATTTCCAAAACCATTATCTTAAGGACCACATCACATTTGAGTGGCTTTGAGGGGTCTATATGACAGAAAGTACCCAAAAGTTCCACCATTCTAAAGCGTGCACCCCTCAAGGTGCACAAAACAACATTCAAGAAGTATATTAACCCTTCAGGGTTAATGTGGAAGGAAAAAAAATGAACATTTAATTTCTTCACAAAAATTTTACTTTAGCTCCAATTTTTTTATTTTCATAATGGTAACAGTAAAAAATGGACCATAAAACTTGATGTATAATTTTTCTGACTATGCCGATACCTCAAATGTGGTGGAAAACCATTGAGTGCACGGCAGAGAAGGAGCACTGTCTGGAATCGAGAGTGGACGTCATGTCGTGTTTGGAGAGCCCCTGAAGTGCCTGAAAAGTGGAAGCCCCATTTTGGAAACTAGACCTCTTAGGCTAGTTTCACACTAGCGTTTATGAGCGCAGCAATGGCCTGCGCACGGCCGCCGCTAAGCCCCGCCCCCTGCCGCGCCTCCGCCGGTAGCTCCGCCTACCGGCACATGACGCTGCATGCGCCCTGCGTCCCCTATCTTTATCACTGGGGGCGCAGGCCGGGAGCAATATGCGTTTGGCGGCGCATGCGTCCTTTTGACGATGCGACGACCTGCGCCAAACGCAACCTGCTGCAGTTTGGTTGCGCCGGCGCACCGTCAAAAAGGAGCATGCGCCGCCAAACGCATATTGCGCAGGCCGTCGCTGCGCTCATAAACGCTAGTGTGAAACTAGCCTTAGGAAACTTATCTGGATGTGTCATGAGCACCTGGAACCCCCAGGTGCTTCACAGAAGTTTATAATGTAGACCTGTGAAAATACAAAGTTACATTTTACCCACAAAAAATGTATTTTTAGCCAAATTTTTTATTTTCACAAGGGTAACAGTAAAAAATGGACCCAAAAAATTGTTGTGTAATATCTCCTGAGTACGCTGATACCCCATGTTAAGGAAAACCACTGTTTGGGTGCAAAAGATGGCTTGGAAGGGAAGGAGTGATATTTTGGTACGCAGACTTTGATAGAATGGTCTGCGGGTGTCATGTAGCGTTTGGAGAGCACCTGATGTGCCTAAAGAGTATAAAAAAAAAAAGACAAGTGACCCCATTTCGGATACTACACCCCTCAAGGATTTTATCCGGGGTATAGTGAGCGTTTTGAACCCACAGGTACTACACAGATTTTGACAGCGTTAGGTCTTCGTATTGAAATTTTTCATTTTTTTCATGCAAATGATGTTTTAGCCCCAAATTTGTAATTTTCACAATGGATAAAGGGAAAAAGGACTCCATAATTTGCTTTGAAATTTGTCCCGAAGGGGACTATACCCAATATGTGGTCAAAAACTTCTGCTTGGGCACATGGCAGTGCTAGGAAAGGAAAGAGCTATTTGCCTGGGATAGATTGCGAATGCTGTGTCGCATTTGAAGAGCCCCTGACATGTGAAAACAGCATAAACCCCCATGAGTGACCCCATTTTGTAAACTAGACCCCTCAAGGAATTCATCTAAGGGTGTAGTGAGTATTTTTAACTCATCGGTGCCTCATAAAATTTTATAACATTGAGACGTCGAAATGTGAGATTTTAGTGGTAAAAATGCAATTTTTGTGTTTGCATCGAATTTGTCAGGTGCACAAGGATTAATAGGTGAAACTGGACCCATAATTTCTTGCGCAATTTCTCCTGAACACGGTGCTGCTCCATATATTGTCAGAAATTACTGGTAGGCTACACGTCAGGGCTGAGAAGGAAGGAGCACTATTTGGCTTTTGGAGCACAAATTTTGCTAGAATAGTTTACAGACGACATTTGCGGAGCCCCAAAGGTGTCAGAACAGCAGGAAAACCCCAAAAGTGACCCCACTGTAGAAACTGCACCTCTCAAAGAATTCATCTATGGTTGCAGTGACTATTTTGTAACCTCCATGCCAGGCTTTATTCTGGAGAATTGAAAATCTGCCAGTCTAGTACTCACACATTGTGTCCCCATATAGCGTAGAGCCCCCATATGTTGTGACCCGTTTGTGCTTCTGGCGATACGCACCCGTAAATTAAGAGCCTTCGCTCCATTACAATAATGCCAATTATGTGATTGCTTACTGTGGTTTAGACACAGTGGGGTTCAGAAGATGGGGGGTAGTTGGAATCGGGAGCACAGAATTCACTGGATTTTATTTGAGGGGGCGGGAGTCATGTCACTTTACCAGAGTGTCTGTTCTAGCACTAATGTGGTAACCCCCTATAGTTCCAGTGACAGATGACGGACTTGAGTGGGGTCTGGTTTTGTGCGCAATAGATTAGGTGTTTTATTGGTAACATTTTGGGGTACGTAATATTTTTATAGAATAAGGCTGGATCACATTCTTGTGTTCTACGCTGAGCACTTATGTCAGGGATTCCATGTAGATCCCACAAAAATGCGATTCAGACCCACCATAATGAGGCAGATGGAGACCCTTCATACTCTATGTTTGGTGTCTGTTCCGGTGGTGGTCATCTTTTTAGGTGTGCACACATCTGTGATCACCCACACTTGTGTGCTAAAAAGACACCTAAAATGATGGGGCACTGCCAGCACACAGAACAGTACAAAGTGACTCCATCTGCCTCATAAGTGAGTGGTTCCGTCCGGGGTTTTGTATGAATCACGGTTTTGGGAAATTTACACGGAAACCCTGACGTAAGCGCTCAGCAGAGAGCGCAGGATAAATGTGAGTCGAGCCTTATTCCGATTTTTTTTTGGAGGTAGAGTGAACAAATAGACAACAGTAGTTCTCATTTTTATGTTTACACGGTTCACTGTGATATAACTGATCCGGCAGATTTATTTTTCGGTTTGGTGCGATTACAGCGATACCAGAATTATGTTTTTTTTTAGGTTTATATTCTATCACACAGTAAAAATGCTTTTTTATATAAAAAAAAGCTGTAACTTTTATTCTTTGTCGAACGGAGCTGGATGTGAGCTTATTTTTTGCGAGTTGCAGATTTTTTTGGTACCATTTTTGGGCGCATAATATTTTTGGATCGCTTTTTATTCAGATTTTTCAGACACAGAATGAACAAAACCCAGCAATTCCATTGTTTTTATTTTATTTTTTTTGTGTCATTCACCGTGCGGTAAAAGTTATTAGATTGATTTCTTCATCAGCTCAGTACGATTACAGTAATACCAAGTTCATATTGGTTTTTTTATGCTTTGCTATTTTTACACAAAAAAAAACCAATACTTTAGCAAAACAAATTTGTTTTAGCATCATCATCATAAGAGTTGTAACCTTTTTATTTTTTTGTTGAATGAACCATATTAAAGAGAACCTGTCAGCAGGATTGTGCACACTAACCTACAGTGTCTGGTTGATGCCGTTATACTGATTAACATCTTTACCCCCAAGGGTGGTTTCCATGTTAATGACCAGGCTAATTTTTAAAATTCTGACCACTGTCTCTTTATGAGGTAATAACTTTGGAACTCTTCTATGGAGCCTGGTGATTCTGACAATATTTTCTCGTGAAATATTGTACTTCATGATGGTGGTAAAATTTCTTTGATATTACTTATCTTTTTGTGGAAAAAAAAGGAAATTTGGCGAAAATGTTTAAAATGTCTCAATTTTCCAAATTTGAATTTTCATGCCCTTAAAATCACAGAGATATGTCACACAAAATACTTAAGTAATATTTCCCACATGTCTACTTTACATCAGCACAATTTTGGAACCAAAATTTTTTTTTTTGTTAGGAAGTTATAAGGGTTAAAATTTGACCAGTGATTTCTCATTTTTACAACAAAATTTACAAACCATTTTTTTAGGGACCACATCACATTTGAAGTCACTTTCAGGGGTCTATATGATAGAAAATACCCAAAAGTGCCACCATTCTAAAAACTACACCCCTCAAGGTGCTCAAAACCACATTCAAGAAGTTTATTAACCATTCAGGTTCGTCACAGGAATTTTTGAAATGTTTAAAAAAAAAAAAATGAACATTTAACTTTTTTTCCACAAAAAATTTATTCAGATCCAATTTGTTTTATTTTACCAAGAGTAACAGGAGAAATTGGACACCAAAAGTTGTTGTACAATTTGTCCTGAGTACGTCGATACCCCATATATGCAGGTAAACCGCTGTTTGGGCGCATGACAGAGCCCAGAAGTGAAGGAGCGCCGTTTGACTTTTCAATGCAAAATTGGCTGGAAATGCGATTGGACGCCATGTCACGTTTTGAGAGCCCCTGATGTGCCTAAACAATGGAAACCCCCCCACAAGTGACACCATTTTGGAAAGTAGACCCCCTAAGGAACTTATCTAGATGTGTGGTGATCACTCTGAACCCCCAAGTGCTTCACAGAAGTTTATAATGTAGAGCTGTACAATCATTTTTTTTTTTTCACAAAAATGACCTTTCGCCCCAAATTTTTTATTTTCCCAAGGGTAACAGGAGAAATTGGACCCCAAAATTTGTTGTGCAATTTGTCCTGAGTATGCTGATACCCTATATGTGGGGGTAAACCAATGTTTGGGTGCATGGCAGAGCTCAGAAGGGAAGGAGCGCCGTTTGACTTTTCAATGCAAAATTGGCTGTAATTGAGATCAGACGCCATGTCGTTTTTGGAGAGCCCCTGATGTGCCTAACGGTAAAAACCCCCCAGTTCAAACTCCAACCCTAACCCCAACACACCCCTAACCTTAATCCCAACCCTAACCATAACCCTAACCACAAACATAACCCTAACCCAACCCTAACTTTATCCCCAACCCTAACTCTAACCCCAAACTTAACCCTATTCCTAATGAGAAAATGGAAATACATACTTTTTTTTATTTTATTATTTTTCCCTAAGGGTTGATAAAGGGGGGTTTGATTCACTATTTATAGCTTGTTTTTATAGCGGGTTTTTATGTTTGGCAACTGTTACACACTAAAAGATGCTTTTTATTGCAAAAAATAGTTTTTGTATCACATTTTGAGAGCTATAATTTTTCCATATTTTGGCCCACAGAGTCATGTGGGGTCTTGTTTTTTTTCGGGACGAGTTGACGTTTTTATTGGTACCATTTTCGGGCACATGACATTTTTTGATCGCTTTTATTTACGATTTTTGGGACGCAGAATGAACAAAAACCATCAATTCATGAATTTCTTCGGGGGGGGGGGGGGGGGGGGGCGTTTATACCGTTCCGTGTGTGGTAAAATTAATAAAGCAGTTTTATTCTTCGGGTCAGTATGATGACAGCGATACCTCATTTATATCATTTTTTCTGTTTTAGTGCTTTTAGACAATAAAAACTATTTTATAGAAAAAGTAATAATTTTTGCACCACTTTTTTTCTGAGAGCTATAACTTTTTCATATTTCCGGTGATTGAGCTATATGGCGGCTTGTTTTTTTTTTTGCGAGACAAGATTACATTTTCAGCGGTACCATGTTTATTTATATCTGGCTTTTTGATTGCGTTTTATTCCACTTTTTGTTCGGCGGTATGATGATAAAGCTTTTTTTTGCATTGCCTTTTTTTTAATGGTGTTCACTAAAGAGGTTAACTAGTGGGACAGTTTTATAGGACGGGTTGTTACGGACGCGGCGATACTAAATATGTGTACTTTTATTGTTTAGATTTTTATGTAAATATTTATTGATGGAATATTGTTTTATTATTTTTTATAATATTTTTACAATTCTTTAAATTGTCTTTTTTTTTATTTAATTCTTAGTTTTACACCTTGTCCCACTATGGGACACTCATTTTATGCAGGCTGATCGCTTCTATAGCATGCAGGTGTACATGCTATAGAAGCTGTCAGCACTGTAAATTCTATGCACTAACCTGAGAGACTTCCTGACATGCACTGTGCATGACAGGAAATCTCTCAGCTTTGGAGACCCGGATGTCATCATGACGACATCTGGTCTCCATGGCAGTGATCGGGACCCCGCATCATCCCGTGGGGTCTCCGATCCAAAGGCAGAGGGGCTGTCAGAGCTGACAGTCCCTCTGCCTGCTCCCGAAACGTTGCGATCATATTTGATCGCAGTGTCCCACGGGTTAAAGTGCCGAGAGCGGTCCGTGATGGCGTCAGTTGTAAGAATCAGCTGCCACCCGGCTGCGATCAGCCGCGCTCCCCCCATGAGCGCGGCTGATTGCGTATAACATACTATCCCGTCCATAGGCATTAAGACCCAAGGCACATGGACGGGTTAGTACGTCATGTCGGAAAAGGGTTAAAATGATATCTTGGTTGATGAAATCTGTCTTGTGGTTGTTGTTTAATCTTCATTTTCAGCTTTAAGTTAACAATATGCTCGTGCTTCGGGGCGTGCCTGTGGGGGGGTCTTCATGTGGTGCTCTCATGAGGTATTCATGTGTATGGCTTCTGACAAGTCACTGATCCCTCAGTAACCTGCTCCTTAGTTTACATAATGAATATTATATACAGTATATCTTGGGAAAAAACCTACACTACTCGTGTACAGCAGTGCATGAGAGCAATTAGTGTCTCACTGATACAGCCTGTTACATCACATGACCGCAGAGTACCATGGTAACCATCTAGACTTGCGATTCTCATCGCGGGGGTCTGATGGCTACTAAGGGGGTCTTGTGATCCCCTTTTAATACTTAAATACAGCTGCCGCGATTGACAGCGGTATTGAAGGGGTTAATCGGCCCTGATTGGTTGCAAAACCAGTCAAGTCCAATACTGCAGGGTGTCAGCTGTCATGTACAGCTGACACCCGCGGGAATGGCCACCGTGTGGCGCTATTCTCTTATTCCCATTTGCTGTTAAAATGGCAATGAGGGAATAAGTACCTTTAAGTTATATGCAGTTGTCAATCACTGACAGCGGGATTTAACACGCGCAGACAGGAAGCATGTCAATGATCACGCATACCAGTGCCCCGTCACATGATCGTGGGGTGCCGATGGGTTGTCCTGACAGCTGGGGGTCTGCTGAAGACACCTTGTTTACATTTATGTAGCTATTTGCAGGGCACCCCCTTGAAAAATGGGTTCTACAGATTCAGTAAACCCTTCCATAAGGGTCTTTTATTCTGCTAAATAAGCTGCCAGTAACAAGCACTCAATGAAAACAGGGGAAGTCACTTGTCATATGTTTACTTTTATTTACATGTAAAAGTGATCAAGAAGGAGGTTTCCATGAATAATTTCTCCCCACTTATAAAATTCGCTTTATTTTATTTTGGCATCACATCCTTCTCTTCATGAACGAACATGATGACCATCAAATATAATTTCCATGTGTACATAAAAGATTCAACCAAAAGAAAAGGACTGTTTTGGGCAGGTTTACACTGTGAAATGACCAAATGAATGTTTGTTGAATGTTAATATTTGGTGATGATCAGGTCAAGTTTAAAGGGTTGTCCAAGTATGTTATGAAAGTCTACGTTCACTTTGACGGCAGACTTCTGAATACTCAGAGTGTGCTAATTTCATGTTGTCAGGATTCTCCTGCACCATCGGGAGAGCGGGCAGTTATGTGACTGCTAGTAGGCGACTTGCATACTTCTAGCCACATTCTGACTAAACGTGTGCGGCCTCACTCTATACAGGTGAATTAGGCGAGCACATTTAGTTGACACGTGACCACATGTACGAAATTTGCAGACTTCTGGCCACTCTTGCCAACTGCATCGGAGAATCCTGAATCCAAATCTGAACAACAATTTTAAACTCTTCTCAACATTTGCAAAATATATACGTCAAGGTCGGGAAGTACTTCCATACCAATGCAGTATATATACGCTATGGTGATCACCCATGCACAGGAGGTTATGTGCAGGTGATTACTGCTGAGTGTCAGCTGATTCTAACAGGCCCCTATGCCCTTCGATCGGTGCCACCATGACATCATTACCACACAAGAAACAACCTAAAAAAAAATAAAAATAAGTCATCAGCTGCTGTTGATTTGCTCACTCTGCCTCCTAAAGATCATAGTACAGCTCAGCTCACATTTATCCTGCACTCTATGCTGAGCATTTACACAGGGATTTCCATGTAAATATCTGAAATATGCAATTGAAACGGAACCCCAGGAGGAAGATTCCATATGATGGGGCAAATGGAGGCACTGTGGATGCCGTCTGGCCTGTGATCCGGCGGTGGACGTCTTTTTAGGCATGCATAAAAGTGCCGTCGGCCACAGTTTTTTGCAGTTATGGAAAAAAGGACAATGCTGAACAGAGACCTGAAGGAGTCCAGAGTAACTCTGCTGCCTCATTATAGAAAGTGGCTTCTTGTTTCATCTGAATCACCGGAGCTCCAGATAAATGTGATCCCAAACTTTATGTGAAATGTTCCAAATAAAAGCTTCAACTAAATTCAATAAAAAAAGCAATCCTCACTCAGGTACGTCATAATTTAACAAAAATATAAGTGGCTTCAACGTTACTTGTAGTACAAAGGCTATGGAAAAGCAATATGGCTCCTCGCCCTCAAAACAAATTCAGAAAATTCTACACTCCAAAATCCAAGTGCATCCACATGTTTGGCATTTCTGTTGTGATGTACAGGTGGATTAGCTGGGCACAATGTATGGGCACTACAACGTACTGGTCACTTCAATGTACTGGTGACTTCAACGTACTAGTCACTACAACAGCAGTTTGCAATTTTCACTGCTGCTTGTTTCTGGAAAACACCCATATAGTCAAAATCGTCACTACACTTGAAGAATATAATTTCCAAAATGTGGTCACTTGAATCAAATGGTGCTCCTTCCCTTCCAAGTGCTGCTGTGTGCCCAAACAGTAGTTTTCGTCTACATATTTGGTATCGGCGTTCTCAGGATAAATTTCACAACACACTGTATCGTGCAATTTCTCCTGTGACCCTTGTGAATATGCAAAGTTTGGATCAAAATTTTTTTTCTATGGAAAAATTTTCACCACTCAACGTTATGAACTTCTGTGAAGCACCTCGGGGTTCAAGATGCTCACCACACATCTAGATAAGTTTCTTGAAGGGTCTAGTTTCCAAACTGATGTCATTTCTGGGGGTTTCTACACATCAGGGGCTCTCCAAAGATGACATGGCACTAATTCAAGCCAATTTTACATTCAAAAAGTCAAATGGCGCTCCTTCCCTTCTGAGCCCTGCAGTGCGCCAGAACATTGGTGCAAGCACAACTTTCTCACACTTGCGGTGCGCTCAGTAAATAGGAGTTCACAGGGAGACATTGAGCACTCGCTGCTCAGTGTGTCTCTGCTGGATGACAGGTTGTATGGTCGCATCATGCAACCTCGCAGCCAGCCATCTAGATGTAGCAGAGCTAGAACCGTTGTGGGACAAATGGATTACCATCATCTCTGCGGAAAGGTGGGGAATAGAGTTGAGCGACTTTGGTCGGATCAGGTTTCATGAAACAAAATTTGTTTCAGATGAAACTGGTCCGACTAGGGCAAAAAAAGTCGGAGTTTCGCCCGAAACCCGACCCCAATGCAAGTCAATGGGAAATAAAAGTCGGCATTGAGCAGATGACATTCATCCACTCAATGCCGACTTTTAATCCCCATTGACTTGCATTGGGGTCGGGTTTCGGACGAAACTCCGACTTTTTTTTGCCCTAGTCGGACCAGTTACATCTGAAACAAATTTTGTTTCATGAAACCCGATCCGACCAAAGTCGCTCAACTCTAGTGGGGAATATTGTTTTTTTAAAAAAATCTTTTGCAGACGACGATGGCGTTGGTGGAATGGGTGAGGTCGTAAGTATGGTTTAGTTAAGATTTATCAATGGAGTTCCTGGCATTCTTTCAATTAAGGGACTTTTTTCTGGGTGTGTGTTTTTAAACGATATGACTATGAAGTTAGTAATTGGGTGTATTATTGACGCCTCTACATTACTACCCTCAGGGCTTGCTGTCACCTGACAATACAAAGGTGACATCAACCCCTCAACCATCACCCCACTTGCCACCGCTACAAGGCAAGTGGGAAGAGCGAGACTAAGTGCCAGAATTGGCACATCCTATTGATGCACCTTTTCTGGGGTGGCTGAGGGATCATGTTTTTAGCTGAGGGGGGGCAGTATCCATGGCCCCTTCCTATGCTATTAATATCAGCCTGCAGCTGTCTGCATAACCTTGCTGGTTAATTATAGGGGGCTTTACACATAGCGATATCGCTTACAATATCGCTAAAGCGTCACCGATTTGGGACGCAGCAGCGATATTGCTAGCGATATCACTACATGTGATACTCACCTCCGACTGGCTCCCCCGCTGGTTATCGGTGATCGCACGAGATCGGCCTGGCCCATTTCTCGTCGCCGGCTTCCTGCTGGCGCCGACGAGCGACGCGTGGACGCGGGCGGAGAACGTCATCATTGCAGCGTCTGACCGGTAACGACCGCTGCTGCTGAGATCTGCCTGTTTGGCAGCTCACTAGCGACCATTTAGCGATGCACCAGCGATCCTGACGGGGTCATATCGTGATCGGGATCGCTGGTGCATTGCTAAATGTAACGGGGCCTTATGTCATATTTTCTTAGGGTTCCATATTTTATCCCCTTCATGACCCAGCCTATTTTGACCTTAATGACCTGCCTTTTTTTTTTGCAATTCTGACCAGCGTCCCTTTATGAAGTAATAACTCAGGAACGCTTCAACGCATCCTAGCGATTCTGAGACTGTTTTTTCGTGACATATTGGGCTTCATGTTAGTGGTAAATTTAGGTCGATAATTTTTGCGCTTAGTTATGAAAAAAAATGAAAATTGGTGAAAGTTTTGAAAAATTCGCAATTTTCAATTTTTATTCTGTTAAACCAGAGAGTTATGTGACACAAAATAGTTATTAAATAACATTTCCCACATGTCTACTTTACATCAGCACAATTTTGGAAACAAATTTTTTTTTTTGCAAGTAATAAGGGTTAAAAGTTGACCAGCGATTTCTCATTTTTACAAAACCATTTTTTTTTTTTTTTTAGGGACCACCTCACATTTGAAGTCACTTTGAGGGGTCTATATGGCAGAAAATACCCCAAAATGACACCATTCTAAAAAATGCACCCCTCAAGCTACTCAAAACTACATTCAAGAAGATTATTAACCCTTCAGGTGCTTCACAGGAACTAAAGAAACATGGAAGGAAAAAATGGACATTTTTATTTTTCCAACAAAAATTTTCTTTCAGCATCAATTTTTTCATTTTCACATGGGTAAAGGGATAAAATGGATCCAAAAATTTGTTGGGCAATTTCTCCTGAGTACACCGATACCTCATACATTGGAGCTCCCCTACAAGTGACCACATTTTGGAAACTAGACCCTCCAAGGAACTTATCCAGATGCATAGTGAGCACTTTGAACCCCCAGGTGCTTCACAAATTGATCCGTAAACAAAAAGTACTTTTTTTTCACAAAAATTTTCTTTTAGCCTGTTTTTTCATTTTCACATGGGCAACAGGATAAAATGGATCCTAACATTTGTTGGGCAATTTCTCCTGAGTACACCGATACCTCATATGTGGTCATAAACCACTGTTTGGGCGCATGGCAGGGCTCAGAAAGGAAGGAGCGCCATTTGACTTTTTGAATGGAAAATTAGCGCCAATCATTAGCGGACTCCATATCGCGTTTGGAGAGCCCCTGTGTGCCTAAACATTGGAGCTCCCCACAAGTGACCCCATTTTGGAAACTAGACTCCCCAAGGAACTTATCTAGATGTGTGGTGACTGGTGAGCACTTTGAACCCCAAGTGCTTCACAGAAGTTTATAATGCAGATCAGTGAAAATAAAAAATCATTTTTTTTCCTCAAAAATGATTTTTTAGCCCGCTATTTTTTATTTTTACAAGGCTAACAGGAGAAATTGGACCACAAACGTTGTTGTGCAATTTGTCTTGAGTACAACGATACCCCATATGTGGGGGGAACCACTGTTTGGGCGCATGCGCATGGGAAAGCTCAGAAGGGAAGGATTGCCATTTTGGAATGCTGACTTTGATGGAATGTTCTGCGGGCGTCATGTTGCATTTGCAGAGCCCCTGATGTGCCTAAACAGTAGAAACCCCCCACAAGTGACTCCATTTTGGAAACTAGACTCCCCAAGGAGCTTATCTAGATGTGTAGTGAGCTCTTTGAACCCCCAAGTGCTTCACAGAAGCTTATAAATGCAGAGCCATGAAAATAAAAAATCATTTTTTTCCTCAAAAATGACGTTTTAGCCCGCTATTTTTTATTTTCCCAAGGGTAACAGGATAAATTGGACCCCAAAAGTTGTTGTCTAGTTTGTCCTGAGTACGCTGGTACCCCATATGTGGGGAGCACCATTTGACTTTTTGAATGGAAAATTAGCTCCAATCGTTAGCGGACACCATGTCGTATTTGGAGAGCCCCTGTGTGCCTAAACATTGGAGCTCCCCCACAAATGACCCCATTTTGGAAACTAGAACCCCTAAGGAACTTATCTAGATGCATAGTGAGCACTTTGAAAACCCAGGTGCTTCACAGAAGTTTATAACGCAGAGCTGTGAAAATAAAAAAAATTTTTTCCTCAAAAAATTATTTTTTAGCCTATTTTTTATTTTCACAATGAGAACAGGCGAAATTGGACCCCTAAAGTTGTTGTACAGTTTGTCGTGAGTACGCTGGTACCCCATATGTGGGGGGAACCACTGTTCGGGCACACGTTGGGGCTTGGAAGGGAAGTAGTGACGTTTTGAAATGACGACTTTGATGGAATTGCCTGCGGGCATCATGTAGAGCCCCTGATGTGCCTAAACATTACAAACTCCCAAGTGACCCCATTTTGGAAACTAGACCGCCCAAGGAACTTATCTAGATGTGTGGTGAACACTTTGAACCCCCAAGTGCTTCACAGAAGTTTATAACGCAGAGCCGTGAAAATAATTTTCACAAGGGTAACAGGAGAAATTCGACCCCAAAAGTTGTTGTCCAGTTTGTCCTGAGTACGCTGGTACCCCATATGTGGGGGGGAACCACTGTATGGGCACACGTCGGGGCTCGGAAGGGAAGTAGTGACGTTTTGAAATGCCAACTTGATGGAATGGTGTGCGGGCGTCATGTTATGCTTGCAGAGCCTCTGCTGTGCCTAAACAGTGGAAACCCCCCACAAGTGATCCCATTTTGGAAACTAGACCCCCAAGGAACTTATCTAGATGTGTGGTGAGCACTTTGAACCCCAGAGTGCTTCACAGAAGTTTATATCCCAGACCGGTGAAAATAAAAAATCATTTTTTCCCACAAAAATAATTGTTTTAGCCCCCAAATTTTTACTTTCCCAAGGGTAACAGGAGAAATTAGGCCCCCAAAGTTGTGTAATTTCTCCTGAGTACGCTGATACCCCATATGTGGGGGTAAACCACTGTTTGGGCATACGTCAGGGCTCGGAATGGAGGGACCACTGTTTGACTTTTTTAATGCAAAATTGGCTGGAATAAATGGTGGCACCATGTCGCATTTGGAGACTCCGTGATGTGCCTAAACAGTAGAAACCCCTCAATTCTAACTCCAACCTTAACCCCAACACACCCCTAACCACAACGCTAACTCTAACCACAAGCCTAACCCTAATCCCAACCCACCCCTAATCTTAACCCTAATTCCAACCCTAACCCCAACGCTAATTCTAACCCTAATTCCAACCCTAAGGCCTGTTTCACACATCAGTTTTTGTCCATCAATCAAGATCCGACGTTTTGCAAAAAAAACGGATCCGATTTTGCTTGGCGGATCCGTTTTTTTTCCCATTGAGTTGCATTACCGGCAGATCTTGATGGACGGCCATCCGTTAGATCCGTTTTTTTGCGGATCCGCCAAAATTTTGACGTCCGCCGACATGCCCGAACGGAGCATGTAACGTTTTTTTCGGGCAGCAGGATCCGCACTTCTCACTGCGCATGGCTGAAAGACTTCACTCAGCCTGAAATTTAACCCTAAACTCTGTTCTGGCGGCTGGAAAAAAATCTCTCCTCTCCTCTTCCCAAGGCAGCGGTTTCTTTAAAATTATTCCTTTCACGGATCCGTTAAAATAACGGTCCGGTGACAAACGTTGTGGTCAGTTCAGAAACGGATCTGCTGTCTGCCATTTAGCGGATTTTGACTGAACACAAAAACTGATGTGTGAAACAGACCTTACCCTATTTCTAACCCTAACCCTATTTCTAACCCTAACCCTAATGGAAAAATAAAAATATTTTCTTTATTTTATTGTTTGTGCCTACCTATGGGGGTGATACACAGGGTTTATTTACTTTTTTTTTTATCTTGATCACCGTGAGAGATTATCACAGTGATCAAAATGACTGAATCTGCAGCCGACAGATTCTGGCGGGCGCACTGCGCCCGCCATTTTCCAAGATGGCAGCTGTAATAAGTAAGATATGACTGTAAGGTATGACTTAAGGTTCCCTGATTCTTACACTACAGATGATAACCAGCCTGTCACATCGCTCCTCTTTTCGCCCACAGCTTACACTCACACCGCAGCTATGTGTCTGCTTGTAAACCCAACAACCGGATACTTCCTGTGCAAACATTCTCCACGCCACAGCTAAGGAATGTTAATTAAGCTAAGGGGGAAGAATGTCTTTGAAGCACCATGCGGCTGGATATAAGAATGGGCAATATTAAAAAGACTGGACCGCGAAAACGATACGCGACAGAGATATAAAAATCACATATCTGCATAGGACACGAAGCCGGCGTTCTGGCCCATAATTTTCACGGTTCCAGCACCCACAGAAACCGAGAATTGGATTTCTCCTAAACGGTGGGACATAATTACTGCATGTTTGTCTTTGTCAGCGAGGCTAAAAAGAATGATATCATGTGCGTGTTTATACGAGGTACCCTCTGCGAGATAGTCATTATAAGTCTTGTAGTCAGAATTGTAACCCATAGAGCACACAGAGGAAGGTTTGATGCCAAAAGGACCCCAGATGCAGGGCGACGTGTGGCCCCGCCTCCCCACATGGTTAGCCTAAAGACCATTAAGCAACTGTAAGTGTTGATTTTCTATGTTAATCCCATTTATTTTATATTTGCATTGTACATACCTAATGTCTCAACTTTGTAACATCTTTTATGTGTAATCACTTCCCCCCTAATGGGGAATAAATTATAACTTTATTAGTCTGTCTTCATGCTCTAAAAACGAACACATGTATTTAAGATAATTGCTACTGAATTGGGTTGGCTTCAAACCCCTCTGTTAAGTTTATAACTTAATCAGAGAAACTCTGGGGCTGGTGGCGGCAAAGTTTGATCTGGGCCCTGGGTACTGCTGAGAGTGACGGAAGGGATTTTATAAGCTAATTGGGTGACTGCGGCCAGAGCATTTTATAATTCCCTCACTGCAGCGTGCCGGGTGGCCAGACCTCATTGAAGCAGCCGGCCGGTGACCAATTATCTCAGGTGTAGTTCCCTGACTGACCTGAGGGTAAGAGGGGTGCCGGAGAGCTGAGTTCTAAAGTGGAACTGAAAAGTTTCGTGAAGTATTGTGGGCAGTGGTGGGACAACCAAAATAACCCCCCCCTGCGATAAATTGTTAGGGCAAGGCTAGCTTGCTGTTTTTTTTTTTATCACATGGTGCCAGCGGTGGGATAACCAAGATAAGCCCCCCCATGCCTGTAATAGCCGTGTGCCAGCAGTGCGTTGCATCCCTCCGTCCGTGATACCGGTGTCAGAGGCGGGTCTATGACAGCAGCGGCCATGATCTGGGACACCGGGATGGCCAGAGGGACATAGGAGGTACTGGGGGGGTGAGGGGGGGATCGGAAGACAGGAGGAGCGGAGGGAAGGGTGAGGGGAGCAGATGTTAACGGCGGAGGCAGATTGCAGTCGGTATCAGGGGCTGGGGGGGGTCAGATCGATGTCTCCAGCCATGCCCGATGCTATTGCAGCATCGGTCATGGCTGGATTACAATATTTCACCAAATTTAATTGGGGTGAAGCACAAAGGGACCGGTGTGTGCGGGTCGTGTGACCTTTCAGTGACCCCGGTCACCCGAGCCGCAGGGGGGCAATCAATTCATGACGCCACATAAGCGTCATGGGTTGGATTGGCACAGACTTTCATGACTCCTACATGGCGTCAAAGGTCAGGAAGAGGTTAATAGTCAGTAAAGGCTAAGTATACAGTTGTGAGCTGATACTAATAGCCTGGGAAGTTCCAATGGGTATTAAGGCTAAGTATACAGTTGAGCTGATATTAATAGCCTGGGAAGTTCCAATGGGTATTAAGGCTAAGTATACAGTTGAGCTGATATTAAATAGCCTGGGAAGTTCCAATGGGTATTAAGGCTAAGTATACAGTTAAGCTGATATTAATAGCCTGGGAAGTTCCATAGGTAATTCCCCCTTCCCAGGCTATAAACATCAGCCCCAAGCCATCGGCATTCCCTCTGCTGGATAAGAAAATTACGTGGGAACCCACGCCATTTTGTTCAGAAAAATAATCTTTTATTAGCAAAATGCATGTACAGTAAGCTGCACACACACTGTACTAATTGTATATGTCACTGACATCTATATATCTACGTACTTTGTGTATTTACTGTGTGTAATCCATCTATTCTATGCTGTTGGCACTTTTCTTCTATGCAATATATATATATATATATATATATATATATATATATATATATATCTGACTACACATTTATGTATTCTATGTGTATATATCACTCCTGATTTTGGCTTAAAAATTGAGATTTGTGAATAAGGTCTAATAGATGAAATTTCATCCCTATATTATCAGTATATCATTTTTACTACTGGTCATAAAAACTATTAAAATTTCTTCTGGTACAGGGCCGCCATCAGGGAATTACTGTCCTTACTGGCTTATGGGGCCCGATGAACAGTAAGTGCCCGGTTCAGTAATATGGGGTTCGATGAAGATATCAGATGGGTCAGGATGGAGATGTCAAATGGGGATGGATGGGAGATCAAAAGGGGCAGGATGGAACATCACATCGGGGCAGAATGGAGACGCATGGGGACATGAGCAGAGGGGGCCAGTTCAGTAACTGAACGTGCATCCTCAGGCACACATGGCAATAGTTACAAACCGACAGCTAATCACAGGATGGCAGCTGATGTTGGCACACATCTCACCGGTGTATGACAACAGTGTCATGCGCCGGTGAGTCTACGCCTCAAATGGATAGGGGAGATGATGCCGCTTGACTGCGTGAAGATGAGAACTTTTTTTTTTTTTTTTTGCTGAAAGCAGCAAGCCTCAATATGTAAGCAGATTGGGCAGGATCATGGGATACATAGAGCAGGTTAATGGGGCAGGATGAAGATAGATGGGGCAGGATGGGACAGATGGATTAGGATGGAGACACATGGAGCAGGATCATGGGACACATTGGGCAGGATCATGGGGCATATGGGGCAGGATCATATGACACATGGGGCAGGGTCATAGGACACATGGAGCACGATCATGGGACACATGGGGCAGGATGGAGACAGATGAAGCACGATCATTTGGCAGGATGTAGAAAGATGAGGCAGGAACATGGGGCACATGGGACAGGATGGAGATAGATGGGTCAGGATCATGGGCCAGGATGGATACATCAGAAGGGGCAGGATGGAGACGTCAGACAGATGGGGCTGGATGAGAGATCAGATGGGGCAGGACGGGACATCCTAGGGGGCAGAATGGAGACACATGAGGCCAGGAAGGGGGAACAAAGGGCTGGAGTCAGGAACGAGAAACAAGTGGATAGGAATGAGACAAGAGGGCCAGGATGTGGGACATTATTATTGTGGGGGTTAATTAAGGAATATCATTACTGCCGTGATGCATTTTATTTTTGAGGATACTCTTTTCAATGGGTGGGAGGAGTCCTGTTACTGTGCAGGGCAGCCTTTTTTTCTTCTGGTGTAGTGTAGAAGTTAGGAAAAAATGAAGGAATGTGTTCTGCAAGCGGTGCTCTAGTTAGCTGTGTTATTTTCTGCAGAGACGAGCATTGGTTGGAAGAAGTGATAGTGGTCTGTGCTGGATAAAGAAAAGTAAAGATGAATTACTTCAACTAGAGATGTCACTGGTGAGTCAGTGTTAATACAATACATACAGGTGCTTCTCACAAAATTAAAATATCAAAAAGTTAATTTATTTCAGTTCTTCAATACAATAAGTGAAACTCATCATATAGAGAGAGTCATTACAAACAGAGTGATCTATTTCAAGTGTTTATTTCTGTTAATGTTGATGATTATGGCTTACAGCCAATGAAAACCCTAAAGTCATTATCTCAGTAAATTAGAATTAACTAAAACACCGCAAAAACACCTACAAAGGTTTCCTAAGTGTTTAAAAAGGTCCCTTAGTCTGTTTCAGTAGGCTTCACAATCATGGGGAAGACTACTGACTTGACACATGTCCAGAAGGCAGTCATTGACACACTCCACAAGGAGGGTAAGCCACAAAAGGTCATTACTAAAGAAGGTGACTGTTCACAGATTGCTGCATCCAAGAATATTAATGGAATGCTGAGTGGAAGGAAAAAGTGTGGTAGAGAAATGTGCACAAGCAACTGGGATAACCGCAGCCTTGAAAGGCTTGTTAAGAAAAGGCCATTCAAAAATTGGGGGGAGATTTACAAGGATGGACTGCTGTTGGAGTCATTGTTTCAAGAGCCACCAGATACAGACGTATCCAGGACATGGGCTACAATTGTCTCATTCCTTGTGTCAAGCCACTCATGACCAATAGACAACACCAGAAGTGTCTTACCTGGGCCAAGGAGAAAAAGAACTGGACTGTTGCTCAGTGGTCTGCGGTGTTGTTTTCAGATGAAGGTAAATTTTGCATTTCTGGAACGCTTTAACGAAGCCCACTGATTCTGAGACTTTTTTTGTGTCATATTGTATTTCATGATAGTGGTAACATTTCTTATATATGACTTGCATTTATTTGTGCAAAAAATGGAAATTTGGCAAAAATTTTGTAATGAATAACATTTCCCACATGTCTACTTTACATCAGCACAATTTTTAAAACTACATTTTTTTGTTAGGAAGTTTCAAAGGCTAAAAGTTGACCAATGATTTCTCATTTTTCCAACAAAATTTACAAAACCATTTTTTAGGAACCATATCATATTTGAAGTGACTTTGAGGGGGTCTATATGATATAAAAGACTCAAAAGGGACAACTCTAAAAACTGCACCACCCAGGGTGCTCAAAACCACATTCAAGAAGTTTAATTAACCTTTTAAGTGCTTCACAGGAATTTTTGAAATGTGAAGAAAAAAATTAACATGTAACTTTTTTCACAATTTACTTCAGATTCAATTTTTTTTTATTTTGACAAGGGTAACAGAAAAAAATGGATCCCAAAATTAGTTGTATAATTTCTCCTGAGTATGCTGATACCTCATATAAGGCCACAAGCACACATCCAGTATTTGGTGATTTTTTTACCCCAATATTTGTAAGCCAAAACCAGGAGTGGGTGAAAAATGCAGAAGTGGTGCAAATGTTTCTATTATGCTTTTCCTCTGACTGTTCCACTCCGGGTTCTGGCTTACAAATACTGGGGGAGAAAAAAAAAAAAAAAAAAAAAAAATCACCAAATACTCTGTGTGCACATGGCCTAAGGCCGGCGTCACACTTGCCAAATGAAAAAAAAAATCGGGCCGATTTTCTCGGACGAGAATCGCCGGAGCATTCTCCGCATGGTGGTGCGTATGCAATGCGATTTTAACATGAGCTTTTACATACAGCAGTTCGCTGTCAATGACAGTTTTAAAATGAAATATTCTTCAAAACATATACATAAATGTATATAAATAAATATTAGCTTGATAGATACAGTATATAGATAGATTAAAAGCTGGCAAATGATCTGCCGCATACAGTATAAACACAGAGTGACAGGTTAGAATAGATATATACACATTGAAATATAAAGACATATATACCTATTCTAAGAGAGATAGATAGAATAGCCGGTAAAATAGCTTCTGTAAAATCACTGAAAAAGAGCCGACAGGATAGGAGATATGGTTTACATACAGTAAATCCATACAGAATAGGTAGATATATAGATATCAGTGACAAATACCATTAGTATACTGTGTGTGCAAAATTCAGGACATTTAATGAATAAAAGATTCTTTGATGGAAAAAATGGCGTAGTCCCCCTATAATTAATAGCCAGCAATGGCTATGCAGACAGCTGAGGGCTGATGTTAATAGCCTTGAAAGGGAGCATGGATCCTGCCTCCCCCCGGCTGAAAACACCAGCTCTCAGCTGCCCCAGAAAAGGCACATATCTAAGATGCGCCAATTCTGGCACATAGCCTTGCTCTTCCCACTGTCCTGTAGCGGTGGTATATGGGGTAATAGTTGGGGGTTGATGTCACCTTTGAGGTGACATCAAGCCCCGAGGTTAATAAGACGCCTCTATTACTAACTCCATAGTCAAATTGTAAAGAAAACAGACACCCAGTAAAAAATCCTTTAATTGCCAGTTCATTTTCCCACGCTCTAGACTTCAGCACGGGTCAGGCTGGGAGGGAGCACAGACTCAGTGAGGTCACCGCTAGTCACTGAGGCTGCGCTGGCAGCATTTCCTCATTCACCAGTGGTTTTCAGCCAGGACGGTTGCATCTTAGCACTGTCCAGGTTGGAAAATGTATATCCCCAGATATGGACCATGGCGTGGGACGCAACGACGGACAGGTATGGTATATTGTTGCTTCTTTATTTTATATTTATTACAGGAGAACGAGAGCTTCACATGGATTAGGTGTGTTTGTAAGTATGGTTTAATTAAGAATAATAAAGGAGTCTGTGTCTCTATTTCAATTAAAAATAAAGATGTGCCTTTTCTGGGGCGGCTCAGAGCTGATGTTTTTAGCCAGAGGGGCCAGGATCCATGTCCCTTTTCTAGGCTATTAACATCAGCCCTCAGCGGTGTGCATAGCCATTGCTGGCTATTAATTATAGGAGGATCCCATGCCATTTTTTTCCGTAAAAGAATCTTTTATTCAGCTTCTGCAGTGATTTTACAGAAGCTGGCAAATGAATTACCGGCTATTATTCTCTCTTTCCAATCAATATATATATATATATATGTCACTGACATATATATATATATATATATATATATATATATATATATATATATATATATATATATATATATATATATATATATATATATCTCTATCTATTCTTTTCTAACCTGTCAGTGTGATTTTACCGCACATAAGTTGCCGGCTTTTCAAAGGCAACCAGTGCATATTTCTTGAAGTCACACAGATGGTCCGAGTGGTGTGCGATTTTTTTTCTCACAACCATAGACTTACATTGGTGAGTCTCGGCCGATATACGCAGCTAATCGCAACATGCTGCGATTTCACTAGCACGTATAATATGGCCGAGAAAAAAAAAAAAAAAAAAAAAAAAAAAAAAAAAAAAAAAAAAAAAAAAGTGATGGGAGCTGCCCCATAGATTAACAGCGACCCCAGTGCTATGCGATGCTTTATCGCATAGCACTCGTTCGTATTCCTCACTAGTGTGACGCCGGTCTAAAGGAGAAAACCACTGTTTGGGCACACAGCAGAGCTTGTAAGGGAAGGAGCGCCATTTAACTTTTTGAATGCAAAATTTTGTCGCATTTGGAGAGTCTCTGATATGCCTAAACAGTGAAAATCCCCCAAGAGTGACAACATTTTGGAAACAAGTGCTTCACAGAATTTTATAATGTTGAGCTGTGAAAATAATAAAATCAAACTTTCCCCAAAAAATGTTATTTTAGCACCAAATTTTGCATTTTCATAAGGGTAACAGGAGAAATTGAACCATACAATTTGTTATGCAATTTCTCCTGAGTACGCCATCAGCAGAGGTGTGAGTATTTACATTGTAAAAAGCCCCACGAAAGTGTTACGGGATGACCAGGTTGCAGCTTTGCAGGGTCGAAACTTGGCGACGAACGGCCCAGGAAGCTCCCACGGCCTGGGTAGAGTGAGCCCTTACCCCTGGAGGAGGCTGTTCGTCCTGAACGCGGTATGCTTCAAGAACCGCTGAACAGATCCAACGAACGATGGTGGATTCAGACGCTGGGAGCCCCTTTCGACGACTTTCAGAGACGACAAACAGGGAATCAGACTGATGGAAGCAGTCCTAGCAAGGTAGACACGAATAGCCCTAAGCCAGGAGGGAGTCTCCAAGAGATGAACTGGAGAGGGACACAGAGAAGGGAGGACGATGCCCTCGTTGACGTGAAATGTAGAAACTACCTTTGGCAGAAAGAAAGTACTGGTCTGAGAACCACCTTATCCTGGTGCAAAGTCAGAAAGGAAGAAACGGCAGGACAATGCTGCCAACTCAGAAACCCTCCTGATAGAGGTGATGATGGCGATCAGGAAGGCCGCCTTCCAAGATAGGAGGGTAAAGGAAATATCCTGATTTGGTTCAAAGGGCGCACGCTGGAGGGCTATGTGAGCGACGCTCTGAAGAGAGGTCTTCACTTGGGGAAGTGAAGCCAGATCCCTTTAGAAGAGAACAGCCAGAGCAGAAACCTGACCCTTTAAGGAACTGAGGGAAAGGCCCGAATTGAGACCCGTTGTCACGTGTACCTGTCCTGTGTGACACGACCCTCAGGTTGGTAACTGAAACAAGACAAAAGGGGAACACCGAAGAAACCGTTACAACGGTTGGCCCTGCAATAGGGAACGGGGACGTGGAGACCTCCTGCACTCCCCTGAGGCAGTGTCCCTGAACACTAACATTCCCTATACAGGCTCTTCACCTGTCGCCGACCAGAATCCCACACTAGCCCTTGCACCTATCACTTACTAGGGAACTGGATAGTGCGGATACTGGTCCCACCGCTGCACTAATACACACAAAGGAAAATACACCAAACGGGGGAAAACAACAAAACACTTATTTTTCTCTGCTGCAGTCACCATCGGATTAGCTTTCAGCAGTGGCTCGACACCTCAGAGCCAGCTGCTACCTGAGCCTGCTGCTACCTTCATCATCTTTCTCTGCTGCAGACACCGGGCAGTAGAGTTCAGAACCAGAACAGCTTTCAGCCGTGGCTTGACACGTAAGAGCCAGCTGCTAACTTCACCGTGGTTGGAATCCACCAAGGACCTGCTATAACCAACACCAGCTGATACACCAGGTGACCTTATATAGCAAAGGAGGAGTGGTCACCATCAGCAGAGAACCCAAAAATATGTAATAACCCCAGTGACCACCGGGGGCAAAAGGTAAAGCAAAGAAAATTATCAGACATGTAATAACACCTGTGGCCACCGGGGCAAAAACCCATATTAAGGCCCCAAAGGAAAAAAAAGGTTTAAATGAGGGAATCCAGAATCTGACACAGATCCAAGAACTGGATTGTGACACCCTTTTGTAGAAAATCAAGAACGGTGGGGAGGGAAAAAGGTCATGGGAAACAAACTGTTGTCCTCACACCACCAGAAGGCCTTCCAACCTCTGTGATAGATGCATGAAGATGCCAGTTTACTTGCTTTAATCATGGTTTGTATGACCTTGTGAGAAACACCTGCGTCCCTCAGGACCGCGGCCTCAACAACCACGCCATTAAATTCAGGGACCGAGATTTCGGGTAGAAGAGGGGCCCTTGTGATAGATCTGGACGGTCTGGAAGCCTTTAGGGGATGTTCGAGAGCATGTTCAGTAGCTCCTTGTACCAGGCCCTCTGTGGCCAGTCTGGAGCTGCTAACAAACGGGGACCCGCTCTGCCTTTTTTTTTTTTTTTTTTTTTATGACTCTTGTGATCAAGGGAAGAGATGGGAGCAGAAAAGGCATCTGAAACTGGGACCACGGGATCACAAGTGTGTCGCAACCGACGGCCATCGGATCCTGGAACCTGGTGACGTACCGGGGAACCTTTTGGTTTGCGTGAGAAGTCATTAGGTGGGCATCCGGAACGCCCCACCTCCAACAAATTTTGCCGAAGACAGCGGGGGTTGAGGGACTACTCGCCTGACCTGAACCCCCGACGATAAAAAAAAAAAAAAAAAAAAAAGAAGGTCGGCGTCCCATTTGTACACCCCTGGAACGTGGACGGCTGAAATGGCAGGGACATGGCTTTCCGCCCAACGCAGGATCTTTGCTACCTCTACCCTGATCTGCGTTTTGCGAGTCCCACCTTGGTGGTTTATGTAAGCCACGGCTGTGACATAGTCCAACTGAATGCGGACTGACTTGCCTGCGAGGAGAGACTGCCAGCGGAGGAGGGCAAGAAGGATTGCCCTGATCCTCAAGAGATTGATGGGGAGGAGGGTCTCCTGAATGTTCCAGCGACCCTGCACTGTGAGACTGAGGAAGACCGCTCCCCATCCCTGAAGACTGGCATCGGTGGTGATGATCTGCCAACAGAGCAGGAGAAATGAGCTCCCGCGCAGGGCAGAGGTGGATAGAGTCCACCAAGACAGGGACTGCTTCACATTGAGAGGTAAAAGCACTGAGGATCTAGGGAAGCAGTTCTCTTGTCCCAGGTAGATAGGAGGGCCATCTGAAGAGGGTGGGTGCGAAACTGGGCATAAAGGCACAGCTGCCATGGAGGCGATCATCTTCCCCAGTACTCTCATGCAGAACTGGAGGGGAAGAGGGACCGGACACTTTTGGACTTTGATCCCCTGTCGGAGAGATGAGAACTACTCTGTGGGAAGGAAGACTCGAGCTTGAATGGTGTCGAATTCCATGCCCAGGAATATGAGACGCTGAGTTGGGATCATGGTCGACTTCTCTCTGTTGATTATCCGACTGAGACAGACCAGCGTGTCCAGAGTGATCTGGAGGCTCTGATCGCAGTCTCAGCGAGACAGGCCCTTGACCAGGAGATCGTCGAGATAAGGGATTATGAGAGACCCCCTTGGAACGAAGGATGGCCATGACCACCGCCATTACCTTCGTGAAGACCCTGGTAGCGGACGCTAGGCCGAACTGGAGTGCCATGAACTGGTAATGGTGCTCCTGTATGGCAAACCGAAGGACCCTCCGATGCTGTACACAAACAGGAACGTGCAGGTAAGCATCCTGAATGACCACAGAGCAAAGCTAATCCCCCTGCTCCATGGAGGGGATCACCGAGTGCAAGGACTCCATTCTGAAGAAGCGAATCCGAATTCAACTGCTCCGAGGTCTAAGATCGGGCGGAGAGAAATATCATCTTTCGGGAGTTCGAAGAGGTTTGAGTAGAACCAGGAAAACCGTTCGTGCCAACGAACTGGTACAATGACTTCTGAGCTTAGGCAGGGCAGAGATGGCCTGGAGAACCCATGAGAGGGTTGATTTGGCGGGAGGGAGAAACATCTTCCTGAGGGCAAAGAAAATTCTATCTTGTGGCCGGATGTAAAGATCTCCCTGACCGAGGCGTCGTCGACCGCCGACAACCAAGTCTCCCTGAAAAGAAGAAGCCTGCCTCCCACCCTGGAAAGATTCCCAGGTGGGGGTGACCTGTCAGAGGAGAATCTGTGACAACGGGATCCAGAGGACTTGAGACGGGTCCTAGGTGAGAAGTAGTTTGAAGGAAGGTTTCCTTCTTTCCCCTTGTGCAGAAGAATGGTCCTGCTGGAAGGAACCGCCAGAGGAAAGGCAGAGAGGTGCTTTTACCTCCGGTAGCGTCGGAAATTATCTGGACCAGCTTGGTCCCAAAGAGCCTGGATTCCTGGAACAGCAGGCCAGTGCTAGATCTGCTAGCGCCTCTTTAGGAGCCGCCGCCACAATTCCCCGGCGAAGTATCTTGGCTCAGGCCGATATGGCTTTCACCACTCAAGTGGCGGCGAAATTAGGTCAGTGAGAAGCGCATGACGCCTCTAAGGCCGATTTGGTTAAAGCCTCAATCTGTCTGTCCGTTGCGTCCTTGAGAGATGCCGCATCAGGACTGGACAGAACTGATTGAGAGGTTAAGCGTGAAAAAGGCGGATCCATCTTAGGGGAATCGGACCATATGCTGACAAGGTCTGAACTAAAAGGGTATAGAATGTCCAGACATTTTCTTCCCGGGAAGAGTTTGCCGGGATGTTCCCAGTGTCTAAAGGTGGTAGCCTCAAACTCTTTGTGATTGGGGAAAAAAATGCTGGTGGGACGTTTCACCAATCTGAATGAAACGAAGTCGTCCTAAGCAGCCGCATGTTCCTTTTTTATTTCGAGGGTTTGAACAAAAGCCAAAATAAGGCTACCTACCATGTCCAGAGTCCCAGAAGTCTGATCCACATCCGAGTCAGACTCTGACTGAGAAGCTACATCCGACCCGACGTCCGCCTCCGAGGGGGAATGGGTAGAGATGGGAATTCTGGATGCCGCAGTGGGGCCCTGTGAACTGGATGAGGAGCTAGACAGAGTGTGCTTCCTAGATCTTTTTCCTGTTGTCCCTGTGGAGGTCATGGTCGGGTGCATGCGAATCACCATACGAGGTGTTCGGAGCACTGGTGGCGGCAGACAGATGCGGCATACTTTTCTAGTCAGGTCTGAGATCGACTGAGACATGGCAACAGCCCACACCGGAGTGGGGTATGTGCTCTCATCCCAGGCGAAGATGGCTGGCCTGAGGCTCACTTTCTCTTACAGTGTCCGCAATCGTAATGAACCACCGTGGGTTTATGATCAGAGGCCCCAGTGGGGTTGGGCATAGGTAGAGCCTGTGCGCAGCTTGCAGTGGGGCACTATGAGGGCGACTCTGCAGAGGAGAGCTTTTATTGCAGAGGGGCAGCTATCTAGAAGATATGTGACCAGGGAGTAGGGACAGGGCAGAGCCTACCAGCTTCCAGCGAAATGCAGCTGCAGAGCGGGGTACTGCATCCCCCGGAAAATTCATGCAGTTAGGTGACTGCAGGTGCTGCGGGGGTTCTTCTCAAGGTGGGCGCTGATTCCCCATGGCCAAGCGACGAGCTGGAGCAGTGGTGTCCGGCCAGGGCGTGCAGGGAGGTGGGCGACAGATGAAAAAGCAAGCCGCGTTCCAATAGGCTGACACGCCGGAGGGGCGTGCCCAACATAAAAATGGGTCAAATGCCGACGCCTGACCCACGTGCAGAAAGAGGGGTGTGCCCGGCAACCAAAAGTGAAAGCGGCGATGAGAGAGGCTGTGGAACTGAACGCGCCAAGCGGGGGGCATGTCCGCAGGTGAGAGGTGTAGGCTGATAGCATACATTCCGGGGGGAGGTTACATGCCGGATGACAGCCGCAGGAAAGAAGGAGACTTGAAAATGGCAAAGGGCTGCGCGCACAGAGAAAAAAAAAGGGGCACGGAAATCGAAAATGGAGCTGCGGGACCTATAAACCGGTAAACGGGAGATCCGCTGCGGGGGCTGGAAAGGTCGCTGCAGGAAGCGCTGTTGGGGAGAGGGGGGTACCTGCTGTGTGTGCGGCTCCTTTTCAGAGATGATGATCGCATCAGGTGCCCTCGGTAGAGAGAGCGGGGCCTGGAAATGAAGATCCTCCTTCCCCCACCGTCTCCAGACGGTGCAGAAGACAGTGTCAACCCCTTACAAGAAGGGGGGAGGCCACCACCAGCCCTCTACCTTTCAGCCCTCTCCGAGGAGAGGGGTGAGGAGGGGATAAAGCAAGGACTTGCCACTAAGAGTCACCATTAAACACCCCAAAAGTGGGACAGGGGCAAAGTCCTGCCAGCGGGTCTGAGAGTGGGCGGTGGGTGATACCACACTGCTCTCTCGGGTCGCATAAATGTGGGAAAACAGGGTGAGAAATCTGCTATTTTAGTGCCCAGTACACTATGTCCAGCCTGTGCTTCTAGAGGCATACACCCGTAAGTTAGGCGGGCTCTCATCGCTTCAGAAATGCCAAACATGTGGATGCTATATGTGGTTTAGGTACACTGAGGCTCAGAAGGGAAGGGGGCATTTGGATTTGGGAGTGCAGAATTTTCTGAATTTGTTTTGGAGGGTGAGTAGCCATTTCACTTTTCCAGAGCCTTTGTACTACCAGTAATGTGGAAGCCCCCTATATTTCCATTAACAGATGACAGACCTGAGTGGCGACTTGCTTTTTTTTGTGGACTGAGTTGAAGCTTTTATTAGGAACATTTTACATTACGTTTGAGATCACATTTATCCAACGTTCTATGCTGAGCACTTACTTTGGGGTCTCCATTTAAATCTCTGAGTGACGTGATTCAGATGAAACCCCTGAGGGATCCATTCACTATAATGAGGCTTAAGAGTTACTCTGGACTAAGTTTGGCCTCTGTTCAGCGGTAGAATTCTTTTCAGAAGTGCACAAAACTGTGGCAGGTGGAACTTTTATGCATTCCTAAAAAGACGGACACCGCGGAATCACAGGTCAGATGGCGTTAACAGTGCCTCCATCTGCATCTTTAAAGGTAATCTTCCGCCACAGGTTCTGTCTGACTCACGTATTTCAGAGATTTACACGGAAACCCCTGTGTAAACGCTCAACGCAGAGCGTAGGATAAATGTGCGCTGAGCCTTACTGCAATCTTTGGGTGGCAGAATGAAAAAGTCAACAGCAGGTAGAGAATTGGTTTTATTTTTTTTATGCCGTTCCTCGAGCGGTATAAGTGATTAGGCGACTTTATTCTTCGGGTCGGCTCAATTACAGAGATACCAGATTTATATCGGGTTTTTATGTTTGGCTGCTGTCACACACTAAAAGACGCTTTTTATTGCAAAAAATAGTTTCTGCATCACCATATTTTGAGAGCTATAAGTTTTCCATATTATGGTCCACAGAGTCATGTGAGGGCTTGTTTTTGGCAGAACGTGTTGATGTTTTTATTGGTACCATTTTCTGATGCATCACGATTTTTGATCGCTTTCTATTACGATTTATGGGAGGCAGAATGAACAAAAAACAGCAATTCAGGAATTTTTTTGGGGGGTTATGTCATTCCACTTGGGGTAAAATTGATAAGGCAGCTTTATTCTTCGGGTCAGTATGATTACAGCGATACCACATTTATATAGTTTATGTTTTGGCGCTCTTACACAATAAAAACTATTTTATAGAAAAATTAATTCTTTTTGCATCGCTTTAATCTGAGAGCTATAACTTTATTTTGCCGCTGATGGAGCTGTATGTTTTTTGTGGGACAAGATGACGTTTTCAGCGGTACCGTGTTTATGTATATTCGTCTTCTTGATTGCGTTTTATTCCACTTTTTGTTTGGCGGTATGATAAAGCATTGATTTTTATTTATGTTTTATATGCTGTTCAAAAGGGATTATCTAGTGGGATAGTTTTATAGGTCGTGACATTCTGGAGGTGGCAATACTAAAAAAAAGTTTACTTTCATTGCTTATTTTTTTTTCATAAAAATATTTATGGATACAATAGCTTTTGATTTTTTTATATTTTTACAATTAATTTAAAAAGTTTTACTTTTTTTTTTTTTTTTTAACTTGTTTACTTTGTCCCAACCTTGGGACTATCATTTTTTGGAGGATGATACTTGTATAGCATGGGGCTGCAGTAGCATCCCCATGCTTTGCAATCTGTCAGCTCTGCACTGAGAAAGTTGCTGATGATGCACTGCACATGATCAAGCAACGTTCCTATCTCTGGTGACCCGTATGTTGTCATGACAGCATCGGGTCACCGTGGCAACGATCTGGACTCCGCGTCATATAACGGGGTCACCGATCTGAGGGCTGTCATCCCTCTGCCGGCTCACAGAATGCTGAAATTGAGTTTGATAGCAGCATTTAGGGGGTCAAACTGTCGGGTGTCAGCTGTCAGAATCAGTTGACACTCGGCGGTGATTGTGTGCGCACAGCCTGTGTGCGCATATGATTGAACAGTCGTAATAATCCGTCCCTGGTCAATAAGGCCCAGGGCACAGGGACGTATCATTACACTCAATATCAGAAAGGGGATAATAAGTATAACGGCGCCGACCTTAAACAGTCTGTAGGTTCCTGTGCACATTACTGCTGACAGGTTCTCTTTAAATTACTTTCACTGCTACTAACATCATAGTTCCAGGACAATACTGGCTGTGAAGCTGGAGATAAGGTTTTAATGTATGCCAATAGAAATTCTGCAGAAATGCACATGACTCTGCATGTCTTCATAGCAGCAAGAATGAAGAACCCCCAGGTTAAAGGGAATCTGTCACCCTTTTTTGAGATATCATATAATGATATCATTCAATTGTGTCACATAAGGATGCTCTTAGTACTTTTGCTTCGCCCTGACCCCGCACCTTTCATGCATAAATACCTTTTTTATATCGTTTCAGATGTATGCACACTGCCACCGGACAGCGGCAGTTTACATACATCTGAACCGATGTAAAAAGGTATTTATGCATGAAAGGTGCGGGGTCAGGGGGAAGCTAAAGTACTAAGAGAATCCTTATGTGACACACAATTGAATGATATCATTATATGATATCTCAAAAAAGGGGTGACAGATTCCCTTTAAAGAGTAAACATTTTAATTTTTATTTCATAAACAATAGTGCACATGAAAGTAAGAAACTGTTTAATATATCTTATCAGAGAAGTCTCCTTCTTACGCCATCAGTACTGATCATTCATTTTCAAAATTCTCAATTCCTGGGTAAAATTTCTATTCAGTGAATACGCTATTGCAAGGAACATATGTCTTATATAAAATGGTAATCCAAAAAGCACTCAGGTAATACTATGCATTAAGTATGCAATCCAATGCCAAAGAATATGACTTACACAAAGGAATCAAATAAAGATGAAAAGATGAGACTGTTTATATACTCATACATATACAGGGAGGTATGCACATAGTGAAAAATTACCTATGAAATGAGCTAGGGCATAAGATGGCCAGCATACATATGAATTGCACAATGCCTATATAAATTGGTCCAAGGACCTATCAGAAATGCTGCCCCTATATCCCTTGTACAGTAAAACCAGTATGCAATAGTAGACCCATGTGTGGTATGGTCAGCATGTAAAGTGCCACAGTGCTTAAATGTCCACGTCTTAAGACCTATAAGTAATGCTGCCCCCACAATATATACCAACCAGTGTAAAAGTGCAATAAAAGATAAAGTGAACATATGACCTTGTCAAAGTAGCGCAAGTTCCCAACGCGTGTTTCGTGTTAGCGTCGTCCCTAAGCATACTGGATATGTATCTCATTTTTATGGTTCTTTTATGTTGGTATATATAAATACTTTGTAATTTTATGGCGGAAGGCTTCCTATACCTCATTGGATGTTTTGTAATGTGGGAAGTGCCACTTATCTAGGTCCATTATACTTGGATATATATAGAACCTTATCAGTAGCAACTGACATCTTCTATCTCAGTAATGAAACAATCACTATTCACTGAATAGAGATTCTACCGGAGAATTGAGAACTTGGTGCCCTATTTTCTTACAAATGTTACTTTTTATTTACTTAGTGCAGTTTGCTTTCGTTTCTCGTATTGAGTACATTATAGTGTGTTGCCGTCCACTTGGGCTGTGCACCTAATGTTCTTTTCCCTCAGATATAATTCAGGAATAAAAAATAATTTCTGCATTTTTTTGTTACCTGCTAAATGTATTCTCTTGATAAGCCGCCATTTGCTGGTCAGTATTTGTTTACCGCTCTTGTTTGTTCCAAGTTGCTTCAAACTGGCCGTGGCTTTTCATGGCAATTGGTGGGTCACTTGTTCTAGGCATCCATTTTATAGTCTGAGTTGCTGTGACACAGGGGGCCACATGTGCTGGGCTTATGAAGTTATCAGCAACCAACGTCAGCGGTTACAGAGAAAGTTACAGTATTGTACCGACAAGTATTATTTCTGTATCCAGTTTTTAATAAACCAAGTTTTGAATTGTACCCACACTGAGGTTCTACATTTGATGCTGAGTGGATGCTGAGTTTGCGATGGTCCTGTCTGCTCTCCATCTTGGATACGGAGGCAGGAACATCTTACAGCATCCATCTTAGCATTCAGCTGTACCTCCATTCGTGTTGTGTGGAGACAGAACACCTAATAACAGCTTTCCATAGGCAGGTGTTAAACACAGTCAGGCACAGGTCCATCATCTCTACCAGTCTATTTTGAGGTCCGCTGGCACAAAGCGACATGACTAGTGATAGTGACCATCCTAATTGGGTATGCTTTGTACAAGTGGGATGGTTTTTACACGTCTTTAAATCAATAATTGTCAACTAAGTGGCTTATGTTTTTTACATGTGTTACTTTTTACGTCACTATTTCTAACATAAGAGTCAGACTATAAAAGCTTCTTAGCCAGGATTCTGAAAGAAAAGGCTTTGAAAAGTCACAATTTTTTTGGTGCCAAAAATTGCAACTTCTGGCATTTTCTCGCCATTTTCACCCCAGCTCCAACAAAATGGGCGGACCTGGGGAAGGCGCCCACCACTTGTCAAATTTGCGATGAATGGCAGTGTTTGATATGCTACAAATCTTACTCCAGCAGAGTTTGGAGTAAGATTTGTGCGAGGTGCGCATAAAGGGTAATGCCACTTTGCGCCTCGCCTGATTCATTAAGAGGTGTTAAAAAACGCCGCCTCATCAAGATCGGTGAGAGAATTGGAGGTCTTGATGAATCACCTAATTGTTTACATTTTAGGTTATATTTGTCTGTTAATGGCCACAGTGTATATGTGTACCTACATATTACACTTAGATTAACAAGAGTGCTATCCCTTGTTTTTGATAGAATCTTATTAATAGCAATGGCCATCTCCTATCTCAGTAATGTAAAAATTTGTCTTCAATTAAAACAGATTTTAGCTGTGAATTTAGAATAATGGACTGATTTTTCTTTTTCAAGAGGAGAAAGTGTCAGGAACACCGCACTGCACCTGCTCACTGAGCAAGTACGCGTGTCCTGAGTACAAAACTGTGCACAAAGATACCTGTGGAATGGGGCAGCAGTGGTGACGATGCATGCTCCAGGCTCACAGGACCTGAAGCATGTGACTTCTGAGGGCGTGGTCTAAACTCCAGAGAGCTAGGAGCTGAGGAAAACTCCTAGAAAGGTAACTACAGGATAAGGTTACCAAGGGGCATAGACAGAGACAGAAACCAGATCAAGCCAGGGTCAAAGCACAAGATAGCACGACAGTACCAAAGGGTTAGGCAGAATGGATAGTCAGGACGCAGCAATAGATCAGAAAACCAGAACGGGCAATAGATGGTACAATAGGGACAAACTTTAACGGAGTAACGATAGCCAAGCCAGGAGGTCAGAACCGGAAAAGACAATAATACCAAAACAAGAGACGGAGTACAGAGTGAGGGGCAGACCGGGTCATACACGGGAAGCAAACAAGCAGTGCAGTGCACATTCACACCAGGGTGGTCAGACACACAATCAGAACAGTATAGCTGACAGAGAACCCTGATAAAGAGTGAGTATAAATACCCCTCCCAAGATCCAGAAAGAAGCCATGTACACTTAACCCTGTGAGTGCAGGGAAGAACACTGTCCAAACCATGACAGAAAGAAGCAGATTTATCTGATAAGATATATTGTAAAGTTGCTTATTTTCACGTGTACTAATAATTTATTACGTTAAGTAACTAAAAGATGATTACTCTAATAAAAAAAAAAAAAAAAAAAAATCATCACAGAAACCCCAGACAATATTTTTGAAATTCAGCAGCAACAAGTTATATAACTAAACAATAAATATTACATTTTAGTATCAGTACATTAGTCACCTGATAGATACTGCAATAACATGTGAAAAATCTCTATAGGCAAGACTCTAAAATGACCCAAAGTTGATGCATCTGCAGTATCTGTGCCCTCAATTATGGGCAGTGCAAGGCGTTGGTTACTTCTTTTAAACTTCGGATTAGGAATAGCAGTAAAAGAGCCACTGGAGGAGACTGCCATTGGTACTAGTCCTAACACAATGATTCTGAAAAACATGTAAAGACATCTGGTTAACACAGGAAATTGTGCAATTTTTTTCCCCATTAACACTTTGTTTGTTACATACATGTCAATGCAATACAACACAAATAATGCAAATATTTTGCAACCTTTGAAAAATTATACTTTAGTACTTTTCATAATTTATCAATAGCAAAGCTGGTTCTCCTTTTATACTTAAAATATTGATGGAACAGTCCAAAATATTTTCTTAAAGAGAACCTGTCAGCACAATTCAAACCCAGACCCTTGGCCTGGGTCAACTCAAAGTCCCATGGATTTCAGTACCACCTTTATGCTGACGACTCAGATCTACCTCTCTGGCCCAGACGTCACCTCTCTGCTGTCCAGAATCCCAGAGTGTCTATCAGCCATATCCTCCTTCTCCTCCTCTCGCTTCCTCAAGCTCAATGTGGGCAAATCCGAACTCATCATCTTTCCTCCATCTCACAGATCTTCCTTACCTGACCTATCACAATTAATGACACCACACTTTCCCCAGTACCGGAAGTCCGCTGCCTCGGAGTAACCCTGGACTCTGCCCTGTCCTTCAAACCACACATCCAAGCTCTTTCTACCTCCTGTTGCCTCCAGCTCAAAAATATTTCCAGAATCCGTCCTTTCCTAACCCTCAATCCACTAAAATGCTTGTGCACGCCCTCATCATCTCCCGCCTCGACTACTGCAACATCCTTTTCTGTGGTCTCCATGCTAACACCCTCGCACCTCTCCAGTCCATCCTTAACTCCGCTGCCTGACTAATCCAGCTCTCACCTCTGCAAATCTTTTCACTGGCTCCCATTCCCTCAGCGTATCCAGTTCAAATTACTAATACTGACCTAAAAGGCCATCTATAACCTGTCTCCCCCATATGTCTCTGAACTAATTTCCCCATACCTTCCTTCACGTAATATCCGATCCTCCCAAGACCTCCTTCTCTCCTCCACACTTATTCGCTCCTCACCCAACCGCCTCCAAGACTTCTCCCGAATAGCACCCATCCTCTGGAATTCTTTGCCCCAACATCTCCGACTATCAACCACTTTCGGATCCTTCAGACGGAACCTAAAAACCCACCTCTTCAAGAAAGCCTACAGCCTGCAATGACCCCGCTACCTCCTCACCACTACTGGAGATATCACCTCAACCAACACCGGAACTGCTGCAACCCCCCTACCTACTGTCTCCTTCCCCACCATCCTGTAGCATGTAAGCCCGAAAGGGCAGGGTCCTCTCCCCTCTGTATCAGTCTGTGATTGTAAGTTTGTTTACTGTAAGTGATATCTGTAATTTGTATGTAACCCCTTCTTATATACAGCACCATGGAATCAATGGTGCTATATAAATAAATAATAATAAAAAAAAATAATAAATTCAGCAAAAATAAGAGCATTTCTTATGCCATAAATTCTATTTCAGTCCCTGACTGGAGTAGCATTTCTGGGGAGGCGCACGCCATAGAGAAGATGCATCAAATTAATTGAGTGGCGTAAGTCTGTTTAAGAATTCGGCCCGTCATACTCATGTAAGACTTTCATTAAGAATGGCGTGCGCTATTTGGAGTTACTTTTTATGCTGTTTTAAAGGGAATCTGTCACCCTTTTTTTGGACTATCAGCTGCCGGCATTGACATCAGGGGCTTATCTACAGCATTCTGTAATGCTGTAGATAAGCCCCCAATGTAACCTGAAAGATAAGAAAAACACGTTAGATCATACTCACTGGAGGGGGCGGTCCGGTCCGATGGGTGTCGTGCTCCGGCGCCTCCCATCTTCATACGATGCCGTCCTCTTCTTTCCTTCCTGTAGTGGCTCCGGCGCACTGCTCTGCCCTGTTGAGGGCTGAGCAGAATACTGCAGTGTGCAGGTGCCAGACCTCTCCAAACGCCTGCGCACTGCAGGACTCTGCTCTCAACAGGGCAGAGCAGTGCGCCTGCATCGGAGCCACTACAGGAAGGGAAGAAGAGGACGGCATCGTATGAAGATGAGAGGTGCCAGACCGGACCGCGACACCCATCGAACCGGACCGCCCCCTCCGGTGAGTATAATCTAATGTGTTTTTCTTATCTTTCAGGTTACGTCGGGGGCTTATCTATAGCATTTCAGAATGCTGTTGATAAGCCCCTGATGTCAATGCCGGCAGCTGATAGTCCAAAAATAGGGTGACAGATTCCCTTTAACTTGTCTGCCTTTTGTGTATACTGGATCATATACAGCTCTCACAAAAATTAAGAGACCACTGCAAAATGTTCAGCTTGTCTGATTTTTCCCTTTATAGGTATATTTTTTAGTAAAATGTAAATTGCTCTTTTATTCTATAAACTACTGACATGTCTTTGAATTTCCAAGCACTAAATTTTGTATTTATTTTCAGAAAATGAGAAATGGTCAAAAGAACGAAGAAATGCAGTGCTTGCAGACCTCAAATAATGCTAAGAAAACAAGTTCATAATCATTTAGAAACAACAATACTAATGTTTTAACTCAGGAAGAGTTCAGAAATCAATATTTTGTGGAATAACCATGATTTTTAATCACAGCTTTCATGCGTCTTGGTATGCTTTCCACCAGTCTTTCACGCTGCTTTTGGGTGACCTTATGCCACTCCTGGTACAAAAATTTAAGCAGTTCGTCTTTTTAAGCTATATACACTGCTCAAAAAAAATAAAGGGAACACTTAAACAGAATATAACTCAAACAGAATATAACTCCAAGCAAATCAAACTTCTGTGAAATCAAACTGTCCAATTAGGAAGCACACTGATTGACAATCAATTTCACATGATGTTGTGCAAGTGGAATAGACAACAGATGGAAGTTATTGGCAATTATCAAGACACCCTCAATAAAGGAGTGGTTCTGCAGGTGGGGACCACAGACCACATCTCACTACCAATGCTTTCTGGCTGATGTTCTGGTCACTTTTGAATGTTGGTTGTGCTTTTACACTCGTGGTAGCATGAGACGGACTCTACAACCCACACAAGTGGCTCAGGTAGTGCAGCTCATCCAGGATGGCACAACAATGCGAGCTGTGGCAAGAAGGTTTGCTGTGTCTGTCAGCGTAGTGTCCAGAGCCTGGAGACGCTACCAGGAGACAGGCCAGTATACCAGGAGATATGGAGGGGCCACAGGAGGGCAACAACCCAGCAGCAGGACCGCTACCTCAGCCTTTGTGCAACGAGGAACAGGAGGAGCACTGCCAAAGCACTGCAAAATGACCTCCAGCAGGCCACAAATGTGCATGTGTCTGCACAAATGGTTAGAAACCGACTCCATGAGAATGGTCTGAGTGCCCGACGTCCACAGATGGGGGATGTGCTCACAGCGCAACACCGTGCAGGACACTTGTCATTTGCCACAGAACACCAGGAATGGCAAATTCGCCACTTGTGCAAGTATGTTAGCACAGCTGAAAACAGTTTGGCTGATTAGAGAAGCTATAAACCTTACCTTCCTTTGAAGATTTTCTACAACGGTGTGTACTACTCCCTTCAGAGGAGAGCACAAACAGGCTCTAACCAGAGTAGAAAGAAGTGGAAGGCCCCGCTGCACAACTGAGCAACAAGACAAGTACTTTAGAGTCTGCAGTTTGAGAAATCGACGCCTCACAGGTCCTCAACTGGCAGCTTCATTAAATAGTACACGCAAAACGCCAGTGTCAATGTATACAGTGAAGAGGCGATGGGATGCTTGCCTTCAGGGCAGAGTGGCAAAGAAAAAACCATATCTGAGACTGGCTAATAAAAGGAAAAGATTAATATGGACAAAAGAACAGACATTGGACAGAAGAAGATTGGAAAAAAGTGTTATGGAAGTGTTTGGATCACACAGAAGAACATTTGTGAGATGCAGAACAACTGAAAAGATGCTGGAAGAATGCCTGAAGCCATCTGTCAAGTATGGTGGAGGTAATGTGATGGTCTGGGGTTGCTTTGGTGCTGGTAAAGTGGGAGATTTGTACAAGGTAAAAGGGATTTTGAGGAAGGAAGGTTATCAATCCATTTTGCAACGCCATGCCATACGCTGTGGACAGCGCTTGATTGGAGCCAATTTCATCCTACAACAGGACAATGACCCTACGCACAACTCCAAATTATGCAAGAACTATTTAGGGAAGAAGTTGACAGCTGGTATTCTATCTGTAATGGAGTGGCCAGCGCAGTCATCAGATCTCAACCCCACTGAGCTGTTGTGGGAGCAGCTTGGCCGTATGGTATGCAAAAAGTGCCCATCAAGCCAAACCAACTTGTGTGAGGGGCTTCTGGAAGCATGGGGTGAAATTTCTCCAGATTACCTCAGCAAATTAACTGCTAGAATGCCAAAGGTCTGCAATGCTGTAATTGCTGCAAAGGGAGCATTCTTTGACAAAAGCAAAGTTTGAAGGAGAAAAATTGTTTCAAATAAAAATGTTTTGAACCTTGTCAATGTCTGGACTAGATTTTAAATTTATTCGGCAACTCATTTGATTAATAGAAGTATGAGTTTTCATGGAAAACACAAAATTGTCTGGGTGACCCCAAACTTTTGAACGGTAGTGTGTGTAATATATATATATATATATATATATATATATATATATATATATATATATATATATATATATATATATATATATATATATATATATATATATACACACACACTCACTGGCCACTTTATTAGGTACACCATGCTAGTAACGGGTTGGACCCCCTTTTGCCTTCAGAACTGCCTCAATTCTTCGTGGCAGAGATTCAACAAGGTGCTGGAAGCATTCCTCAGAGATTTTGGACCATATTGACATGATGGCATCACACAGTTGGCGCAGATTTGTCGGCTGCACATCCCTGATGCGAATCTCCCGTTCCACCACATCCCAAAGATGCTCTATTGGATTGAGATCTGGTGACTGAGGAGGCCATTTGAGTACAGTGAACTCATTGTCATGTTCAAGAAACCAATCTGAGATGATTCGAGCTTTATGACATGGCGCATTATCCTGCTGAAAGTAGCCATCAGATGCCTGTTCTTAGCTGAGAGGAGTGGTACCCAGTGTGGTCTTCTGCTGCTGTAGCCCATCTGCCTCAAAGTTCGACGCACTGTGCGTTCAGAGATGCTCTTCTGCCTACCTTGGTTGTAACGGGTGGCAATTTGAGTCACTGTTGCCTTTCTATCAGCTCGAACCAGTCTGCCCATTCTCCTCTGACCTCTGGCATCAACATGGCATTTCCGGCCACAGAACTGCCGCTCACTGGATTTTTTTTCTTTTTCGGACCATTCTCTGTAAACCCTAGAGATGGTTGTGCGTGAAAATCCCAGTAGATCAGCAGTTTCTGAAATACTCAGACCAGCCCTTCTGGCACCAACAATCATGCCACGTTCAAAGGCACTCAAATCACCTTTCTTCCCCATACTGATGCTCGGTTTGAACTGCAGGAGATTGTCTTGACCATGTCTACATGCCTAAATGCACTGAGTTGCCGCCATGTGATTGGCTGATTAGAAATTAAGTCTTAACACACAGTTGGACAGGTGTACCTAATAAAGTGGCCAGTGAGTGTATTATATATATATATATATATATATATATATATATATATATTTTTTTTTTTTTTTTTATTTATTTATTTATTTTTCATAACTTACTAAATTGCTGGGATATTGGCCTAACATGTTTTGAACAAAACAGATCCAGACAAAAAAAAAAAAGGAGACATGCCAAGAAAAAGACAGCAATGTTGAAATGGTAAAAAAATAATATATATAAAATGTATTTTTTAATGTGTAGCACCTCTTAAGGCAATCCAGAAGTAGCAGCATTTGGGACGCAGCATATGTTCGCTGCGTCCAAAGCGCTGCTTTCTATTGAATGCAGGTAAATCCACATGTGCTTACTGAACCATGCAGATTTACTGCATTCAATACATTCTACAGATTAAATTTCTGGTGGGGAGATTAAGGTCTCTGCAAGAGAATTTGACTTGCTGTGGTCTTGAAAGAAGCACCGCATGTCAGTGTCTGCAAGGGATCCAAAGGTGCACTTAACGCATAGTGGACATGGGATTTCTAGAAATCCCATCCACTATGCTGTGTCACGCCGGAGGCGGGGAGTGCCAAGAGTGGACCCACTGGACCATGATACCGAACCTCCCCCGAGCGAGCGCACCAGGTTCGACCAATCCTTATACAGGGGTTGTTTGGGAGCAAGCTCAGGGACCTCAAGTACCACGGATGCCAGGACCAAGGGTCGGCTCAGGGAAAAAAACGTAAAAGCGAAGATGAAACTGGGAGTAAGGAAGTGGGTAGGAACAGAGCAGGAAAGGAGCGAGTGTGGTACGGAGGTGGTAAGGAACCAGATGAGCGTTAACAGGGCAGAGGAGAGCGGAGGTGGAGATGGTTGCTGGACAGAGGAAAGCAGAGGTGGAGATAGTTACTGGACTGAGGAGAGATGGAGGGCGGAGATGGTTGCTGGACTGAGGAGAGTGGAGGGCAGACACCAGGAGGACATGGGGCAGGAGCGGACTCTGGGAGAGAGGATGAAAAACAGGGTTAAGATGCAGGACAGAACTGGCGGCAGCAAGGCGGCCTAGATATAGCATATGAAACACGATAATCAGGCGCCTCCACTAAGGGAGGGCGGCCTGAAATACCCGGCGCCTGTCCTTCTTTGGACAGGCAGTGCTTCCGGGTCAGGTCACTTAGGGGCATAAGAGGGGGGAGTGCATGCGCGGTCGCCCCTTAGGGCGCATGCTCGAATAGCAGGAGTGCGCAGCCGGCGGCAAAGGGAGAGTGCGCTGGAGTGCCCGTGCAGGCGCCCAATGGGGAGCACGAGCAGGAGGCTGAGACAGCGTGGGAGCAGCAGTGCAAGTGGCAGTAGACCCGGGCCCGGCAAGAGAGTGCGGAGGTAACAGTACCCCCTCTCTTACTCCCCCCTCCTCTACTCTTGGACAAAAAACTTTAAGAATGCGGAGAGCATTAATTTTCTCCCGAGGTTCCCAAGACTTCTCCACGGGACCGAACCCCTTCGAATCAATTAAAAAGAACGTCTTTCCCCTGACCCTCTTGGAGGCTAGAATATCCTTCACTTCAAAAACGTTATCTGCACTGACTGGGGGAGGAGAGGAGCCGGGAGCAGAATGGAAATGATTCAGTATGACTGGCTTCAGGAGAGAGACGTGGAAGACATTGGGAACGCGGAGCGAGGCAGGGAACTTCAGCTTATAGGCCACACTGTTGATGCGCCGTAGGACTTCAAAAGGGCTGATGTAACGAGGTCCTAACTTGTAGGTGTGCATCTTCAATCTAATATACTTAGACGAAAGCCAAACCTTCACACCCGGAAGATAAGTTGGGACATCCAGGCGCCTCTTGTCAGCGTGCCTCTTCAGTCGTTCTCCAGCTCTCTCGAGCGGCTCCTTAGTCTCTTGCCAAATTTTGGAGAATTCCAAGGACGCCGAGTCGGCTGCAGGCACTCCGGAAGTGGCAGAGACTAGCAACGGAATACCAGGATGCATGTCAAAAACCACAAAGAAGGGAGACTTAGCAGAGGACTCATTGGGATGATTATTAGAGGCGAACTCAGCCCATGGGAGAAGGCAGGACCAGTCATCTTGATATGAGTTGGTGAAGAAGAAAGGACGCCAACACTTGATTGACATGCTCCATTTGGCCGTTGGTTTGTGGGTGGTAGGCAGAAGAGAAGTCCAAGTTTACTTCCAAGAGACCACACAAGGCTCTCCAAAATCGAGAGGTAAATTGCACTCCACGATCAGACACAATGTATAGCGGGAATCCATGAAGTCGGAAGACATGCTGGATGAAGATCCTTGCCAACTCCGGAGGGGAAGGGTGTCCTTGTAGCAGGACAAAGTGTGCCATATTAGAGAACCAGTCTACTACCACCAGGATCGTTGTGTAACCGGAAGAGCGGGGCAGGTCCGTGATAAAGTCCAAGGCAATGTGTTGCCATGGAGATGAAGGAACAGGTAGCGGAAGCAAAAGCCCCAAAGGCAAGCGTCTGGGGACCTTGGCACAGGAGGGGCACGAGGCAGTGAAGTCAGCCACGTCTTAGCGGAGGGAGGGTCATCTGTAAAACCGGGAGATGAGGTTCAGTATCTTTTTAACCCCGACATGACAAGAGATCTTGGAGGAGTGTCCCCAATGCAACACCTTTGTCCTATCAGCCTCCTGAACGAAAGTTTTACCTGGCGGTGGGGTAATTAGCCTCACGGGAGCCACCATGATGATTTTGTACAGATCAATGATGTGAGACGGCTCCTCTTCTAAGTCTGGGGGCTGAAGAGACCGCGATAACGCATCTGCCTTGACATTCTTCTGACCAGGAAGGAAATGCAACTCAAAGTCGAAGCGAGCAAAAAACAGGGACCACCTGGCCTGTCGGGGGTTGAGTCTCCGGGCTGACTGAATGTATGCTAGGTTTTTGTGGTCTGTAAAGAAGGTAAATAGATGGATAGCCCCCTCCAGCAGATAGCCATCAAGATGGCCCTGGAGGAGTGGCGCTAACAGTTCCCAATCCCTGATAGAATAGTTGCACTCAGCAGGAGAAAAGGCCTTAGAAAAGAATCCGCAGGAGACCAACCGACCAGAAGAAGACCTCTAAGACAGCACTCTGCCAGCCGCTGTGGAAGACGCGTCCACTTCCAGGACAAATGGTTTGTTCGCCTCGGGCCAATGTAACACGGGCGCAGCCGCAAAAGCTCGTTTTAGGCTTAGAAAGGCTTCTTCGGCCAACGGAGACCAGGTTGCGGGGCTGACTCCTTTCCGAGTGAGGCACCAGATTGGTTTGGTCAGAGAGGAGAAATGCGGGATAAACTGTCGGTACTAGTTGGCAAATCCGAGGAAGCGTTGGATAGCCTTTACCCCTACCAGACGAGGCCACTGGAGGATCTCAGACAATTTTTCAGCATCCATCTCCAGTCCAGACTCAGAGACGATATACCCTAAAAAGGGCAAGGAAGGCTGCTCGAAGAGGCATTTCTCCATCTTAACGTAAAGTCGGTTCTCCCGCAGGCGCTGCAGGACCAGGCGGACGCACCTCCTGTGAGATGACAAATCCGGAGAGAAGACGAGGATGTTGTCTAGGTAGACCACAACCCAGGAGTATAGCAGGTCCCAGAAGATGTCGTTGAAAAATTCTTGAAATACTGCAGGGGCGTTACACAGGCCAAAGGGCATGACGAGATACTCAGTGTCCGTCCCGGGTGTTAAAAGCAGTCTTCCACTCGTCTCCAGAGCGGATATGAATGAGGTTTAGGCTACACGTAGATCAAACTTAGAAAAGATCCAAGCACCTCTCAGGTGATCGAAGAGCTCCGGGATTAGAGGCAGAGGATACTTATTTTTTATTGTGATGTCATTCAGGCCTCTGTAACCGATGCACGGCTGAAGAGAGCCATCCTTTTTCACAAAGAAAAAACCGGCACCGGTGGACGAGGAGGAGAATTTTCGAATAAATCCCTTGGCAAAGTTCTCTCGGACGTATTCAGATATAGCAGATGTCTCAGCCGGTGAGAGTGGATAGATTCGGCCCCTAGGCGGGGTGGTTCCTGGCCGTAGTTCGACTGGGCAGTCATAGGGACTATGGGGCGGAAGGGTCTCAGCCTCGTTATCAAACACGTCTGCAAAGGACCAGTAGGTGGGAGGCAACCCCACAGGAACAGAAGAGGGTTGAAAGGCAGTCACCGGACAGACAGATCCTAGGCACCTCTCGACACGAATGCCTCCACCGGAGAATTTCACCGGAACGAAAAAACAAAACGGGCTCGTGTGTCTGAAGCCAAGGAAGGCAAAGAAGCAATGTATGCGACAGGATGGGCAGAACATAAAAGGCAATCTTCTCTTGATGCAGGGCCCCAATCTGCAGAAGCACTTCCTCAGTAACCATAGAGACGTCTTTTGTAGGGGTTTACCGTCCACGGAGGCAATCACACGAGGGCACTTTAACCCCTTCCTGACCTTTGACGCCACGTAGGCGTCATGAAAGTCGGTGCCAATCCGACCCATGATGCCTATGTGGCATCATGAATTAATAGCCCCCCTGCAGGTAGGGTGACCGGGGTCACTGAAAGGTCACCTGACCCGCACACAAAGGACCCTTTCTACTTCACCCCGGGGGGGTGGCTTACCAAACACGTGGCTACGATCGTTCTGATTGGCTGTTAAAAGTGAAACAGCCATTCAGAGCGATTGTAATATTTCACCAATGAAATGTGGTGAAATATTACAATCCTGCCATGGCCGATGCTGCAATAGCATCTGACATGGCTGGAGACACCGATCAGACCCCCCCCACCCCACGACTGACGGTACTGATCGGCCGCCGCCACCGACTGACGGCGCCGATCGGCCGCCGCTGTCATCTGCTCCCCCTTCCGATCTCCCCCTCACTCCCCCGGTACCTCCTATGTCCCTCTGGCCATCCCGGTGTCCCGCCGTCCCGGATCATGGGCGCCGCCATCTTGAAAAATGGCGTGAGCATGCACAGTTCGCCCGCTGGAATCTGCCGGCTGCAAATTCATTTATTTATTTTGATCACTGTGATAAACTCTCACAGATCAATATAAAAAAAGTAAGTAAACCCCCACTTTATCACCCCCATAGTTAGGGACAAATAATAAAATAAAGAAAATATTTTTATTTTTCCATTAGGGTTAGAATTAGGGTTAGAGTTGGAATTAGGGTTAAGATTAGGGTTAGGGGTGGGTTGGGATTAGGATTAGGCTTGTGGTTAGGATTAGGGTTAGTGGTGTGTTGGGGTTAGGGTTGGGATTAGGGTGAGAGTTAGAATTGAGGGGTTTCCACTCTTTAGGTACATCACAGGGTCTCCAAATGCGACATGGTGCCACCATTTATTCCAGCCAATTTTGCGTTCAAAAAGTCAAACAGTGCTCCCTCCATTCCGAGCCCAGACATGTGCCAAAACAGTGGTTTACCCCCACGTATGGGGTATCAGCGTACTCAGGAAACATTGCACAACAACTTGGGGGGGTCTAATTTTTTCCTGTTACCCTTGGGAAAATATAAAATTTGGGGCTGAAAAAATCATTTTTGTGGAAAAAAAATGATTTTTTATTTTCATGGCTCTGCGTTATAAACTTCTGTGAAGCACTTGGGGGTGCAAAGTGCTCACCACACATCTAGATTAGTTCCTTGGGCGGTCTAGTTTCCAAAATGGGGTCACTTGTGGGGGTTTCCACTGTTTACGCACATCAGGGGCTCTGCAAACGTAACATGACACCCGCAAACCATTCCATCAAGTCTGCATTTCAAAATGTCACTACTCCCTTCCGAGCCCCGACGTGTGCCCAAACAGTGGTTCCCCCCCCCCCCCACATATGGGGTACCAGCGTACTCAGGACAAACTGGAAAACAACTTTAGGGGTCCAATTTCTCCTGTTACCATTGTGAAAATAAAAAATAGCGGGCTAAAAAAAAAAATCATTTTTTGAGGAAAAAAAATTATTTTTATTTTCACGGCTCTGCGTTATAAACTTCTGTGAAGCACCTGGGGGTTCAAAGTGCTCACTATGCATCTAGATAAGTTCCTTAGGGGGTCTAGTTTCCAAAATGGGATCATTTGTGGGGGAGCTCCAAAGTTTAGGCACACAGGGGCTCTCCAAACACGACATGGTGTCCGCTGATTGGAGCTAATTTTCCATTCAAAAAGTCAAATGACGCTCCTTCCCTTCTGAGCCCTGCCGTACGCCCAAACAGTGGTTCCCCCCCACATATGGGGTACCAGAGTACTCAGGACAAACTGGAAAACAACTTTTGGGGTCCAATTTATCCTGTTACCCTTGGGAAAATAAAAAAGATAGTGGGCTAAAAAAAAATCATTTTTGCGGAAAAAAAATGATATTTTTCACTGCTCTGCGTCATAAACTTCTGTGAAGCACTTGGGCGTTCAAAGTGCTCACCACACATCTAGATAGACCCCCGAAGGAAGTTAGTTTCCAAAACGGGGTCACATGTGGGGGAGGTCCAATGTTTAGGCACACAGGGGCTCTCCAAACGCGACATGGTGTCCGCTAACGATTGGAGATAATTTTCCATTCAAAAAGTCAAAATGGCGCTCCTTCCCTTCCGGGCCCCGCCGTGCACCCAAACAGTGGTTTATGACCACATATGAGGTATCGGTGAACTCAGGAGAAATTGGCCAACAAATTTTAGGATCCATTTTATCATGTTGCCCATGTGAAAATGAAAAAACTGAGGCTGAAAGAAAATGTTTGTGAAAAAAAAAGTACTTTTTTTTTTTTACAGATCAATTTGTGAAGCACCTGGGGGTTCAAAGTGCTCACTATGCATCTAGATAAGTGCTTTGGAGGGTCTAGTTTCCAAAATGTGGTCACTTGTGGGGGAGCTCCAATGTTTAGGCACACAGGGACTCTCCAAACGCGACATGGCAACAGCTAAATATTCCAGCATATTTTCCATTCAAAAAGTCAAATGGCATTCCTTCCCTTCTGAGCCCTGCCGTGCACCCAAACAATGCTTTATGACCACATGAGGTATCGGTGTACTCAGGAGAAATTGCCCAACATATTTTAGGATCCATTTTATCCTGTTACCCACGTGAAAATGAAAAAACTGATGCTAAAATAAAATTTTTGTTGGAAAAATTAAAATGTCCATTTTTTCCTTACACGTTGCTTTAGTTCCTGTGAGGGGTTAATCTTCTTGAATGTAGTTTTGAGTAGCTTGAGGGGTGCAGTTTTTAGAATGGTGTCACTTTTGGGTATTTTCTGCCATATAGACCTCTCAAAGTGACTTCAGATGTGAGGTGGTCCCTAAAAAAAAAATGGTTTTGTAAATTTTGTTGTAGAAATGAGAAATCACTGGTCAACAAAAAAAAAAAAAATTTTGCTTCCAAAATTGCGCTGACATGTGGGAAATGTTATTTATTAACTATTTTGTGTCACATAACTCTCTGGTATAACAAAATAAAAATTCAAAATTTGTAAATTGCAAAGTTGTCTCCAAATTTCCATTTTTTTTCCCCACAAATAAACGCCATTGATTTGCGGCGGATACTGCGCCCATCAGCCACATCTAACAACGAGAGACGGCCCTCGGTGCCTCCTCACCCACCGTTTTTTTCTTTATGCCCAGTTACTTTTGAGCTCACAGTACAGCATATAGTACATTGATGAAGGTCATAGACCGAAACGTCTAAATGTATGTACTGTACTTTATTTAAACCACCTTTCTGCATCAGAATCTATTAGTGTGTGCAAAGTTTCTACATATAACCGTGAATCCATTGTCTTCATAAAAGACATGATGCGAGTCTGGTTCTCTCGCAAAAATACCAGTTCCCTCTGGGAAGCGACCCCGGAGGGGTCGATGGCCTGATTATGCTGTTACGCCAGAGGCGGCGAGTGCCAAGAGTGGATCCACTGGACCTTGATACTAAACCTCCCCCGAGCGAGCACACCAGGTTCGACCAATCCCTATACAGGGATCGTTTGGGAGCAAGCTAAGGGACCTCAAGTACCATGGATGCCAGGACCAGGGGTCGGCTCAGGGAAAAAGAACATAAAAATGGAGATGAAACTGGGAGTAAGGAAGTGGGTAGGAACAGAGCAGGAAAGCAGCGAGGGCGGTACGGAACCAGATGAGCGTTAACAGGGCCGAGGAGAGCGGAGGTGGAGACGGTAGCTGGACTGAGGAGAGCGGCGGTGGAGATGGTTGTTGGACAGAGGAGAGCGGAGGTGGAGATGGTTGCTGGACAGAGGAGAGCGGAGGTGGAGATGGTTGCTGGACAGAGGAGAGCGGAGGTGGAGATGGTTGCTGGACAGAGGAGAGACGTAGGACAGTCACCAGGAGGACACGGGGCAGGAGCAGACTCTGGGAGAGAGGATGAAAAACAGGGTTAAGATGCAGGCTGTGCAGGACAGAACTGGCGGTAGCGAGGCGGCCTAGATATAGCATATGAAACACGATAATCAGGCGCCTCTACTAGGGGAGGGCTGCCTGAAATACCTGGCACCTGTCCTCCATTGGACAGGCAGTGCGGCTGGGTCAGGTCACTTAGGGGCATAAGAGTGCGGAGTGCACGCGCGGTCGCCCCTAAGTCCGCATGCGCGAACAGCAGGAGCGTGCGGCCGGTGGCAGAGGGAGAGCGTGCTGGAGTGCCCGTGCAGGCGCCTGGCGGGGAGCACGAGCAGGAGGCAGAGAGAGCATGGGAGCAGCGGCGCAAGTGGCGGTAGACCCGGGCCCGGCGAGGGAGCGCGGAGAGGTAACATGCTGTAACATCTGGCCGCTGCAGGTTTGACGCTGCATCAATACTCTGTGTTAAACCAGCAGCAATTCCTGATTGTGGGCACGTACCCGGAGCCAGTTATGACAGTGGTTTATTGAAGCTCAAACTGGTGTAGAATGGCATACAAGAATAAGTACATGAATAGGTCACTAGATACAGATTTCATAATCACTACTACAAGCCTGAGAAATAATCCAAAAGGTAGGTGACTTTTCAAGATCAAATAATGTGCAATAATTTTAAAGGAGTCTCACAGCTCCAGCGCAGCATGTTCTGGCCAAACATAATCACGACAGTGAAAGGACTTCAGCTATAAAAAAAAAAAATTGCCAGATCACGTTGTATATCTTCTCATACTGCAATTAATTAAATTAATTAAATCCTCTTTGGGTAGGTTCACATGATCAGTAAATGCTGTGAGTTGGACGCTGCGCACTTGTGCAGCATGCAAATGTTACAGAATAGTGGATGGGATTTCAAGTAATTCCATGTCCACTATGCGTTTAAGGACTCCCGCTGCTCACCCACGGAGACAGACATGTGGCACATCTTTCCAGACCACAGCATGTCTATTTATATCATGGAGACACAAGCCTCCGCAAGACAAATTTCACCTGTACAATGTATTGAACGACGTGAATCCGCACGGTTCAGTGAACACACGCGGATTCACCTGTGTTCAATAGCCGCCAGCGCTTTGGAGGCAGCGGACATGTGCTGCGTCCAAAGTGCTGCCAATTCCTGAACGGCTGCACGTACCCTTTCAAGTCAAAAAAAATGAGGAACGCCTCCAAATGGTTGTAACAGGCAACAATTTGTAAGTTTACATGAAGAGCGCCACAGTGACCGAGTTAGGAACCTATTAAGACGAGAATTAGATTGTATGTACATAGAGACAAATAAGTAAAATCCTTTAGTGTGGATGTGGGCTTTTTTTTTAAGTGTGCACTTACTGTATTTTCCGGCGTATAAGACGACTTTTTAACCCCTGAAAAAAAATTCTTAAAAGTCAGGGGTCGTCTTATACGCCGGGTGCAGACCAATCTCTGCATATAGTGGGGGAGTGGTCTCAATAACAAAAGGGAGGGGGCGTCTCACAGGGAAGATGTAACTAGAGTTATCCCCCTTTTACCTCATTGGTGGCAGCGCTGCACATAGAGCCGCTGCCGCCCCCCAGCTTCACAAAAAGGAGCCGCCGTCGACCCCCTGCACAGAGCCGCAGATAGCACCGCTGCCACCAATAAGGTAAAAGGGGGGGGGGGGGATGATAACTCCAGTTACATCTTCCCTGTGAGACGCCCCCTCCCTTCGTCATCGGGACCACTCCCCCACTATATGCAGATTGCTCCGCACCCAGTGTATAAGATGACACGGGGTATAAGAAGATCCCCCCCTCCCCCGACTTTTAAGAAGATGTTATATTTTAACTGGAAAAGTTGGGGGGTCGTCTTATAAGCCCAGTCGTCTCATACGCCGGAAAATACAGTATGTTAATTTTTTTAAATGGCTTCCAGGCAGCTCATGAGTGTGGTGCATCAAATGCAGTGTACAACATTTTTTTCTCTTTACCATGCCCCGTCTCCTGCCTTCTGAATGTGCACTTCAGCATCAAAAATCTCGGTGTTACACACAAAAAAAAAAAAAAAAAAAAAAAAAAAAAAAAAAAAAACTATTGGCAGTGCTAAAAATGCCAAGGCGTCTGGGAGATTCATTGTAAAAAAAAGAAATTAAAGCCATAAGCTTTCTCAATGTAAGTTTGAGGGATAGAAGGAATTACAGCTGGCATTTTCAACACACAGTAAAAGGAGCAACTGCAGCACAAGCACTATAAGAACAGAGTGAGCTGAGGCAATAAAGTGGGTATCTGCAGCAAAACTACTAAAGCCAGTTAAAGTAAACGATACACCTGAAATGGAGGTATGGGCCAGCACCAGCACCTGGCAAACCATGTGAAGAGCCCACTCTGCCCAGGTTTCAATTTGTGACATAAAAAAAGCAGTACAGAACGTTATGCTTACCACAGGGGAGAATGAGCTAGCCTCAGCTATTAAGTCGATGGTTCAACATTTGACGCGCCCATGCGGTTCAAATGACAACAATACGACACCTCAGTCAACAAGCTTACACAAAGATGCATTTTTCTGTGGAATTAGCCCGCTCGGTGCGCACATAGATCATGAGACTTGCCATAAAATATAGTACGATTATGTAGACATATGGTCGTTATTATCAGCCGACCAACAGACAGTAGATAAGGAAGAGAGGACAAGCAAACGGTTATATGATAGAAATAGACCGAAAATAGCTCAAACAATGAATAACTGGCTTCAGGCGTTTGCAGTTCTAGGCCGCATTATGGGCCAAAAGCATCCGGTACGTTGCACCAAATTATACATATACCAGGACCTGATAGTGATTAAACAGAGTCAGCATGGGTTTGTAACTAATAAGTCATGTCAGCCTAATTTAATTTCCTTCTATGACGGTATTACTGATTGGGTGGATCAAGGAAATGCTGTAGATATAGTATATCTTGACTTCAGCAAAGCATTTGACAAAGTCTCTCATACATCCTTATTGATTACAATCCTTATACGATTCTATGATATATAATTCATATAAATCTCATGGCGGTTCCGACTGGCGGTGGCATGACGAGGAGTTCCGCAGATGGTTGGCTCTACAGCCCGATATAGCTTGGGGAGTAAAAACAACAGATGTGTTGCTACGACTGATGCTGTCACAGACGCAGCCCCTTTTTCCATCTACGACCACTAACTACTCCTCAGCCGCAAGTCAATACTCAGTGGTCGCTTGAAAACCAGGTGCCTGCTGGCTATTTAACGAGGGAAACTGCACACGTCATGCAGATATAGGCATGACTGCTCAGCTTGTGGGGGCACTTAGCAGCAAGGCGTACTCATCAAGCAAACAAAGCGCTTATAAGGCTTAACCCCAACGAGCATGACCGCGATGGGACCTGGCTGAACCACAACTCTACCCCAATAAAGAAGCGACACTGCAATGATACTCTGGTTTCAAAGACGTTGTTTTTTTATCTCTTTCAATTTCAGTAGAACACTAACCCTGGCTAATAACCTAAAATCCGCTCGCAAATTCCCCGAAATCTTGCACCAAACACTCAAAAAGCAGGTTGAACTAGGTAGAAGGGCTGGCCCGTTTCAATAACTGCCTTTTCAAAATATTTGAATATTGTCATTAGGCATTATTCCGAAAAAAGAATCCGGTGAATATCGTCTGATCCATTACCTGTCACACCCAAGGGGCGAATGAATCGGTTAACGACGCTATCCCCCCAGAGGAAGTTTCCATGACATACGTGCCTTTTGACATAGTGGTAGAATTAGTGCTTCGCAGCCGGGCCCGACGCACTGTTAGCAAAATCATAGAGTAGGCATTCCGCCTATTACCCGTGCACCCCGAATGCTTCCACATGTTAGGTTGCAAAGTGGACCAGCACTGTTAGTTTGATATGTGCCTGCCAATGGGATGTTCCATTTCGCGTCACTATTTCAAGCTATTCAGTACTTTCCTGGACTGTGTAGTCTGTTATGAAGCATGCAGCAATTCTCCGATTCATAACCGCAACGATTTTTTGGTCGTCGGCCCCAAAAATTCTAAACGCTGCTCCTTACTTCTCGAAAAATTTTAATTTACATCTCGGCATTTTGGCGAACCGTTATCACCAGAAAAACCAGTCGGCCCATATAATGTATTGCCTTTTCTAGAAATCAAAATAGATACCAATTTGATGGTTTTTCGCTTACCAGCCGAAAAAGTACAGAAAACACTGCAAATGTTGGAAGGTTTCTGCAAAGTAAAAAAAAAGTTACCCTCCAACAGATGCAGTTCTTGCTGGGTCTGCTCACATTCGCCAGCCACGTAATGCCGGTCAGCAGAGCCTTCTCTCGCCGTTTATCGTTAGCAACAAAGGGCATTTCCCAACCCGGCCATGGAATTAGGCTCACTCGCTCGTTGAAGGCAGACTTACTAGTCTGGAAAACATTCCTACAATGGTCACACCCGTATCATGGCAAAAAAACCCATCAAGCAAGGACCTAGGGCTCGCGGTAGGAGGGCGTAACAAAGAGGGTTTTGCAGCAATCTACAAGAACCAACGGTGCAAAGGCAGCTGGCTGGAGCTATGGACCAAAGCAAGCTGGGGGTGCGATCCAGCGCTGTTAGAAATTTTCGCAATAGCATCATCAGTAGAGCTACGGCGTACTCAGTTGAGAAACGCTAACATTCGATTTCAAAAGAAAAATCCGAGAACCACAAGGAGCTTAAACTATAAGTCATCTGCATCCCTGCCCTTACTCGCTCTTTTACGCCGGCTAGCTCTACTATGCTTGAAACACATCTGGTCTCGAGTCACATTATTGGCAAATGTTTACGATAATCTTGTTAACTCATGGTTTATTATTATTTATTTATATTGCGCCATTAATTCCATGGTGCTGTACATGAGAAGGGGGGTTACATACAAAGTTATAGATATCGTTAACAGTAAACAAATTTACAATGACAGACTGGTACAGAGGGCAGAGGACCCTGTCCTTGCGGACTTACATTCTATGTTATATTCCGATTGGCAGGCTTTCAAAGTCCTTCTTCCCAATGCGCAACCATTGGGTATCCAGTGTCATCCATCCCTTTGGGACTCAGTGGTCAATCACTGATGCCCTTAATCCGCCCCTCCTTTACACCGGCTACCTGGCAGGTCTATGGTAAGGCTTGGGAGGAGTGGTGCTCTCTAATTCAGGGTAGGCCCGTCAATAAATGCGATCGAGTGAGATACGAAGTGACAACGGAATTTTTGATTCAGCTCAAGGAAAGAGGGGTGTCAGGTACATCGACACAACAGCATTTATCGGGAATAGCCTTTTTCTTTCAACTAACGGGGGTGGGTGGATGTTACAAAGTTCTTTTTTATCAAACAAGCCATTAAAGGCTGGAAACATCTTCAACCGAGTCAGGAATGTCGTCGCCCCATTTCGTTGAGATTATTTCAATATCCCCATCGGTATGCAAGTTGCAATATGAGACAATCCTTATATCAGCAGCTTTCACTATTGCTTTTTTTCGACGCGCTGCGCAATAGTGAAATGTTGCCGCGGTCAAAAATAGCGATGGAAGGAGGTTTAATCAACGAGGACTTCGTCATATGCAACGATGCACTGCAGATTCGCATGCGAAAATCCAAGTACGATCCCACCGGTAGGGGCACATGGGTCCTGATTAACTCATCATCAGTATGCCCACTAAAAATAGTCAAACGCTACACGGTAAAAAGGCATGCAAGCAGTTTTTTCTCTCACATACAGACGAGAACCCTCTTACCAAGTATCAATTTCAGGCAATCTTCAAGCTGTGCTTGGAAAAAAACGCGCTAATCCAAAGGAATACGGGACACATTCTTTCTGAATCGGGGCAGCCATCGAAGCAGCTAGGGCAGGAGTATCGGAGGCCGAAGTGCAGAGAATGGGTCGTTGGAATTCCGCATGCTTCGCCAGATATATAAGAAAAAACCTACAAGAAGCAAAATAAACAAAAACCTTACTTAATTATTTAGTTATAGCAGGGCTGTTTATTTTGCTTCTTGTAGGTTTTTTCAATGTTTTATGGCCAAAGTGAACATGTGTTTATATGTTGCATGTATACCAACTTTAAATAAACTCAATTTTTTTTTGTTTTTGCCAGCTATATAAGACCTGATTTGCTGAAGTAACACACTTTGTCTCTTACAGGCATCCGTAAGTCCGCAGTTTGGGTATTAGGACATCCATATCTCTACTGGGTGGCAAAAAGGGCTGAGCGTCGGCCTGGAGGAAATAATATAGGCTTCCCGAGACTAGAGGTCAACTGGAGAGGTATCAGAGGTCTCCAATGGCAACAGGTGTTCCCGGAGATAGTTGACATCTCCAGGCGAGCTAAAGAGCCAGTAATATTAGTGATACACGCCGGTGGTAATGATCTGGGCAAATGCAAAAATCGCTAAACTTTACACTGTAATAAAAACAAACATAGAACGTTTTACCTGTTTCTTCCCAGATATGGTTTTGGCGTGGTCAGAGATAGTAACACGAGCCGCCTGGCGTGGCGCAAAGGGATGCAAAAGCCATAGAGCGTGCAAGGAGAAAGATCAATGTGCAAATGGTGAAATTCGTGAGGGGTAAATGTGGTATTATGGTTCGCCACCACCAGCTGGAAGGTGATAACTCGGCACTATTGATACTGGATTGAGTTCACCTTACGGACATTGGTCTCGACATATTTTTGTCTGGCTTGCAGGACGAGTTGAACAGGCCCTAATGTTGATGGGTGGGGGTCGGAGTCCTGTGTAGGTCATACACATGATCCTCTGTGGCGGAAGATGCGGAGAAGGGCAAAGGTTCGTAACCGCTCACCTGTCTGTTGCAGACAGGGCCTTCGTTTATGAGCTTATGTAATTAATAAACTGTGACCGACCTGTTTCAACCAATCTAGGCCTGTCTGTGTTTTCATTACAGGATTTTTGGGAGGGGGGGAAGGCACTGTTTGAGACACACAGGTCCCCACAGTCTGGTAGGCACGGTACTAAATAAGGAACGTGCCTCTGACTGGGAGGCCCATACGGCCAACGCCAGAAAAAAAAAAAAAAAAAATACGGTTCAGTGCCCAATTCCCCGCTCCCACTACTTCCCAGGTGATGCACTAATTGGGATGCCCAGCTGTCCAATGGGATTAAAAAGGAAGGGTCCTCCAGCAGCACCTGTTAATGTTACTAAGTCACAGCGGAAGATGAGGAGAAGGGCAAAGGTTCGTAATCGCTCATTGGTCACTCACCTGTCTGTCGCAGACAGGGCCTTTGGCTATGAGCCCGTCTTGAAATGTAAGTGCCTTTCTCTGCTTATGTAATTAAAGGGAATCTGTCACCCCTTTTTTCGAGTGAGCTGCCGGCACCAACATCAGGGGATTATCTACAGCATTCTGTAATGCTGTAGATAAGCCCCCGATCTAACCTGAAAGATAATAAAAAGAGTTTGATTACACTCACCCAGGCATCCGGTCCGGTCCGTGTCGCCGTCCGGTCCAGCGGCTCCCATCTTCATACGATGCCGTCCTTTTCTTTCCTTCCTGCTGTGGCTCCTGCACAGGCGCACTGCTCTGCCCTCTTGAGGGCAGAGCAGAGTCCTGCAGTGCGCAGTCACCGGGACAGGTCCGGCGACTGCGCACTGCAGTATTCTGCTCTACCCTCAACAGGGCAGAGCAGTGCGCCTGCGTCAAAGCCAAGACAGGAAGGAAAGAAGAGGACGGCATCGTATGAAGATGGGAGGCGCCGGACCGCAACACCCATCGGACCAAGACCGGACCGCCCCCCAGGTGAGTATAATCTAACTCCTTTTTCTTCTCTTTCAGGTTACACCGGGGGCTTATCTACAGCATTACAGAATGCTGTAGATAAGCCCCTCATGTTGGTGCTAGCAGCTCATATTCGAAAAAGGGGTGACAGATTCCCTTTAATAAACTGTGACTGACCTGTTTCAACCCATCTAGGTCCGTCTGTGTCTTCATTACGGGATTGGTGGGAGGTAGAGTTGAGCGACTTTGGTCGGATCGGGTTTCATGAAACAAAATTTGAGTCGGATGAAACTGGTCCGACCAGAGCAAAAAAAAGTCGGGAGTTTTGTCCGAAACCCGACCCCAATGCAAGTCAATGGGAAATAAAAGTCGGCATTGATAGGATGACATTCATCCACTCAATGCCGACTTTTATTCCCCATTGACTTGCATTGGGGTCGGGTTTTGGATGAAACTCCGAATTTTTTTTGCCCTAGTCGGACCAGTTTCATCCGACTCAAATTTTGTTACATAAAACCCAATCCGACCAAAGTCGCTCAACTCTAGTGGGAGGTACTGTTTGAGACACACGGGTCCCCACAGTCAGGGAGCATCTGCGGCACAAATACTATAAAAGCACATGCAAATTGCCCCTTCAGAAAGAAAGAGGACTTTTACTCTACAGCGCCACCTATTGGTAGTAGCGATCCTACAAGTCACAATCAACCCTTTAACGAGTCTTGTAATATGACTTAGGATAAAAGCCAAATCAGAATCTCAATTTGCAGACACGGTGTTTCGAGCTGTTGGCTCTCGTCAGTGCAAAGTATGAGATCTGATTAGGCTAGGTGAGAGGCTCTGGACTAAGGTCTAAGAGGTAAGGTTTCTCCTTGCGGAGAGTGACATGCCAGCACAGTGAGCTGAGGGCAAGTGGATACATGAGGCAGAACTACTAAAGCCAGTTAATGTAAATGTACACCTGAAGTGGAGGTACGGGCCAGCACCAGCACCTGGCAAACCATGTGAAGAGCCCACTCTGCCCAGGTTTTAATTTGTGACATTAACTATTTATCTACAGCGGATGTTCATACTGTATAATGTTCCCGGGGCTCACAGTGGTGTCACTGTCCCTGCCTTTAGGTGTATAAGCAACCAGGAGCAAGTGAGCGGACAACCACAGTTCTCACTTCCTCTTGTTTACCTACACGTTGGAAGGCAGGGACAGTGACATTTGCGCTGAATGGGCACAGGGCTCACGAGACATACCCTGTGGGCCCGTCCGAGCCTGTATGAGGTTAACGGGAGAATCCCATGGTGGGCCCTTGTGCAGATCTGGGCCCCCAACCCCACTATATGGATAGTACTTGGCATAATTCACTTGATTTACTCTGTACAGAAAAAAACAGCATCTCATCATTCATTAACCAAAAAAAACTATCTTATTATTATTTAGGCTATGTGCACACGTTGCGGATTCTGCTGCGTTTCCGCAGCGTTTTTGCCGCTGCGGAAACGCAGCAGTTCCGCTGACCAAGTACAGTACAATGAAACCCTATGGAATTTCAAAAACGCTGTGCTGACGGTGCGTTTTTTTCCGCGCGGTTTTTTTTCCGCAGCATGTCAATTGTTTCTGCGGATTCCGCTGCGGTTTCACACCTTTAGCATAGTAGAGGTGTGAAACCGCAGGGCAAAACCGCAGGTCACTTTACCTGCGTTTCCGCGCGGAAAAAACCGCAGCGGAATCCGCAACGTGTGCACATAGCCTTAGAGATATAGGTACATTTGTAAATGAGGGGAGTTTAATATTTGTATGCAGGTGAAAAGTGGGCACCTCAAAGTCAATGTTACTGGTGGACCCTTGGCCCCTCAGTCCGACACTAACCTCATGAGACCCGGAAACCTGAGGGCTGACACTGCTGGGACAGTGTCGACAAGGCGAGCAAGTATAAGGCTGTGTGTGCACACGCTGCGGATTAGGTGCGGATTCATCCGCGCGGATTTTATAAAATCCGCAGGTGAAACCGCAGGTCAAAATACCTGCGGTTTTACCTGTGGATTGCTCTGCGGTTTTTCATCTCCTCAATGGAGGAGATGGCAAACCCGCTGGAGAATCCGCAGAAAGAATTGACATGTCAATTCTTTCTGCGGATTGAAAATCGCAGACAATCCGCGCGGAAAATTCCGCACCGTCTGCATTGCGGTTTTTGATTCCCATAGGTAATCATTGTACTGTACACCGCAGCAAAAACTGCTGCGGGTACGGAGCGGCCAAAACCGCTGCGGAACCGCAGCAAAATCCGCAGCGTGTGCACACAGCCTAAGTGTTTTTTGTGTAACAGGGGGGGGCTGATTGAGAAGGGGTTGTCCTAGTATTTGAGCTATAGCATCTAGCTCAAATGTCAGCAGCTTACCCTCTTACATGCCACTGTAAATCGTGACAGCACAGTGTTGGGAAATGAAGGGAGATGTCCCTTCTGATGTCCATCAACGCTACTTCCTCACTGTATATGACCTTCCTTTTCGCAAAATGTAAGTAAAATACATAGAGATTAACTTGGCATACAATATCCTGCATTTCTACAATATTGTATCGGATCAGGTTGTCGCAGGTTAAAGGGGTTATCTGGAACTTTCAGGGTATTTGGCTATGGGAGTAAGAACTTATTGACAGGTAGCTGCTAACTACCTGCCTGTTCTGCACTGTGACAATATATTCCGCCTCAGACGGGGATTTCCTGGCTTCATTTGACCTCACGTCAACAGAGAAGCTTCTTCTCTTCAGCTCTGATGTGTCGACAGGGCGTAATTGCTGATGTCATGCTGACTTGACAGCCGCTTCCCTGTAGTTAGGCAGCTTGGGGCAGACTGTCAATAAGGCAGGGATCACACATGCGAGAAACACGGCCGAGTCTTTCATATTAATAGCTGGCACTCAAATTGGAGCGTGCGGCCGCATAGTAATACATGCAGCCGCAGGCTCCGCTCCCGAGTGCCGGGTGTTAACATGCGAGACTCGGCCGTACTTCTCACGTGTGATTCCAGCCTTAGCATGACAATGGCTGTGACATCCCGTTGACACAAAAGAGCAGAAAAAATGCTGCTCTGTTGATACGTCGCAAGAAGCATCAGAATCGCTGACAGGATTGGTCCATTACTCCTGAGCTGGAACACAAGGTGGCAGGGCAGAACAGGCAGGTTTTTAGCAACCACTGTACCTGCCTGTAAATTCTTAGCCCCACAACTGAAAAAAATCTAAAGTCCAGGATAATCCCTTTAATAACAAAGACATTTTTTTTTTTTTATCAAAGCTCCTTTTCCGAGAATGTTAATAAAATCTAAAAAAAAAAAAAAAAATAAAGACACATAATATTGCTGCGTGTCTGAACTAATAGAATACAAAAATAAAATTAAGAACAAGATATTTGACTGAACCACAGAACGGTTAGGTTAAAAACTACAGCTCCGTACTGCAAAAAACGAGCCCTCATACAACGCCAGCTGCAAAAACATTAAAAACTTACTGATCTTGGCAGGAGAGGAGGAAAAATGGAAAGCTATGAGGAGACACCATAAGCCTACCTGAGCTGCCATGGCGGAGGTGCTATAGTGGGCAGAATGTTTGGAGTGGGAGGGGTGTAGGAATTAGAAGGGGCATACACTGACGTTACCACCTTCGGGCATTCTGTGGATAGGGAGCCGATGGTTACTGTTTCTTCTCCTCACAGAATTATATGAAAATAGTTTTAATTTACCAGAAATCTTCTAGAACCATCAGACTATGACAGGAATGGCAGAACCGCACTAAAGTACGTACTTCTAGTAATGTGATAGTTCAATAACGCACCCTACTAAATACACTGCACGGCGATAAGACCGGACGTGATTCGGCTGCTCACAGGGAAGGATGATGGCAGCACCGCAGACAACAGCTGGAGGCAGAGGAAGGACACGCGAGCATTTCCCGCGCTTTCTCCTCACATTCCGCTCGCGCTCATTCTTGGCTCCAAGTCTCAAGCGGAACCCCAAAGGCAAAGTCAAGGCGGAGCTATAGAGGTGAAGAACCAATGAGAGTAAAGCTTGTAGTGAAGTAGCATGATTGGCGGGCTGTACGCCCAATGATGATGTTATTGTATTATTTTAGCTTCTCCCTCCTGCAGGTAATTAGCTGATGATGCTGGTGCTGACTCTGAGAGGTGGAGTGGAGACACGTCGCTTCTGGAGAGGTACCTCTGCGCAGCAGTGGTCTGTGTGCGCGCTCGCTGTGTATAGACCAGGCTGATATAGCTAGTGTTGTGCTTCACAGCAACGTCTACCAGTGCCAGTCCAAAGAACATGCCCAATAATTCTGCCATGATAACAGCTGAGCACCACAGGCTAAATACTATGGTGCCAGTGACCAGTCAGTAAGGCCAGTGTGTGGTCAGATAATAAATCCCCAGATGGCGACCTCAAAGAGGTGGAGTTTCCATGGAAACGACCCCATTACCTGAGCCTGGCAGCAGGTTTTGTGTGGTGACTGATATTTATCCAGTTCCAGATCGTCTGTGGCCCCCATTCCTGACCAGGCACATTTGCAAGGGTTTTTTTTTGTGTCTTTTTGATTTTATATGCAGCTTTAAGTGCTGACGTTTTTTTCTCTCTTAGGCTGAGTTCACACGTGGCGTTTTTTTTCGCGTTTCCGCGGCGGTTTTAACCGCGCGATTTTGCCGCGGAAAATAAGCATCCTATGCATTCCTATGGGATTCCGCAATGCTGTGCTAATGCTGCGGTTTTTACCGCGGCGGAATCGCTTCGCGGTAAAAACCGCAGCATGCTCATTAATTTTGCGGAATCGCGGCGATCCCGCACCCATAGGAATGCATTATTCCGCATACTTTCCGCATGTGGCTGTGCACACCATGCGAAAAGTAAGCAGAACAATTGCGGATGGTAACCACGGTCCAGAGGAGAGGAGACTGTCCTCCAGGCTGTGGGTACCATATCCCTGTAAAGAATAGAATTTAAAATAAAAAATATTGTTATTCTCACCTTCCGACGTCCCGCGCAGCCTTCCCGCCTCTCTACGCTCTCCCGTTCCCAGTAAGCCTTTGCGAAAATGCCCACGATGGCGTCCGTTCATCGCGAATTACCGCGAGATGTCGCGATCCCGCGAGAACGTACGTCATTGCGGGTATTTTCGCAAAGGCTTACTGGGAACGGGAGCGTGGAGACAGGCGGGAAGGCTGCGCGGGACGTCGGAAGGTAAGAACATCATTTTTAAATTTTTTTTATTATTTTTTACATTTTATCTTTGGTCACACTTGTCAAACACTATGTTTGACGAGTGTGACCAACCTGTCAATCAGTTCTCCAAGCGATGCTACAGATCGCTTGGAAAACGCTAGCATTTTGCAAGCTAATTACGCTTGCAAAATGCTAGTTTTTCCGCAGGAAAATCGCGGGAATTTAAAATGCGATTTTCCCGCGGAATGGAATTCCAGAACTCTCGCGGTAATTTCCGTGAGAGTTCCGCTACGTGTGAACCCAGCCTTACAGATATTGCCTATTTTCATTATACACAAGGCCTAATCTTTATGTCATGAAAATACAAAAAGGAAATACGAGTCTTTCAGGTATTTTAGTTTTGCTCTATGACTACTAAATCACTCTTTAAACTATGTACCCCTTTCCTAACATTTTTATAGGACATTTTTTTTTATTTTTCTGACGGTGTGTGGGGCGAGAGCCATTTGAATTAGCAGTGGCTTTTGTTTTAAAGGGGTTGTCCACTACAAGGACAACCCTTTCTTGATCTGAATGTTTGCCCCCATGAAAATGAAAAGACTAAGGCTAAGTGCACACGTTGCAGAAAATTTCTGCTCAAAAACCTGAATCCCTTCCCAGAAACCGCACCTATTTTTCCCGCTGCGTTTTTGATGCTTTTTTTTCCGCAGCGGTTTCTAAACACATAGAAGAAGCCAAAACCGCAGAAAAATCCGCAAAATTAATGTGCATGCTGCATTTTTTACTGCAATGCGGTTTTTTCGCAGTAAAAAACGCATCAATGTGCACAAAAAGTGCAAAATGCATAGAAATGACTGTGCAGCTTATTTTTAGCGGTTTTATAGTGAAAACCGCGGTAAAAACCGCTAAAAAAACGCTGTGTGTGAACACAGCCTTATACTCACTTCACATACCGACGCTGTTTCAGCATTGTCGTCACTCGCATACCTGGGGCTCACGTGAGGTTGTTATGACACGTGAGCCCAATAAGCGCTGGCGTCACTGTCCCCTCCTTCAGACAGGTAAGTAATCAAGGGGAATTCAGACAGCGACCACAACCCTCACTTCTTCTTTATTACATACAGCTCTGGCAAAAATTAAAAGGGAATCTGTCACCCTTTTTTTTTGGACTATGAGCTGCCGGCATCGACATCAGGGGCTTATCTACAGCATTCTATAACGCTGTAGATAAGCCCCTGATGTTACCTGAAAGAGAAGAAAAAAGAAATTATGCTCACTCCGGCGTCCGGTCCAGACGGATGGGTGTCGTGGTTCGGTCCGACGCCTCCCATCTTCATACGATGCCATCTTCTTCTTCCCTTCCTGTCTTGGCTCCGGCACAGGCATACTGCTCTGCCCTGTTGAGGGCAGAGCAGAATACTGCAGTGCGCAGGTGCCGGACCTCTCCCGACGCCTGCGCACTGCAGCAGGGCTGTGGAGTCGGTAAGCCAAACCTGCGACTCCGACTCCTCAATTTCCCTTACACCGACTCCACGACTCCGACTCCCACACATATTGCTTATATTTAAGTGAAAAATTTATTGTAGTACAATGTGAACCTCAGACATTTAATCATTTTTATGATCCAATAATCAAGATATTTAGATAGAACAGAATATATATTGGTGTACTACCCGGTTTTCATTCTTTTTGGTACAGATACGATATGGATAGACAGATATGGATAAATGGATAGATAGAGCAGATTTCTAATCTGCTTTTGCTATTGAGTAACATTATCTATGAGCTCAAAAACCTTTCAGGTGATGCAGTTTTTTAAAAAGATGATCAACTTTTGCAGCTTAAAAACGTATCCTCAAAAAACACAGGAAAAACGCTGTGTGTGAATGTAGCCTTAGATCAGGAATATAACAGCCATTTATAGGACATTTCATAACTTTCCCAAACTCCTATGAAAAAATATTCAGCACATCCTGCATTGAATTACTGTACCCAATTTATTATATATTTTAGGAGTCGGAGTCGGTCCATTTTATACCGACTCCGACTCCACAGCCCTGCACTGCAGGACTCTGCTCTGCCCTCATCAGGGCAGAGCAGTGCGCCGGAGCCACGACAGGAAGGAAAGAAGAGGACGGCATCGTATGAAGATGGGAGGTGCTGGACCGGACGGCGACACCTATCGGACCAGATACCGGGGTGAGTATAATCTAAGGCTTTTTTCTTCTCTTTCAGGTTACATCGGGGGCTTATCTACAGCATTACAGAATGCTGTAGATAAGCCCCTGATGTCGATGCCGGCAGGTCATAATCCAAAAAAAAGAGTGACAGATTCCCTTTAAGAGACCACTGCAAAATTTTCAGTTTGCCTGATTTTTCTCTTTATAGGTATATTTTTGAGTAAAATGTAAATTGCTCTTTTTTTTTTCTATAAACAACTGACGACATGTCTTCAAATTTCCAAGCACTAAATTTTGTATTTATTTTCAAAAAATGAGAAATGGTCAAAATAACAAAAAAATGAAGCTTGGAGACCTCAAATAATGCTAAGAAAACAAGTTCATAATCATTTTGAAACATAAAATACTGCTTTTGGGTGACCTTATGCCACTGCTGGTACCAACATTTAAGCAGTTCTTTGTTTGATGGCTTGCGACTATCCATCTTCCTCTTGATTACATTCCAGAAGTTTTCAGTGGGGTTCAGGTCTGGAGATTAGACTGGCCATGACAGGGATTTGATGTGGTGGTCCTTCATCCACACATTGATTGTCCTGTTGGAAAAAACAGTCCTCAGCGTTGGGGAACATTGCCTGAACAGAAGGAATCAACTGTTTTTCCATGATAACCTTGTATGCGGCTTGATTCATACGTCCTTCGCAAAGATTCACCTGCTAAATTCCAGTTTTGCTGAAGCATCCCCAGAACATCACCGATCCTCCACCAAATTTCGCAGTGGGTGCAAAACACTGTGGCTTGTACGCCTCTCCAGGTCTCCGTCTAACCATTAGACGACCAGGTGTTGGGCAAAGCTGAAAATTAGACTAATCAGAGAAGATTACCTTACTCCAATCCTTATTGTCTTTGTGTCAGGAACACCGCACTGAACTTGCTCACTGAGCCAGTGCGCGAGTCCTGAGTAAAGTGAACTGTGCTCAAAGATACCTGTGGAGCGGGCAGCAGCCGAGTAGATGCATACTTCAGAACAGCAGGACCTGAAGCACGTGACTGCTAGGGGCGTGGCCTAAACTCCAGAGAGCTAGGAGCTGCAAGAGAACTCCTAGCAGGGTAACTGCAAGCTACCAAAGGGCATAGACAGGGAGGATAGTCAGGACGTAGCCAATGAGTCATACACAGAGATAGCTGCAAGGTACAAGAGGGGCGAGCAGAGAGTAGTCAGATCACAGGCAATGAGTCATACACAGAGAGGGTAGCGCAGTACAGAATCAACAGGCAAACTCACAACGGGAAACAGAACCGGGTCAGAACCATAAAAACAAGCTATAACAACGAACAGGCACACTCGGCCAAAGGCAAAAGTATAACTGGTAGGGATTGGAGCTTCCCAGGGTTTTAAGAAGCTCTCCCAGAACCAAAAAGAGGCCACAATCATTAACCCCAGGTTTGCAGGTCAAAACCTGCACTGAGCTCCAGACATTAACCCCTGACGTGCAGCTCAAAAACCTGCACTGGGATCATGACAGTACCCCCCTCTCAACGGGGGGCCTCTGGACCCCCAGGCTTTCCCGGGAACTTGGCATGGAAAGCCCGAACCAGGCGATCTGCATGTACAGAGCGAGCAGGGACCCATGAGCGCTCTTCTGGTCCATATCCCTTCCAGTGGACCAGGAACTGCAAAGAGCGGCGCACCCGCCGAGAGTTCACAATATGTCCGACCTCATACTCCAATTGACCCTCCACCAGCACGTGAGGAATAACAGGCTCGGAGTCCTCTTTGACAGACCCTACGGATTTCAACAGAGATTTATGGAACACATTGGCTATTTTTAAGGAGGCGGAGAGACGCAACCTATATGCCACTGGGTTGACTATCTCCATAATCTCGTACGGACCAATGAACTTTGGTCCCAACTTAGCTGATGGTACCTTTAAGTTGATGTTACGTGTGGAAAGCCAAACCTTCTCTCCCACCTGAAACATGTCTCCCGAGGCTCTCTTTTTGTCAGCAAAATATTTGTACCTCCCCTGGGCCCGAGAGATATTACGCTGGAATTCAGCCAAGAGGTTTTTTAACTGTTGAACGGACCCCTCTAACCCTGGACAATCGGAAACCACCCGTGAAAACTCCCCAAAATGCGGATTAAACCCATAATTAATCAGGAATGGGGACATGTTGGTGGACTGACTCACCCGCTTGTTAAAAGAGAATTTCGCCAATGGTAACGCATCACACCAATCCTCCTGTCTGGCGGAGGTCAGACCAGGGCTGTGGAGTCGGTAAGCCAAACCTGCGACTCTGACTCCTCAATTTCCCTTACACCGACTCCAACTCCAACTCCACAACTCCGACTCCCACATATATTGCTTATATTTAAGTGAAAAATTTATTGTAGTACAATGTGAACATCAGACATTTAATCATTTCTATGATCCAATAATCAAGATATTTAGATAGAACATAATATATATTGGAATACAACTTTAGAACACAAAAAACTGTAATAAATTGTAAATATGTAATACACTGTATAATATCGATTACATCCATACCTACAGACCAAAGTTTGGACACACCTTCTCATTCAAAGAGTTTTCTTTATTTTCATGACTATGAAAATTGTAGATTCACTCTGAAGGCATCAAAGCTATGAAATACCACAAGTGGAATTATATAATTAGCAAAAAAGTGTGAAACAACTGAAAATATGTCTTATATTCTAGGTTCTTCAAAGTAGCCACCTTTTGCTTTGATTACTGCTTTGCACACTCTTGGCATTCTCTTGATGAGCTTCAATAGGTAGTCACTGGAAATGGTCTTCCAACAGTCTTGAAGGAGTTCCCACAGGTGCTTAGCACTTGTTGGCCCTTTTGCCTTCACTCTGTGGTCCAGCTCACCCCAAACCATCTCGATTGGGTTCAGGTCTGGTGACTGTGGAGGTCAGGTCATCTGGCGTAGCACCCCATCACTCTCCTTCTTGGTCATATAGCCCTTAGTAACACCAGAAGCACAAAACAAAGGAATAACCCCTAAAATTTAGCTTTTAATACAATGACTAAAAACATTAGTGAAAATGACTAAAAGAAGGAGTAGTAGAGGACAAAAAATGAAGGGAGAAAAATACTGTTTTAGTTCTCTTCAATAATCACATAATGGGCCACCGGCTAAATTACCCTAGTCAGCCCTAGTTTCACCCTTCCTTACCGCGGAGGTTGGCACCCTAGTTGTAGACGATATGGCGCCCCCGCTCAACGTCGGTATCCCTAATAGCCCCTACGTCTCCCTGCATATACAAAAAGGGACACAAAAAAGAAACACACACACACTTGTAATACCGAAAAAATAAAGAGACATGAATAGTCTCATAGATAATACTAAATTGCTATGAACTTATCTCGTAGTATTTCTAATAGTATAAGAACCCCAAAAAGAGTTATCTCGGAGTCAAAAAAAATGATAGATGGGGTTAATATCCGGCAGCTTAGGGAAGGACAAAGAGGACAAAAGAGGAGTTATGAAATGAAAAGCTTTGCAAATTGTAAAACCACTGGAGTTGTTTATCTGTGTACTTGTACTTGCCCCCTTGACTATGTTGGCAAAACAAAGCGTGAATTACGTGTCCGCATAGGTGAACATTTGGGGGACATTAGACACAAAAGAGATACCCCTTTAGCCCGTCATGTCAATATGGTGCATGGAGGGGATGATAAACATATTAATTTTCGTGTTATAGAGAGAGTGCAGCCCGCAGTCAGACAGGGAGACTGGGATAATAGAATCTTACAGTGTGAGACACGCTGGATTTTTTGGCTTGAATCACAGAGTCCAAAAGGCCTTAATGAACAGCTAAATTTTAGTAGTTATCTATAATCAGTGTGTTTCACATTTTCCCAGCCAGCTCTTTATAGGGTTTTTGATAATTTGGTCGGTATATTATTACTATTGGAATTTTTTTTTATTTTATTTTTTATTTATTCTATTTAGGGATACAATTATTCCACTCCATGCCTTTGAGGACTATTGTTATCTATTTTCTTGAAGTTTTGCGCGTTCTGAACAGTGAGGCTGTTGAATTGATCGGCCGCATATTGCTTGCGAGATATGGTGTTTCTATTGAGAGGGACGTATTGCCCTATTTGGTCATTTTGTTTTAGGCACCATTTTTTTAATTCCTGTTTCTATCCGTGCTGTTTAGTAAGGTGCGCGGCGTCTACGTCATTCAGGTGGCTGCTGCACCGCATGTCCGTCCTCAATATGATCCCTTCCGGTTTGGACCTCCATCTTGGATTGTGGTAACCGGAAGTGGGCGTTCTATATCGGCGCGGAATCTTTAAACAATGGCGGTGAACGCGCTTGGAGTAAAGCCGCACACTGTATTGCTCTCTCGGCCAGGGGTAATGAGACCCCACTTTTTGACCCCTGATGAACCCTCAGCGGATTAAGAGGGGGAAACGCGTCGGGTTTCCATATGCATCAAGTGGCTGATAAGTATAATGTTGTACATGATTTTTTGGCAGATCCTGCGGTGGTACTATCTATTTAGATTTAATCTACTGAGCAATTATGCTATGTGATTTTGTATGCATTGCTACTTGAATATTGGTGTACCACGCTGTATAATCAGAGATGAATATGGTAGCCTTATTATTTTTTATTGTATTTTTTGTGAATTAGGGTGATTTTACCCTCACTTGCAAGGTAATGGCTGCCGCATGTGCTATATAGGCTTTTTTTCACTGCCTCTAGTGTGCAATGTTTGTACTATTTTCCAATGTGTGTCCGGGGTTCCGGACAATATATTAGTTGATGTGCTTTTTCATTGAATTTTCTTGTAGTCGTTTGTTAATTTTGCTATCTGGTAATTGGGTCTGCCATTTGCAGCTTATTAGCACTTTTGTGACTACGAGATAAGTCCTTCCCTAAGCTGCCGGATATTAACCCCATCTAACATTTTTTTGACTCCGAGATAACTCTTTTTGGGGTTCTTATACTATTAGAAATACTACGAGATAAGTTCATAGCAATTTAGTATTATCTATGAGACTATTCATGTCTCTTTATTTTTTCGGTATTAAGTGTGTGTGTGTTTCTTTTTTGTGTCCCTTTTTGTATATGCAGGGAGACGTAGGGGCTATTAGGGATACCGACGTTGAGCGGGGGCGCCATATCGTCTACAACTAGGGTGCCAACCTCCGCGGTAAGGAAGGGTGAAACTAGGGCTGACTAGGGTAATTTAGCCTGTGGCCCATTATGAGATTATTGAAGAGAATTAAAACAGTATTTTTCTCCCTTCATTTTTTGTTCTCTACTACTCCTTCTTTTAGTCATTTTCACTAATGTTTTTAGTCATTGAATTAAAAGCTAAATTTTAGGGGTTATTCCTTTGTTTTGTGCTTCTGGTGTTACTACTGAATATATAATCCCATTGATTAGTTTTGAGGTCTGTCTCAAATAGCCCTTACACAGCCTGGAAGTGTGTTTGAGGTCATTGTCCTGTTGAAAAATAAATGATTGTCCAACTAAACGCAAACCGGATGGAATAGCATGCCGCTGCAAGATGCTGTGGTAGCCATGCTGGCTAGGTATGCCTTCAATTTTGAATAAATCCCCAACAGTGTCACCAGCAAAGCACCCCCACACCATCACACCTCCTCCTCCATGCTTCACGGTGGGAACCAGGCATGTAGAGTCCATCCGGGTCACCTTTTCTGCATCGCACAAAGACATGGTGGTTGGAACCAAAGATCTCAAATTTGGACTCATCAGACCAAAGCACAGGTCTAATGTCCAATCCTTGTGTTCTTTAGCCCAAACAAGTCTCTTCTGCTTGTTGCCTGTCCTTAGCAGTGGTTTCCTAGCAGCTATTTTACCATGAAGGCCTGCTGCACAAAGTCTACTCTTAACAGTTGTTGTAGAGATGTGTCTGCTGCTAGAACTCTGTGTGGCATTGACCTGTTCTCTAATCTGAGCTGCTGTTAACCTGCGATTTCTGAGGCTGGTGACTCGGATGAACTTATCCTCCGCAGCAGAGGTGACTCTTGGTCTTCCTTACCTGGGGCGGTCCTCATGTGAGCCAGTTTCTTTGTAGCGCTTGATGGTTTTTGCCAATGCACTTGGGGACACTTTCAAAGTTTTCCCAATTTTTCGGACTGACTGACCTTCATTTCTTAAAGTAATGATGGCCACTCGTTTTTCTTTACTCAGCTGCTTTTTTCTTGCCATAATACAAATTCTAACAGTCTATTCAGTAGGACTATCACCTGTGTATCCACCAGACTTCTACACAACACAACTGATGGTCCCAACCTCATTTATAAGGCAAGAAATCCCACTTATTAAACCTGACAGGGCACACCTGTGAAGTGAAAACCATTTCCGGTGACTACCTCTTGAAGCGCTTCAAGAGAATGCCAAGAGTGTGCAAAGCAGAAATCAAAGCAAAAGGTGGCTACTTTGAAGAACCTAGAATATAAGACATACAGTATTTTCAGTTGTTTCACATTTTTTTTGTTAATTATATAATTCCACATGTGTTAATTCATAGTTTTGATGCCTTCAGAGTGAATCTACAATTTTCATAGTCATGAAAATAAAGAAAACGCTTTGATTGAGAAGGTGTGTCCAAAGTTTTTGTCTTTACTGTGTGTGTGTATATATATATATATATATATATATACTGTGTGTGTGTATATGTGTATATATATATATATATATATATATATATACACACACACACACTATGACTTATCTCGGCTAAGATAAAGCCTAGATCCTCAGGCTACATTCACACTATGGGCGTAGCCAGGATCAAACCTGGGGGGGGGGGGGGGCAGAACCTCATACTGTTCCGCAGAATTTCATACTGCACACCTCAGCTGCTGCAGAACCTCATACTTCACACCCCTACACTTGAAAATAAAGCCTGCACCTTAAGAAAATGTGGTGATGAATGCAGTCTATTTATTCCAACTATCAATTGATGTTGATGTGTTACTGAAGACGAGCAATGCCTGCCCTGGGCGTCCTTTTGGGCAGCTATGAGGTGTACCTGACTGGTGCTAAAGAAAGGAGTGTTAGTCTGTGTGCTATCCGACTTTCATTCTTTTTGGTACAAATATGATATGGATAGACAGATATGGATAAATGGATAGATAGAGAAGATTTCTAATCTGCTTTTGCTATTGAAAACATTATCTATGAGCTCAAAAACCTTTCAGGTGATGTGGTTTTTTAAAAAGCTGGTCTGCTTTTGCAACTGAAAAACGTATCCTCAAACGCAGGAAAAACGCTGTGTGTGAATGTAGCCTTAGATCAGGAATAGAACAGCCATTTATAGGACATTTCATAACTTTCCCAAATTCCAATGAAACAATATTCAGAACATTCTGCATTGAACTACTGTACCCAATTTATCATATATTTTAGGAGTCGGAGTCGGTCCATTTTATATCGACTCCAACTCCACCAAAATGAGCACCGACTCCGACTCCACAGCCCTGGGTCAGACACCTGAGAATTTGTTCCAGGGATTGATTGGTGCATTCTGTCTGACCATTAATCTCCGGGTGATATGCCGACGAGAAGGAGAGTGAGATGCCCAATTTCATACAGAACGCCCTCCAAAATTTGGCCACAAACTGCACACCTCTGTCAGACACCACATTCAGGGGTACCCCACGCAATCGGACCACATGCTGCACAAACAACCTTGACAATGTTTCTGCTGAGGGTAATGCTGCCAAGGGAATGAAATGGGCCTGTTTAGAAAACCTATCCACCACCACCCAGATCACGGTATTGCCCCTGGAAGGTGGAAGGCCGGTAATAAAATCCATGGAAAGATGAGTCCATGGCCTATCAGGAATGAGTAAAGGTATGAGTTCCCCAGCCAGCCGGTTATGCAAGCTTTTGGAATGGGCACACACACCACAAGCAGAAACAAATTTCTTGACATTGGACCTTAGTGAAGGCCACCAAATACCCCTGGCTACTGCCTCTCTAGTGGCCGTGATACCTAGACGAGCACTCAGCCTAGACTCATGAAACTCCTGCAGAAATCTAGGCCGCAATAAATCTGGAACAAACAATTTATCCCCTGGCCTGGTTGCCGGACCTAGGGCCTGAGCCCTTAGAATTTCTTGATCCAACTCAGATGAGACATGGCATCTTGGCAGCTTCACGCTTGATTTTCCTCAATTCATGGGCAGTTATTTTGCGCCTTTTTTATTAACACGTTTCTTGCGACCCTGTTGGATATTTGCCATGAAACGCTTGATTGTTCGGTGATCACGCTTCAAAAGTTTGGCAATTTCAAGACTGCTGCATCCCTCTGCAAGACATCTCACAATTTTTGACTTTTCAGAGTCCGTCAATTCTCTTTTCTGTCCCATTTTGCCAAAGGAAAGGAAGTTGCCTAATAATTAAGCACACCTTATATAGGGTTTTGATGTCATTCGACCACACCCCTTCTCATTACAGAGATGCAAATCACCTGATTTACATAATTGGCAGTTGGCTTTCAAGCCTATACAGCTTGGAGTAGGACAACATGTATAGAAAGGATGATGTGATCAAAATACTCATTTGCCTAATAATTCTTCACACAGTGTATACCAACCAGCCTTTTTCTCTGCATAGTTGTCGCCGCTTTTTTCTACATCAAATGATCACTTGATATCATTGTTTTATACCTGTCTGTTTCTATTTGTGCCTAATATTTAATAAAAAGTATTGTATTTTTTAGAAGATCTGACTCATTTTTTCCTCCTGTTTTCAAATACTGAAAGTGTCAAAGTAGCTTTACTGGTGATTTTAGCTATGGTTCAGTGTGTGACTTATCATTAGTCTATGTGAATACCAATGATGTTTTCTATTGAGATTTCCTTTCTTATCTTTGGCCTATTTATATTTATCGCCCTATGAGAAAGCATATGTGATGTATTTTTGTCTACATATTTGTCACATGACATGATTTTTGTATGTGTATGGGCTTTTGGGTTTTGTACAATTTCTATTCACAATTTTACTGATGAAAATCTGATGTGTAGACCGAAACATCTTGTTTGTACCATTGCAGTTACTTTATAAGAAACCCAACAATTAATTAGTCCTCTTAGGCTACTTTCACATTAGCTTTTTTTTGCCCAGCGCATCGTGCGCAAAAGAAAAGCATTTGTTTGCGTTTTTTATGCACATTCGTTCTCTAGGGGTTAAAACCAATGTCTACACATTTTTACGCCAAAAACGCATGCGCACGAAAACGCAGACGAACGCATGTCCATGCGCACACCTGCATTCCCATAGACTGTAATGCGTTATTTTGTCGCATTCCATGCGCAAGCGTGCGCATGCTGTTTTTTTACGCCTTTTGGGGGACCCAAAAATGCAACAGGCTGCGTCTGGCGCGCCTAGGCGCACACCTTGAAAAACGCATGCGCACGAAAACGCATGCAAACCCAAGACCATGCGCCCCCCCATGTTAAACATAGGTACACATGTGCATGGATGCACTCGATGCGCTGCGCAAAAAAACGCTAATGTGAAACCAGCCTTAGTGCCATGTTTTACATTTCAGTGTTCTAGAATATACTTGAGATGTAACGTGAGTAATAAATAATCCACAATGAATCAGGGAAAAATTTGCATGACAAGCTTACCAGTGGTGGAAATGTTTGCTGGTGGTCCCCCTCTGGCTGTCTTTGCTGAAGGCCTATTCATAAAAATGCAAAGTCCCTGTTAAATTAAGACACTTTTTTTATGTTTATGTCCTAGTTAACAGATTTTAGTGCCCAGGGACATTGCATGTTGTATGCATGGACAATGTACGAAGTCCCACTCCATGTGTCAACAAGCAGTGGGGCATCATATCTGCCCGTGAAAACAGTTATTCTATATTCAGGGGGTTTTATAGGTTTAATTTGGCTTCAGAAAATAATTGAAAGTTTTAATGATTGTCTGATAATATTGGTATGGTTAAAACCAGCTGTGAGATACTACATCATTGTTTTGATCTTTCCTGGCTATGTTTATGAACCTCTCATGATTTTGCTATTGTCTGAGCCTTGTTTTCTTGTCCCTTTTTGCTGTGTTGCTTTTTGCTTTTTAATTTTCTGTTATGAATTAAAAAAATATGATAAATAGATTATTTATTAAAACTGGTAAGTATGATGACCTCTTAGTTATTATATATGGGATGCCAGGATTCATCATGTGTCAGCCAGTTCTACACCTGAAGTCTTCTTCCTTGTAGCTGTGTCCAGCAAACAGTAAGCTATGACCACCAAATTTAGCATCTAAGAAATAATAGAAGTCTGATCTCTCTGGTTTCCTCTTAGGAAAAAACTTTGGGAGTATAACTACCCAAAAACTTGGTGCTGGATTCTGCTGATGTAGTCAACACGACCCGCAGAGCTTGTTGATTGTTTACAGCGCTGTCTACATTATGTCACTGCTGCAGCTAAATATCAAAAATCAGGATTGCAATAGAGATACGATACAGTGCTGTAGCCAGGGTCGGTAAGTAAAGATAAATTTGTTTTTTTTTTTCCCCACAAATAGCTCAGCATATTATCAAAAGATTCCTGAAAAGAGACAACCCCTTTAAGAAACAATGAAATGATTGTCCATCTGAAACGTTCTATGCTTAAGAGACTAAAAGACAAGGTCGCTGCTGAAATCCCTGTTTTGGGCAGAGAGAGTTGGTTTACCTCTGCGTAATAGACTACCAGCATTTATCATTAGTTTACGCTGAAACAAGTTTTGTGCAACAGTGTGTTACAGTTTTGCCAATGTATATTCATGAAGTTATGTCCCTAATTTAATGACAGAACAGGACATTCACTTTCTTGTGGAGCTCTCTTCTGTGTCTAATTGTTCCCTCATCTGCTGACCACATGCAGTTTTTCTTGAACTCTACCACAGTTGTGTTACATGCAGAGGATTCTGGGTACTGGCATGCAAATTAGAACATTTTGTCCAGTGCTGCTTCCAGAGATTGAGTGTCATGGGTTTACCGCGACAAAGAGGAGCCAGAAGACCGCAGCGTCCTGCACTGAATAGAAGCACTTCACCTTCTTATTAAATGGTGTAAATTTATTTTGGCAGTGCAGGGGTTAATCTGCTCTGTTGAGAGCTCCTGGAGTGTTGAGGCTCTCATCTATTCAGTTAGCCACTCCCATCCACTATATAATCTAGGCCAGTGGCAGGAAACCTATGGCACATGTGCCAGATGGGGCATGCAGAGCTCTCCCGGTGTGCACGCACGCCATCTCCTCAGGACTAGAAGACGGCGGGGAGGGGGAGCTGCAAGTCAAAGATGCAGGAGCCGGCTGCTGCAGCTAACTCCTGTGCCCGCTGCTAAAGAATAATGAATATTCACTGCACTGGACAGTAAGAAGGATTTTTTAATGCTTTTCTCATGGGGGCTATACATACAAGGATAGAGATGAGGAACCATGCATACCAGGATAGGGATGAGGAACCATGCATGCAAGGATGGGGATGAAGAGCCATGCTTACCAGGACATGTATGAGGAACCATGCATGCAAGGATAGGGATAAGGAGCCATGCAGACAAGGATGGGGATAAGGGACCATTCAGACAAGGATGGAGATAAAGAGCCATGCAGACAAGGATGGGGATAAAAAGCAATACAGATAAGAATAGGGATGAGGAACCATGCATACAAGGATAGGGATATGGAGCCATGCAGACAAGGATGGGGATAAGGAACCATGCAGACAAGGATGGGGATAAGGAACCATGCAGACAAGGATGGGGATAAGGAGCCATGCATACAAAGATGGGGATGAAGAACCATGCATACCATAATAGGGATTAGGGGACAATGCATATCTGGTTTATATTCGAGTCAACAAGTTTTCCCAGTTTTTAGTGTCAAAATTAGGTGCCTCGGCTTTTACTCGGGTTGGCTTATACACGAGTATATACGGTATTTATTTATTTTTCAGTGTAAGGCCATTATACTGTATGGAGCACTATGTGAGCACATTATACATTATGAAACACTGTGTGGGGCCATTATACAGTATGGAGCATTGTGTGGGGCCATTATACAGTATGGAGCATTGTGTGAGGCCATTATACAGTATGGAGCAGTATGTGAGGCCATTTTACAGTACGGAGCTTTGTGTGGGGCCATTATACTGCATGGAGCACTATTGTGGCCTATTACACTGTATGGAGGATTATGTGGAGCCTTTATACTTTATGGAGATCTATGTGGAGCCATTGTACTGTATGGAGGACTTTATGTGCCTTTTATACTGTATGGAGGACTGTGTGGGGATTACAGTTGGAGAATCATACTGTGATAGGGTCACCATTCTTTGTTGGGGGAACAGAGATGGGGGTACAGTAGGGTCTTCATACTGTGCGTGTGGAGGAGTTCACTGTGGGAGGATCATACTGTGTTTTGGAGCACTTTTGTTTCCCACCTCCTCCCCAACCTCACCACCACACTCATCCCATCCCTAACCCACCTCTTTAACCTATTGCTAACGTCCGCTACCTTCCCTTCTGCTTTTAAACATGCCACAATCACGCCTATCCTTAAAAAGCCAACCCTCGACCCAACAGCTATGTCCAGCTATCGCCCAATATCACTGCTCCCATTCCCTTCCAAACTCCTGGAGCTTCCACCTCTCATCTAACTTGCTCTTCCACAATCTACAATCTGGTTTCCGCCCTCATCACTCCACTGAGACAGCCCTGAGCAAAATTACTAACGACTTACTTACAGCCAAAGCAAACGGACGATACTCTATACTACTGCTTCTAGACCTGTCCTCTGCTTTCGACACAGTTGACCACTGCCTCCTACTACAAATCCTCTCCTCCTTTGGCATCAAAGACCTCGCCCTATACTGGATCTCATACCTTTCAAACCGCACATTAAGCGTCTCCCACTCCCACACTACCTCCTCATCCCACCCTCTCTCTGTTGGAGTCCCCCAAGGCTCTGTTCTAGGACCCCTACTCTTCTCAATGTATACCCTTTGCCTGGGTCAACTCATAAAGTCCCATGGATTCCAGTACCACCTTTATGCTGACGACACTCAGATCTACCTCTCTGGCCCAGACGTCACCTCTCTGCTGTCCAGAATACCGGAGTGTCTATCAGCCATATCCTCCTTCTCCTCTCGCTTCCTCAAGCTCAATGTGGACAAATCTGAAGTCATCATCTTTCCTCCATCTCACAGATCTTCCTTACCTGACCTATCTATCACAATTAATGACATCACGCTTTCCCCAGTACCGGAAGTCTGCTGCCTCAGAGTAACCTTAACTTTGCCCTGTCCTTCAAACCACACATCCAAGCTCTTTCTACCTCCTGTCGCCTCCAGCTCAAAAATATTTCCAGAATCCGTACTTTCCTCAACCCTCAATCTACTAAAATGCTTGTGCACGCCCTCATCATCTCCCGCCTCGACTACTGCAACATCCTTTTTCTGTGGTCTCCCTGCTAACACCATCGCACCTCTCCAGTCCATCTTTAACTCTGCTGCCAGACTAATTCATCTCTCTCCTCGCTACTCCTCCGCAAATCATTACTGCAACATCCTTTTCTGTGGTCTCCCTGCTAACACCCTCGCACCTCTCCAGTCCATCTTTAACTCTGCTGCCAGACTAATTCATCTCTTTCATCGCTACTCCTCCGCAAATCACTTCACTGGCTTCCATTCCCTCAGCGTATCCAGTTCAAATTACTAATACTGACCTACAAGGCCATCCATCTATAACCTGTCTCCACATGTGTCTCTGAACTAATCTCCCGATGCCTTCCCTCACGTAATGTCCAGTCATCCCAAGACCTCCTTCTTTTCTCCACACTTATTCGCTTCTCACCCAACCGCCTCCAAGACTTCTCCCGAATAGCCCCCATCCTCTGGAATTCTTTGCCCCAACATGTCTGACTATCAACCACATTCGGATCCTTCAGACAGAACCTGAAAATCCACCTCTTCAAGAAAGCCTACAGCCTGTAGTGACCACATTACCTCCTCACCACTACCGGAGATATCATCTCAACCAACACCGGAACTGCTGCAACCCACCAACCTACTGTCTCCTTCCCCACCATCCTGTAGCATTTAAGCCCGAAAGGGCAGGGTCCTCTCCCCTCTGTATCAGTCTGTCATTGTAAGTTTGTTTACTGTGATATCTGTAATTTGTATGTAACCCCTTCTTTTGTACATCACCATGGAATTAATGGTGCTATATAAATAATAATAATCATACTTTATTATCTGTTTTATTCAAGGTTTTTTATCCTTTATTAAATATTTAAATTATGCCATTGAGCCATAAACTTTTTACTGCTGTTACATAACATATTATATTATTCCACTATAATTCCAAAAGTTAATCGTTTTATTTGAAAAGGAAAAACTACAATTGCCAAGAGGTTGTAAAAACAAACAATTTTACAATGCAATTTTACTTTTGATTAAAAATACTCTCCATTCTCAAGAACAGACCTTCACGACAATTGGTGGCTAGTATCTTAGACTTGGAGTGCAGCGCTTACAAGCTTTTTGATATTGTCTCTATAGCACACTAATGTACGAGTTGTCTTTCTAATCTCACCTCTAACCTCAGTATTCAGGGCACTTTGCGAAAAATAAGTGGGTTTTGAATTGCAGTTTGGGCTCTCGCCATCATTGATCTAGGCCCAGGCTAGCACTTATTGTCAGAGTTAGCTTGTACTGCATGGCGGGACGTTGTTGTTTGTTATTATAGCTGAAGGCGTTTGGTGTGTTTATCTGAGACTATTGCTAGGTTTTGAGTGTGTGATTCCCTTCTCCTACATTGATTTAACCCCATCCTCCACTCCCTGGTGCATTCCTCTGTTATATATATGAGTATATTTGTATGTTTGGTATTTTTCATTACTCTTGTTCGTATTACTTTGTTAGTCTGGTTGGTGTACTACGGTATTCTACTACTCCCCTATTCCATGGGTGGGTCAAGGGTACAGACTGAGGATGGATTCAAGAGCTAAGGCAAGGTACGTGGCCCCAGCATCTTCACCATCTGAAGTAATCCGGGGAACAGGGCGAGCTGGGGCTCCCCTAGCTTTAGGGACAGGAAAGGAGACCCTGGTCCTGGGACATCTGACAACAGAGTCGTAATATTGATTTTGCCAATGTTTTCCACTAATTAAAAGTATGAGCAAGTCTGGTATTTTTATTGACGTTATCAACAAGAGAACCATGTTTGTTATTCTCAGGTAGAAAAGTGACACTGAACTTTTTAAACCATAATTTTTCTGTATGCCTCCATGGGCAGATCCACATTATAGTTTATCGAGCGTTATTATATCAATGCAGGAGAAAGATCACGTAGTGACTCTGTTTATGTAGATGATTTGCAAACTCAATATACAGTGTGGTCAAAAGTTTGTTGTCACTTGAATGTAACACCCATATGAACTTGTACATCCGATTCCCAGATCATGGATGTAATATAGAGTTGCCCCCTTTTCCACCTATTCCAACCTCCACTCTTCCAGGACAGATTTTCTGAAAAATTGTGCTCTGTGTAGAAATTTGTGCCAATTCAACCAAATCTGTTGGTGAACCACAGATATTGGGCTAGAAAAGTCATTTGTAATTGCTATGGAGTTCATGGCATTGAGGTCAGGGCTTAGTCGTCAGGGTACAGGAAAAGGCTTCTCAAACTGTTGCGAAAAAGGTGGTAACCCACAAATATCTGAGATGTATTTGTATATGGTATTTACATTACCCCTCAAATAAGGGCCCAGACCAAAGCTGGATTATAACCTCATCCCATTGTCCCTCCACCAAATTATCCGGTAACCACTATGAATTCATGTATGTAGCATTGTCGGAGTCTTAATGGCGTACTTCAGAGCACACCACCTGACTCTTGTGCATGAGGATCAAAGACTTGTATAGAGCTGCTTGACCATGAATTCTATGTGATAAGGTCCTGATGCACAGTTTTTTGTATTGATGTCAAATTCAGAGGCAGTTTAGAGCAATATAAGCAACTTATGTGACTGATGCTTCATTATTAAGAGTGTATTCGCTTATCTCTAGTCTCCTCCACTTCTCAAAATCTTTCAATAATTTCACACACTGACTTGTGGCAAAGGTGGCAGACTATGCCAGTGCCCTGTTTAAAGCTACTGAGCTCTCTTGTATACACCAAAACCAGGTTAAAATTCAATAAATAACACATGTGCTATGAACATTAGGTTTCAGACGAGCGAGATGGTGCTGTAGACCACAATTAGGCAAACAGTCCAAAATATGCAACTTTGGGCTCTGTCTTCCGTTTTTTTTTCTGTGGCTTCAGATGAAAGAATTGGTGGCTGAGTTTAATTCCAACCTTATATTTGCAATTGGTGCTCATTCGCTTTTAATGTTTTGCAGAGTTGTTTTTCTTTAAAGTTTTAGTTTATTGAAGATTATGCATGGCTGGTTCCTAGAGAGATGTTATTTGGGATCTGTTCCCACTTTGATTTTGAATAAGAGCAATTAATGGGAAAACCATGCCTTTCTACACTACCTGTGAAAAAATTCTGACCAGTAGCACCAAACTATTCTTTATTCACGTTTTGTGAGCTACATGAATCTATTCCTACATATTCATAATCGTGAGAAGAGGCAGATACAACTAACTTCCCTGTCAAGATTTTCAAAACAATAGGAAAGAAATATCTTCTTATACTTTGGGCCAGTTGCTTTGGAAGAAGTAACATTTACTGCCCACTCTGACCCATTTCCAGATTAATTAGGATTCCTTGTTTCTGAGAGTATTATTTGGCTTCAAAATGTAGGAGATTTGCTGGCATGAACATAGTGAGGACTGACCTCCTGAGATTAACCCTGATAATGCTGGATAATAGCACTGAGATATAAACTTACAATGAGCTTACAAATATATGTGTCTTTCTCATCAGTATTTTTTCAGATTTGCACAAATCTGATGTTTCCTCCATTGTACCTGTACTGGTTTCACAATGCAGGTGGTTTGGGGACATGTTTTAAAAAGTGACGTGGAATAAGGAAACATGCACTTGGAAAAATGTAAGTTTGTTACTACTTGGATGCTTGACATTCATTAAGTCTGGTGCCTCCTGTTAGTCATTGTGTTGACTTGTGTCTCTCCTTTCCTGTGGCTCTCCTAAGGAAATAACAAGTACAGGGCACAGTTCAATTTTGGTAATTGTCTACCACAGATACTTCTGTTGACATGTTGTAAATTCACTTTATTATATGTTTTCATATACCAATCACTTCATCAGTTAAGCTAAATACTTCAATATCAATACAAAACATATTGTTTTTATAGCTTAACATCTTAGTGACCTAGCCAATTTTGACCTTAATGACCAAGCCAATTTTTACAATTGTGACCACTATCACTTTATGAGGTTATATCTCTGGAACGCTTCAACGGATTCCACTGATTCTGAGACTTTTTTCATGACATGTTGTACTTCATGTTAGTGATCACATTTCTTCAATATGACTCGTTTATGAAAAAAAATGGAAATTTGGCAAAAAGTTTGAAAAATTAGCAATTTTCTAATATTTGTGCCCTTTAATCAGAGTCGTGTCACACCATTTAGTTAATAAATAACATTTCCCACATGTCAACTTTACATCAGCACAATTTTGGAAGCATAATTTTGTTATAAGTTATAAGCAGGGCTGTGGAGTTGGTAAGCGAAACCTCAGACTCCTCAATTTCCATAAGTCCAACTCCACCAAACTAGGCTCCGATTCCACGACTCTGACTCCACATCCCTGGTTATAAGGGTTTCCAACCAAATTGACAAAAGCATTTTTTTAGTGACCACCTCACATTTGAAGTGACTTTGGGGTATTAATATGACAGAAAATATCCAAAAAGTACACCATTCTAAAAACTGCACCCTTCAGGTGCTTCATGAGAACTAAAGCAATGCGTAAGGAAAATAATTAAAATTTAACTTTTTTAACAAAAAATTAACTTTAGACCAGGGCTGTGGAGTCGGTAAGCCACAGTTGCGACTCCGACTCCTGGATTTTATCAGGCTCCGACTCCGACTCCTTCATAAATGGCCAATTCATAACAACAAATTTATTGTTGTAAAATATTAAACATCGTGCTTATTCAGTTTCTCACCATCATATAAGTAATCAGACCACTTAGAGCAAAAACTACATTTATTAGAATACAATTAGAATATAGCAAATAACTTTTATAAACTTTTCTAAACTGTAAGTAAATATGCAATAAACACTTTTATGCAGTTAATAAGAAGACATCTATAAATTTGTCATCAGAAAAAGTATTGCCTCTGTCAGATCCTCCTTCATGGATGCCCTCAAATCTGATCTAATTATATTAAGAGCAGAGTCTCTACACTAACTTGTGTTGGTGGCAAAGCAGTAACCACTCGGGCAACATCTCTGACAATGTCAGGATACAGAGGAATCGCTTGTTGCACTGTTATTTTTGATGAACGGTCAAATTTCTCAATTTCTTTTAGTGCACATGAAAAATTCTGCTGAAATGTACTGGCTGTGTTGCTTGATGGGGATGACTCTTCTTCTATGCGGGAACGCTTTGCACGGTCCTTGTGATCCAAATATTTTTCGAAATTAAATTCTTCATCAGTTGATGATGAGGGTGAAGATGTGGCAGGACGACCAAATTCTTCTTGTTCCTCCTGACTGTTCTGAAACCCTTTCATCCTTACTGCTATTTCAAACAGAGCTTATTTTCCTTTACTTAGCTATTGATCATCTAGAAGAATCCGATGCATTGGGTCTACATAAACAGCTGCCAAAAGAATGTTATTTTGTAATAGTAGCTCCTCTCTGATGTAGCAATGCCACTTGCAATTAACCCTCCTCTTTGGGACAGGCGAAACATAAGGTTCTTCCACTCCTTTAAGAAAATACCTGGAGTTAAGTCCTCTGCTTGTAATTTTTTAGTCACTGTAAATGGGTGCCCTAGCAATTTTTCCAGCTCAGTCACCTGATTCCACTGACTTTCATTTAGCGTCAGTTGAGGGTTAGCCATGTCTACAAGAAAGGTTTTCAGTTCAACCAAGCGCTAAATCATTAAGTAAGTACTGCCCCATCGTGTGGCTTGATCAATAAATGCCCCTTTTCCAGCACGTCTCTTCAAAATTGAGTCAACTTTAGGGGTTCTGGCAACAGTAGCCAATTTTCTCACCTTGCCAATCAGTGCAGCAGCATGTCCTTCATGCAGACTGTCTCTTATAGCCAGCTGTAGCGTATGCACAACACAGCGCATGTGATGAATGAAAGAACATATTGACACAGTTTCAACAAGATCATCTAAACTATCATGTTGCTGTTAATCTGAAGCAACTTCAGTTTGTGTCAGGACTCTGGACACTTTTGCTATGTTCTGGAATTTTGCCCTTCTCCAAGATGGTGGTCTGGCCTTCATGTGTTCCTGTCTGCTGCCTTTAAGACTCCACCCCAGTCATTAATCAATGCTGGAGTATTCTGCCTGTGTTCCTTTGAGTACTGGGTTGTCCTGGCTTCTCAGCTGCTGTAGCTTGCTGAGGTTGTTCCATTCGTGGTTGCTTCAAGAGACTATACTGCACTCCCCTGCTGCTGCCCGCTCCACAGCCGCTGGCTGTCTCCGCTGCTCTGCTGTCCTGTTACCTGCTGCCACTTGATCGGTGAGACTTACTGTTTGCTCCGTCCTAAAGAATCTACCGTGTGCTTGCTACTTGTGGTTCTGCGATTCCGGCTGACTCAGCGGCCCTGCCGTGCCCTAACCGGACCAGGGTTAGGGTACCTACTGGATAGACTTTCTGAGAACTATACCGTACTGATAACGGCATCTGTTTCCATAGTGACCGGCTATAACGTTCTGGACTTTGTTTCTAAACTATGCTCCAAGCATTCGATACTTTGAAAGGCGTATACCCTGCAACTGGCCGCTGACCTCTAGCGGCAGTTTATTGACTTTTATGTTTGCCTTGTTCACACTGTGCACGCATGGTTTTGCTGCGTTCTTATATAAACTCGATTCACTTAACTCTGGACTCTGCTGTGATTGTGCTTCTTGCCAAGAAACCCCTGTAGTATCCACTATAATTGTTACAGGATACTCCAGCCCAAAAAGAGGGGTTTGCAGGAGCTATGTCAGACAGCAAGATGGAACAGGTGTACACCATGCTCCGTTCCCTGCAGCAGGATATGAATGTTCTGCAAAAGAAAGTTGAAAGCGTGGAACGTAATCAACGGGGTTTTGGGCAGAACCTGCAGGACTTAGACGCTCGAGTTGCAGCACAGGAAAGCAGATTGACTGGATTGGAGACCCAGTGTGGACAAAACTTCCAGGACATCAGTACACAGATGGCAGCTCAGGGGGCTCGACCTGTGACTTTGCCTGCAGGGCACGTACCACCACCTAGCCTTCCTAAATTACCACCATTTAGATACAATGGCGACCGCGACAAGTTTCGTGGATTCGTGAACCAATGTATGCTGTACTTTGACATCCATGCTGATCACTTCCCAACGGGTCGCTCTAAAGTGCTATGTATAATCATGCTGCTGACCTCATGTGCGCTTGCTTGGGCGAATCCTATGATCGAGTCTTGTGACCCACGCCTGAATGTGCTGGATGATTTTTTGGCCGCCATGGCACTAATGTTTGACGATCCAAATATGCGACCGACTTCAGGCGACTAGCAGTAGATACTAATTGGGACCTTTATGCACAGGTTCCCATTTTTAAGAGAGGCCTGTCCAGCGTGGTAAAGGATCAATTAGCCCGCTCAGAATCCCCACAGGAGCTCGAGGCTTTTATACAGCATTGCGTGCGCATAGACATTCGCCTTACTGAGCGCAGGCAGGAAAAGCTGGCTGTGTATAACCGCATGTCTAATTTTTCCCTTCCTCCCAAAGAAACTGCAGGTAAGACATCTCGGGGTGTGGAGGAGGTACCGATGCAGATTGACTCAGTTCAGAGGCGTGATAGTAATGAACGCCGGGAACATCGCCTTCGGGAGAGTTTGTGTTTTTATTGCGGCCAGTCAGATCACTTCCTGATTAACTGCCCAAAATGTTCTAAACGTCAGAACAAAGTGGTAGCTGCAATTGGGGAGCTGGATGGCAGTGATACGGAATCCGACACTTCTGAGTGTAGCCTGCCTATAGATGCAGTGTTTCAGTCGCTTGCTATGACCACACCCCCCCCTGGGAAGTGAAGGAAAAGAGCTCTCATTGTTCCCTCCCTATTAAAATCTTGTGTGCTGGAAGATGGATTTCCAGCTCAGCTATGATCGACTCAGGGGCGGGGGGCAATTTTATGGACATTTCCTTTGCCAAGGAACATGGCATTCAGTCTTGTCATAAGGCTTCTCCAATTAATTTGGAGACAGTAGATGGCTCACCCCTAATCTCTGGCCCTGTAGACCAGGAGACAATACCTCTCACGATCTTATTGGAGCCGGATCATCAGGAGCAATTGTCGTTCTTATTAATCTCTTCTCCACATTTTCCCGTGATCCTAGGTATTCCCTGGTTGCGCTCTCAGAACCCGACCATCAACTGGGAGACCAAGGCGATCACTTTCCCAACAAGGGAGAAGTCTGCTACGGAGACAATCTCTACATCCTTGAAGGCCGAATCTCCTATACAGGTAGTGGGGATACCAACTGTCTATAAGGAATTTTCTGATGTGTGTGACAAGGAGAAGGCGGACCAGCTCCCACCACACAGACACTATGACTGCCCTATTGAACTCCTTCCCGGGGCAGCGATCCCCTTTAGTAATGTCTACCCTCTGGCTGCACCAGAACTTCAGGCCCTAAAAGAGTACATCGATAAAAATCTGGCCAAGGGCTTCATACGCCCTTCTTCCTCGCCAGCTGGGGCGCCTATATTCTTTGTGAAAAAGAAGGATGGGACACTAAGACCATGCATCGATTATCGGGGACTTAATAAGGTAACCATACGTAACCGCTACCCTCTACCGCTAATACCTGAATTAATGGAGAGAGTCCGCCAAGCAAAAGTCTTTTCCAAATTAGACCTTCGTGGGGCGTATAATCTAGTGCGTATTCGCCCTGGGGATGAGTGGAAGACAGCTTTCAGATGCCGTTATGGACATTTTGAATATCTAGTAATGCCCTTTGGACTGTGTAACGCGCCAGCGACCTTCCAACACCTTGTCAATGATATTTTCAGGGATCTATTGGACCAGTTTGTGGTCATATACTTGGACGACATTTTGATTTTTTTCAGACTCATTGCAGGAACATGAGGAACATGTCAAGACGGTTTTAAGACGGCTGAAGGAGAACCACCTATATATTAAACTGGAGAAATGCGAGTTCCATCGCTCCGAGATACAGTTTCTGGGCTATGTCATCTCCCCTCGGGCTGAATATGGAATCTGGAAAGATCCAGGCAATCACCGACTGGCCGGTACCCAAAAATATAAAACAGGTACAACGTTTTATCGGTTTTGCCAATTTTTATAGACGTTTTATCCGAAATTTTTCTGATATTGTCCGTCCCATCACTGCATTGACAAAGAAGGAGAATCCATTTAAATGGTCCGCACAAGCTCAGGAAGCATTTATTCGGCTCAAGACCTGGTTTACTTCAGCTCCACTGTTGGTCCACCCTGATCCGACACTTCCATTTATCGTGGAAGTGGACGCCTCAGACAACGCCTTGGGGGCCATCCTTTCGCAGAGAGTCGGAGAGAAAGCCTTACTTCATCCATGTGCTTTCTTTTCTCGTAGGCTGACCTCAGCAGAGAAGAACTATGACGTAGGGGATAAGGAGCTGCTGGCCATTATTGCGGCTTTTAAAGAATGGAGGCACCATCTCCAAGGAGCCGCTCAACAAGTTATTGTGTTGACAGACCATCGTAACCTGGAGTTTCTTAGATCCGCGAAATGTCTCTCTCCTCATCAGGCCCGCTGGAGCTTATTTCTGAATCAATTCGATTTTATTATCTCCTTTCGACCAGGTTCTCGCAATGGAAAAGCAGATGCACTATCTCGGATTCATGCTTCAGATGCCTTACCAGGACCCTCGCCGAAAACGATTCTTTCCGATGCCAATTTCATCGGGGTCATCCAGGATAAGGACTTGTGGAAGGACATCAAGGAAGCGTATGTAGGTGACGTACTCTTGACTAACCCACCTGCTGATATCAATCTGGTCCTTAAAAGTGGCATGTGGTTCAGAGGACAACGTGTTTACATCCCAGAGGCGGTCCGTCTCAAAATCTTCAGAGTGGTTCACGATTCCAAGGTGGCAGGTCATAGGGGGGTACAGAAGACCCAAGAGTTCCTAAGTCGCTTCTTCTGGTGGCCAACATGCCTGAAAGACACAAAGGACTACGTTCTCTCGTGCGAGGTATGTGCTCGTCATAAGACCCCGCGTATGTCACCTACGGGCCTCCTGCAACCTTTACCTATTCCATCCCGCCCATGGGGGTCGATATCTATGGACTTTATTGTGGAGCTGCCCATCTCTAAAGGCATGAATACGATCTTAGTGGTTGTAGACCGTTTAACAAAGGCCGCCCATTTCGTCCCATGCGCCGGTCTTCCCTCAGCTAAAGAGACTGGAGATCTGGTCCTACAGAATGTGTTTCGGCTGCATGGGGTCCCAGATGAGATCATCTCTGATCGAGGCTCCCAATTTACATCAAGATTCTGGAAAGAGTTCTGTTCTGCACTCAATATTGATGTGTGCCTTTCTTCCGCCTATCACCCCCAGACAAATGGTCAGACAGAACGGACCAATCAGACCTTGGAACAGTATCTTCGGTGCTACGTCAGCCACCTTCAAGATGATTGGCTGGACTTACTTCCTTTGGCGGAGTTTTCTTATAACAACTCTCAGAACGCCTCTACTAAGGTTACACCGTTTTTTGCAAACCTGGGTTACCATCCCAGTATCTTTCCCAGGTCTCCAATAAAGTCTCCGGTTCCGGCTGTAGAGGAAAGGCTTACTACGATGAAACAGAATATGGAGGTCCTAAAAGAGACCCTGACTTCAGCCGAAGAGCGCTACAAAAGATCGGCAGATAGATTCCGCAAACTAGCACCTGTGTTCAAGGTAGGGGATTCCGTATGGTTATCCACCAAGAATTTAAAATTGAATGTTCCTTCACAGAAGCTGGGACAGAAGTTCATCGGCCCTTTCAGGATTAATGGCATTGTGAGCTCTGTGGCCTGTCGCCTGAAGTTACCTAGGACTATGAAGGTACATCCCTTATTTCATGTTTCCCTACTAAAGGCTGTCTCACCTAATACTTTTCAGGGTCGTGTTGTGCCACCTCCACGGCCGGTGATAATTGATGGGCAAGAGGAATTTGTGGTCGATGACATTATTGACTCCAGAACTCGCAGAGGTCGGCTCCAGTATCTGATTAGATGGCAGGGGTATCCCCCTGAAGAGCACTCTTGGGAACCGGTGGAGAACATCAGCGCTCAAAGGAAGATTTCTCTTTTCCATCAGAGATTCCCCGAGAAACCGGGTTCGGGATCGTCCTGAGGCCGCTTCTAAGGAGAGAGTAATGTCAGGACTCTGGACACTTTTGCTATGTTCTGGAATTTTGCCCTTCTCCAAGATGGTGGTCTGGCCTTCATGTGTTCCTGTCTGCTGCCTTTAAGACTCCACCCCAGTCATTAATCAATGCTGGAGTATTCTGCCTGTGTTCCTTTGAGTACTGGGTTGTCCTGGCTTCTCAGCTGCTGTAGCTTGCTGAGGTTGTTCCATTCGTGGTTGCTTCAAGAGACTATACTGCACTCCCCTGCTGCTGCCCGCTCCACAGCCGCTGGCTGTCTCCGCTGCACTGCTGTCCTGTTACCTGCTGCCACTTGATCGGTGAGACTTACTGTTTGCTCCGTCCTAAAGAATCTACCGTGTGCTTGCTACTTGTGGTTCTGCGATTCCGGCTGACTCAGCGGCCCTGCCGTGCCCTAACCGGACCAGGGTTAGGGTACCTACTGGATAGACTTTCTGAGAACTATACTGTACTGATAACGGCATCTGTTTCCATAGTGACCGGCTATAACGTTCTGGACTTTGTTTCTAAACTATGCTCCAAGCATTCGATACTTTGAAAGGCGTATACCCTGCAACTGGCCGCTGACCTCTAGCGGCAGTTTATTGACTTTTATGTTTGCCTTGTTCACACTGTGCACGCATGGTTTTGCTGCGTTCTTATATAAACTCGATTCACTTAACTCTGGACTCTGCTGTGATTGTGCTTCTTGCCCAGAAACCCCTGTAGTATCCACTATAATTGTTACAGTTTGCTCCTCAGTTACAATACTGTGTTCCTCTATTTCAAACATTTCTGTGTCTGTGGACCCAGAATGTTCTTCTAGCTGCTGGTCACCATCATTACTCTCATTCATTAGCTTAATAGTACTTATCATATTTGAAGCATTGTCAGTTACGACAGAAAGAACTTGCTCTTTTTTAAGTTCATAGTCTTGCAGAACCTTTTCCACCAAGACCTGGAGAAACTCACTGGTGTGATGAGCTTTGGTGTCTTTTACTGCCAATGTCTTGGTAACTATTTCATTTTTGTCACAAACAAATCGGACATTGATGGCAAAATAGTTCACTCTGTGACGTGTGCAGGCATCCATTTTAAGAAACAGAAAGCGTCCCTTGAGAGTTTTTTTTAAGTTCTTCCTTTTGTTTAAAAGCTTCTTCGATTACTAATTTTCTAATACTCTCTCTCTCTAGAGAAACACCAAGCTTGCGGGCCATTTCCCCATTCAGACACATAAAAGCTGGTCGTGAAAATAATGAAATAGGCACACTATCCTTTACAACAAGCTCTATGATCTGTTTTTTAAATGTATCTACTGTCATTGTCACAGTAACTTTGTCACTGACAAAATATCTTGCAACTGATGGCTGCAAAGTTCTCTGCTCCTTTGTTTGGCTGGAAGAGCTGGGCACTGGTTCATTGGTTTGGATGCAGTCTTTCTCATCCACTTCTTTCAGTACTTCTGGATGAAAGCACTGTAAATGTCTCTTTAGATTAGAAGCTCTGGTAGGAGCATTTTTATCTTTGCCTGAATATGCACTCATCTTGGCTTCACAGCATTTGTTTTCGTCTGGATCATTTGTCATACACTGACAGACATAATGTTTTCTATCTTGAGTGATGGTGAAATGTTCAAATACAGCTGATTTAATTCTTTGACATTCTCAGGTTTTTAATTCTGCATTCACAATCCAAATGACAATTGTTTTTCCTAAAAACAATTGTACAAAATTATTGCCAGGTCGTACAACTGATATAGTGGTCAGTAATACTGTTATTATTCCTCATGTACTCACAGTTAACTGATGCAAAGTTTGTTGAAAGGATAATACTTCTTACAGTCTTCCTCTTCTGAGTAGCAGGCAGCTGTGAGATGCTTGGAAGACGCACAGCTAGTATGATCTAGTCTAGAGGAGGAGCTTTACTACTAAGAATTTGCAACACATTTTCACTTTCAGTTTCATACATTGTAATTAGGGGTGTTGGGGCAGCATGAGGTTAACCAAGTATAAGATTAGATAAGGGCAGTGGAGAACAGTGACACACAAGAAGTAAGAAATGTCTCTATTTCCAGCAGAACTGCTTATCACTGTTGTTTATAGTTTGATAGAACATATATATTTGAGTAACATTTATAAAATTTATATGAAAGTTCAATTATGAAATATTAATACATTTTTTTTAAAGCTTGAATCGGAGTCGGTACATTTCTACCGACTCCGACTCCAACCAAAACTAACTCCGACTCCACAGCCCTGCTTTAGACAGAAACTTTTTTATTTTCACAAGGGTATCAGGAGAAAATGTAACAAAAAATTTGTTGTGCAATTTCCCCTGAGTATGCCGATATTATTTACGTGAGGGAAAGCCACTGTTCTGGCGCATGGCAGCAGGGTTCAGAAGAGAGGGCACTATTTGACTTTTTGAACGCAAAATTGTCTGGAATAGATCTCGAGCACCATGCCGTGTTTGGAGACCCCTTGCTGTGCATACACAGTGGAAACCCCCCCAATTCTAACTCCAACTGTAAGGCCAGGTTCATACTGCATTAATGCAGTCCATTCAGCGCATAGCGTTGACGGACTGCGTTAACGCTACTGCATAACGCCATCGCGTTATGCTATTCCACTAGCACAGATGCTTCATCTGTGCTAGCAGTGACGGACCCTCGGACGCTGCAGACTGCGTCCGAGGGTCAGTCACAGAATGAGGGCACATCGCTAACACATGCCGCTTATGACATGTGTTAGCGATGCGCTCGTTAATGGCAGCTTATGGCAGGGTTAACGGATGCATTACATCGTGTTATGCCGCGGTGTAACGCAGTCCGTTAAACGGACTTCCTAAACGCAGTATGAACCCAGCCTAGCAGCCCTAACCCCAACACACCCCTAATCCCAACCCTAACCACAACCATAACCCCAACACCACCCTAACCACAACCGTAACCCCAACCCTAACCCTAGCACCAACTCTTACCCCAACCCCTAACTGCAAAGAATGGAAAAAAATACAATTTTTTGTTTCAAATAATCTTTATTAACCCCTTCACGACCTTTGACGCCACGTAGGCATCATGAAAAGTCGTGCCAGAACGACCCATGACGCCTATGTGGCGTCATGACTTTAAAGCCCCCCTGCGGGTCGGGTGACCTAGGTCACTGAAAGGTCACCCGACCCGCAGATACAGGGGGCTTTGTTCTTCGCCACAGGGGGCGTGGCTTCGCCCCCACGTGGCTACGATCGCTCTGATTGGCTGTTAAAAGTGAAACAGCCAATCAGAGCGATAGTAATATTTCATCAATGAAAATTGATGAAATATTACAATCCAGCCATGGCCGATGCTGCTGTAGCATCGGACATGGCTGGAGACACCGATTCCACCCCCCCCCCCCACCGGCGATCGCCCCCCCGCAACTGAATGACAGCGGCGATCTGCCGCCGCTGTCATCATCTGCCCCCCTCCCATTCCCTCTGCTCCCCGCCAGCTTCCGATAACCCCCTCACCCCATCTCACCTCCCCCGGCACCTTCTAAGTCCCCCTGTCGCTCCCGGTGTCCGGTGGGACCGGTTCATGGGCGCCGCCATCTTGAAAATGGCGGGCGCATGCGCAGTGCGCCCGCCCGAATCTGCCGGCTGCAGATTCCATTCTTTCATTTTGATCACTCTCACAGTGATCAAAATGAAAGAAAAAGTAAATAAACCCCCCGATTATCACCCCCATAGGTAGGCACAACTAATAAGGTAAAGAAAATATTTTTATTTTTCCATTAGGGTTAGGGTTGAAAAGAGGGTTAGGGTTAGGGTTGAAAAGAGGGTTAGGGTTAGGGTTGGAAAGAGGGTTAGGGTTGGAAAGAGGGTTAGGGTTAGGATTGGAAAGAGGGTTAGGGTTGGAAAGAGGGTTAGGGTTGGAAAGAGGGTTAGGGTTGGAATTAGGGTTAGGGTTGGAATTAGGATTAGAATTAGGGTTAGGGTTGGAATTAGTGTCAGAGTTGGAATTAGGGTTAGACTTGTGGTTAGGGATGTGTTAGGGTTAGGGCTGTGGTTAGGGGTGTGTTGGGGTTAGGGTTGGAGTTAGAATTGAGGGGTTTCCACTGTTTAGGCACATCAGGGGGTCTCCAAACGCAACATGGTGCAACCATTGATTCCAGCCAATTTTGCGTTCAAAAAGTCAAACTGTGCACCCTCCCTTCCAAGCCCTGACATGTGCCCAAACAGTGGTTTACCCCAACATATGGGGTATCAGCGTACTCAGGAAAAATTGCACAACAACTTTTGGGGACTAATTTCCCGTGTTACCCTTGGGGAAATAAAAAATTGGGGGCTAAAAAATTATTTTTGTGGAAAAAAATGATTTTTTCATTTTCACGTCTCTGCATTATAAACTTCTGTGAAGCACTTGGGGGTTCAAAGTGCTCACAACACATCTTACATACGTTCCTTGGAAGGGCTAGTTTCCAAAATGTGGTCACTTGTTGGGGGTTTCCACTGTTTAGGCACATCAGGGGCTCTGCAAACGTAATTACTACCGCAGACTATTCCATCAAAGTCTGCATTTCAAAACGTCACTACTTCCATTCCGAGCCCTGACGTGTGCCCAAACAATGGTTCCCCCCCACATATGGGGTACCAGCGTACTCAGGACAAACTGGACAACAACTTTTGGGGTCCAAATTCTCCTGTTACCCTTGTGAAAATAAAAAATTGAGAGCTAAAAAATCATTTTTTGAGGAAAAAAAAAATATTTTTTATTTTCATGGCTCTGCGTTATAATCTTCTGTGAAGCACTTGGGGGTTCGGTGTGCTCACTACACATCTAGGCAACTTCCTTATGGGGTATGGTTTCCAAAATGGGGTCACTTGTGGGGGGTTTCAACAGTTTAGGTACATCAAGGGCTCTGCAAATGTAACATGACGCCCGCAGACCATGCCATCAAAGTCAGCATTTCAAAATGTCACTACTTCCCTTCCGAGCCCTGACGTGTACCCATACAGTGGTTTTCCCCCCACATATGGGGTACCAGCATACTCAGGACAAACTGTACAACAACTTTTGGGGTCCAATTCATCCTGTTACTGTTGTGAAAAAAAATTGCGGGCTAAAAATCTTTTTTTTGTGAGGAAAAAAAATGATTTTTTATTTTCACGGCTCTGCGTTATAAACTTCTGTGAAGCACTTGGGGCTTCAAGGTGCTCACCACACATCTAGATAAGTTCCTTGGGGGGTCTAGTTTCCAAAATGAGGTCACATGCCGGGGGTTTCTACTGTTTAGGCACACAGGGGCTCTGCAAATGTAACATGACACCCTCAGACCATGCCATCAAAGTCAGCATTTCAAAATGTCACTACCTCCCTGCTGAGCCCCGACGTGTGCCCAAACAGTTGTCCCCCCCGACATATGGGGTACCAGTGTACTCAGGACTAACTGTACAACAACTTTTGGGGTCCAATTTATCCTGGTACCCCTGTGAAAATAAAAAATTGCGGACTAAAAATATTTTTTTTAAGAAAAAAAAATATTTTTTATTTTTACGGCTCTGCGTTATAAACTTCTGTGAAGCACCTGGGGGTTCAAAGTGCTCACTATGCATCTAGATAAGTTCCTTAGGGGGTCTAGTTTCCATACTGGGGTCATTTGTGGGGGAGCTCCAAAGTTTAGGCACACAGGGGCTCTCCAAACACGACATGGTGTCCGCTAACGATTGGAGCTAATTTTCATTTCAAAAAGTCAAATGGCACTCCTTCCCTTCTGAGCCCTGCCGTGCGCCCAAACAGTGGTTCCCCCCCACATATGGGGTACCAGCGTACTCAGGACAAACTGTACAACAACTTTTGGGGTCCAATTTATCCTGGTACCCCTGTGAAAATAAAAAATTGCGGACTAAAAATATTTTTTTTAAGAAAAAAAAATATTTTTTATTTTCACGGCTCTGCGTTATAAACTTCTGTGAAGCACCTGGGGGTTCAAAGTGCTCACTATGCATCTAGATAAGTTCCTTAGGGGGTCTAGTTTCCATACTGGGGTCATTTGTGGGGGAGCTCCAAAGTTTAGGCACACAGGGGCTCTCCAAACACGACATGGTGTCCGCTAACGATTGGAGCTAATTTTCATTTCAAAAAGTCAAATGGCACTCCTTCCCTTCTGAGCCCTGCCGTGCGCCCAAACAGTGGTTCCCCCCCACATATGGGGTACCAGCATACTCAGGACAAACTGTACAACAACTTTTGGGGTCCAATTCATCCTGTTACTGTTGTGAAAAAAAATTGCGGGCTAAAAATCTTTTTTTTGTGAGGAAAAAAAATGATTTTTTATTTTCACGGCTCTGCGTTATAAACTTCTGTGAAGCACTTGGGGCTTCAAGGTGCTCACCACACATCTAGATAAGTTCCTTGGGGGGTCTAGTTTCCAAAATGAGGTCACATGCCGGGGGTTTCTACTGTTTAGGCACACAGGGGCTCTGCAAATGTAACATGACACCCTCAGACCATGCCATCAAAGTCAGCATTTCAAAATGTCACTACCTCCCTGCTGAGCCCCGACGTGTGCCCAAACAGTTGTCCCCCCCGACATATGGGGTACCAGTGTACTCAGGACTAACTGTACAACAACTTTTGGGGTCCAATTTATCCTGGTACCCCTGTGAAAATAAAAAATTGCGGACTAAAAATATTTTTTTTAAGAAAAAAAAATATTTTTTATTTTCACGGCTCTGCGTTATAAACTTCTGTGAAGCACCTGGGGGTTCAAAGTGCTCACTATGCATCTAGATAAGTTCCTTAGGGGGTCTAGTTTCCATACTGGGGTCATTTGTGGGGGAGCTCCAAAGTTTAGGCACACAGGGGCTCTCCAAACACGACATGGTGTCCGCTAACGATTGGAGCTAATTTTCATTTCAAAAAGTCAAATGGCACTCCTTCCCTTCTGAGCCCTGCCGTGCGCCCAAACAGTGGTTCCCCCCCACATATGGGGTACCAGCGTACTCAGGACAAACTGAACAACTTTTGTGGTCCAATTTCTCCTGTTACCCTTGTGAAAATAAAAAATAGCGTGCTAAAAAATCTTTTTTGAAGAAAAAAATGATTTTTTATTTTCACTGCTCTACGTTATAAACTTTTGTGAAGCACTTGGGGGTTCAAAGTGCTCCCTACACATCTAGATAAGTTCCTTAAGGGGTCTAGTTTCCAAAATGGTGTCACTTGTGGGGGAGCTCCAATGTTTAGGTACACAGGGGCTCTCCAAACGCGACATGGTGTCCGATAACGATTGGAGCGAATTTTCCATTCAAAAAGTCAAATAGCGCTCCTTCACTTACGGACCCTGCCGTGCGCCCAAAGAGTGGTTTATGACCACATATAAGGTATCTGTGCACTCAGGAGAAATTGCCCAACACATTTTAGGATCCATTTTATCCTGTTGCCCATGTGAAAATGAAAAAACACCAAAAGAAAATTTTTGTGAAAAAAAAAGTACTTTTTTTTTTACCGATCAATTTGTGAAGCACCTGGGGGGTTCAAAGTGATCACTATGCATGTAGATAAGTTCCTTGGGGGGTCTAGTTTCCAAAATGGGGTCACTTGTGGGGAAGCTCCAGTGCTTAGGCGCACAGCGACTCTCCAAACGCGACATGGCAAGCGCTAAATATTCCAGCATATTTTCCATTCAAAAAGTCAAATGTGCTCCTTCCCTTCCGAGCCCTGCCGTGCGCCCAAACAGTGGTTTATGACCACATATGAGGTATCAGTGTACTCAGGAGAAATTGCCCAACAAATTTTAGGATCCATTTTATCCTGTAGCCCATGTGAAAATGAAAAAAAATAATGATAAAAGAAAATTTGTGGTGCAAAAAATAAAATGTCCATTTTTTCCTTCCACGTTGCTTTAGTTCCTGTGAAGCACCTGAAGGGTTAATAATCTCCTAGAATGTAGTTTTGAGTAGCTTGAGGGGTGCAGTTTTTAGAATGGTGTCACTTTTGGGTATTTTCTGCCATATAGACCCCTCAAAGTGACTTCAAATGTGAGGTGGTCCCTAAAAAAAATGGTTTTGTAAATATTGTTGTAAAAATGAGAAATCGCTGGTCAACTTTTAACCCTTACAACTTCCTAACAAAAAAAAAAATTGTTTCCAAAATTGTGCTGATGTAAAGTAGACATGTGGGAAATGTTATTTAGTAACTATTTTGTGTCACATCACTCTCTGGTTTAACAGAATAAAAATTCAAAATTTGAAAATTGCGAAATTTTCAAAATTTTCGCCAAATTTCTGTTTTTTTCACAAATAAACGCAAAAATTATCGACCTAAGTTTACCACTAACATGAAGCCCAATATGTCACGAAAAAACAATCTCAGAATCGCTAAGATGCGTTGAAGTGTTCCAGAGTTATTACCTCATAAAGGGACACTGGTCAGAATTGCAAAAAATGGCCAGGTCATTAAGGTCAAAATAGGCTGGGTCATGAAGGGGTTAAATTTTAAATTTTCTCAGGGATTGGGGATGGAAGGGAAAAAATACAGGGAAGAGACTTAAAGGAAATAATTAGAGAACCCATATTACACAATTTCAAGTGGTAATACAGAAAAGAACATCTAGTCAGATTAGATAAATATTTTACAGGAAGAGAAAAAAAGAGAAAAAAAATGTTGAAGTTAAAATTTAGTAACCTAAAAATGTAACAATTACATGAATAAATATTACATATTTAACCAGCCTAACCTAGCAACTGGAAGAAAGTTTCAGAACCCAATCATCCTAAATATTAGTCTTCTAAAAACTTCAAATTCCACTTATGCCACTTGTTATGATATTTATTAAGAAAGTTGTTATTAATAGAAAACTTATGCTCCAAATGGCTGTGTTGGCGTAAACTGTCTAGAATATCCAAAAATTTTGGTACCTCTAACTTCTTCCACCAAGAAACCAACAATTTCTTAGTTACCAGAAAAATATGTATAATAACTGGTTTTATGGAAGGGTCAAAACTTTCGAGATTCAATGAAAGCAATGCCATCTGGGGGGTAATTTTGATATTACTATTCGTTAAAGTTTTAATATGTTGTATAACCTCCATCCTCAGATTCCTTATTTTAGGACAACTCCAAAATATATGGAGTAGGTTTCCAGGTAAACCACAACTCCTCCAGCAGAGAGGAGAATTATAATATTAATACAATTTTTTAATTTTATTATGTTTACCTAACTAAGGTGGTGACAAAGGGAGGTTTAATTTACTTTTTTTGTGATAGGGTCTATCACAGTGATCAAAATGAGCCAATAGGAAAATTCTTCTATTGTTGCCAGGTAACAGCCAGCAGATCTCAGCGGGCGCACTGCGCATGCACCCGCCATTTTCTTCCAGGAGAACCCAGAGATTTTCCCATGCTGGGGGTTGCTATACACTTATTTCTCAGCATTGTTAAAAAGCGGCGCTGAGAAATAAAGCCCCTTAACTGCCGCCATTAAAAGACTTATCGGCAGTCGTTAAGGTGAAAGTAAGCAGAACAATGCATTCCTATGTGGGCAGAATCGCCGCGATTCCGCTAAATTAATGAGCATGCTGCGTTTTTTACCACTAAGCGATTCCGCCGCGGATTAGCACAGTGTTCAGGAATCCCATATGATTGCATGGGATGCTTATTTTTCGCGTTTTCGCGCCAAAATCGTGCGTTTAAAACCACCGCGAAAACATGAAAAAACCGCGACGTGTGAACGCAGCCTAACTGATCCAGGTTTATAGGTCGGCTTGCTCGTCTTTTAAGGTGTGCCCATAAATTTTCAATAGGATTGAGATCAGGGATTTGTGTTGGCCACTCCAAAACATTAACTTTGTCATCCTTAAGCCACTTTGTTACTATTTTGGACGGTATGCTTCAGGTCATTGTGCTTTTGAAAAACTCATTTCTGCCCAAGCTTTAACTTCCTGGCTGATGTCTTGAGAAGTTGCTTCAGTATTGCCACATAATCTTCTTTTCTTGTGATGCCATCTATTTTGTGAAGTGCACCAGTTCTTAGTGCAGCAAAGCAACCCCACAACATAGTGCTACCACCCCCGACGTGTTTCACAGTTGGGATGGTGTTCTTAGGCTTCCAAGCTTGTCCCTTTTTCCTCCAAATTTAGCGATGGTCATTATGCCCAAAAAGTTAAATTTTCGTTTCATTAGACCACAGGGCATGTCTCCAAAAATTAAGGTCTTTGTTCCTGTGTACATTTGCAAACATTAATCTGGCTTTTTGGAATAATGGCTTCTTCCTGGCAGAGTGGCCTTTCAGCCCATGTTGATCCAGTACTCGTTTCACTGTGGATATTGACACAATCTTGCCAGCTTCCGCCATCCTCTTCACAAGGTCTTTTGGTTTTGTCCTTGGGTTGATATGCACATATTGCACCAAAGCACGTTCATCTCTTGAGACACAGAACCCGTCTTCTTCCTGAATGGTATGATCGCTGGACACTCCCATCTTGTTTGTAGTTGCACATAATTGTTTGTACAGATGAACGAGGCACCTTCAGGTATCTTGAAATTGTACCTAAGGATGAGTCAGACTTGTGCAAGTCCAAAATTCTCTTCTTGATATCTTTGCTGAATTTTTTGTTTTTGCCTGTTTGTTTTTTTCCTCACTTTCTGCACCATTTCTGGGGTGACTGAGAGCTAATGTTTTTAGTCTGGGAGGGGGCCGATCTCCATGATCCCTTTCCTAGGCTATTGATATCAGCCCACAGCGGTCTGCCTAGCTTTTGCTGGTTATTAATTATAGGGGGACCCTACATCATTCTTTTGGGGGGTCCCCAATTTTAATAACCAGTAAAGGCTAAGAATACAGATATGAGCTGATATTAATAGCCTGGGAAGCTCCATGGGTATTACCCCCTTCCCAACCTATAACTATATGCCCCCAGCTGTCTACTTTCCCTCTGTTGGTTAAAATTTGGGGGGATCTCACGTCTTTTTTTTTTTTTTTTCAGAAAACAACATATTTAGTAAAAAAAAATACATATACAGTAAGCTACAGAAGCACTGTACTAATTATATCTCATTGACCTCTTTATATCGATCTATTCCATGTGTATATATCTATTCTATCCATTCTATTTTGTCGGCACACGCTGTGATTTTACTGTACGTTGGGGCTGAAATGTTGGGTTTTCAAGGACATGGTGTGTAAAAATTGGACGGCCCTCGCATGGTCCGTGTGTTGTGCAATTTTTTTTTTCTTGCACCCATTGACTTCGACTTGTGAATGCAACATGCTGCATGCTGCGATTTTTTTTTTTTTTTCTTTTTTTTTTTTTTCCAGTCTGATCGTGATCCGATCGAAGCTGGAAAAAAATTGCAGGTGAACACATAATCCTAGAATAACATTGGACCGAATGCAACCCAATTTTTAAAATCCAAATGCAAATGCCCCCCTCCCTTCTGAGCCCAAGTGTGCCTAAACCACATATAGCACCCACATTTTTTGTCATTTCTGTAGTGATGAGAGCCCACCTAATTTACAGGTGCATGTCTCCAGAAGCACGGGCTGGGCATAATGTACTGGTCACTACAACGTACTGGTAACTACAACGGCAGTTTATAATTTTCACTCAGCAACATCCACTGCTGCCTGTTTCTGGAAAACACCCATGGAGTCAAAATCGTCACTACATCTGTTAAATTCCCAAAAGGTTATAATTTCCAAAATGGGGTCACTTGAGGGGGATTCTGCTTTTCTAGCACTTAGAGGCTCTTTATATGGAAACCACAAACTAGTCTAGGAAAATCTGCGCTCCAGGAGGCAAATAGCGCTCTCTCTCCCTAGTCATTCTGTATGGCAAAGTAGTACTGTACAGCCACATATGGAGTATTTCTACATTCAGCAGCAATTGTGGGACATATTCTGGTGCCATTTTTACCCATTTTCCAGTGTGAAAATGTAGAACTTGGGGCTAACACACAGTCTTGGTGGTAAAAATGTAAATTATTTTTTCTTCACTGTCCAATGGTATGAAAGTTTGTGACACACCTGTGGTGTCAATATAATCACTGCACCCCTAGATGAATTCATTGAGAGATTTAATTGGTAAAATCGGGTCACTTATGCACGGTTCTGCTGTTCTGGCGCCTCAGGGGCTCTGTCATTGTAACATGGCACCCTCAAACAAGTGCAACAAAATCTACACTGTAATATGGCTCTACTTCCCTTCTGAGCTTTGCAAGGTGCCTCAAAAGTAGTTTTCGATCAGATATGGGGTATCGGTGAACTCAGGAGAAATTGCGCAACAAACTTTGGGGTCCATTTTCTCCTTTTGCCCTTGGGGAAAATACAAAATTTGTAGCTAAAAAAGATTTTTGTGGGAAAAATGTGTTTTGGTTTTTTTTTGGTTTTTTTACAGCTTAATGTTATAAACGTCTGTGAAGCACCTTGGGGGTTCAAGGTGCTCAATACACATCTAGTTAAGTTCCATAAGGAATCTAGATTCCAAAATAATGTCACTTGTGGGGGTTTCCACTTTTTAGGCACATCAGGGGCTCTCCAAACGCAACATGGCATCCGCTAATTAGTCCATCCAATTTTGCATTCAAAAAGTCAAATGGTGCTCCTACCTTTCCAAGCCCTGCCGTGTGCCCAAACAGTAGATTTTCCCCACATATGGTGTATCGGCATGCTCAGGATAAATTGCACAACAACATTTATGGTCCATTTTTTCCTGTTACCCTTGCAAAAGTAAAAAAAAAAAAAAAAAAAAAGGTCTAAAGGAACATTTTTGTGAAACAAAAGTAAATGTTTATTTTTTTCCTTCCACATTCCAAAAAATCCTGTGAAGCACCTGAAGGATTAATAAACTTCATGAATGTGGTTTTGCGCACCTTGATGGGTGCAGTTTTTAGAATGGTGTCATTTTTGGGTATTTTCTATCATGTATGCCCCTCAAAGTCACTTCAAGTGTGAGGTGGTCCCTAAAAAATGGTTTTGCAAATTTTGTTGTAAAAATGAGAAATCGCTGATCACATTTTAACCCTTATAACTTCCTAACAAAAAAAAATTACGGTATGTTTTTTTAAAAATTGTGGTGATGTAAAGTAGACATGTGGGAAATGTTATCTATTAACTATTTTGTGTGATATGACTCTCTGATTCAAGGGCATAAAATTATAAAGTCATATCAAAGAAATTTTACCACTATAAAGAAGTACAATATGTCACGAGAAAACATTCTCAGAATCATCAGGATCCATTGAAGTGTTCCTACCTCATATTACCTCATAAAGTGACACTGGTCAGAATTGTAAAAAATTGGCCCGATCATTAAGGTGAAAACAGTCTTCATCTCAAAGGAGTTAATGCAATGTTGTGGCAACCAAAAAACGTAATTCTGACGTTTTGACTTTTTTTCTATTTACGCAGTTTAGTGATTGGGTTAATTTATTTTTTAGATTGAAAGATCGGGCAATTCTGAACGCGACGATACCAAATATGTGTATATTTGATTTTTTTATTTTATTTTGAATGGGGCAAAAAGGGAGTGATATGAACTTTGTATATTTTTTAAAAACGTTTTTTATTACTTTTTGCGTGCTTCAATAGTCTCCATGGGAGACTAGAAGCTGCACTTGTCTGATCAGCTCTGCTACACACAGGCGATGATCATATCGCCTGTATGTAGCAGAATTGCTCACTTGCTATGAGCGCCTACCACTTAGCGGCGCTCATAGCAATCTGACTATGACAACCATAGAATCGTAGAGTTGTAAGGGACCTCCTGGGGCATCTGGTCCAAACCCCTGCTCAAAGCAGGATTCGCTAAATCATCCCAGACAGATGTCTGTCCAGCCTCTGTTTGAAGGAGAACTCACCACCTCTCGTGTCAGTCTGTTCCAATCATTGATCACTCTAACTGTCAAAAAGTTTTTTCTAATATCTAATCTGTGTCTCCTCCCATTCAGTTTCATCCCATTGCTTCTAGTCTTTCCTTGTGCAAATGAGAATAAAGATGATCCTTCTACAATGTGACAGCCCTTGAGATATTTGTAGACAGCTATTAAGTCTCCTCTCAGTCTTCTCTTCTGCAAGCTAAACATTCCCAAATCCTGCAACCTTTCCTCATAAAACAGGGTTTGCAGACCGGTCACCATTCTGGTCGCTCTTTTCTGAACTTGCTCCAGTTTGTTGATGTCTTTTTTAAAATGGGGCGCCCAAAACTGGACACAGTATTCCAGATGAGGTCTGACCAAAGAGGAGTAGAGGGCAATAATGACTTCACGTGACCTAGACTGTATGCTTCTGTTAATACATCCTAGAATTGCATTTAACTTTTTTGCTTCAGCATTACACTGTTGACTCATATTCAGTCTGTGATCTATTAGTATACCCAAGTCTTTTTCACATGTGCTATTGCTTAGCCCTATTCCTCCCATTCTGTATAAGCTGTTTTCATTTTTATTGCCCAGATGTAGTACTTTGCATTTTTCCCTGTTAAAAACCATTCTGTTAGTTGTTGCCCACTGCTCCAGTTTATTTATATCTTTTTGAATCCTTTCTCTCTTCTCTAGTATTAGCTATCCCTCCTAGCTTTGTGTCATCAGCAAATGTAATCAGTTTACCCTCAATTCCTTCATCTAAATCGTTGATAAAGATGTTGAACAATACAGGGCCCAGGACAGAACCCTGTGGTACCCCACTTGAGACATTCTTCCAACTGGATGTGCAGCCATTTACGACCACTCTTTGGGTCCGATCACTAAGCCAGTTATGAATACACCTAACAGTTGCCTTGTCCATTCCATACTTAGACATTTCTTCAATAAGGATTGTGTGAGATACTTTGTCAAATGCTTTGCTGAAGTCAAGATATACTATATCTACAGCATTTCCCTGATACGCCCAATCAGTGATTCTGTCATAGAAGGAAATTAAGTTAGAGGTCTGCTGTACACCTCTGGTTGTAATGCCAGCCCATCGGTGAACCATGATCATGTGACGGGGGTTACCGATGGGCGAGATTTCCGGCACGCTTGCTGGGAGCAAGAGAGTTAATTGCCGCTGTCAGGCAGGAAATGGTCTGTGGTCACCACCTGCAGAACCACCCCTTTATGGGGATTGTGTTGCTAATTGCCTATCATTTCTACCTGATGTCTGTTCCATTTGCACAACAGCAGGAGAAATTTATTGACAATCAGTGTTGCTTCATAACTGGACAGGTTAATTTCAGGGAAGTGTGATAGACTTGAAGTTACATTGTGTTGTTTAAGTGTTGTCTTTAGTTTTTTGACCAGTGTATATAACAAAAAAATAACCAGGACTAGCAATAGAAAACGTTTAATACAATAAAACATGGCCATGCTCTATCTGTAAATCTGACCAGCAGGAATAGTTGAAGTGTTAAAGGGAATCTGTCACCCCTTTTTTGAGATATCATATAATGATATCACTCAATTGTGTGTCACATAAGGATTCTCTTATTACTTTTGCTTCCCCCTGACCCCGCACCTTTCATGCATAAATACCTTTTTATATCGGTTCAGATGTATGTAAACTGTCGCTGTCCGGTCCGCTGGGCGGGGCTTATTCACCTGTTCCCCCCTCCCTGTCTTGCTCTACACAAGAAGAAATGCGTAGAGCAAGACAGGGAGGGGGGGAGCAGGTGAATAAGTCCCGCCCAGCGGACCGGACAGCGGCAGTTTACATACATCTGAACCGATATAAAAAGGTATTTATGCATGAAAGGTGCGGGGTCAGGGGGAAGCAAAAGTACTAAGAGAATCCTTATGTGATACATGAATGATATCTCAAAAAAGGGGTGACAGATTCCCTTTAATGCATGCCATAGGACAAGACTGCAGTGGTTTCCCAGGTACAAAGAACAATAACATTTAGAAACATTGACACAGGTAAAAATATATAATTATAACCTTAAATAGGACCGGTCACCAAGTCAGAAGTGTGCAGTTTTTACTTTTATTGTATTCCTGCTGCTTTCTTTCTTTTTTTAATTTGCCTTACAATTTCAGAAATCTGGGCCTTTTTATTTGGTGCTAATTTTAGTAGCCATTGTCAAGGGGATGGTGCTCACAAGGTAATAGTTCTTAGTAAGCTGAAGACATCAAAACCCCCCACCTCATTCCCGGAATCCTGTGAGCCGCACCCCCTTGGTAAAGGCCAAAAAATGTAACACTTAAAAAAGGGCCATATTTCTGGAACTGTATGGTGGATGTGAAAAAATAAAAAAGCGGACTTAGGGTAGCGGCACGAATACAATTAGAGAAAAAATTGCTCACTCATGACCAACTTTCTAAACACTTTTAGAAAAATACTGTGTGCTTAAATTGCAGTGGAGAAGGTAGCTAGACTGGTAGCAAGGGTTGGTGAATGTAGATCGCTGAAGATAATAACTTATAATTAAGCTAACTAAAAACTGCAGTCCAGGACATGTACCCTGAGATTTATGTATGTGCCTACACGTCAGCTTTCCTGTGATGTATATTGCTCTATAGTGTGCTAGCAGCTAAGCATTTATGATATTTAGCAAAGTAGCATGGGGAAGGTACTCTATTAATGATTGATGAGCAGTAGGGTTTCTGAAAAGGTAATTATAAGCAAAGAAAAATGAAGGGAATAATAATCTTCTGTTTTCAGTAGATTTAACGCTGTGTTAATATAATATATCATCAGCAGAGATAAAATTGTGAACAGAAAAGATTTACATCATTGAGACAGAAGGGATCAACATTTCTTGGCCCATTTAGCATGCCTGTATTATAAGGGGAAAAGACAGTGAGGATGCCCATTAACCCTCTGTTTGCTTTAAAGGCATGATGGGAGAGAAAGTAAAGATGCATGAGTGTCAGAGGGAGTGTTGGGCAAGCCTTGGACCCCACAGCAGCTTGGAGGGCAGACAGTGATAAGTAGATATGTGTAGGAGCCATTGGTTGGTTGAAATGTTCTTCATACATTCATGGATACAATTTTTGTATTTATAATTTTTAGTATTTTACTGGACAGCTGTGCGATCTGGTCTGTTTACAGCAATAAAAAATAATTATGTTTAGCAAGTTTGTCTTGTTAGAGACTTGACGTGAACCTTGACATAAGATTCATTCTGCCCAAAGCACAGGCTGTATAATTCAGAATCTGGCTGCGTTATTGTGTTATGTTTTCTTGCTGCGCATTTCAGAGAAAAAATCCTTTGGAAAGCCAACTAGGGACCAGATTACTAGTCCAAGAGACTGGTTTACAGCAGCGTCTTCCCGCTATATTCACACACAGGGAGAGTCCAGTCAGTCAAGGAAAGTGGTACAGAGTGAAGCCCACAGTGACTTACCTCAGAAAAGTCATCTGGAAAGTATATTCCCCAGTCGGCTTTTTAAAGACTCAACACTTCCAAGTATAGCACACACATCAGCAATAACGTAGCCAGTATCTCGACTCATAAAATGTATTGATCCTTGTGTGGTTGCCATTTATCCTAGCTCTGTAGCAGATATAAGGTAATTAATTGTCCAAAGTTGGCGTATGATCTTATTTTGATAGGCAATTATATAATGATTAACTAAAAACCATGTTCTCTCTCTGTATATAATGTTGTGTTTTCCTAGCAAATTACTTGGCCTTCCTGTCAGAGCACGGATATAACAACTATATTGGGAACTTTCTGAGAATCAAGTAAATTGTACAGAGCTTTGCAGTCCTGTGGCAGGTATCAGACTATGTGTACATTTTTCCAGATGAGATGCATTTCTTCCCAGTTGTCAGATAACCAGGAGTAATATTTTGGTGATGGCATACGGTGCAACTTTTCAGTTCACATCACTTGTAAATAATGCATTATAATCTCTTCTTTTACTGGAAACTGAGATGTCTTGCTGTGCAGGAAAATTGTAAAATATTCTGGAGTTAATAATACAGGTCAATAGTGATTTCTTCTTCATTTATAGTCTTTCAGGGTGTAGTTAGCAATCGTTTCTGCTGGGATGTAATGAGCATGTTGGGAGGTTCCAGCCCTTCCTTATCCCTTACTTAAAAGGATTCAAGGGCTCTTATTGTTCTGTTTCCATGAAGCCGTCTTTATCAAGTCCTGGTGTTGGGTCCACCACTGTGTACACCCCAGGGCTGCCATGGTTGTTGAACTTCGTAACTGCCCAGTGGTGTGGATGATACTGCAAACAGTAAAAAGCTTATTTTAATGGTGCATTATAGAGAAGTCATGGTTTAGAATAAAAATGCACTAATTTAAATTTTTTATACTTTTTAGTTTCAATTCTATTGACATCAGCAAGGATGCAAGACAAAAACAAGGAATTAATATTAAGGAAGATATTACTGCAGCTGGGAATAAGTGCCCTGTACAGCTTAGTGGTTGTATTCTCACTCCATGTATCCATGTTGTATACACATACAGGTAAAAAGTAATGAATTCTTGAAAGTCTTTTATCCGATGTATAACATTTTATGTGATTTAAGCTTATTTTACTTGTTTTACAAGCTTATTTTACAAACAATTATAGACTCATATCCCAGGATTCTGTCAGCATAAGATGCTTTAACTAAATTAGGAACATATTTCCTCTAGAAAGTTAGCCCAATGTTAATTAATACTATTAAAGCACCACGCCAGCGTTTATTTTTATTTTACCGCTGGAGTGGTGCCACTTAACTAAGTTCCATGACCCCAGTCTCATACTTATTAGGCACTTCTCCAGCTCTTCCTGGTGAAAAAGTCAGAGGTAACAGTCACAAGATCTCACTGTAAGTCCATGAGAGCCTCGTTCTGGGTCTCGTAGGCATTGAATTGTGACTTCTGGATCGTGCAGCAATGCTTCAGTGAGGCGATTTCCTGGCGCTCTTGAACACTATCATGTGACTGTGTCACGAGATGTTATGATGCACCATTTCTGGGTCACGGGGATAGGAGTGGACACTATCTATAATCCCTCCCCCTTTTATCCACAGTCACCTGATTGAATGACGCTGGCGGTGTACTTTAAAATTACTGGATGATGCCGGTGTTGTAATTTAAAATTCCCTTACGGCGTAAAGTATACAACCTGTGGTGCCCCAAATACCACGTGAGTGCGATTTAGCCCTATGTAGGTATGCGATCATGTACACAAGGTACTCTTTTTTTTTAAAAAAAAAAAAATTGTTTATTAACCGTAAAACATATACACACATGAATACGGCCAAAGTGATACATATGCATTTGTCCAAGCAACTATAAAGGAACAGCAACCTTACATGTTAGATCCTTAGTACATCTATTGAACTCATAAGTCCATGTACTGCTGCAGTGATAATAAACCAAATAAACAAGTGATCAGAACATTTTGTTTTATATCCATTTGGCGATATATATCTCAAAATGACACTACATATCTAATTATCCTACAACTACTACTAACACACTGACAAGCATATTTATACAGTATTAATAGCCATTCGGTGCCATAAGGTAACCTAAAACATTTTAACCATAGTATTTACGGTGGTATTGAACCACTACGCACTAGAATGGGGAGATGAGAGGAGTTTCACCTATCCCAGATTTTATCAAATTTCCCTGGACAGCCTCGGTTCTGATATAGCGTTCGTTCAAACGGTATAACTGAGTTTACCAATTCAATCCATGCTCTAAGACGCACACCACCCATCTACCGTAACGCCAGCATCTTTCTAGTCAGAAAGAGTGTCTCCCGCAAGAAAATTATAACATAGTGTCCTGACATCTCCCCGTCCAGCACCCCAATTAAACAGACCAATGGGTTAAGGGGAACCGGGATTTGTACTAGTGAAGTCAGCAACGATGTTACCTCACTCCAGTAGGAGAGGATAATAGGACAACTCCATACCATATGAGTAAAGTCTGCCTCTGCTGAGTGGCATCTCAAACAATCCGAAGACTGGAGTCGACCCCTTTTGAAGAGTCATGATGCGGTTAAATATGACTGGTGTATCATATATAATTGAATCATTTTATTATTGATCGATAGAGACACCCTAATCGAAGACTCAAACAAGGTACTCTTTAGTTGATCGACAATGTAGACTTTTCTAATAACTATACTCATGAGGACTTTAAAATTATTATTTTTTCAGAACTCTTGCCATTCTGGTTTGATCAACACTCCATTTCCTTTTGGATACAGTATGTGAGTGTGTATATGTATGTGTATATATATATATATATATATATATATGTATGTATGTACATTATTTGATGATTAGATAGCTGTCATGACCAGGGCTGTGGAGTCGGAGTCGTGGAGTCGGAGTCGGTGCTCATTTTGGTGGAGTCGGAGTTGGAGTCGGTATAAAATGGACCGACTCCGACTCCTAAAATATATAATAAATTGGGTACAGTAATTCAATGCAGAATATGCTGAATATTTTTTCATAGGAGTTTGGGAAAGTTATGAAATGTCCTATAAATGGCTGTTATATTCCTGATCTAAGGCTACATTCACACACAGCGTTTTTCCTGTGTTTTTTGAGGATACGTTTTTCAGCTGCAAAAGCTGATCATCTTTTTAAAAAACTGCATCACCTGAAAGGTTTTTGAGCTCATAGATAATGTTTTCAATAGCAAAAGCAGATTAGAAATCTGCTCTATCTATCCATTTATCCATATCTGTCTATCCATATCGTATCTGTACCAAAAAGAATGAAAACCGGGTAGTACACCAATATATATTCTGTTCTATCTAAATATCTTGATTATTGGATCATAAAAATGATTAAATGTCTGAGGTTCACATTGTACTACAATAAATTTTTCACTTAAATATAAGCAATATGTGTGGGAGTCGTAGTCGTGGAGTCGGAGTTGGAGTCGGAGTCGGTGTAAGGGAAATTGAGGAGTCGGAGTCGCAGGTTTGGCTTACCGACTCCACAGCCCTGGTCATGACAACCGGGAGGGACTCTGAGAAGGAGAAACAGGTGGAGCCCAATTCCTCAAATATATAAGAGACCTCAATGTTGTCATTTCCACTTTATAGATGTACTAGCTTGGCCCGTGCAAAATTTTCGCACATTGGTCGTCAGGGGCGCAGGCAATTTCAGAAAAAGCAAGCTGGTCAAATGTAAATGTATTTCATGAGCTGATGAACACAGACAAGTATTTATATATGTAGATTGGTAATACAATAAATTGTTTGGATAAGTAGAAGCCAAAAAATGTTTTCCGGTTGAGGTGCCACCTGCAGGTCATTGTGTCTTTTTGCAGGTTTATGAAAATGAATGTTTAAACTGTATTTAGTGATAAAATCGTGAATGTGTGGTTTGTTTGGCTGTTTTCTTGCTGAAGGGAGCAAGTTTACCTTTCAAATGGTGCATCGTGTGTGTGGGGCGAAGTAATCAGCGAAAAAGCAGTGCATATTTACAAATTTGTTGGTAGTGTGCTTTGGGGTACTGTGGTGCCACCTGCAGATCATTTTTTCTCTTCGCCATGACAGCACCCACTGAGAGAGGGGATCCGCCCCTAGGAACAGGAAACCTACAGAGAGATAAAAGGGGCAGTCCCCCTCGCTCCCTCAGTTGGTTTCCTGTTCCTGGAAGGAACCCATAGAGAGAAGAGGATACCTGGCCTGGTTGCCGCGTGTACAGCGTCCATATGAGCTGCAGGGGCCCCAGCGCTGGAAGCAGTGTCGGGGGAGGTCTGATATTCAACTCCTTGCTCAGCTGGTAATGCAGCGTGAGGCCTGGTAACGATGTGCCTGGCTCACGTACGGTGCATAGAGCGGCAGGAGCCGACACCTATGGAGGCTCCCCTTGGGGGACGCAGCATAATAGACCAGAGCGTCCTGGCTCAGGGTAAGAATGCGACTCAGCGTCAAGGCTACCGGCACCCCCAGGTATGATGCGAGGCCAGGAATGGAACACCGAGCTCGCAAAGAGCGTGGAAAGATCCTGAACGCTGATTCCATACCTGACTCCTTGTGGATGGTCAGCGGTATGGTCTGGTCCGGCTGCGCAGGCCAGAGAGACCGTCCTGGCGTGTATGAGAGGCGCAGAAGGTCAGCAGCCAGGGGCTTGGCATTGTAGAGCAGGGGTCCGGTGGGGCCGTCCTCGCTCACGTACGCAGCATGATACGGCTGGAGTGACTGGCGCACGTTTGCGCAGATGGTCTGCAGTTGAAGGCCTTGTATGGCAGTGCAACGTACACCCACATGTAGAGGTGGAGGTGCTACCGCAGAGCAGCAACAGAGTGGACGCTCTAGACAGAGAGGTTCCACGGATAAAGGTGGTAGACGGAAAAGCGAACCACCTTTCTGAACGCCTTGTATGGCGGTGCAAGGTACACCCACATGAAGTGGTGTAGGTGCTACCGTAGAGCAGCAGAAACAATGGCCGCTCTAGACAGAGTGGTTCCACGGAAAAAAGTGGTAAACGGGAAAGTAACCACGTCTTAGACTGAGTTCCCACAGCCGGTACCATGTGTAAATCATCAAGGAGACGCTGGGCTGCTCTCTTTAGGTGGCTGCTGAGCAGATGAAGGCCGAGCAATTACCGGGGTAGGAGACCAGCTGAAAATCCCTGGTCCGGTTGATGTGTGTGGTAAAAAAAAAAAAAAGATGCCCGGCCTGGTAGCCGCCCGCGAGCGTTATATGAGCAGCGGGGGCCCCAGAGCTGGAAGCGGCGTCGGGCGGATCAGAGGATGGACCCCCCCTCAGCTGGTAATGCGGGTGAGGCCTTGGCGAAGTGTGCCTGGCTCACTTTTTGATGTGTGGAGAGCCGACACCAGGAATCTCCCTATAAAAGGGATGCACGCATTACAGAGCGCGGCGCAGCGTCGGGGCGGCTATGGATGGTCTCCCCCCCCCCCCCCCCCCCCCCAAAAAAAAAAAAGCACCCTGCTCCCTGGAGGGGAGTATAGCTGGACCCTCAGCTTGCAATTGGCGTCGTTAGCCATTCTAGGCTGAAAGTGACTGCTCCTGCCAGATGACAGCAGCTAAGTAGCTGGAGGCCAGGCAAGTACCAGTATGGAATACCAGTTGTAGATCCTGGTAAACAGCAGCATGCTGGTAGCAGTCCTTGGAGCACACAGTTTCATGTGCTGAGGTATGCTTACAGAGATGGGCTTCTAGGCCTTGCTAAGGCTACATCTTTTGATCTGACTTCAGTTAACTGCATGTTTGTCTGCACAGAGCCCTATGGGGGACTTCAGAATGACTCTGTGAAGCGTATGTTTCAATTTTATAGTTCAGTAAACAGGGTTTACCTTTTCTTGCAACTTAACTACTCCACCCATAAAAGGGCATAAGGAGTTAATCCAGCACGTTGTCTCCATGAAGATTGCCAGCTGTGGCTCGTTAATTGGCTCCTTCGGGTAAGTTCACTCTTGAGATGTACCATTCAGAGTGGAGGTTATCTGGAACTCTGAGAGGGCGCCCTCTTAAATGTAACTGTGGGGCACCTTCAAGCGGGGCCGTAAGTCTATCTGTACCCCATGGGGCCTATGTATATCATATGGTATAATAGAGTCTGGATACATCGTATTACATCATAGCGCCTCTATAAATGATACTGCATCATAGTATGTCATAGTACTTCATGGTACTTCATAGTACGAAAGATATGCAGTGAAAGGTGGACACCACTGTATAAATTGCCAAATACTGCAGTCCGGTGCAAAGATGCGCCAAAGATGAATCAAAAAAAAAAAAAGCACAAATAGTGATGCACACACAGCCAATAATATAATTCATTGTACGTCATATCGCTTCATGCTTCATGATATGTCATAGTACGGCATTGTATGTCATAGTACTTCATAGTACTTCTGGTTGCATCATAGTATGCCATAGCGCATCATATTGCTTCATGGTACTTCAGGGTACTCCATGAAAACCACAGAACAGAGGAAAAAATCCTCCAATATTTGAGAAAAAAACAAAAACAGGCAGAGATGCTTACCTGTATAGACAGACCTCAATACAAATGCACTATCAGGGTGCAGCGGACCCAAGTAAAATGGCAACTACACAAGGGCAATAATACCTAATGAAACAGCCAGCCTACAATCAGGGATTGGCCGTGTGGCACACCAGTACAAAAAAATAATCCGTATGTGACAATGTTCACACAGGGAATGCAGAGCATATGGTTCACATCCTCTTAGTAACACCATATAGGGGGGCTGCTCAGTGCTAACTATAATGCATCCCGTGTGAATAGAGGCCACAGTTTACAGAACCATTTGGGCCCAACTGCACCCTGAAAAGATAAAAAGTGCACAAAAACATATAAATATATGTAAGGTATTGGTTAATATTATGGCCATAATACGTAAGCTGGCAAACTAACGTCAAAGTTCCTTACACTTGCCTGTCCTACTGTAACATGAAAACCACAGAACATAGGAAAAAATCCTCCAATATTTGAGAAAAAAACAAAAACAGGCAGAGATGCTTACCTGTATAGACAGGCCTCAATACAAATGCACTATCAGGGTGCACTTCAGGGTACTCCATGGTACGTCATTGTATGTCATAGTACTTCTGGTTGCATCATAGTATGCCATAGCGCATCATATTGCTCCATGGTACTTCAGGGTACTCCATGGTACGTCATTGTATGTCATAGTACTTCATAGTACTTCTGGTTGCATCATAGTATAGCATAGCGCATCATATTGCTTCATGGTAACGTCATTGTATGTCATAATACTTCATAGTACTTCTGGTTGCATCATAGTATGCCATAGCGCATCATATTACTTCATGGTACTTCATGGTACTCCATGGTACATCATTGTATGTCATAGTACTTCATAGTACTTCTGGTTGCATCATAGTATGCCATAGCGCATCATATTACTTCATGGTACGTCAGGGTACTCCATGGTACGTCATTGTATGTCATAGTACTTCATAGTACTTCTGGTTCCATCATAGTATGCCATAGCGCATCATATTACTTCATGGTACTCCATGGTTGCATCATAGTATGTCATAGCGCATCATATTGCTTCATGGTACTTCATGGTACTTCAGGGTACTCCATGGTACGTCATTGTATGTCATAATACTTCATAGTACTTCTGGTTGCATCATAGTATGCCATAGCGCATCATATTGCTTCATGGTACGCCATGGTACTTCATAATATGTCATAGTACTTCATAGTACTTCCTATTGCATAATATTACATCATAGTATATCATAGTGCTTCATGGTACGCCATGGTACTTCATAAGATGTCTTAGTACGTCATCGTAAATCATAGTACTTCTTATTGCATCATAGTACATCATAGTGTCATAGCACATCATGTTGCTGCATGGTACTTCATGGTACTCCATAGTACTTCATGATATGTCATAGTACGCCATAGTATGTCATAGGACGACTTAGTGCTTCAGGGTACTTCATAGTACTTCATCATATTTAGTATTGCATCATAGTACTTCAGATGGCATCATAGTACTGCATAGTGCTTCATAGTGCATCATTTTGCTTCAAAATACTTCATATCGCTTCATGATACTTCGTAGTACTACGTCATACTTAGTATTGCATCATAGTAATTCGTATTGCTTCATAGTGCATCATTTTGCTTCATAATACTTCATATTGCTTCAGGGTACTTCATAGTACTAAATCATATTTAGTGTTGAATCATAGTACTTCATATTGCATCATAGTACTTCAGATTTCTTCATAGTACTTCACAGTGCTTCATATTACCTCATGGTACTTCATGGTACTTAGTGCTTCATGGCACTTCATATGTCCTCACATTACTTCATGATGCTTCATGGTACGGTATAGTACCTTCATAGTACGAGGAGGAACACGGTCAAGAACTCTGATATCTACCGCGGAGGGAATTCTGCAGAGAGCCAAAACATACAGTTGTGGCCAAAAGTATTGACACCCCTGCAATTTTGTCAGATAATACTCAGTTTCTTCCTGAAAATGATTGCAACCACAAATTCTTTGGTATTATTATCTTCATTTAATTTTTCTTAAATGAAAAAACACAAAAGAGAATGAAGCAAAAAGCAAAACATTGATCATTTCACACAAAACTCCAAAAATTGGCCAGACAAAGGTATTGGCACCCTCAGCCTAATACTTGGTTGCACAACCTTTAGCCAAAATAACTGCGACCAACCGCTTCCGGTTACCATCAATGAGTTTCTTACAATGCTCTGCTGGAATTTTAGACCATTCTTCTTTGGCAAACTGCTCCAGGTCCCTGATATTAGAAGGGTGCCTTCTCCAAACTGCCATTTTAAGATCTCTCCACAGGTGTTCTATGGGATTCAGGTCTGGACTCATTGCTGGCCTCCTTAGAGGTCTCCAGTGCTTTCTCTCAAACCATTTTCTAGTGCTTTTTGAAGTGTGTTTTGGGTCATTGTCCTGCTGGAAGACCCATGACCTCTGAGGGAGACCCAGCTTTCTCACACTGGGCCCTACATTATGCTGCAAAATTTGTTGGTAGTCATCAGACTTCATAATGTCATGCACACGGTCAAGCAGTCCAGTGCCAGAGGCAGCAAAGCAACCCCAAAACATCAGGGAACCTCCGCCATGTTTGACTGTAGGTACCGTGTTTTTTTCTTTGAATGCCTCTTTTTTTTCTCCTGTAAACTCTATGTTGATGCCTTTGCCCAAAAAACTCTACTTTTGTCTCATCTGACCAGAGAACATTCTTCCAAAACGTTTTAGGCTTTTTCAGGTAAGTTTTGGCAAACTCCAGCCTGGCTTTTTTAAGTCTTGGGTAAGAAGTGGGGTCTTCCTGGGTCTCCTACCATACAGTCCCTTTTCATTCAGACGCCGACGGATAGTACGGGTTGACACTGTTGTACCCTCGGACTGCAGGGCAGCTTGAACTTGTTTGGATGTTAGTCGAGGTTCTTTATCCAACATCCGCACAATCTTGCGTTGAAATCTCTTGTCAATTTTTCTTTTCCGTCCACATCTAGGGAGGTTAGCCACAGTGCCATGGGCTTTAAACTTCTTGATGACACTGCGCACGGTAGACACAGGAACATTCAGGTCTTTGGAGATGAACTTGTAACCTTGAGATTGCTAATGCTTCCTCACAATTTGGTTTCTCAAGTCCTCAGACAGTTCTTTGGTCTTCTTTCTTTTCTCCATGCTCAATGTGGTACACACAAGGACACAGGACAGAGGTTGAGTCAACTTTAATCCATGTCAACTGGCTGCAAGTGTGATTTAGTTATTGCCAACACCTGTTAGATGCCACAGGTAAGTTACAGGTGCTGTTAATTACACAAATTGGAGAAGCATCACATGATTTTTCGAACGGTGCCAATACTTTTGTCCACCCTCTTTTTTATGTTTGGTGTGGAATTATATCCAATTTGGCTTTAGGACAATTTTTTTTGTGTTTTTTTCATTTAAGACAAAATAACAAAGAATTTGTGTTTGCAATAATTTTCAGGAAAAAACTGAGTATTATCTGACAAAATTGCAGGGGTGTCAATACTTTTGGCCACAACTGTACATGTTGTCCCTATTGGCCCTCCTCATCAGGGTAATAAACAACTTCAGAGCCTGTCCCTGTCTGCTCTCCATGTCAGAGGAGTGGACAACTCCAGAGCACACCTCCCCAGCCACCATACCCTGCATCAAAGAGAATGGGTGCTCAACCGGCGCATCTTCAGGATGATAGCGGCTATGTGGGGCATGCCGGAGATAGACCTGTTCGCTACAAGGGCCAATAGGCTGGTCGAACGATTCGCTCCACTGTACAGAACAGACGTTCAGATGTACTCAACGCCCTTCAAACCCTTTGGATGATCCACCAGACCCTCTGATGTTACTATCACTGATTGTTATCGGGATGATAAGGTAATAAGGAGCGAGAGGCATCTTAATAGCCCGTTTGGGCCAAAAAGCCGTGGGTTTCATGGCTGAAAGCCATATCAATTTCCGATCTATGGGTTCTCCCTCTGGATCGGGACCTACACTCGCAAGGACCCTGTTACCACCCTCAGGTCAAAAGGTCTACGCCTCACGGCATGGAATTTGAGAGAGTTCCTGCAGAAAGGGTGTGAGTTCGGACTTGCAGTTAACACCCTAAAAGTCCAAGTTTTGGTTCTGGAGGCCTCGTATAATTATGACGTGCGGGCAACGAAGGGGTAGCGCGATCTATTTCTGCTTGCCAGCAAGCAAACCAGGTTCGCATTCTTCAAAAACCGCCTTGGGACCTTAGCTTAGTCCTATCTGCTTTCACACAGGGGCCATTTGAGCCCATACACTCGGCTTCAATAAAGTGCATTTCATTGAAAGCCGCCTTATTGGTAGCTTTGGTATCAGCCGGGAGAATGCATGATCTCCAGGCCCTATCAGTAGATCCTCCTTCCTGGCAGAATAGTGGCAAAGACAGACCCGTCCTACCTCCCTAGAAGGGCTGCTACATTCCATAGATCCAAGAAATCTACCTTCCCTCCTTTTTTTTTTTTGATAGCCCTGCAACACCAGAGCAGGAGAGATATCATTGCCTAGACGTAACGGAGACCGTCTTAGTCTATATAGATAACTCTAAGCCCTGGAGGCAGAACAGGGCTCTTTGTGTCTCTTCTTGTCTCTTTCCAGGGTAACAAGAAGGGGCCGAAAATTACGAGAGGCAGGCAGTCCCGATAGATCAGAAACGCAACTACATTGGCATATTCGGCAAAAGGAGAAAACCCGCCACAGGGCGTGAGGGCACATTCTGCAAGAGCCATATCTACTTCCTGGGCCGAAAGGGCGGATGTCCCGATGGAGCTAATATGTAAGGCCGCAACCTGGTCCTCTCCTTCTACCTTTTATAGTCACTACAGGCTGGATTTATCTTCTTACGATGATTTAGCCTTTGGTAGATCTGTCCTTGACACGGTGGGCCCTCCCAGGTGATTGTCTCTGGAAATCTCTCAGTGGGTGCTGTCGTGGCGAAGAGAAAAAAAACAGATTACTTACCGGCAATACTCTTTTGTAGAGCCACGACAGCACCCGCTCACTTCCCTCCCTTAGTATATGTACATGTGGTTCACGCTGGTGGGTGATGGATAGAGACTGTATATAAATATGTGAAGTGTATACAGCAAAAGATATAAGTGTGTGTGTGTGTGTATATATATATATATATATATATATATATATATATATATATATATATATATATATATATATATATATACTGGAATCGCTTACTGAACAAATTGACTAAAGCATGTGTGGCGGTTCCTCTTGTTCTCTGTAATCCAACTGAGGGATCGAGGGGGACCGCCCCATTTATCTCTCTGTAGGTTTCCTGTTCCTAGGGGCGGATCCCTTCTCTCAGTGGGCGCTGTCGTGGCTCTACAAGAGTATTACCGGTAAGTAATCTGGTTTTTCCTTACTGCAGGTTTATGAAAATTAATGTTTAAACTGTATTTTGGGATCAAATCGGAAAACCAGGGGAAGAGTCCTGAGGAGATCATTTGCATATTCCCAGTGCCTTCTGGGATAAGTGAAGAGTCTCCGCGACCTCAACGATCACTGTGTTTTGGCCGTTGCAGCTGAAAAGAGGAAATCGGAAAACCAGGGGAAGAGTCCTGTGGAGATCATTTGCATATTCCCAGTGCCTTCTGGGATAAGTGAAGAGTCTCTGCGACCTCAACGATCACTGGGTTTTGGCCGTTGCAGCTGAAAAGAGGAAATTGGAAAACCAGGGGAAGAGTCCTGAGGAGATCTTGGCTCATCTTTCATCGTTTTTAAGAAATCTCAATATGGAAGAGGCCAGAAGCCATTTGGTGAGCTGCATTTCTTGCTACATGTTCACAGACTTACCAGTGGAATAGCCAAACTTCACATGCCACAAATGCAAGCTTGTGTCCCTGTTGGAGGAAAAGTTGCAAAATCTCGAAGAGAGGTTAGCTACGTTGAAGATCATTAAGGAAGGTGAAGAGTTCTTGGACAGAGCAGAATTATCTCTTCATGTTACAGAAAGAGAAGAAATTCGAAGTGCACCTGAAGAAACAGAGGAATGGAAACATGTGACCCTGAGAAGCAGGAGGATCAGGAGACAGTCAGCACCCATACTTCTCAGGAACCAGTACCAGCCTCTCACGCACGAAAACGAAGAAATACATCAGGATAAGACTTTGCCCACAAACAGCAACCTTGTACGCCTCCAGAGTCCTCCTGGATGGAGAAAGAAAAATGTTGTGAAGAAGAAACGGAGAGTGGTGGTCATGGGGGATTCCTTGTTGAGAGGAACAGAGGCCGCTATCTGCAGACCGGATATAACTTCAAGAGAAATGTGCTGTCTTCCAGGTGCAAAAATTAAAGATGTGTCTGACAGGATATCAGGACTCTTCAGACCTACAGATGACTACCCATTCCTGCTACTACATGTGGGGACAAATGACACCGCAAGAAACGACCTGGAAACCATCTGCAGAGACTTTGAAAACTTAGACAAGAAAGTGAAAGGACTGGGAGCGCAGGTGGTCTTCTCTTCCATCCTCCCAGTGGATGGCCATGGAACAAGGAGGTGGAATAAGATTCTGCAGGTGAACAACTGGCTACGTCGATGGTGCCGTCAGCAGCGATTTGGATTTCTGGATCACGGAGTGAATTACCTATACGATGGACTACTTGCTAGAGATGGGGTGCACCTTACGAAGACTGGAAAACAAGTATTTGGAAGTTGCCTTGCTATACTTGTAAGGAGAGCTTTAAACTAGAACAACATTAGAAGGGAAGCAAAAGACCAGAAAAAAACATACACCTGACAAATGCTATTGAGAATCTAAATAATAAAAATATTGGAGAAAGAGAAACCAATCACAAACTAAAATGTTTCTATACTAATGCACAAAGCATGGGCAACAAACAAGGAGAATTGGAACTACTAACGCAGGAAAATAAATATGATGTCATTGGAATCACTGAAACTTGGTGGGACGATACACATGATTGGAATACAAGACTAGAAGGATACAACTGATTTGCAAGAAACAGACTTGATAAACGAGTAGGGGGTGTCGCATTGTATGTTAGAAATGCGTATATCTGCACAGAGATTGAAGCTTCAGAGACTGGGAGTTCTGTGGAAACTGTTTGGGTAAGAATACAAGGACAGAACAATGGAAAGGACACCATTGTAGGCATTTACTACAGGCCGCCTGTGCAAGCTGAAGATATGGATGAACTCTTTACGCATCAAATGGCCAAGTTCTCCAAAAAATATGGCATAGTTGTCATGGGAGATTTCAACTATCCAGACATTTGTTGGGAATCTCTCTCAGGCAAAACTAACAGGTCAAGGAAATTCTTATCCTCTCTTGCTGACAACTTTATCTTCCAAAGGTAGGGGAGAAAACAAGGGGAACTGCTACCTTGGATCTAATCCTTAGAAACAGGGAGGAAATGGTTGAGGAGGTAAAAGTGGCTGGGACCCTAGGAGGTAGCGACCATGCTATTTTAGAATAGAGGAGGAAGACCTGTGAAGACTCAGACTTCAAGGTTAGATTTCAGAAAGGCAGATTTTAAGGGTTTCAGAAAGAGAATTTGAGGGATCCAATGGCTGGATATCCTTAAAGACAAAAATGTCCAGGAAGGTTGGGAAATCTTGAAAAATGAAATTCTCAAAGCCCAATTGTTAACAATTCCGAAAAGAGGGAAGAATAGGAAGCATTTAAGGAAACCAGGATGGATGAACACAGAACTTAAGCACATGCTAAAAAGGAAGAAAGAAATGTTTATAAAATGGAAAGAGGGAGGCATATCTAAAGAAGAATATAATGATGTCTGCAGAACCTGCAGGGCACAAATCAGATTATCTAAAGCTGACAATGAATTGAGGCTTGCAAGAGATGTCAAAAGCAATAATAAAGGATTTTGGGGATATGTCAAAAGTAAAAGAAAAGTCAGATGCTATAGGATTTTTACAGGATGAAAATGATGAAATGGTAAGACGAGATGTTCAGAAGGCTGAACGTTTAAATTCATATTTTGCATCTGTTTTCTCAGAAAGGAAATGTAACATCAACTGTTCTTCACTGTCCTATTAAGGGAATAGAAGAATTCAGGATATCTATAAACATAAAGATAGTGAGGAAACACTTAGCTAACCTAAATGAATTCAAGTCTCCAGGTCCAGATGAATTACACCCCAGAGTACTGAAGGAGATAGCAGAAGAAATTTTTGAACCCCTCTCCATAATCTTTGAAAATTCTTGGAGAACAGGAGAAGTCCCAAAAGACTGGAGAAGAGCAAATGTTGTTCCTATCTTCAAAAAGGGGAAGGTGGACCCAGGCAACTATAGGCCGGTGAGTCTGACTTCTATACCAGGAAAGATGTTTGAACAAATTATTAAACATGTTTGTCAGTACCTGGATAAGAATGAAGTGATTAAACAGAGTCAGCATGGGTTTGTAACTAATAAGTCATGTCAGACTAACTTAATTTCCTTCTATGACGGAATCACTGATTGAGTGGATCAAGGAAATGCTGTAGATATAGTATATCTTGACTTCAGCAAAGCATTTGACAAAGTATCTCATACAATTCTTATAGAAAAAATGACTAAGTATGGAATGGACAAGGCAACTGTTAGGTGGATTCATAACTGGCTTAGTGATCGGACCCAAAGAGTGGTCGTAAATGGCTGCACATCCAGTTGGAAGAATGTCTCAAGTGGGGTACCACAGGGCTCTGTCCTGGGCACTGTATTGTTCAACATCTTTATCAACGATTTAGATGAAGGAATTGAGGATAAACTGATTAAATTTACTGATGACACAAAGCTAGGAGGGATGGCTAATACTAGAGAAGAGAGAGAGAGGATTCAAAAAGTTATAAATAAACTGGAGCAGTGGGCAGCAACTAACAGAATGGTTTTTAACAGGGAAAAATGCAAAGTACTACATCTGGGCAATAAAAATGAAAAAAGCATATACAGAATGCGAGGAATAGGGCTAAGCAACAGCACATGTGAAAAAGACTTGGGTATACTAATAGATCACAGACTGAATATGAGTCAACAGTGTGATGCAGCAGCAAAAAATGCAAATCCAATTCTAGGATGTATTAACAGAAGCATACAGTCTAGATCACGTGAAGTCATTACTGCCCTCTACTCCTCTTTGGTCAGACCTCATCTGGAATATTGTGTCCAGTTTTGGGCACCACATTTTAAAAAAGACATCAACAAACTGGAGCAAGTTCAGAAAAGAGCGACCAGAATGGTGACCGGTCTGCAAACCCTGTCTTATGAGGAAAGGTTGCAGGATTTGGGAATGTTTAGTTTGCAAAAGAGAAGACTGAGAGGAGACTTAATAGCTGTCTACAAATATCTAAAGGGCTGTCACATTGTAGAAGGATCATCTTTATTCTCATTTGCGCGAGGAAAGACTAGAAGCAATGGGATGAAACTGAATGGGAGGAGACACTGATTAGATATTAGAAAAAACTTTTTGACAGTGATCAATGAGTGGAACAGGTTGCCACGAGAAGTGGTGAGTTCTCCTTCAATGGAAGTCTTCAAACAGAGGCTGGACAGACATCTGCCTGGGATGATTTAGCGAATCCTGCTTTGAGCAGGAGGTTGGACCAGATGGCCCAGGAGGTCCCTTCCAACTCTACGATTCTATGATTCTATGAATATTGTAGAGATCCACCAAATGAGTGGATGGAGATTTACTCGCTTGACCGTTCTTTAAGGCATACGTGGGGACTCTCCGGGTTAAACAGTTCATTCGGTTTATTAAACATCAGCATAAACCGCTCTTCATGAACATAATAGCATGCAGCTTCCAGTACAACGTCCGTTAAACATGCAGCTTTACCACATAAAGCATACAAAGTCTCTTACTGTCCCCGGTCAGAGTTAATCACGGTTTATCCCTCACGGGTTATCGGGGAAGCGGCCGCACTGGGATCACTGTTCCAGACAGTGACTTGCTCACTAGGCCGTCTACAGTTGCAGACCTGCAGCCGGGCAGTAGCTTCCCTACACAGAGCCATCACAGACTCTACCAGGTCCGGGCCTTTCCATGTGCTCTTCCGGGAAGTTCAGTCCCAGACACTTCCAACACACCCAGGCCTTCTGGGACCTTGCACTCTGACCACTCAGGATCAAACACACACAACCCCATGTGACCCGACCTCAGTCACTATATGGTACGTGACCACACCCACAAGTGAGGTATGGATCACATGGTCAGCCAGACACATACAGGCTTTATCCTGGGCGTTCAGACACATGCCCACATGCATATTCTGAGTAGCATATACAGCGCCCCCTAGCTTTAACAGAGGTTACAGCACCACTATATATATAGATAGATAGATACACATACATATTGTGAGGTAGCGCTGTCATCTAAGTTAGGGGATCCAGCAAACAAAACACATCCGGCACCAGGTTTTCATCAACCATAACATAGTCCATGCGGTTTATTCAGCAGCATAAACCCATAGCAGCAATATAAACTTCATATACAGCATAGCGTCCATAGAGTTTCACTCTGGTTATCTTGTAGTCACACAGGTTAAACTTACACAGGCTTTCTAGCCTCCGTTATCTCACCCACGTCAGGGTCACTCAAGGTTCCTTTAGCATACTGCAGACGTCCATTCCCTCCAGGGAACTATCAGGCACGTGCAGCCATTCAACACAGCGTTCCCTGCTGTCAGGAAGACGCCCCCATCTCTCTGACAGGGCCTTCCACACTGGACCAACCAGGTCCCAGCATTCACCACATGTGACCTACCCTGGCCACATTATATGGTATATAGCCACGCCCACCGGGTGACATGACTATGACCTCATCACAGGTCCTTCACACACTCACATAGCCTTTTACTACAGGCGTTTTCAGACCCACCCCTGGGTGGGTTTGTAGGTAACCAGACCCGCCCATCTCTCTAGTTACCTGGAGACTTCTCCCTCACATATTAACGCAGCACCTCAGCAATGCCCTTGCTGATCACACATACAGTACATAAGTCTCCATCTCAAAGCCACCCACTTTGAGATACATTACCGTCCTTGAGGATTCTGCCACTCATCCTCTCTCTTGGGACATCCACACAGCTCCCCCTAGCGGACACAGAGGTTACTACACAATATATGTATATACACACTGTATATGTATGTGTGTGTGTGTGTGTGTGTGTGTGTGTATATATATATATATATATATATATATATATATATATATATATATATATATAATTTTATGTAATACCGAGCCCGAGGTTTAGTAATTAACAGGTGTCAGCCAGATAACCTCATTAATAAAACGGTACATAAAGAGTTAAATAAAGACACACACACGAACGCACAGAAAAAAATCGATATGTGGCCCCCCTATAAAGTCGCACCAGCAAAGGCTAGGCATACAGCTGTGGGCTGATATTAATAGCCTAGGAAGTGGCCATGTATATTGGCACCCCCTAGGCCAGGCTAAAAAAACAGCAGCTCTCAGCCACCCCAGAAATGGTGCATCTTATAGATGAGCCAATTTTGGCACTTAGCTTCCCTCTTCCTACTTGCCCTGTAGCGGTGGCAAGTGGAGTTCATATTTGTGGGGCTTTGTATTGTCAGGTGACATCAAGCACACAAGATAGCAATGGAGAGGCACCAATAAGACACCTATCCATTACTAATCCTATAGTTACATGGTAAATAAAGACACAGTCAGAATAAAGTCCTTTATTTTAAATAATTACACAGACTCCTTTATTGAATCTTAATTAACCATACTTACTGAACGCCTAATCCTCGACGCCCTCATCTCCTGCAACAAAAATAAAATAATAAACCAACATATAATACTATCGTGTCCGTAAGTGAGAGCACCGGAGCTGATCAGCTGAAGTACTCTGGTGAACGCTCACGGCGACTCAGTGATACACTGCGGGAGCGAGTACTTCCTGTCAGTGTATCGCCGGCGGCCTGGTGACATCGATGTGGGACACTCGGTATTAAATGGACTACACCGGACAGGGAGTATATGGTGGTGTATTATTTTTAATTGCTTGCAGGGGACGCTGGCTTCGGTGATTAGGTGTTCGATGAGTATGTTTATTGTATGTGAATATGTATGTGATTATGTCAATGTTTTGATTTTTTTTTTTATAATTGAGCTCAGGCGCCGGATGATGAGACTATTCTCCCATTATCGGCTCCTGCTGTCTGTTATACGTGACAGCAGACATAGCCAGATGGGAGTAGTAGTCAGTGGCGGATTATAATGAGGTCAATTTGGGCAGTTGCCCCGGGCCCAGTGGGGTTAAGGGGCCCACAGCCCAGGCCAGTAAATTGCCCCATTATAATCCGCCACCGCGCAGGGCCGGATTATAGGCAGGGCAGGCGGGGCTTCAGCCCCGGGGCCCCCACCACAAGAGCTTCTAAGGGGGCCCCCACCACATTCCTGCTGGCTGCTGCAATGGCACTCCATCTTCTCCCCACCTAAAAGTGAGTGACCGTGGGGGCGGCATTATGTGCTCTGCTACCAGCAGCATCTACAAGTAGCGTGAACGCTGATGCTGCTGGTAGCGTGCAAAGGCTTGTGATGAGATCACAGGAGGTAAGGTGTCAGGGCCTGCGATCATGTGACCCCTGTCTCCTCCCCTCCTGTGACCTCATCACAGGTCCTGTGCGCATAGCACAGAGCACTGAGAGCAGCCATGTATGTGGAGTGCGGCTCTGCGGGTGGAGGTCGGTGCTGGAGGCCCCATTATTCTCTATGTGGAGTGTGGCTCTGCGGGTGGAGGTCGGTGCTGGAGGCTCCATTATTCTCTATGTGGAGTGCGGCTCTGCGGGTGGAGGTCGGTGCTGGAGGCTCCATTATTCTCTGTGGAGTGCGGCTCTGCAGGTGGAGGTCGGTGCTGGAGGCTCCATTATTCTCTATGTGGAGTGCGGCTCTGTGGGTGGAGGTCGGTGCTGGAGGCCCCATTATTCTCTATGTGGAGTGCGGCTCTGTGGGTGGAGGTCGGTGCTGGAGGCTCCATTATTCTCTATGTGGAGTGCGGCTCTGCGGGTGGAGGTCGGTGCTGGAGGCTCCATTATTCTCTATGTGGAGTGCGGCTCTGCGGGTGGAGGTCAGTGCTGGAGGCTCCATTATTCTCTATGTGGAGTGTGGCTCTGCGGGAGGAGGTCGGTGCTGGAGGCTCCATTATTCTCTATGTGGAGTGTGGCTCTGCGGGTGGAGGTCGGTGCTGGAGGCCCCATTATTCTCTATGTGGAGTGTGGCTCTGCGGGTGGAGGTCGGTGCTGGAGGCCCCATTATTCTCTATGTAGAGTGTGGCTCTGCGGGTGGAGGTCGGTGCTGGAGGCCCCATTATTCTCTATGTGGAGTGCGGGTGGAGGTCGGTGCTGGAGGCTGCATTATTCTCTATGTGGAGTGCGGCTCTGCGGGTGGAGGTCGGTGCTGAAGGCCCCATTATTCTCTATGTGGAGTGTGGCTCTGCGGGTGGAGGTCGGTGCTGGAGGCCCCATTATTCTCTATGTGGAGTGTGGCTCTGCGGGTGGAGGTCAGTGCTGGAGGCTCCATTATTCTCTATGTGGAGTGCGGCTCTGCGGGTGGAGGTCGGTGCTGGAGGCCCCATTATTCTCTATATGGAGTGTGGCTCTGCGGGTGGAGGTCAGTGCTGGAGGCTCCATTATTCTCTATGTGGAGTGCGGCTCTGCGGGTGGAGGTCGGTGCTGGAGGCTCCATTATTCTCTATGTGGAGTGTGGCTCTGCGGGTGGAGGTAGGTGATGGAGGCCCCATTATTCTCTATGTGGAGTGCGGCTCTGCAGGTGGAGGTCGGTGCTGGAGGCTCCATTATTCTCTATGTAGAGTGCGGCTCTGCGGGTGGAGGTAGGTGCTGGAGGCCCCATTATTCTCTATGTGGAGTGCGGCTCTGCGGGTGGAGGTCGGTGCTGGAGGCTCCATTATTCTCTATGTGGAGTGCGGGTGGAGGTCGGTGCTGGAGGCCCCATTATTCTCTATGTGGAGTGCGGGTGGAGGTCGGTGCTGGAGGCTCCATTATTCTCTATGTGGAGTGCGGCTCTGTGGGTGGAGGTCGGTGCTGGAGGCCCCATTATCCTCTATGTGGAGTGCGGGTGGAGGTAGGTGCTGGAGGCTCCATTATTCTCTATGTGGAGTGTGGCTCTGCGGGTGGAGGTCGGTGCTGGAGGCTCCATTCTGTATGTGGAGTGCGGGTGGAGGTTGGTGCTGGAGGCTCCATTATTCTCTATGTGGAGTGCGGGTGGAGGTCGGTGCTGGAGGCCCCATTATTCTCTATGTGGAGTGCGGGTGGAGGTCGGTGCTGGAGGCTCCATTATTCTCTATGTGGAGTGCGGCTCTGCGGGTGGAGGTCGGTGCTGGAGGCCCCATTATTCTCTATGTAGAGTGCGGCTCTGCGGGTGGAGGTCGGTGCTGGAGGCCCCATTATTCTCTATGTAGAGTGTGGCTCTGCGGGTGGAGGTCGGTGCTGGAGGCTCCATTATTCTCTATGTGGAGTGCGGCTCTGCGGGTGGAGGTCGGTGCTGGAGGCCCCATTATTCTCTATGTGGAGTGCGGCTCTGCGGGTGGAGGTCGGTGCTGGAGGCTCCATTATTCTCTATGTGGAGTGCGGCTCTGCGGGTGGAGGTCGGTGCTGGAGGCTCCATTATTCTCTATGTAGAGTGTGGCTCTACGATTCGTGACCCCCGTCACGTGACGAGGGGGGCCCACAGAGTCTGAACTGCCCCGGGCCCTGGCTACCCTTAATCCACCCCTGGTAGTAGTCCCTTCAGACAATGCCTAAGTACAATCACTATGGACTGTTCATCGCATGGGTACACACCCACACACACACGCAGACACCTGCGCACGTCCTCCGCGCACGTGCTCTGCTCACGCGTTCGTCCTCCGCTCACGCGCTCGTCCTCCGCTCACGTGCACATCCTCCGCTCACACGCACATTTTCCGCTTACACACCAGGTTTAGATTACCTTATCTGCGGCCCCTCTATAGATTCCTGGGGACCACAGTGCTCGAGCTGACAGCCACGCTTTGACGGCTGTCAGCCTTTTAAACCCTCACTTTCACTGCGCATGCTACGGCACATGCATTGAAGGATTACATGTTCACGCTGGCTGGAACAGTGTGATATCTATGCTCCCAGTGATATCTATACCACCATCCCTTTCCAGTGATGCCTCTGCCCCCCCCCCCAGCCCTCCCCAGTGATGCATCTGGCCCCCCCAGCCCTCCTCAGTGATGCCTTTGCCCCCCCAGCCCTCCCCAGTGATGTCTATTCCCCCTCAGCCCACCCCAGTGATGTCTATGCCCCTCCCAGTGATGTCTATGCCCCCCAGCCCACCCCAGTGATGTCTGTGCCCCCCAGCCCTCCCCAGTATGTCTATGCCCTCCCCAGTGATGTCTATGCCCCCCAGCCCTCCCCAGTGATGTCTATGCCCCCCCAGCCCTCTTTAGTGATTTCTATGCCCCCCCAGCCCTCCCTAGTGATGTCTATGCCCCCCCAGCCCTCCCTAGTGATGTCTATGCCCCCCCAGCCCTCCCTAGTGATGTCTATGCCCCCCCAGCCCTCCCTAGTGATGTCTATGCCCCCCCAGCCCTCCCCAGTGATGTCTATGCCCCCCAGCCCTCCCCAGTGATATCTATGCCCCCCTAGCCCTCCCCAGTGATGTCTATGCCACCCCCAGCCCACCCCAGTGATGTCTATGCCCACCCCAGTGATGTCTCTGCCCACCCCAGTAATGTCTATGCCCCCCAGCCCACCCCAATGATGCCTATATGTATATAACCCCAGTGTCTCATGTGATGTATATGCCCCCACCGTCTCCTGTGATGTATATACTGCAGTCCCAGCATCTCCTGTGATGTATATAGTGCAGTCCCAGCGTCTCCTGTGATGTATACACAGCAGTCCCAGTCTCCTATGTGACATATATGCTTTACAAAACTTATTATCACAAAGAGTTAACTGTGCTCCAGACCGATGCAAACCTGGAAAAGCAGTTCTGAGGAGCAACATGCTCTCAATATCACAGCAACACCAAAGAGAAGCATCTTCAGTCACCACATTAGGGCAAATTAATTAATGGTTTGACCAAATATACTGTAGTACGGTAATTTTCAAGTTGATAATATTGTGCAGCACCTGTTTGATGGCAGAAATTTCCAAATGGCCCTTGGCAGAAAAAGGGTTCCCAACCCCTGCTGTATACTGTCAGTATTCGGCAATTGACAGTCACATAGAGAGACTACATAAATGTATGAGCTTGGAAAACCCCTTTAAGCCCGCAAATAAGTATTCACTTTCAGATCACTTCATCAATCATTTGATCAACTTTTGTAGCATTGCGTGTATTTTAGAGAAAATATATAAAATATTTATATCTATGCATCTATCTCAAACGTTTTTTTACACCCTTATAACAAATGTGTTTGAGATTTGGCACCGTGCAAACAATTTTCACCCTCACCTCTATACAACAGTGTCTCCCTTGTTTTCCTTTATGATGGTTTATATAGATGACAGTCAGGATTATGACAGTGATCAGCAGCATAGCCAGTATTATACCCACAATTGTGCCAGAATGCACATGGGATGCACTTTTCTTTGGAACCTCCTCAAGTGGTTCTGAAAGAGTAAATTATATACATTTAGTTAAAGGGAACCTGTCAGCAGGTTTTTGCTACCTCCTCTGAGAGCAGCCTGATGTAGACAAAGATAAGCTAAATAATACATTGTTGGATTCAGATTACTGGGTGCATCCACTGTGATACAAACAGAGTTTTTAGATTTATCTTGAAGCAGAGACGAGGAAGCTAACCCTGGTGTATAAAGTCCATAGACAGTGAGCTGCCTATCACAGGAGGGGGCGTGTAGGACCAGGGCTCACATGACCAGTTAGTTACAGCAATTATAAGCTACTAGTGCTAAAACAGTCATTGTAAGCCAGAAAAAGCTCGAGCTTGATAGAAGAGGCATCGCTGAAATCTGTGTTTTAACCTCAAATCATTCTATCTTCAGATTACATAGCTAAAACCAGCTCATACATTCCCTTTAAAGGAGTTTTACACTCTTTCGGGCAGGTTATCAATACTGAGCTCAACATATTCCACAAGAAGGTGTATCATGTGGAAAAAAAGTGAAAATAAGAGAAAATATTGATTGCTAAAAAATGATTCTTTATTAAATATTATTTAAAAGAGAACTTAAAAAGACAGGGCAAAAGGCCTCCAAAAAAGGGGGATAGGCTGCGGCAAAACAGTATACAATGATGTAAAAAAAATAATAATACACACAATAATAACCCTGTAGATTTAAATATAAATACAAAAATGGTTCTTGCATGCAAAAGTAATAATAATAATTCCTGCCACAGTCAGTCCACCTTAGTAGATAACAATGAACACATTGCTTGTTACTACTAGGTTTTGCAAAAAAGACAATATTGCACGTTGCCCGTGTGGTTGTAGAAAAAGTAGATGTAAATATAAAGAGGTATTGACATGCAAATTAATCACTGCAGGGTTCAACATGCCTCAGTAGACAAAAGCCATTGTTTGTTACTGCTGAGTATCTGCAAAGGAAACAGTATTGCACATTGCCCATGTGACTATTAGCGTCCTGAGTGTGCTAAAGGGTTAATGAGTAAAGTGTGCCAGGGAGCTGCACAGAGTATAATAGAAATAAAATGCCTGGTATAAACCCGGGACTGGTTGTTAGTATCTGAGCTAGAAGAATGTGCCGGATTCGGTGCAGCGTCCACCGGTAACAGCTGAGGGAATGCCGCAGGAGTATCCCACCGCCCGACGAGCGCCGTTTCGCTATGTAGCTTCTTCCAGGGGCGTGGAGATAAGGAGGTGTCAGCCGGGTATTTGTAGTGAGGTGCGAGAAGCCGGGGAGGAGTGTGGAGGAACTTCCATTGGTCTGTTGTAGCGCACGTCAGAAAGTCCCACCTTTTGCTAAGGAGACTTCCGCAGTTGAGCTCTGTGGCACGCAGGTGAAATACACAGCGTGTCACTGTTCAGAGCACTTCCGGTGGTCCCTAGGAGGATACAGGGCTAACGCGTGCGCATTAGACACTTGGAAATGTGAACATAGACAGGACTGGGTATGGTGGAGAAACCGAAAGAAGAAAAAAAAAAAAGTGATTGAATGTGAGCAGGGGATGTATGAAGCGAGGGCTGTGTGTGAATGTGAAATGGGGGAAAGAAACAAAAAGTGAACGTGAAAAGCTTGTTGGGGATAGTGTATACATAAAAGGAGGACGTGTTGCTGCACAGTGGTTTAAAGGGCATGTAATGAATAATCAATTGCCAGCATAATAAATGAGAGGGAGAGTGGAGGCATATCATGAGGTGCATAAATTGCATAAATAAACACAAGGCAATGATGAACATATACAAGTATGCAGGGTGTAGTGAAAAAAGGGGGAATGTATATAAATACAGAATTGTGTGTATCCAGTACACTGAAAAAGGGGTGCATGGATAAGATGAAAAGAGGAACAAGCAAAAAATTACACAAAAAGTGCACATAAGGAAGTCCATATTATTACTTCCACAGTCGGTTGTTATTGCCCATTTTTCTTTATCACTTACTCCCGGAGAGTATTCTTCTCCTGAGATGATAGCTTTTAGTAAGGTGGATGAAAAACACCGTCAGGAGGCAACATACGAACAGAGCGCCTTAAAATTAAATAAATAAAAAATTGAATGAGTAGGACCCTAAAAATTATTGAATAAAGCAAAGAGGAGGAAAAAGGGAAAAAAAATAAGAAGACATTTAAAAAGACACCTTAAAAACTCCGCACCCAGAAGTGCTATGTATTAACGGAATTATAAGAAGTAGTTAAAACCAAAATTCTCATTGAGGCCATGTGGAGTGATGGTGCCTAAGCTGTAGATCCACTTGCTTTCCAGCTGGGCTAGGGATTTGCCCAAGTCACCGCCACGTATTCCCAGGTTAATTTGATCAATGCCTTTGAAAACAAGATTTTTGGGATCCGAATTATGGTGGCTTTTGAAGTGACGGGGCAAGGTTTTCAGGAGAGAATAATCATCTATTGATTTGACTTTCTCAATGTCCCGAATATGTTCTCTTACCCTGATTTTTAGCTCCCGAGCGGTTAGGCTGATATGAATTAAATTACAGGAGCAGGTGGCATATGGTATATGACACCTAGGGATGCGCAGGTGAGATGTTTCCTGATTTCAAAATTTTTTGATCCATCGGCATTAGAAAAGGTGTGTGATTTTTTTCATATTGGCACAGGCTTTGCAAAAGCCGCACGGGAAAAAGTCATTTGATAAAGGTTGCTTGAGGCTTGATGGATGGGGGTCATAGTGTCTATGAACTAAAATGTCCCCCAAGTTGCGGCTTTTTCTGGCTACAACGGAAGGACCAGAGGGAAGGATTTTACGCAAGACTGGATCCGTTAATAAAATATTCCAATGTTTTTGTAATAATTTTTTAATCTAATCCCACTGTGTTAAAGGTGGAGATGGATCTCACTTGATTATCATTTATATTGAAATTTTTGGAAACGGAATAGAGTAAATGTTCCATAGATATTTGTTTTGCCCGACTGTATCCGTGTTTTATGCTCCTTTTACTATAACCTCGGTTTAAGAATCTTTTTGTAAGATCCACAGCTTGTTCCTCAAAATCTGATGGTTTGGAGCAGATACGTTTGGCTCTTAGGAATTGACCGGTTAGTATGCCCCTGATTGTTGCAGGTGGATGGGATGATGTGTCATGTAGTAGGGAATTGGTGGCTTCGGGTTTCCTGTAAAGATTTGTATTAATCATTCCATCAGCGGACACTCCCAGTTTTAGGTCTATACAATCCAATTCTCTGCCAAATTTATATGTTAATTTGATGTTAAGACTGTTTTAATTTAATTTGCTCATTAAGGTATGGAGGGTGTCAGCTGTTTCTTCCCATATGAACCATACATCATCGATGTACCTCATCCACCCTTGTACATTATGTATTCCAGGAATCCAATCACTTTGGAAAATGTCCCTTTCCCATGCCCGTAAGAAGAGGTCAGCGTATGATGGGGCACAGGAAGCCCCCATTGCGGTGCTTTGTGTTTGTAGATAAATTTGTTTGTCAAATGTAAAAACATTATGATTGAGCACAAAATCAAGGAGGCATAAAATCAATTCAATCATGTCCAGTTCAATATTACTGTTTCTAAGAAACCAGTACACAGCTTTAATGCCATCCTCATGCCTGATGGAGGTATACAATGCCTCAACATCAGCAGTTACCATTATCATGTGTTCTTCGAGGTATACATGGTTTAGTTTTTGTAAGGCTGTTGTTGTGTCCTGGATGTAAGATGGAAGTGTGATTCAAAAGCTTTTTCAACAATGGAATTTATCTACAAACACAAGGCATCAGTGGGATGAGATTAAAAAATTATTACAAAAACATTGGAATATTTTATTAACGGATCCAGTCTTCCCTCTGGTCCTTCCGTTGTAGCCAGAAGAAGCCGCAACTTGGGAGACATTTTAGTTCATAGTCACTATGACCCCCATCCATCAAGCCTCAAGCAACCTTTATCAAATGGCTTTTTCCCATGCTGCTTTTGCAAAGCCTGTGCCAATTTGAAAAAATCACACACCTTTTCTAATGCCGATGGATCAAAAAATTTTGAAATCAGGAAACATCTCACCTGCGCATCCCTAGGTGTCATATACCATGCCACCTGCTCCTGTAATTTAATTTATATCGGCCTAACCACTCGGGAGCTAAAAATCAGGGTAAAAGAACATATTCGGGACATTGAGAAAGCCAAATCAATAGATGATTATTCTCTCCTGAAAACCTTGCTCCGTCATTTCAAAAGCCACCATAATTCGGATTCCAAAAATCTTGTTTTCAAAGGCATTGATCAAATTAACCTGGGAATACGTGGCGGTGACTTGGGCAAATCCCTAGCCCAGCTGGAAAGCAAGTGGATCTACCGCTTAGGCACCATCACTCCACATGGCCTCAATGAGAATTTTGGTTTTAATTCCTTTTTATAATTCCTTTAATACATAGCACTTCTGGGTGCGGAGTTTTTTAAGGTGTCTTTTTATGTTTTTTTTTAATGTCTTCTTATTATTTTTCCATTTTTCCTCCTCTTTGCTTTATTCAATAATTTTAGGGTCCTACTCATTCAATTTTTTATTTAATTTTAAGGCGCTCTGTTCGTATGTTGCCTCCTGACGGTGTTTTTCATCCACCTTACTAAAAGCTATCATCTCAGGAGAAGAATACTCTCTGGGAGTAAGTGATAAAGAAAAATGGGCAATAACAACCGACTGTGGAAGTAATAATATGGACTTCCTTATGTGCACTTTTTGTGTAATTTTTTGCTTGTTCCTCTTTTCATCTTATCCATGCACCCCTTTTTCAGTGTACTGGATACACACAATTCTGTATTTATATACATTCCCCCTTTTTTCACTACACCCTGCATACTTGTATATGTTCATCATTGCCTTGTGTTTATTTATGCAATTTATGCACCTCATGATATGCCTCCACTCTCCCTCTCATTTATTATGCTGGCAATTGATTATTCATTACATGCCCTTTAAACCACTGTGCAGCAACACGTCCTCCTTTTATGTATACACTATCCCCAACAAGCTTTTCACGTTCACTTTTTGTTTCTTTCCCCCATTTCACATTCACACACAGCCCTCGCTTCATACATCCCCTGCTCACATTCAATCACATTTTTTTTTTCGGTTTCTCCACCATACCCAGTCCTGTCCATGTTCACATTTCCAAGTGTCTAATGCGCACGCGTTAGCCCTGTATCCTCCTAGGGACCACCGGAAGTGCTCTGAACAGTGACACGCTGTGTATTTCACCTGCGTGCCACAGAGCTCAACTGTCCCCTTAGCAAAAGGAGGCGGGAATTTCTGACGTGCGCTACAACAGACCAATGGAAGTTCCTCCACACTCCTCCCCGGCTTCTCGCACCTCACTACAAATACCCGGCTGACACCTCCTTATCTCCACGCCCCTGGAAGAAGCTACATAGCGAAACAGCGCTCGTCTGGCGGGGGGAGACACCTGCGGCATTCCCTCAGCTGTTACCGGTGGACGCTGCACCGAATCCGGCACATTCTTCTAGCTCAAGTACTAACAACCAGTCCCTGGTTTATACCAGACACTTTATTTCTATTATACTCTGTGCAGCTCCCTGGCACACTTTACTCATTAACCCTTTAGCACACTCGGGACGCTAATAGTCACACGGGCAATGTGCAATACTGTTTCCTTTGTAGATACTCAGAAGTAACAAACTGGCTTTTGTCTACTGAGGCATGTTGAACCCTGCAGTGATTAATTTGCATGTCAATACCTCTTTATATTTACATCTAATTTATATCTACTTTTTCCACAGCCACAGGGGCAACGTGCAATATTGCCTTTTTTGCAAAACCTAGTAGTAACAAGCAATGTGTTCATTGTCATCTACATTGGTGCACGGACTCTGGCAGGAATTATTATTATTACTTTTGCATGCAAGAACCATTTTTGTATTTATATTTAAATCTACAGGGTTATTATTGTGTGTGTATTATTTTTTTACATCATTGTATACTGTTTTGCCGCAGCCTATCCCGCTTTTTTGGAGGCCTTTTGCCCTGTCTTTTTAAGTTCTCTTTTTAATAATATTTAATAAAGAATCATTTTTTAGCAATCAATATTTTCTCTTATTTTCACTTTTTTCCTCATGATATACCTTCTTGTGGAATATGTTGAGCTCAGTATTGAAGTGACTTTGCCTTTCTAAAAAAGGACTATGAGATTTATTAGGTTATCAATACTGTAGATCAGCTCCTATTCAAGAGAGCAGGATATGATGTGCAGTATGTAGCAGCAGTCACTAAACAGTGTATGGGGTGTGGTTTTCTACTCTGGCCACAGTTTACACCTGGCTCCTGCTGAAGATAGTGACAGCTGATCGGTGCAAGTGTCGGGCCCCACTGACTTTACATGGATGACCTAACATATTTATAAGACATCAATATATTAATTGTGGACGTCCTCTTTAAGTGTTATTCATTTAATAATAGATGAACGATCCACATATCCATTTACTTACCGTTTCCCTCATGCTCCTTTTTTGTGTCATCTACTTGAAAACAAAATAGCATATTAAAGAATAGGGTAAAAATGTTGTGGTTTTGTTTTTGATTATTAAAATTACAAAATAAAACTTTTTTGTGACGTATGACATACTCTTACATCATATGTCAGGTATCAATCATCAGATAATGACTGACACGCTGCCATGGATATAACCTTTAACAGGAAATGTGGGGGATGGGTAATGTGAAAGAAAAATAGAAAACAAAAGAATAGAATTGTACATTTAGTTGACATTGCCGCCTTTAAAAAATGTAGAAGTTAAAACAAATGAATAAAATGAATATGTAACATGCAAGGTATGGCGGCAGATGGAAAAATCTATCCTTCTTCGCTGGCCACCGTAGGCAGGGCTCTGTGCTGTTCTACACTTTTTCTATAAAGGGCATGTCACACTAAGAGATATCGCTAGCAATATCGCTATAACTAGTGACGTAGCAGCGATATTGCTAGCGATATCTCTGTGTCTGATACTTACCTACGACCGGCTCCCCCCGCTGGTTATCGCTGATCGCGCGAGAACGTTCAGGACTGTTTCTCGTCGTCAGCTTCCTGCGGCGCTTCCTGCTGTGAGGACGAGCGACGCGTGGAGCCAGGCGGGAGGACGCAGGATCGCCTGGTGTGACAGGTAAGAAGCGACCCCCGTCCCCAGCGATGTCGCTAGTGAGATCTGCCTATGTGGCAGCTCACTAGCGACCACTTAGCGATGTACCAGCGATCCTGACCGCGTCATATCGCTGGTCGGGATCGCTGGTACATCGCTAAGTGTGACGGTGCCATAACTCCAATTGAAGTTAAAGTTAATCTAGCAGTTGATTCATGCTGCGCAAACAATAGGCAGCATTAATTAGATCCTGGCTGCCCGATTGCAGACAGGTATGTTTTCCTCTGACACATTCTGGCATTTCAAAGAACACATAGTTTTAAGATCCAGCCGGGGACCACAGTAAGAGACTAGTCTGCCACCGCCACCAGCCGGCTTCTTGTACTTATCCACTTGAATGACAAGTTTATCCTAGGTGTGGACATTGGGAAAGAACAGTAATTCAGCTATGAGGCAAAACTGGCTGAGAAAAAAGCACACCTGGCTGCAGTCGGGCAGCTAGGCTCTAATTCATGCTCCTCGTGATTTGCGCAGCATGAAGTGAATAATAATAAATAATAATAAATTTTATTTCTATAGCGCCGACATATTCCGCAGCTCTTTACATTTCGGAGGGGATTTGTACAGACAATATACATTACAGCATAACAGTAATCACATAGATTATAACAAATACCAAGAGGAATGAGGGCCCTGCTCGCAAGCTTACAATCTATGAGGAAAAAAAGGGAGACACGAAAGGTGGGTGGTAACAGTTGCCCTGATTGTATGGACCAGCCATAATGTTAAGTGTGTATCAGTACAGACACAGAGGGCTAATGGATGCATAAAGCATGTGGGAACATGATGCGGGGAACCTGGTTATGGTAAAACTTTTGGCTGTGCCACACAGGGATAGATTAGGTTAATATGTTGAGGCGATAAGCCAGTCTGAATAAATGCGTTTTCAGGGCACGCTTAAAATTGTGGGGATTGGGGACTAATCGTATTGACCTGGGAAGTGCATTCCAAAGAATTGGCGCAGCACGTGTAAAGTCTTGGAGACAGGAGTGGGAGGTTCTAATTATTGAGGATGCTAGCCTCAGGTCATCAGCAGAACGGAGGGCATGGGTTGGGTGGTATACTGAAACAAGGAAGGAGATGTAGGGTGGTGCTGAGTCAGGGAGGGCTTGTGGGTGAGGGTAATAAGTTTATACTGAATTCTGGAGTGGATGGGTAGCCAGTGTAATGAATGGCACAAGGTAGAGGCATCGGTGTAACGATTGGTGAGGAATATGATCCTGGCTGCAGCATTCAAGACAGACTGGAGAGGGGAGAGTTTGGTAAGAGGGAGACCGATTAGAAGAGAGTTACAATAGTCGAGGCGAGAATGAATAAGAGAAACAGTAAGAGTTTTTGCAGACTCAAAAGTAAGAAAAGGTCAAATTCTAGAAATGTTTTTGAGGTGCAGATGACAAGAGCGAGCCAGTGATCGAATGTGGGGGGCAAAGGAAAGCTCGGAATCAAGTATGACCCCAAAACAGCGGGCATGTTGCTGGGGAGTGATAGTGGAGCCACACACAGAAATGGCAATGTCGGGTATAGGAACATTAGTAGAGGGAGGAAACACAAGGAGTTCAGTCTTTGACAGGTACAGTTTCAGATATAGTGAGGACATGAGGTTAGACACAGCGTTTAGACAATCGCCGGTGTTTTCTAGAAAGGCTGGCGTGATGTCAGGAGAAGAAGCGTATAATTGGGTGTCATCAGCATAGAGATGGTACTGGAAACCAAATCTACTGATTGTTTGACCAATAGGGTCAGTGTACAAGGAGAAGAGGAGGGGGCCTAGGACTGATCCTTGAGGAACCCCAACAGTAAGGGGAAGGTGAGAGGAGGAGGAACCGGCAAAAGATACAGTAAAGGAGAGGTCAGAGAGATAGGAGGAGAACCAGGAGAGAACGGTGTCCTTGAGACCAATGGAACGGAGCATAGTGAGGAGGATCTGATGATCCACAGTGTTGAATGCTGCAGAGAGATCCAAGAGAATTAGCATGGAGTAATGACCATTAGATTTAGCTGTTAGTAGATTAGAGACTTTAGTGAGGGCAGTTTCAGTAGAGTGTAAGGAGCGGAAGCCGGATTGGAGAGGGTCGAGAAGAGAGTTAACAGAGAGATAGCGGATAAGACGAGAGTGGACCAGGCGTTCCAGGAGTTTAGAGATGAAGGGAAGAATTAGAGACAGGTCTATAGTTAGCGGCACAGTTTTGGTCGAGGGATGGTTTTTTAAGTAGTGGATGTATGATGGCTTGCTTAAATGAGGAGGGAAAGATACCAGAAGAGAGAGAGGTTAAATATTTTAGTTAGGTGAGTGGTGACAGCAGGGGAAAGGGACTGGAGGAGATGTGACGGAAATGGGTCACTGATGCAAGTGGTTGGGCGAGAAGATGCAAGGAGCCTGCTTACTACTTCTTCTGTGACTGGTTCAAAATCGGAGAGCGAGCTAGATGCAGTGGGGGAGGGAGGACAGTGCATGGTATGAGGTGATTGGGAGATAATTTCCTGTCGGATCTGGTCAATTTTTTCTTTTAAGTAATTGGCCAGTTCGTCAGCTCGGAGCTCCGTGGTTGGGGCCTGTACTCTTGGGTTGAGTTAAGTGAATGACACATTCCCTTTAATCAAATCTATTTGCAGTTTTCCTCAACTCTGTTTATATACTCTAGAGTGATGAGCCCATAAAGCTAATAAAATCAATACTTTTTCTTATGCCTTGCGGACATAACATGTAATAATTGTGCAGTATTCACCTCATAAACCAGCTCGAATAGATACTAATTCATTCATTACCTTCTGTAGTGAGGTCTATGGAGGCTGTTGTTGTGGATAAGTTCATTGTAAGGGAGGTGGTTTGGATTGTAGTGTCAGCTGGGGTGTAAAAATCCATATAATCCTCACATGATATGCGTGATGCCTTCAAGGTATAGTAATGAGGAGAAAAAATACTTTATACAATTAGGTTTATATAATAGATTATTTCAATTACTCTGAGACTAAATAATACGGACCTCTTTCTCACATCCATATGTCATCCAGTCCTGTCGATAACGGTCAATGCCACTGGAACATCTACATGTCATTACACAGAAAATAATCTGCATTAAATACCGTAACTGTATATATGCATATGGTGCCTGTGCTGTTATGTCTACTTTCAAATTGATCACCCCAATAAATAAATGTTTTGGCACACTTAAAATGTTCTGCAAGGAAGAATGGCAGAGTATCCCCAAATCCAGATGTGAAAAACTTGTTGCATCATTCCCAAGAAGACTCATGGCTGTACAAGCTCAAAAGAGGGCTTCTACTCAATACTGAGCAAAGGGTCTGCATACTTATGACCATGTGATATTTCAGTTTTTTTCTTTTTTATTAAATTTGCAAACATTTCTACATTTCTGTTTTTTTTCAGTAAACATGTGGTGCAGAGTGTACATTAATGAGAAAAGAAAAACTTTTTTGAATTTGCCAAATGGCTGCAATGAAACAAAGAGTGAAAAATTTAAAGGGGTCTGAATGCTTCCCGTACCCACTGTACATTCGCGCTCAACGATGTGTGCATGTGTTCTTAATAGGAGAAGGGAATAAGTAGTTGTCCATCTATTGTTGGGGAAGATTTGGGACAACCTCATATATATCAGAAGACTGGCCTAATTTGGCAGCATCTAATGTGTATGGGTATCTTAAAATGCCCCCTGTCATGAAATTCAAACAGCAGGTCATTCTAGTCACTTCTCAGGGCATACTGCAGTCTGAAGAAACACAATTTCTGAGACGTGTCTCAACTGATAGAGGAGCTGCATAGTAAGTGTGCATAGTGGAGGAGGGCTGTGACAGGACAAGAAAAAAATCTTTTTAGCTGACTGAGCATAGAGGACTGAGGCTAGGGAAAAAAAATCCTTTGTGCTCAGTCTGCCGGGGAAGAGACTTTTTTGTACTCTTGTCACACACTGTTCCGACAGCTCTGTCTCTTCAGACTTCAGCCTTTTTGTGACACGTGACTGGACTTGTTGTCATTTGAATTATGTGACGAGGCCAGTTTATTACATTCTTTTAGAACTCTTTAAACAAATATAATAATTGAGTCTGTTTTATTAAACATAAAGGGATTGTCTACCACTTTCAAATATTTTCTAAATGAGCTCAAGGTGTGGAGAAAGGAAAAAAAAAAAAGGATATTCATTTATTACAAAGGCAGGACTCCTCCACACCAGCTCCTGTGCTGCCCGCCAGTCTCTAAGCATCCACATGTGGTGGGGTTTCATGTGACCATTGCTACCACTTGGAAGCTGATGACTGACTGCAGTGTTCACATTGCTTACTAGCGAAATAAGCCAGCTCAGACACAATGCGAAAGCTGCAGCTCATCTGCGGTTGTTACTGCGGTTGTTACCATACGTCTGCTGCTTTACCATTTTGCTGCATATTTTAATGTGCTTGCTAAAGCTTTGGTATAATTCATTTGTTGCACTGTATGTAATACTTACTGCTTTAGATCTGTTACTGGGGCCTTCCTAGATCTTATCAGGTGGAAGGTGCTATAGCATATTGACACATCTTGGTCTAGTGCCTTTGATCATCTAACCATCCCCTGGTCTGCTGGCCCCAGCTGCCAAATTATACCCAACCAGCTCCCACAATCCCTTTCTCCTGACCCTGTAGTGTGGCCTATATATTTAGTAGTTCCTAAGGGGAAGCACGCAAGTGTGGGGTGCAGCACGCAAGCATCCCATAAACAAAGCATCACAGAAGCTAAGCATCCAGCAAAACGGCAGTTATACATGGCAGTTAGTCAGGGCAGGGGTCAGGTAACCCACACTTTGCTCTCCCCTTTAACCATGTGCATTATTTTTATCCTCCTGTGTTCCCTTGCCATCCACATTCACAACCCTATCCGCCCTCCATCACGACTCGTACACATCAGCCCCTCTATACTTCCCTTTCCCATGTACAGCTCCCATGCACTCCTCACCTTCCTGAGAAACCTCAGCCCATCTTGCCCAAACACATCGCAGAAAAAAACTACTTACAATTCCAACTACTATTTGCTCTTTATCTTCCTACTCCTACTGATTTCAGGGGACATCTCCCCCAACCCTGGTCCACCATCCCCCAACCTCAACCCCTACCCTACCTCATATCGAAACCATAATAATCTTATTAATATTACTTGCACTCCCTCATCTCCATCTTTTAATTGTGCCCTATGGAATCCACGGTCTGCTTGTAACAAGCTTCCTTTCCTACACAACTACTTTCTGAACAACTTTCTTAATCTGTTGGCCCTCACTGAAACTTGGATTCAGGATTCTGACGCTGTCTCTCCTGCTGCCATTTCTTACGGTGGCTTACAATTCTCTCACTCCCCGAGACCCACAAACAGACATGGTGGTGGAGTCGGCATACTCCTGTCCCCACAATGCACTTTCCAGGTCATCCCCCCAGTTCCATCACTCTTATTCCCTTCTTTTGAGGTCCACACCATCAGGCTCTTCCGTCCCCTCTCCCTAAGTGTAGCGGTCATATACCGGCCCCCAGGCTCACCCACCCACTTCCTTGACCACTTTTCAGCCTGGCTGCCGCACTTCATGTCCTCAGAACTCCCAACCCTCATCCTGGGAGACTTCAACATCCCCATTAACAGCCCTACTTCCACATCTGCATCCCAGCTTCTATCACTAACCACCTCTCTAGGCCTCTCACAGCTTTCAACCTCTGAGACACACAAGGACGGTAACACCCTTGATCTGGTCGGCTCTGTTCAATCCCCCACCTAAATAACTCACTGCTTCTACTCTCTGACCACAACATTCTCTACTTCACACTCTCAAATCCTCGCCCACCCCAGCTCACTCCTACCTACCACACAGTCAGAAATCTGCAAGCCATTAACCCTCAGACACTTTCAGATTCCCTACACTCATCACTGTCCCCTATCTCTTTTTCCTGTCCTAATCTGGCTGTTCATCACTACAATGACACTCTTAGAAGCACCCTTGACCAAGTAGCTCCCCTCACCCAAAGAACCTCCAAACACAGAGTAAAACAGCCCTGGCTCACATCACAAACTCAACTCCAGCGATGCTCTAGAAGTGCTGAACGCCTATGGAGAAAAACCCGCACACCAGAAGACTTCATCCACTTCAAATTTATGTTAAGAACCTATAACGCTGCCCTTCACCTCGCCAAACAGACCTACTTCACCCTGATCTCCTCACTAGCCAACAACCCCAAGAAACTTTTTGACACTTTTCACTCCCTCCTCAGGCCAAAAGCACAAGCCCCTATCACAGACATTTGTGCTGATGACCTGGCCTCCCACTTTACAGAAAAAATAGATAATATCCGTCAGGAAATCTGCTCCCAACCACCAAGTGCTGTGACTCCCATCCCTTCCTGCATCTCCCCTGGCTCACTTTCCACATTTGATCCCATCACAGAAGAAGAAGTCTCCAGACTCCTCTTCTTCTCGTCTGACTACATGCACTACTGACCCCATGCCCTCACATCTCCTCCAGTCTCTCTCCAGTCGTCACAACCCACCTAACTACAATCTTTAATCTCTCCCTCTCCTCGAGCATTTTCCCATCCTCCTTCAAACACGCCATTGTTACTCCATTACTAAAGAAACCCGCTCTCGACCCATCCTGCTCAAAGAACTACAGACCAGTCTCCAATCTCCCCTTCATCTCTAAACTTTTGGAACGCCTAGTTTACTCCCGCCTTACCCTTCTAGACCCTTCACAGTCCGGCTTCCGCCCCCTACATTCGACGGAAACTGCACTCATCAAAGTGACCAATGACCTTCTGACAGCAAAACGTAACGGTGACCACTCTCTGCTCATTCTTCTTGACCTATCTGCAGCTTTCGATACTGTTGACCACCATCTCCTACTCTCTAGGCTCCAGTCACTAGGCATTAAGGACACTGCACTCTCCTGGTTCTCTTCCTATCTCTCTGACCGCTCCTTCAGTGTTTTGTTCTCTGGCTCCATTTCATCTCCTCTTCCTCTTGCTGTCGGGGTACCTCAGGGTTCAGTCCTTGGCCCCCGTCTTTTCTCTCTCTACACGGCCCCAATTGGACAGACCATCAGCAGATGTGGCTTTCAGTACCATCTTTATGCTGATGACACACAACTATATACGTCTTCCCCGACCTTACCCCCGCTGTACTACAGAACGCCAGTGACTGTCCGCAGTCTCCAATATCATGTCCACTCTCTATCTGAAACTCAACCTCTCTAAAACTGAACTTCTTCTGCTCCCGCCGTCTACTAACCTCCCTAAATCTGACATTTCCCTCTCCGTGGGTGGTACCACAATAACACCCCGGCAGCAGGCGCGCTGTCTGGGTGTTATGTTTGACACCAATCTCTCCTTCACATCCCATATACAATCTCTTGCCCGCTCTTGCTGCTTACACCTAAAGAACATCTCTAGAATCCGCCCTTTTCTCACTATGGAAACAACAAGAACCCTCACTGTTGCATTGATCCACTCCCGCCTGGATTACTGCAACGCTCTATTAATTGGCCTCCCCATCACTCGACTATCCCCTCTCCAGTCCATACTTAATGCAGCGGCCAGGATCGTCCATCTGGCTAATCGGTACTCGGACGCATCCGCTCTTCGCCAGTCCTTACATTGGCTGCCCATTCATTATAGGATCCAATTCAAAGTACTTGTTCTCACCCACAAAGCTCTCCACAGTGCGGCACCCCCTTACATCTCTTCCCTCATCTCTGTCTATCGGCCTAGCCGACCGCTGCGCTCTGCAAACGACTTTCGACTAACCTCTGCAGTAATCCGTACCTCCCACTCCCGACTCCAAGACTTCTCCCGTGCTGCTCCTATCCTCTGGAATGCTCTACCCCAAGAAATCAGGACTATCCACAATTTGCATAGTTTTAGGCGCTCCCTCAAAACACTTGTTCAGAGCGGCCTATCACGTTCACTAATCAAAGTCATTCTATGTGTAAGTGTGCGTGTGTAGCCCATTCACTATCGCCATCCATCCTTCACTCCCTCAAGATGGCTGGATCTTCATTGTAATTACACACCTGTACTTTGTATCTCCCTCATCTCATTGTAGATTGTAAGCTCTCACGAGCAGGGTCGTCTTATTTCGTCTTATTTTGCTTTAATTATTGTATTGTTAATGTTGTTACTTATGACTTGTGTTTTGAAACTGTTAAACTGTAAAGCGCTGCGGAATATGCTGGCGCTATATAAATAAAGATTGTTATTATTACTTGGTTGCAGCTATCATGTGACTGACTGGAAAGATGTTGATGCCAGGAGAAAATGTTTAAAAGTTCCAGACAATCCCTTTAACCTAAACTCTAATCCTAGCCCCCAGCACTGTTGGTAACATAATTATATAGGCTTACCTTTGTAGCACATGACACCAGCTGCAGTTGAGGCTAGAAGCAGAGGTCAGACACTGGTCACAGGTTGTGTACTGCAGGCATGCTGTATTCAAGGAGAGCATAGTTTACTGTCATTAAACTACACCAAGTAACAAATCACCTGTTTGTTTCCTGCATGGTCATTCATTTTTATAGAAACAATGCCATGTACTTCATGTTTTGTATTTGGCATTGAACTTTTATGATAAAGGCAGGAAATATACAGGAACAAAGGGAAATGCCAACAATATACATTATAAAACATACCAGCAGTGCCTAATAGTTTTGTAATTCTATTGTAATTCTCTCCTTTTAGCCATGTAAGGAAATTTCCTGAGAGGCTTAACCCCAAGTATGAGAATGATTTCAAGATGATGTATGAGTCTGTTCACTATTTATAAGTTTGATCTGGTGTTGTATGAAGCTGAATACTGCCCTCACACCTAATGTAACCTACTAAACCTAATCCATGAAGCAAAAGAAGCAGTGCTGACTGGGAAAAGCCTGCTATTTGCTATCTGTATTTAGCCTCCTGCTGAAGATTATTTAAACCATAAAAGCAACAACTTTTGGCCACATTTTATTTAGACTGGTGTTTTGCACTCCAGTCTTGAAGAGTGTGCTAGAGTAAGATGCACCAAATTTATTAAGGGTATACGTAGACGATCAGTAAACGCTGTAGGTTGTACGCTGAGTACTTGTGCAGCATCCAACCCCCAGTGGCCAGATGTTACAGCATAGTGAATGGTATTCCAAGAAATCCTATGCCCACATTGCGTCCACAGACACCCGCGGCTTACCCGCGGAGATGGACATGCGACGCGTCTCCACCAAATTTCACCAGAAGAATGTATTTGGAAATTAAGAAAACCAGGCGCACCAACATGTGTAATCAACTAACAAGAATAGGGAGGTGCAGCATCAGTAGTGAAGTAACATGAACCAAAAAAAAGAAGAGAAAGCACTACTGCAAAATGCTCACACTAAACCCAAAATACTTGGTAATAATAAATAGATTTTACTAGCACACTTGTGGGCTTCCACCCATGGTCCTGCTCTTTTGATCTGCGGTACATGATTCCACCCTGGTAATATCCCTCTACCTATCCCCTACCTTTGGCCCTCTCATGTATTGGGTCCGTATGTATTGAATGGGCTCAGCTCTCTTTATAATTTTCTATTTGGGGTTTATTGTAGCTCCAGTTGGGCTATCTTTACCCTGAACCTTGAGTACCTTTGCATTGGGTTCGTATTGTGATCGTGGTCCATGGTCCTTTATACCAGGTCTTTTTGAGGCTTTATTGTTTCATGTTAGTTCCATGTACCTTGATCATGTCCTCATGAGCCATATTGGGATTGGTTGGGGGTTTTCTATTCATAATTGTGATAGTTGTGATACTCAGACACCCTATTATGTTTTGTGTCATGTTATTATGCAGATGATTATGGGTGGTTACAGCCATGTCTTTTTACTTATGTTTTAAATGCATGGTCTTTTGTGTTCTAATAAAATCTATTTGTTATTACCAAGTGTTTTGGGTTTAGAAGAATGTAATTGGATGCGGTAAATCCATACGATTCAGTGAACGTATGTGGATTAACCTGTGTTCAATAGACAGCAGCGCTTTGGACACAGCAAACGTGCTGCGTCCAAAGCGCTACTACTTCTGGATCATCTGCACATACCCTAAGAGGTGTACTACACCTACACAATTCTGTGCACGACTGCGCATAATGTAATCTTTTCAGGGACTTGAGTACATTTCTTTTGTAATATCTCACTTTTCAGGCATAAATTATGATAAATTAGTTGACCGTGCTTGGCCCTGCCTCTTCCTGGCTAAGTTGTGCTCACTTTTCAAATAGTGGAGATTGTCCAGCAATGAGGTAGAAAAAGGCAAAAGACTAACATTTTCTTAGAATGGTAAAGTTGGAAGGGACCTCCTGGGTCATCTGGTCCATCCCCCTGCTCAAAGCAGGTGTCATTATCCATGCTGGATCATGACAGATAAAAGCATGTAACCTTTTTTTTCCTTAAGCTGTGTGCTTAAGTTTGGTTTTTCCCCCGGTGGCCATTAGGATTATTACACAGTGGTGTTTTTTGTTCTAGTTTGCCCCCGGTGGTGGTGAGCGTCATTGCACTCTGGTTTCTTTAGTGCATGTGATATAAAGCAGGTGTGATTCCTGGCTCTTCCTATAAAAGAGATTCAGGTGTTGCAATCACTGTTGGTGATAGTGTTCATTTCAACCATCTTTGGTGGAGGAAGGATCTAGAGAGAGGTCCTGGCAGCTCAGTCAGAGCCCTGTTGTGGAAGGAGTCAGAGGGAATTTCCTTGCAGCTCTGACAGAACTTGGTGGCAGCTATTCAGGAGGAAAGCTGCATTCTGGTGGTGGACTCTTGCTGGGAGCAAGAGCAACAGAGCAAAGGTAAGTGGTGTTTCCCTGTCTGTATTTTTCCTGGTGTGTATTAGTGCAGCGGTGGGGCCAGTGCCTGCATCACCCAGCTCCCTAGCAAGGGATAGGTGTAGGGTGGTGTGCTAGGGTGACAGGTATCCTGATCGGCACCCGGTGCGGAACCGGCCTAGGGAACGTTAGGAGTGTGAGGGACACTGACTCAGGGGAGTGCAGGAGGTCTCCATGTCCCCGCTCCCTATCGCAGGGCCCACCGTTGTAACTGTTTCCCCTTCCCCATGTCTTGTTGTTTTAGTTACCGGCCTGCGGGCTGTGTCACACAGGACAGTTTCACGTGCCGTGTCTTGTTGTTTCAGTTACCGGCCTGCTGGTCGCGTCACACAGGACGGGTCCACGTGACAGCAGGATTCACTAAATCATCCCAGACAGATGTCTGTCCAGCCTCTGTTTGAAGGCTTCCATTGAAGGAGAACTCGCCACCTCTCGTGGCAGCCTGTTCCACTCATTGATCCCCCTAACTGTCAAAAAGTTTTTTCTAATACCTAATCTGTGTCTCCTCCCATTCAGTTTCATCCCATTGCTTCTAGTCTTTCCTTGTGCAAATGAGAATAAAGATGATCCTTCTACAATGTGACAGCCCTTGAGATATTTGGAGACAACTATTAAGTCTCCTCTCAGTCTTCTTTTTTGCAAGCTAAACATTCCCAAATCCGGTAAGTTTATGATCTATTAGTATACCCAAGTCTTTTTCTCATGTGCTGTTGCTTAGCCCTAATCCTCCCATGCTGTATATGCTTTTTTCATTTTTATTGCCCAGATGTAGTACTTTGCATTTTCCCCTGTTAAAAACCATTCTCTTAGTTACTTCCCACTGCTCCATCTTTTTGAATCCTCTTTCTCTCTTCTCTTGTATTAGCCATCCCTCCTAACTTTGTGTCATCAGCAAATATAATCAGTGTACCTTCAATTCCTTCTAAATCATTGATAAAGATGTTGAACAATACAGGGCCCAGAACAGAACCCTGTGGTACCCCACTTGAGACTTTCTTCCAACTTGGATGTGCAGGCATTTACGACAACTCTTTGTGTCTGATCACTAAGCCAGTTATGAATCCTCCTAACAGTTGCCTTGTCCATTCCATACTTAGTCATTTTTTTTAATAAGGATTGTGTGAAATACTTTGTCAAATCCTTTGCTGAAGTCAAGATATACTATATCTACAGCATGTCCCTGATCCGCCCAGTCAGTGATTCTGTCATAGAAGGCAATTAAGTTAGTCTGACATGACTTATTAGTTACAAACCCATGCTAGTTAATCACTTCATTCTTGTAATACTGGTGATATTTTCACAGAGTCACGGCTGTACTGCTGGGTGATCATTCGGATTTTCATAAATTTAAAACAGTTTAATGAAGAACTAGAATGAGATTCATTCTGTGCTGGCATTTGTTGTGTCTTTGATTACTTGGTAGAGGAGTGAATTCCACAACTGTTTGACTCTTAATCCTATCGAGGTCCACCTGTACCCGATGATACTCGTAGATAGATCGCCTCCGGGATTCTGCATGGTAGGAGAAAACAAAAATGTCTTTAGAAGTGATTTTCAAAAGTTCATTCAGGGAATGTGTTACCAAATTTTTGCTATGTACTTTGAGAGCAGCATAATGTAGTGGCTGAGACTCTGATCCCAAGGATGTGTCCTTTTCTGGTCAGTTTGATACCATCCATGTTTTCTCTTCTGCAGATTTAGCAGTGCTCAAATGCTGAGCTGTGTACAACCCTGCTCACACCACTGATTGAAAGTTTTCTGTGTACTCTGTACATTGATAGAAAGCTGCTAATTAGTGATGGGTTTGGGGTTATACGGAGCAGTTGACTGAGGCATAAGCGAACTAGACCTGTGGTGATAATCTGCTGATAAAATGCTGCTTTTATTGAAACAGTTTAGTAAATTATTGCTGGAGTCTGGGTCTCAGGCGCTATATTATGCTGCTCTCAGATTACACAGCAAAAACTTTTTGACAAACTCTTTTAATTACATTTACTAGAATTACTATTCCTTGGATGCCATTGTCTAAGTTGAACAAACCTTATTTATTTAATGACTATTTTTACATTTACCAGCATAGGTATAAGGATGTTGTTTTGTGGGAGACCAAGATGCTGAGGAAGCTAGAATGCTGTATGGATGCCATACTTTCATTTAAATCTTCACATGTTGAATTTCCATTGAACCAAGTTGCAGCTTTTGCTTAAACCCTTCCTGACATAAGACGTAATGGTATATCCTATATTGGGTCAGCATGTATGGAGCAGGCTCAGGAACTGACAGGGTGAATATTATTTTATTAATATGGAGAATATACAGAGTCAAATGAAAGTGTTTGCCCGGTTATCGCCTAGCGACAGATGCTTTATTAATTGTTGGGAGTCCTGTTACTGAGACCACCATGAATTAGTGCACATGCTCGACCGCTCCTCCATTTATTCTCTATGGAGCTGCTGACGGCTTCACTTGGCTTTTTCCAGAAAGCCTATGAATAGTGAATAGAGTTCTTGTCGGGCGTCCGGCCTGTTTCTTCATTTTGTAGCGGGAGAAAAGTTACCAGTTGGTTACCTGTTCTGGCGATCGGTCTGAATCATAACACTTGAACACACACCGATCAGGAAGTTATCACCTGTTGTTCAATAGGTGATAGCTTGCTTTCACTGGTCAAACCCTTTAAGTATCAATGTGACAATCTGTTTACTTCACATATACGTGCAGTATGAGGAAATAGGAGAGACAAGAAAGGTAAATGGTAAAAAGTGCTTGTATTGAATGGTCCAGCCATCAATATAATAAATAAAGGCGGGCTACTAAAATGATAAATGGAGTTGGTTCACTACAATACCCAGAAAGGTTATCAAAATTACGTCTATTTACTCTAGAAAAGAGAAGACTTAGGGAAGACCTAATATATATGTACAAGTATATCAGAGGGCAATACAAAGATCTCTCCAATGAACTGTTTGTACCAAGGACTGTGACAAGAACAAGGGGGCATTCTCTTCGTTTGGAGGAAAGACAATTTCTGCACCAGCATAGAAGAGGGTTGTTCACGGTAAGAGTAGTGAGGCTCTAGAATTCTCTTCCTGAGGAAGTGGTGATGGCCAACTCACTGAATGAATTTAAGAAAGGAATGGATGCTTTTCTTGCGAGTAACAGTATAGAAGGTTACGAATAGCATAATATTATAGGTGGAGATTGTTTACCCAGCTTAGGGGAAGGAATTTTTTTCTCTATGGAGAAAATTGGCTTCTACTCTGTGGGTTTTTTGCCTTCCCCAGGATCAACAATGCAGAACAGCTGCACTAAAAGTAGGCTGAACTAGATGGTCATAAGGTCTTCCTTCAGCCTTCAAAACTATGTTACTATGTTAAAGTATTCACATAACGCTGAATGAACCGGTAACCAGCCAGTATGTGTACAAGTATAGGTACAAAGTGCATGAAGGATGTGTAAACAGATATAATGAGGGACCAGGATTGGCAAAAAAGTTTGGAAGGGCAAAAGTGGAATAGTTAGTGAGGTGAGGAGATAGGCCGGTATAAAGAAGTGCATTTTTAGGGCTTGCTTAAAACTGTATGTATTGGGAATTAATCAAATTGCCCTGGGTAGTTGGTTCCAGAGAAGTGACACAGCTTGTGAGAATTCTTGGAGATAGGAGTGAGAGGTTCGGATTATTGAGGATGTTAGTCTTGGGTCATTAGTGGATTGGAGGGCATGGGTAAGGTGATAGACAGATGAGGAAGGAGATATAGGCTGGTGCAGAACTGTGTAGAGAGTTGGGGATGACAGTGATAAGTTTTGGACTCTGTAGCGGATGCGCAACCAGTGCAATGGTATGGCAGTTGGAGAGGAATATGATCCTGGCTGCTGCATTCAGGACAGATTGGAGAGGGGAGAGTTTAGTAAGAAGGAGACCGATTAGCAAAGAGCTGCAGTCGTCCAGACGAGAATGAATAAGAGCAACAGTTAGCGTTATTGCAGAGTCAAAGGTAGGAAATGGTCAAATTCTAGAGATGTTTTTGAGGTGCAGACAACAAGAGCGAGCCAGTGATCGGATGTGGGGGGTGAATGAAAGATCTGAGTCATCTATAACGCCAAACAGAGGGCATGTTACTGGAAAGTAATGGTAAAACCACACATGGAAATGGCAGTATTAGGTTTGGGAAGGGTAGTAGAGAGAGAAAATACAAGTGGTTCAGATTTTGACCAATTCAGTTTGAGATAGAGGGAGGACATGATGTTCTAGACAGTAATACAGGGGTGATGTCAGGAGACGATGTGTATAATTGGGTGTGATCAAAATAGAGATGGTACTGGAAACCGAATCTACTGATTGTTCAGTAGGAGCAGTATACAAAGAGAAAAGGTGAAGACCTAGGACTGAGCCCTGAGAAACCCCAACAGTAAGGAGGAAAGAAAAGGAAGCGAAACCAGCAAAAGATAGTGAAGGAATGGTCAGAGAGGTAGGGGGAAAACCAAGGGAGAGCTGTATCCTTGAATCTGATAGAATGGAGCACAGTGAGGAGGAGCTGGTGATCCACAGTGTTGAATGCTGCAGAGAGATCTAGTAGCACCAGCAGGGAGTAGTGACCTATAGCTTTAGCTGTTAGTAGATCATTAGAGACTTTGGTAAAAGGCAGTTTCAATGGAGTGTAAAGAGCGGAAACCGGATTGTAAAGGGTCAAGAAGAGCAACATCTAAGAGATAGCAGATTAGATGGGAGTGGACCAAATATACCAGAAGTTTAGAATTGACGGGGAGATTAGAGAGTGATCTGTAGTTAGCAGCCCTGCTCTGGTCGAGGGAAATTTTTTTTAAGTAATGGGTGTATGCTGGCATGTTAGAAGGAGGAAGGAAAGATACCAGATGAGAAAAACAGGCTAAATATTTTAGTTGGGTGAGTGTTGACAGCCAGGGAAAGGGACTGAAGGAGCTATTAGGGAATAGGGTCACTGGTGTAGGATGTAGGGCGAGAAGATGCAAGGAGCTGGGTAACGTCTTCTTCCGTGATAGGTTCAAAGACAGACAGCTAGATCAAGTGCAAGAGGGAAGTGAATTCATGATATTAGGGAATTAGGAAAAAAATCCTGTTTACATATGGTCAATTTTTTTCTTCAAAATAATTGGCCATAGGTCAGCGCTGAGGTTGGTTGTTGGGGCCTCAACTATTTGGCAATTTTCAGTCCCTCCTCAGTCCAAGAGTCGTTTTAGGATTGATTGATTTTGGTGAGCCCGTGGGCAGTTACTGTTGCTATTGCTGCAGGTTAGGGTATGCAGGTCACTTATGGTCTTGTAATATTGCGATTGTCTACAAGTTGTTCTTAGATTTGTACCTTTTATAAACTTATTTGGGGTCTTTATTTCCAGAAATAGTGAATATTTAGTACATCAACTTTATACCTATATTTTATCTCCATAGAATAATGTTAACATTTTACAACTAACCTGGAACTTCTAAGAAAGGATCAAGAACCATAAAAGCATCAGAGAGCCCAGATTTCACAGGATGCTGATCAGAGCTGATGTTTTGTACTGGTAGGGGTATCTGCATAATCAATATAATTGTACATTAGTGTGTGAACATAGTACTTATGTAATCTTTAGGATTACTAATACAAAAGTAACACATTTTTTCAACCCTTTAAGTCCCCCATACACAACAGTTGTCAGTAAAGCAATCGTTTTGCTGACAGTTGTCTCTCCCGTGTCCCCCATGCACAGCAACACTCAACTTGGCTGAGTGTTTTCATGTTCTCTATGAGAGAGCAGCTGCCAGACTTCTCTGCTGGAGCCTTATCACCATGGAGAACAAAAGTATCGGCAGCTGAAATCCAACTGGCTGAGTTTCAATGGACAGGTATGTTTTAGACTACATTCCTATGATGAGTACTTGATGCGTTTTAGATGTTGCAGATTTGCATCACGATTTTTGCACCTATTAAGTAAATTATCTTACTTGTGTTTTTTTGTTTTTTTTCATTGCGCTTTTGAATGTGTTTTCTTACATATGTTTTTATTGCGTTTTTGGCTCTACTTTTTTATTTCTTGTTGGTATGTCTTATTTTAAAGTGCATCTGTCACCTGTTTTGTCACTAAGATGCGGCTACTGCTTTTCAGGGTTTATCTACAGCATTCTATAATGCTGTAGATAGGCCCCCCGGTCCGATCTGCAAGATAAGACAAATAAGTTTTATTATATTCACACGGGTGGGGGGAGGAAGTGGTTCGATGCGGTCCGGTCCGATGGGTGTCGCAGGTAAGTGACTTTCACAGAACTTTATTGATATCGTCATGTACGGATCACATTTATTGTTTGTATACGCTGCGGTAACTCATTAAAAACGCATATGCATTTTTTTTTACCTGCAGATTTTCTGAAAATAATGCAAGTCTATGGGAACAATCAGCGTACCTACATGAGAAATTAAAATGTTGTGTATTTGAAACATGCACCACAGATCAGTTTTACACTGAATAAAAAATAAGCACAGTGGGCATGAAATTTCTATAAATCGCATTCAACTCTCTGGAACTGCGTTTTTTTTTGTGATGCAGTGAAAATTTGCTGCTTCAAAAACTCATCATGGGGGCACAGCATTAAAGAGGTTGTCCACTACTTTACATTGAGGTCCCGTTGAAGCGCAATGTAAGCGCGAAACGATCGTCGTCTGTATTTGCTCCAGCGTTTTATCTGCCTGCTGTTGGTAACATGATGCCACAATAAAGGATTTTTTTTTGCATGGGACAGATTGTGCCTTTCCGCTTTCTTCTCTATGGTCCTATTTTTAAGATGACCTATTCAGGTTAATAGTGGGTGCAGTACCTTGCGGCGGCCACTATCAGAAGACTGGTAGCTCCACAAGCGAGTAATTCCGGCCGACAACACGAATAACGGCTGATCGATGGGGCTGCCGTGTGTTGGACCCATAAGGATAGGTCATCAATGATAAAGTAGTTAACCTCTTTAAGGTTTTCAACCTAAATTAAGTTCATTTAGGCCTATGAAGACATCCAGTAGTCGTCGGGTTGCCTTTCTTTTTTGTAACCAAAATTTAAACTTCCCTGGGTTTGTGAAGTCCACAAACACCACATATCAACATCTCGACAGATTATTCTATAAAAATCAGTATTGAGTTTAAAAATACATAACAAAAAGTTCAGCTGTCTGCAAACATAGCCAGAATAATGACTTCTTAATCTATTGGTCTAGTTTGGCCTGCTTAAAAGGGTCCCTTTGGCTAAGAAAACCCATATTCAGTTGAGGTTAAAAAAAAAAAAAAAAAAAAAACTACATATAGAAGATTGGCTACATAGAGTCTGGAGCTTAACCCCTTAGTGACAGAGCCAGTTTGGTACTTAATGACCAAGCCAATTTTTCCAATTCTGACCACTGTCACTTTATGAGGTTTCTAGCTCTAGAATGCTTCAATGGTTCCCACTGATTCTGAGACTGGTTTTTCGTGACCTATTGTACTTCATGTTAGTGGTAACATTTCTTCGATCTGACTTGCGATTATTTATTTAAAAAACGGACATTTGGCAAAAATTTAGAAAATTTTGCAATTTTCAAACTTTTAATTTTTGTGCCCTTAACCCCTTCACTACCAAGGGTGGTTTGCACGTTAACTCCCGGGCCAATTTTTACAATTCTGACCACTGTACCTTTATGAGGTAATAACTCTGGAACGCTTTCATGGATCCCGGTGATTCTGACATTGTTTTCTCGTGACATATTGTACTTCATGTTAGTGGTAAAATTGCATTCAAATAACTTGCGTTTATTTGTGAAAAAAACGGAAATTTGGCGAAAATTTTGAAAATTTCGCAATTTTCCAACTTTAAATTTTTATGCCCTTAAATCACAGCGATACGGCACACAAAAAACTTAATACATAACATTTCCCACATGTTTACTTTACATCAGCACAATTTTGGAAGCAAAATTTTTTTTTGTTAGGAAGTTATAAGGGTTAAAAATTGACCAGCGATTTCTCATTTTTGCAACACCATTTTATTTTTAGGGACCACTTCACATTTGAAGCCACTTTGAGGGGTCTATATGATAGAAAATACCCAAAAGTGACACCATTCTAAAAACTGCACCCCTTAAGGTGCTTAAAACCACATTCAAGAAGTTTATTAACCCTTTAGGTGCGTCACAGGAATTTTTTGAATATTAAAAAAAAAATGAACATTTAACTTTTTTTCACAAAAAAAATACTTCAGGTTCAATTTTCTTTATTTTACCAAGGGTAACAGGAGAAATTGGACTGCAAAAGTTATTGTGCAATTTGTCCTGAGTACGCTGATACCTGATATGTGGGGGGGAACCACTGTTTCGGCGCATGGCAGACCTCAGTAGGGAAGGAGCGCCGTTTGACTTTTTCAATGCAAAATTGGCTGGAATTCAGATCGGACGCCATGTCGCGTTTGGAGAGCCCCTGATGTACCTAAACAGTGGAAACCCCCCAAGTGACCCCATTTTGGAAACTAGACCCCCCCAAGGAACTTATCTAGATATGTGGTGAGAACTTTGAACCCACAAGGGCTTCACAGAAGTTTATAACGTACAGCGGTACAATTAAAAAATCATATTTTTTCCACAAAAATGATCTTTTCACCCCCAATTTTTATTTTTCCAAGGGTAACAGTACCCTAAAAGTTATTGTGCAATTTGTCCTGAGTACGCTGATACCCCATATGTGGGTGTAAATGACTATTTGGGCGCATAGCAGAGCTCGGAAGGGAAGCAGCGCCATTTGACGTTTTTGGCTAGAATTGAGATCGGACACCATGTCGCGATTGGAAAACCCCTGATGTACCAAAACAGTGGAAACCCCCCACAAATGACACCATTTTGGAATCTAGACCCCCCAAGGAACTTATCTAGATGTGTGGTGAGAACTTTGAACCCCCAAGGGCTTCACAGAAGTTTATAACGTACAGCAGTACAATTAAAAAATCATATTTTTTCCACAAAAATGATCTTTTCACCCTCAATTCTTATTTTTCCAAAAGTAACAGGACCATAAAAGATATTGTGCAATTTATCCTGAGTACGCTGATACCCCACATGTGGGTGTAAACCACTATTTGGGCGCATGGCAGAGCTCGGAAGGGAAGCAGCGCCATTTGACGTTTTGGGCTGGAATTGAGATCGGACACCATGTCGCGTTAGGAAAGCCCCTGATGTACCAAAACAGTAGAAACCCCCCACAAATGACACCATTTTGGAAACTAGACCCCCCAAGGAACTTATCTAGATGTGTGGTGAGCACTTTGAACCCCCCAGTGCTTCACTGAAGTTTATAACGTCCGGGCATGAAAATAAAAAAATCGTATTTTTTCCACAAACATGATCTTTTGGTCCCCATTTTTTTATTTTCCCAAGGGTAACAGGAGAAATTGGACCCCAAAAGCTGTTGTCCAATTTGTCCTGAGTACGCTGATACCTCATATGTGGGAGAAAACTACTGTATGGGCACACGTCGGGGCTCGGAAGGGAAGTAGTGACGTTTTGGAATGCAGACTTTGATGGATTGGTATGCGGGTGTCATGTGCGTTTGGAGAGCCCCTGATGTACCTAAACTATTGAAACTCCCCACAAGTGACCGCATTTTGGAAACTAGACCCCCCACGGAGCTTATCTAGATGTGTGGAGAGCACTTTGAACCCCCAAGTGCTTCACAGAAGTTTATAACGCCTGGGCGTGAAAATAAAAAAAACATTTTTTTCTGCAAAATTATATTTTTGCCCCCAATTTTTTATTTTCCTAAGGGTAACAGGAGAAATTGGACCCCAAAAGTTGTTTTGTAATTTGTCCTGAGTAGGCTGATACCCTACATGTGGGGGTAAAACACTGTTTGGGCACATGGCAGAGCTTGGAAGGGAAGGAGCACCATTTGACTTTTTCAACGCAGAATTGGCTGGAATTGAGATCAGACGCCATGTTGCCTTTGGAGAGCACCTGATGTGCCCAAACAGTGGAAACCCCCAATTATAACTCCAACCCTAACCTCAACACACCCCTAACCCTAGCCCTAACCCTACCCTAACCCTAGCGAGAAAATGGAAATAAATACATTTTCTTTTAGTTTTATTATTTTTCCCTAACTAAGGGGGTGATAACGGGGGTTTGATTTACGATTTATGGCGGTTTTTATGTTTGGCGGCTGTCGCACGCTAAAAGACGCGTTTTATTGTAAAAATAGTTTTTGCATCACCACATATTGTGAGCTATAATTTTTCCGTATTTTGACCCACCGAGTCATGTGAGGTCTTATTTTTTGCGGGACGAGTTGACGTTTTTATTGGTACCATTTCCGGGCACGTGACATTTTTTGATCGCTTTTTATTCCGATTTTTGGGACGCAGAATTAATTTCTTTTGGGGGGGTGCGTTTACACCGTTCCGCGTGCGGTAAAATTAATAACGCGTTTTTATTCTTCGGGTCAGTACGGTTACAGCAATACCTCATTTAGGTCGTTTTTTTATGTTTTGTCGGTTTTTTGCAATGAAAACAATTTTATATAAAAAATAATTATTTTTGTATCGCTTTATTCTGCGAGCTATAACTTTTTTATTTTTTTGCGGATGATGCTGTATGGCGGCTCGTTTTTTGCGGGACAAGATGACGTTTTCAGCGGTACCATGCATATTTATATGCGTCTTTTTGATCGCGCGTTATTGCACTTTTTGTTCGGTGGTATAATAAATCATTATTTTTTGCTTCGTTTTTTATTTTTTAAGGGGTTCGCTAAAGGGGTTAACTAATGGGACAGTTTTATAGGGCAGGTCATTACGGACGCGGCGATACCAAATATGTGTACTTTTATTGTTTTTGGTTTTTTTTATTTTGAAAAAATGGATTTATTGGGGAATATTTTTTTTTTTTTTACTAATTTATTTAGCGATTTATTTTTAACACTTTTTTTTTTTTTTTTTTTTACTTTATTACCTTGTCCCAGGTGGGACATCACTGTCCTGTGACAGATCACTGTGACAGATCAGCGATCTGTCACAGGCACTGCTGCAGACTTCCTCATGCCTGTGCTTTGCAGGCAGTGAGGAAGTCAGCTCCCTGCAGGCCCCCGTCGCCATCTTGGATCCGGGGGCCTGTAGGGAAAGAGCCCCCCGCAGCAGCGCTGCACATTGCGCTGCCGTGGGGGGCTCAGGGATGCACGGAGGGAGCCCCCTCCCTGCCGATGCTTCCCTTTAACCCCCGGTACACCGCGATCGCGTTTGATCGCGGTGTGCAAGGGGTTAACGTGTCGGGGGCGGTCCGTGACCGCCCCTGACACATTGTGCCGGGTGTCAGCTATGATAATTAGCTGACACTCGGCCGCGATCAGCGGCGCTCACCACGTGGGCGCCGCTGATCGCGATGACGTAATATTCCGTCCATGGTAATTAGGTCCATGGTCACATGGACGGAATATTACGTCAATTGTAGGTAAGGGGTTAAATCAGAGACATCGCGCACAAAATAGCTAATAAATAACATTTTCCACATATCTTCTTTACATCAGCACAATTTTGGAAACATTTTTTTCTGTCATGAAGTTATAAGGGTTAATAGTTGATCAGCGATTTCTCATTTTTTCCAACAAAATTTACAAAACCATTTTATTTAGGGACCACCTCACATTTGAAGTGAGTTTGGGGGTCAGTATGACATAACATACCCAAAAGTGACACCATTCTAAAAACTGCACCCCTGATGGTGCACAAAACCACATTCAAGAAGTTTATTAACCTTTCAGGTGTTGCATGAGAACTAAAGCAATGTGGAAGGAAAAAAATGAACATTTTACTTCAGAAAAAATTTACTCTGGAACCAACCTTTTTTTTTTTTTTTTTTTTTTTAAGGGTAACAAGAGAATATAGACCACAAAATTTGTCATGCAATTTCTCTTGAGTACGCCAATACCCCGTATGTGGGGGAAAGCCACTGTTTGGGACGCATGGCAGGGCCCAGAAGGGAGGGAGCACCGTTTTACTTTTTGAACGCAAAATTGGCTGGAATCAATGGTGGTTGCCATGTCGCATATGGAGACCCCCTGATGTACCGAAATAGTGGAAAACCCCAATTCTAACTCCAACCCTAACACAGCTTCTAACCCCAACACACCCCAATCCCTAATCACGACCCTAACCCTAATCACAACCCTAGCTATAACCCCAACTATTATCCAAACCCTAACCCATAGAGCTTAAATTTCTGAATAATATGTGCAACAGGAACATCAAGCTGCTTGCAGATGATCTTATAACTTTTACCTTTTAACATGTTTGTCATATACACTCAAACAAAAAAGGAAGCACTCTGTAGCGCCATAGCACGCAAACGTGAAATATGAAAAATGAATTGCATTACTGCATTAGAAATATGAAAAATTTGCGCTAAGCGTTCTCAGTTTTTCATATTTCTAATGCAGTAATGCATTACAAATATGCGGCATGAGCCCCACACAGCCTCTAAAACCAAAAAAACAACACATAACCTCAGTTCCATTCCCCGGTGCTCTGCTTCTCTCCCTGCCTCCGGTGCGCTGACTCTCCACAGTACACAGCTGACAAGATGAAATGAAGTCATCGTGTCAGCTGTTTCACACGCTGATTGATATAGGAAGTGGCTGGAGGCCCCTAGTCCACTAATGCAGTCCGCCTATGGAGACAACAGAGACAGCAGGCAGGCACGGTGCGGACCGTGGGCCTCTGATTTTCAGCCCCTCAGCTGTCTTGGTCCGCAGGCCGGACTGAGACAGCCAGAGGGCCGGATGTAGCCCGCGGGTCGCACTTTGCCCAGGTCTGCACTAGACCTCAAACAGCTTGGATTGTGTACCACTGTACTCTTCCTTCAGATTCTAGGACCTTAATTTCCAAATTAAATGCAACATTTACTTTCATCTGAAAACAACACCTTGGACCACTGAGCAACAATCCAGTTCTTTTTCTCCTTGGCCCAGGTAAGACGCATCTATTGTCTATTGGTTATGAGTGGCTTGACACAAGGAATGCGACACTTGTAGCCCATGTCCTGGATATGTCTGTGTGTGGTGGCTCTTGAAACAATGACTCCAACAGCGGTCCACTCCTTGGGAATCTCCCCCTAATTTTTAAATGGCCTTTTCTTAACAATCCTTTTAAGGCTGCGGTTATCCTGGTTGCTTGTGCACATTTTTCTACCACACGTTTTCCTTCCACTCAGCTTTCCATTAATGTGCTTGGATACAGCACTCTGTGACCAGTCAGCTTCTTTAGCAATGACCTTTTGTGGCTTACCCTCCTCGTGGAGTGTGTCAATGACTGCCTTCTGAAGTTCAGGCTTCCAGGTACACATAAATTGACAATTTTATGCGCTAAACTTTCTCAAATTTTCATACTTCTAATGCAGTAATGCAATTCATTTTTCATATTTCATCTTTGCATGTTATGGCGCTACAGTATGCTTTCTTTTTTCCTTGAATGTATATGAGTTGGTGACTCTAGGTTAAGCACCTGTTCACACTATGTTTATGCTTGGATGTGATGATCAGTTTTTTGAAATTTGTATTCATTAACCTTCTGACTGAGCACTCCACCTGTTAGCCGCAGGCATTATTAAAACAGGGCCACCACCCCTCCACAGAGATAAAGATTTCAGTCTAAGGAGAGGATTTACATAGGTTCCCATTCAGATGAAGACTTTAGTCTAAGTGAGGATTGGCATTAGGTTAGGGTCCTGGAAAGCGAGAAATGCCTTACCGTGGCTTCCAGGTGCACATAAATTGGCCAATTTATGCGCTAAACTTTCATACATAATGCAGTAATGCAATTCATTTTTCATATTTCATGTTTGCATGTTGTGGCGCTACAGTGTGCTTCCTTTTTTCTTTGAATGACTGCCTTCTGGACATCTGTCCAGTCAGAAGTGTTCCCCATAATTGTGGAGCCTAATGAAACAGACTAAGGCTGGTTTCACATTCGCGCTTTTTAAGCGCACGCACGGCCGGGGGTAGCTCCGCCCCCGAGCCGGCTCTCTGCCCGGCGTGCCCGCCCCTTCCTTGTAGCGCCGCCTCCTAGCGCACAGCGGCGCCAGCGATCGGCGCACCCTATCTTTAGCATAGGGTGCGCAGATCGTGCGCAGGCCGTGCGCTAGTTGCGCTTTGACCTGCGCTGCGCACTTTTGACGGTGCGCCGTGCGCGCCAAAATCCGAAAAGTTTGATTTTGGCGCGCACGGCGCACCGTCAAAAGTGCGCAGCGCATGTCAAAGCGCAACTAGCGCACGGCCTGCGCACGATCTGCGCACCCTATGCTAAAGATAGGGTGCGCCGATCGCTGGCGCCGCTGTGCGCTAGGAGGCGGCGCTACAAGGAAGGGGCGGGCACGCCGGGCAGAGAGCCGGCTCGGGGGCGGAGCTACCCCCGGCCGTGCGTGCGCTTAAAAAGCGCGAATGTGAAACCAGCCTAAGGGACCTTTTTAAACCCTTAGGAAGCCTTTGCAAGTGTTTTTCTTTAATTATTCTAATTTACTGAGATAGTGACTTTGGGGTTTTCATTGGCTGTAAGCCATAATCATTAACATTAACAGAAATAAACACATGAAATAGATCACTCTGTTAGTAATGGCTCTATATAATGAGTTTTACTTTTTGTATTGAAGAACTGAAATAAATTAACTTTTTGATTATATTCTAATTTAGTGAGAAGTATTTGTATGCCTGTGTGTAGACGCAGCATGACACTCTGATGTGGTACACTGATATTGAAGTAATTTATTTCAGTTCTCCCAAGAGAATATGTTGCAGTAAAATATTTATTATACGTCAGAAGATGGTAACTGAGTCTCTTGAACTTTAGGTTTGTACATTACTGATATTTATGGAATATGGGGACTTTCAATTTATGGGATTATGATTAGAAAGCATTGTAGTTTTCCAGCTGTCAGCATGTAAAAAGCACAAAATGTAAATGCCTGCAGTGTATAGTTCAATATTGATGAATGTTATTTTATGCTTAGTAATAAAAGGTAATATGTTCTCTGAAAATGGCACAGACATTTGTTGCTGCGTACATTAAAATTCTTATTTCCTTTCTAAATACTTCTGTATGTCAGAGAGATAATTCTTCCATGGGAACTGAATGCCACTCATTTGGAGCCTCTTAATTCTAGTACAACTTCGCCTGGTACGAGGGGGCAGGGGTGAAGCATGGCGCCAGTGAGTGAGGGCCAAATGAGTAATGCACAGTACGCTCACCACCACCCCACATATTTCATGGCAACAGGAGGGTCAAAGGAATGCACAGCATTATGACAATTCACTATATCATGACTGCAAATATTTATTGTGCAATTTATGAACATGTTTGATCTGATTTTAGTATTGCAGACAGGACACATTTAAATTTTCCTAAGTTTTCTAACAGAAATATATATATATATATATATATATATATATATTTTTTACCCAAATACAAATATATTGGTGCAGTAGAATAAAAATAATAAGAATAGCAGGAATGTACCTCTTTGTACCCAAACACAATCCGTCCATCATTATACAACGCAGCTAGAAATGTGAAGTTTCCTGCGCTTTCTCTCTCATGGAGGCGCACTTTGTTCCACTGAACTACAACACATGTTCCTGTCAATGAGAAAATCCGGAGAAAATGTAATTTTTCTTATATATCATGCCCGGATAATTGTTCCATTCACATTTATGTGTATTCTAGTACAGTGAAATTTCTTGAAATGACCATCAATGGGAGAAATGGTCTCCTAGAAAGATGTGGATCTTTACCCTTTCGCTCCAGAGCCTGGTTTCGCCTTCGTGACCAGGCCAAATTTTTCAATTCTGATGTTACTTTATGACGTAATAACTCTGGAACACTTCAACGTATCCTTGTGATTCTGAGATTGTTTTTCGTGACATATTGTACTTTATGATAGTGGTAAAATCTGTTCTCGATATAACTTTACGTTTATTTCTGAAAATATCAGAAATTTGGTGAAAATGTAGCAAATTTTCAGCCTTTTATTTTTTATGTCCTTAGACCAGAGTTACGGCATACAAAATAGGTAATAAATAACATTTACTACTTGTCTACTTTACATCAGCACAATTTATGAAACCTGATTTTTTTTGTTACAAAGCTAGGTTTAAAAATTGATCAGCAATTTCTAATTTTTCCTTAAAATTTATAAAACCTTTTTTTTTTTTTTTTACAGACCGCATCACATTTGAAATGACTGAAGGGCCTATATGACAGAAAATACCCAAAAGTGACACCATTCTAAAAACTGCACTACTTAAGACTACATTTAAGAAGTTTATTAACCCTTCAGGTGCTTAACAGGAATTAATGGAATGTGTAAGGAAAAAATGAACATTTAACTTTTTCCCACAAAAATGTTATTTTAGCCTCATTTTTTAATTTTCACAAGGGTAGCAAGAAAAAATAGACCACAAAATTTGATGTGCAATTTCTCCTGAGTATGCTGATACCACATATGTGGAGGAAAACTACTGTTTGGGCGCACAGCAGAACTTGGAAGGGAAGAAGCGCCATTTGACTTTTGGAATACAAAATTGCCTGGAATCGATAGCCGACACCATGTCAAGTTTGGAGAGCCCCTGAGGTGCCTAAACAGTAGAAACCCTCCACAAAATACCCAGTCTTGGAAACTAGACCCCTCAAGGAATTTAGTTGTGTGGTGAGCACCATGAACCCTCAGGGACTTAACAGAATTATAATGTTGAGTCATGAAAATAAAAAAAATTAAAAAAAAATCACATTTTTCCCGCAAAAATGTTATTTTAACACCATTTTTTTAATTTTCAAAATGCTAACAGGAAAAATTGCGCAACAAATTTTGGCATCCATTTTCTCCTGAGTACGCCGATAACCCATATTTGTTGGAAAATAGCTGCTTGGGCACACAGCAGGGCTCGGAATGGAATAAGTGCTATTTTGGATGGAATACCATGTCACATTTGAAGAACCCCTGCCAAAACAGCAGAAACCCCCACAAGTGATCCAGTTTTATAAAATACACCAAGATTTTCATATAGGGGAGAAGTGAGTATTTTTAACCCTCAATCAAATCACAAACTTATATAATATTGTGCTGAATAAATGATATATTTCTATTTTTTCCACTAAAATGTTGCTTTGACTCCAAGTTTGCAATTTTCAAAAGGGGTAATAGGAGGAAAAACGAACAGTACAATTTGATACCCTTTATGTGGTCAAAAACTGCTTTTGAGGCACAGTGCAAAGCTCAGAAGGAAAGTAACATAGTTGTTAAGGTTGAAGGAAGACTTTAAGTCCATCTAGTTCAACCCATATCCTATCCTAACATGTTGATCCAGAGGAAGACAAAAAAACCCATGTGGCAAACAGTAAGCTTCACATTGGGGAAAAAAATTCCTTCCCGACTCCACATACGGCAATCAGACTAGCTCCATGGATCAACGCAATATTAAGGAAACTAGTGTATATACTCTAATATTATACTTTTCAAGAAAGGCATCCAGTCCCTTCTTAAATTTTAGTAGGGAATCACTCATTACAACATCATATGGCAGAGAGTTCCATAGTCTCACTGCTCTTACAGTAAAAAAAGATCGGCGTCTGTGATTATGCTTAAACCTTCTTTCTTCCAGATGTAGAGGATGCCCCCTTGTCCCTGTCACAGGTCTAAGAGTAAAAAGATCATTAGAAAGGTCTTTGTACTGTCCTCGTATATATTTATACATTGTAATAAGATCACCCCTCATCCTTCGATTTTCCAAACTAAATAACCCCAAGTGAAATAACCTATCTTGGTATTGCAGACCCCCCCAGTTCCCTCATAACCTTGGTCGCTCTTCTCTGCACCCGCTCCAGTTCAGCTATGTCTTTCTTATACACTGGAGATCAGAACTGTACACAGTATTCTAAGTGTGGTCGCACTAGTGACATATAGAGGTAAAATTATGTTCTCCTCATGAGCATCTATGCCTCTTTTAATGCATCCCATTATTTTATTTGCCTTTGCAGCAGCTGCCTGACACTGGCCACTAAATGTGAGTTTGTCGTCCACCCATACACCCAGGTCTTTTTCAGTGTCAGTTTTGCCCAGTGTTTTATAATTAAGCACATAATTATACATCTTGTTTGTTCTACCCAAGTGCATGACCTTACATTTATCCCCATTAAAGCTCATTTGCCATTTATCAGCCCAAGCCTCTAGTTTACATAAATCCTCCTATAATATCAAATTGTCCTCCTCTGTATTGCTTACCCTGCAGAGTTTAGTGTCATCTGCAAATATTGAAATTCTACTCTCTAGGCCCCCTACAAGGTCATTAATAAATATGTTAAAAAGAAGCAGGCCCAATACTGACCCCCGTGGTACCCCCACTGTTAACTGTGACCCAGTCTGAGTGTGCTCCATTAATAACCACCCTTTGTTTCCTATCACTGAGCCAGCTCATAACCCACTTACACATATTTTCCCCTATCCCAATTGTTCTCATTTTATGTAACAACCTTTTGTGTGGCACCGTATCAAAAGCTTTTGAAAAGTCCATGTACACCACGTCCACTGCATTCCCTTGGTCCAGTCCGGAACATACGTCTTCATAAAAGCTTATCAGATTAGTCTGACAGGAACGGTCCCTTGTAAACCCATGTTGATATTGGGAGCACCATATTACAGTGCACTGGTCTGTGGATGATATGTCACACTGGCAGAGCCCCTGGGGTTCCTGAATAGCAAAAACCTCTCAATTAATTAATCTTGGGGTGCAATGATGTTATTAGCCCCACAAGTGTGTAACACAATTTTATACCATTGGGCAATGAAGAAAAAATAATTACATTTTTACCACAAAAAAAATTTTTTAGTCCCAAATTTTACATTTTCACACAGGGAAATGGGTGAAAATGCTGCCAGAATGTGTCAAGCAATTTCTGCTGAATGTAGCAATACCCCATATGTGGATGTACAATACTGCTTAGGCACACAGTGAGACTCTGGAGGGACAGAGCGCTATTTGACTCTTGGAGAAAAAATTATTGTAAAATAGTTTGCATACTCCATATACAGAGCCCCTAAGCGCCAGGAGAGAAGAGTCCCCCATCAAGTGACACATTCTAGAAATTATATCCCTCTGGGAGTTTATATACAGGTGTATTGACAATTTTGACTCCATAAGTGTTTTCCAGAAACAAGCAGCAGTGGATGTTACTGAGTGAAAATTGGAAACTGCTGTTGTAGTGACCAATACATTGTAGTGACCAGTATATTGCAGTGACCAGTACATTGTAGTGACTAGTATATTATGCCCAGCTCATGCTTCTGGAGACATGCCCCGTAAATTAGGCAGGCTCTCATTGCTACAGAAAAGCGAAACATGTGGATAGGCACACTGTGGGGCTCGGAATAGATCGGGGACATTTGGATTTGGGAGCGCAGAATTTGTTGGATTTCTTTTGGGGAGTGAGGAGCTATAGTGCTTTTCCAGAGCCTTTATACCAGGGTTCCCCAACTCCAGTCCTCAAGGCCCACCAACAGATCATGTTTTCAGGATTTCCTTAGTATTGCTCAGGTGATAATTACATCACCTGTGCAATACAAAGGAAATCCTGAAAACATGATCTGTTGGTGGGCCTTTTGGACTGGAGTTGGAGAACCCTGCTTTATACCACCAGTAACGTGGAAGCCCCATATATTTCAGTTAACTGATGACGGACCTGAGTTGGGGTAGGGGTGTTTTTGTGTGGATTGAGTTGAAGCTTTTATTGTGAACATTTTACAGAGCATTTTGGATCACATATGTCCTGCGCTCTACGCTGATCACTTACTTTGGGATTTCCATCTAAATCTCTGAGTGATGTGATTCAGGTGAAACCCCCAAGGGATCCATTCACTATAATGAGGCAGCAGAGTTACTCTGGAACTCCCATCTGGCCTCTGTTCAGCATTTTCCTTTTTAGAAGTACACAAAACTGACCTAGAGCACTTCTTTGCACACCTCAAAAGACGGACACCGCCAGATCACAGGTCAGACAACGTGCACAGTGCTTCCATTTGCCTCTTTATAGGGAATATTACCCTGGGGATTCCGTCTGATTCATGCATTTTAGAGATTTACATGGAAACTCAGGTGTAAGTGCTCAGCGCAGAGCACAGGATAAATGTGAACCGAGCCTTACTGCGATCTTTGGGAGGCAGAATGAACAAATCAATAGCAGGTGAAGAATTGGTTTTATTTATTTTTTACGCCGTTCCTCGTGTGGTAAGTGTTTAGATGACTTTATATCGGGTTTTTATGTTTGACTGCTGTAACATACTAAAAAAAATGCTTTTTTCTTACAAAAACAAGTCTTTGCATTGCCATATTTGGGTAGCTATAATTTTTCATATTTCTGCCGACCGTCATGTGAGGGCTTGTATTTTGTGGTATGAGTTGACGTTTTTCTTGGTATCATTTTTGAGCACATGACATTTTTTGATCGCTTTCTATTCATATTTTTGGGAGCAAAAACCAGCAAATTCAGCAATTGCTTTTTTTTTCATTGCCGTTCCACGTGTGGGAAAAATTAATAAGGCTGCTTACACAGCGATGCCACATTTATTTTTTTTTTTATGTTTTGCCACTTTTAATAATAAAAAAAAAATATTTTTGCATCACTTTATTCTGATAGCTATAACTTTTTTATTTTTTCACTGATTGAGCTGTAAGGCAGTTTGTTTTTATGGGACAAGATGAGGTTTTCATCGGTACCATTTTTATTTCCATTTGACGTTTTGACTGCGTTTTACGCCACTTTGTGTTTGGTGGTATGATGAAAAAGCAACATTTTTTGTCCCTTTTTTACGGTGGTCACTGAAGGGGTTAACTATTGTTCGGGACACAGACAAACCAAATATATTTGTTTACTTTTTTTGTTTTTTACATAAATATACATATTTATTGGTTTAATGTTTATTTTTTCATTTATTTTGTGTTGTTTTTTTAGTTTCTAAAACTTTTTTCCTTCAGTTTTTATTTTTCTGATCACTGATCACTGAAATACACATGTATTTCAATGCATAAGACCTGTCAGTGTTACACTGGCAGATCGCCTGTTAGACTAAGCTGCTGGCTGAGTACAGCAGGCCACCGTAGCTGGTAGACCCAGAGGTCATCTGACCTTGGGCTGCCATGACAGTGCTCGACTCCCCCGTGATGTGATCTAGAAGATAGCAAAAGGTTAGCATCTTTGGGATCCTGATCTAATCAGGTCCTGATGATGTCACGTGTCAGTGCTACCGCTCTGCACTGGAATTACAGCGCTTACAGAACCCTAGTTCGAGACTACTGACTGTAGAGAAACATTGGTTCTGCACAAAGCACCATTGTTTATCTACAGTGGGCGGTCGGGAAGGGGTTAAAGTGAACCTGTAAGCAGGATTGTGCACAGTAACCTACACACAGTGTCAGGTTGGTGCCGTTATACTGATTAGGGCTCATACCCATATGCAAGAAAAAAGGTCCGATTTCCAGACCGAAAAAAATGGAAAAGCGTCATGCGATTTCTGGGCGATTTTTAAACGAAACATCCGTATGACATGCGTATGCAATGCTATTTTAACATGAACTTTTACATACAGCAGTTCTCTGTCCTTTACACATCGTTTTACAACAATATGTTATGCAAACCACACACACATATGTATATATAGATAGATTAAATGCTGGCAAATGATCTGCCGTGTGCAGTATAATCACAGAGTGACAGGTTAAAATAGAATAGATAATACACATACAGCTCTGGCAAAAATTAAGAGACCACCACATCAAAACCCTGTCATGGGCAGCCCATTCTCCAGACCTGAACCCCATTGAAAAACTCTGGAATGTAATCAAGAGGATGATAGATAGTCACAAGTCATCAAACAAAGAAGAACTGCTTACATTTTTGCGCCAGAAGCAATGTGAAAGACTGGTGGAAAGCATGCCAAGACGTATGAAAGCTGTTTTTAAAAATCATGGATATTCCACAAAATATTGATTTCTGAACTCTTCCTGAGTTAAAACATTAGTATTGTTTCTAAATTATTATGAACTTATTTTCTTAGCATTATTTGTCATCTGAAAGCACTGTTTTTTGTTTGTTTTTTTAAAAATATGCAAAATGTATTCCTTGGAAATTCGGAGACATGTCAGAAGTTTATAGACTAAAAGAATAATTTACATTTTACTCAAAAATATACCTATAAAGAGAAAAATCAGACAAACTGAACATTTGAAAGTAGTCTCTTAATTTTTGCCAGAGCTGTAGAATATATATATGTGTGTGTGTGTGTGTGTGTGTGTGTGTGTGTATATTTTATGTGTGTGAAAAAGCAGCACAAAAAAAAAACAATCAGGCGCAAGCCTTCCAAGTATGTACCAAACCTCACAAATAGTCCTTCAAAGATGAAAGCAGCACACCATGGTAAAGTCAATTTGAGTGCAGTTTAATTGCCCATCTGGCGACGTTTCAGTCCCAAGTATATGAACCTTTTTCCCTTCACCCATGACAGCACACCTGAAAGAGGGATCTGCCACGCCAGGACAGGAACCTACTGAAATATAAGGGGTGGCACCTCTCCCCCGCTTTAGTTGGGTTCCTGTCCTGGAAGGGAATCCCACTTACAGCGGCGGTGCCTGTCATAGGTGAAAGGTCCCAGGCCCGTCCCAGAGCGGGAAGAACAGGGTGCCTCACCTGTAGCGTCGGGTGTCTGGAAGCGCAGTCCCCGGAGGTCCCTGGGGCTCCGGGTTCGTGCGGGTGGAGGCTCCACCGCCCCCCTCGCGCGTGCCTGCGGTCTCGCTCCCTAGCGAGGGAGAGCCGTGGGCGTCTTCCGGCCGCTGACGTCAGCGGCGCAGGACATCCTGGGAGCACGCCGGCTGACGTCAGTTAGGCGACGGTAACATGGCGCCTGGTGTGACGCCGGACGGTCTTTCCTAAGCAGGAAGATGCAGCGCTCAGCCGGCAGTCGCAGGGGGAGGGGAGGAAATGCTCACAGGACCGAGGCAGACTATTTAAAGGAGGATGGCGGTCGGTACGGATGGGTAACCATGGGGTCAGAGCAGGAACGGTCGCCGTCTCCACTCTATGCCTCCTTCACAACCCTGCTTCCACAAGCATGGCAGCCGATCAAGCAGCAGTCGCCCCAGCCGTAGGTCGGGGGGAATCATCGAGATCCAGAGAGCACAGATCACGTGCTCCTCCACAGCCTCCGAGTCCGGTACCCTTGATTACGGGTGGTGAATGATCTTCATGAATGTTAGCAAGCTGTTAATTTCGGCCTTCTTTTGTATGTTTAAATTCCTTAGGAAAAATCTAAGAAAGCAGGGAGTAAGAGGAACAATAGAGGTTGTGCCATATGTAAAAGCCCCCTAGCAAGATACTGGCAGAAAGACCTTTGCGCCAGCTGCAACCAGCGTACCATGGCAGAGGAAGCGCCTAGTTTCGCAACCAACCTTATATCAGGTTATCAGGTCGGAGATGGAAGGCTTGCTTAAAGCATTGTTAAAAAAAGGGAAAAAGTAGGAAGAATCCCCCTAGCTCTATCTCAGACTCTTCCTCGGCCTTATCTCAGGCTGAACACCCATTCTCCTCAGACAGTGACACGGGTGGCAAACCGTGTTTCCCAGTAGAAGATACGGATGCTCTCAAGGCCATCAGAGTGACGATGGGCCTACAGGAGGAAAAAAACGGCTAAGTCCCTGGAGGACGTCATGTTTGGGGGACTACAAGAGAGGAAGAAACGGACCTTTTCAGTCAATGAAAAGGTCCAAGCACTCATTGAGAGAATCGAGGAAGCCTGAGAGGATAGGGGCTCTTCCCTCCTCCTCTAAGAGGAGGTACCCCTTTGAGCATAAGGACACGGAAATATGGGACAAAGTCCCAAAGATTGACGCGGCGGTGTCCAGGTCATCCAAAAAAATCGGCTCTGCCCTTAGAGGACTCAGGGGTGCTTAGGGACCCGCTAGATAAAAAAGCGGATTCCTACTTGAGACATGCATGGGAAGCAGCAGCAGGAGGATTGAAGCCTGCAATAGCCGGCACCTGCATGGCGCGTTCCCTAATGATTTGGCTGCAGCAATTAGAAGAGAGTCTGGCTTCACAAGTCTCGAGAGAAAAAATACTGACAGATATGTACCTTCTGCATGGGGCAGCAGCTTTTTTGGCGGACACCTCTGCTGACTCTATGAGGTTGACAGCTAGGGCGGCAGGATTATCAAACGCCGCCAGGCAAGCATTGTGGCTTAAGGGGCTGTCCAGGAGATCTGCAGTCTAAAGCTAAGCTGTGTTCTCTCCCATGCGATGGTCGGTTTTTATAAGGGAAAAACCTAGATGACATCCTAGAAAAGGCAAGTGACAGAAAGAAGGGCTTCCCCAGGTTTCCAGCAGATCAGAGGAGGCCGCCCTTTCGGAGAGGAAAATTCAACAGGGGCCGTCCCCTGGGGGATAGAAGGAGATGGGAGGATAAAAGGAGATGGGAGGATAAAAGGAGTCCGGATTTATGTTTTGGTGGAGCCACCTCCACTTCCAGGGGGGAGATTGGCGCTCTTTTCCCAGGCATGGGAAAACATCTCTTCCAATGCCTGGATCTTAAGCATCATAAGGGAAGGCCTGAATATTCCTTTTTCGCATCAGCCAAAAACAGCATTTGTCATTACCCCTTATCGGGAAGGCGATAGAAGAACAGTTGGCCTTAGAATCGGAAATCCTGAGCCTGCTACACAAGCAGGTTCTTTCCGAAGTCCCGAACAAACAGGAGAGATCAGGGTTCTACTCGCCCCTCTTCCTGATAAAAAAAAAACGGACCCATCATTCAGAGCAATCATAAACCTCAGAGGCCTCAATCAGTGGTTAAAAAAAAAATCAGACTTTCAAGATGGAGTCGGTAGCTACAGCCATAAAACTGCTGCATCAAGATTGTTTTATGGCTGTAGTCGATTTAAAGGATGCATACTATCACATCCCCATCCACCCAGGCTATCAAAAATACTTAAGAGTGGCCCTCTATATCCAGGGCATTCTCAGACATTTTCAATTCAGGGCCCTTCCATTCGGCATATTCATAGCCCCAAGAGTTTTACCAAAGTTGTAGTGGAAATGACAGCCTTCCTCCGAATTCACGACACGATCATAATACCCTATTTGGACGATTTCCTGATAGTGGGCAGCTCAGAAGACCACTGTACTGTACAGTTGAGATGAGTGACCGACACCCTACAGAAACTGGGGTGGATGGTAAATGTCAAAAAATTAAAGGTTACAGCCCCTAAAAAAAGCAGACTTTTATCCTGGATTCCGAGCAACAAGCCTGTCTACTACCAGAGGCCAAGATAGAGAAGGTGAGGAATGTGACCTTCCAGAGAATATGGGAAGCAAGATGTGCCACAGTCCGCGCTGCTGAATCCACAAAATCACCTGGGATGCAAGATGTAGTAACAAAGTACTGCTTTAAAGCAGTACTTTGTTACTACATCTTGCATCCCAGGTGATTTTGTGGATTCAGCAGCGCGGACTGTGGCACATCTTGCTTCCCATATTCTCTGGCAGTTTTTCCACTTTGGAGTGGTCGGTGGAGGTCCTGCAGCAGCTGATACTGTGTTATGTCTTCAAGCCAGTTGTGGGTCACACAACCGGAATAGGTGAGTGGAACTGCATTACACCACTCACATCGTAGTGTCACTAGTGATAGGGCACTATTGCACCTCTTGTTCCCCCACCCTTTTTGTAGGAATGTGACCTTGGCTGCCCTAGACCAACCCCACATGACCCTGAGGAACGCGATGTCCTTGCTAGGTACCCTGACGTTCTCTATCCTGGTGGTCAGGTGGGCACAATTCTACACCCGACAGCTTCAAGGGGAAATTCTAGCATCACAAAGATCGCTGAGAGGGCGTTTAGAAGGAAGACTGTAGCTTTCCTTAGAGGTCAGGAACTCTCAACTGGTGGTTAGACAGAACAAACTTGACATCAGGGATGCTATGGGACAAACCAGTGACCGAAATCATTCTGACATGCGAGGTCCTCAGGGTGGGGGGGCGCACCTAAGGGGTCATGCGACCCTGGGGGCCTCAAGAACGAGGCGCATCTTCCAACTTGAGAGAACTGTGGGCAGTGAGCAAAGCCCTAAGAGACTTTATTCCCCTCCTCAGTGGCTACAATGTCCGTATCATGTCGGACAACAAAGTAACAGTGGCATACATCAATCACTAGGGGGGGGGTACAAGATCACACTCCCTAATGAAGGCAGCCAGCGAAATTTTTCGGAGAACAGCACCTACTCTCTCTGACGGCATTGCATATAAAGGGGGTAGAGAATATAGAAGCCGATTTTCCTGAGCCGCAATATACTAAGGCAAGGGGAATGGGCTCTAAATCGGTCCATTTTTCAAAAGATAACACAGCTATGGGGGGAACCGGTGATAGACCTCTTCGCCAACAAAAACAACAGGCAAGTGGAGAGATTCTATTCATTAAACCCAAGGGAAAAGCCATGGGCGGTGGACTCATTGCAGATTCCGTGGGACTTCAGGCTAGCCTATGCGTTCCCCCCAAGAGGCTCTGATCCCAACAGTAGTGAGAAAAATCAGGAAGGATCAAGCCAGGGTGATCCAAATAGCCCCATTCTGGCCCAAAAGACCCTGGTTCTCTCTGTTTCGAATGATATCCATCTCAGATCCATGGATTCTGCCGGAAACCCCAGACCTGCTAACTCAGGGTCCAATATTCCACGCTCAGGTCAAGGGATTCCATCTGACGGCGTGGAATTTGAAAGGTCGCTTCTAATGGATAGAGTGTTCTCTCCCGGGTTGGTGGCCACCCTGCTAAAAATTAGGAAACCGGTAACGACAATATGTTTTTTTTCAAGCTCAAAATATGAAAAGCTGAAAAAGAACATATTGTTCGATACACGTTGCTGTGTCTTTCCGCTATGATGGGGCATGTCCGTTTATCCTTGTTCTTATGCATTGAATACATTTTTGAATATTTGGAAGCTGGAAACTTTTTCTTTATTGATTTACTCCACATGTGGCTTCATGAAATATCCGAGCTTCCACGCACCACTACTAGCCAAGAAAGCAGGTGAGCTGGTTACCTTTATTTTTTGCACAAGTCCTCTCATGCTCTGTAACCAACTGAAGCGGGGGAGAGGTGCCGCCCCTTAAATTTCAGTAGGTTCCTGTCCTGGTGGGGCGGATCCCTCTCTCAGGTGTGCTGTCATGAGTGCCGGAAAAACCGGCTACCGGTAAGTAACCATGGTGGTTTTCAAGCCAAGCTTAGCACTGTCCAGGTTGAAAACTATATCCCCCAGATATGGATTACGGCATGGGGCACAACGACGGACAGGTATGGTATATTGTTGCTTTTTTATTTTATATTTATTACAGGAGAACGAGGGCTTTGCATGGATTAGGTGTGTTTGTAAGTATGGTTTAATTAAGAATAATAAAGGAGTCTGTGTCTTTATTTCAAATAAAGGATTTTTTACTGGGTGTCTGTGTTTTCTTTACAATTTGACTGTGGGGTTAGTAATAGGGGCGTCTAATTGACACCTCTCCATTACTAACCTCGGGGCTTGATGCACCTTTTCTGGGGCGGCTGAGAGCTGATGTTTTTAGCCGGGGAGGGGGGGGGGCACTATCCATGGTCCCTTCTTTGGCTAGTGACATCAGCCCTCAGCTATCTGCATACAGTTGTGGCCAAAAGTATTGACACCCCTGCAATTCTGTCAGATAATACTCAGTTTCTTCCTGAAAATGATTGAAAACACAAATTCTTTGGTATTATTATCTTAATTTAATTTGTCTTAAATGAAAAAACACAAAAGAGAATGAAGCAAAAAGCAAAACATTGATCATTGCACACAAAACTCCAAAAATGGGCCAGACAAAAGTATTGGCACCCTCAGCCTAATACTTGGTTGCACAACCTTTAACCAAAATAACTGCGACCAACCGCTTCCGGTTACCATCAATGAGTTTCTTACAATGCTCTGCTGGAATTTTAGACCATTCTTCTTTGGCAAACTGCTCCAGGTCCCTGATATTTGAAGGGTGCCTTCTCCAAACTGCCATTTTTAGATCTCTCCACAGGTGTTCTATGGGATTCAGGTCTGGACTCATTGCTGGCCACCTTAGAAGACTCCAGTGCTTTCTCTCAAACCATTTTCTAGTGCTTTTTGAAGTGTGTTTTGGGTCATTGTCCTGCTGGAAGACCCATGACCTCTGAGGGAGACCCATCTTTCTCACACTGGGCCCTACATTATGCTGCAAAATTTGTTGGTAGTCTTCAGACTTCATAAAGCCATGCACACGGTCAAGCAGTCCAGTGCCAGAGGCAGCAAAGCAACCCCAAAACATCAGGGAACCTCCGCCATGTTTGACTGTAGGGACCGTGTTCTTTTCTTTGAATGCCTCTTTTTTTTCTCCTGTAAACTCTATATTGATGCCTTTGCCCAAAAAGCTCTACTTTTGTCTCATCTGACCAGAGAACATTCTTCCAAAACGTTTTAGGCTTTTTCAGGTAAGTTTTGGCAAATTCCAGCCTGGCTTTTTTATGTCTCAGGCTAAGAAGTGGGGTCTTCCTAGGTTTCCTACCATACAGTCCCTTTTCATTCAGATGCCGATGGATAGTACGGGTTGACACTGTTGCACCCTCGGACTGCAGGGCAGCTTGAACTTGTTTGGATGTTAGGCGAGGTTCTTTATCCAACATCCGCACAATCTTGCGTTGAAATCTCTTGTCAATTTTTCTTTTCCGTCCACATCTAGGGAGGTCAGCCACAGTGCCATGGGCTTTAAACTTCTTCATGACACTGCGCACAGTAGACACAGGAACATTCAGATCTTTGGAGATGGACTTGTAGCCTTGAGATTGTTCATGCTTCCTCACAAGTTGGTTTCTCAAGTCCTCAGACAGTTCTTTGGTCTTCTTTCTTTTCTCCATGCTCAATGTGGTACACACAAGGACACAGGACAGAGGTTGAGTCAACTTTAATCCATGTTAACTGGCTGCAAGTGTGATTTAATTATTGCCAACACCTGTTAGGTGCCACAGGGAAGTTACAGGTGCTGTTAATTACACAAATTAGAGAAGCATCACATGATTTTTCGAACAGTGCCAATACTTTTGTCCACCCTCTTTGTTTATGTTTGGTGTGGAATTATATCCAATTTGGCATTAGGACAATTCTTTGTGTTTTTTCATTTAAGACAAATTAAAAGAAGATAATAATACCAAAGAATTTGTGTTTGCAATCATTTTCAGGAAGAAACTGAGTATTATCTGACAGAATTGCAGGGGTGTCAATACTTTTGGCCACAACTGTAGCTAATGCTGGATAATAATTATAGGGAGACCCCATGCCATTTTTTTTTCTGTGAAATAATCATTTATTAAATACATGTCCAGAATTTTTCACACACAGTATACTAATTGTATTTGTCACTGACATGTATATAACTACCTATTGTATATGGTTTTTCTGTATGTAATCCATCTCTCCTATCCTGTCGGCTCCTGTAGTGATTTTACAGAAGTCGGCAAATGAATTACAGGCTATTCTTCTATATGTCCCTCTCTGCAATATATATATATATATATATATATATATATATATATATATATATATATATATATATATATATATATATATATATATATATATATATATATATATATATACGGTACAGACCAAAAGTTTGGACACACCTCATTCAAAGAGTTTTTCTTTATTTTCATGACTATGAAAATTGTAGATTCACTCTGAAGGCATCAAAACTATGAATTATCACATGTGGAATTATATAATTAACAAAAAGTGTGAAACAACTGAAAATATGTCTTCTATTCTAGGTTCTTCAAAGTAGCCACCTTTTGCTTTGATTACTGATTTGCACACTCTTGGCATTCTCTTGATGAGCTTCAAGAGGTAGTCACCGGAAATAGCCTTCCAACAGTCTTGAAGGAGTTTCCCAGGGATGCTTAGCACTTGGCCCTTTTGCCTTCACTCTGTGGTCCAGCTCACCCCAAACCATCTCGATTGGGTTCAGGTCTGGTGACTGTGGAGGCCAGGTCATATGGCGTAGCACCCCATCACTCTCCTTCTTGGTCAAATAGCCCTTACACAGCCTGGAGGTGTGTTTGAGGTCATTGTCCTGTTGAAAAATAAAAGATGGTCCAACTAAATGCAAACCGGATGTAATAGTATGCCGCTGCAAGATGCTGTGGTAGCCATGCTGGTTCAGTATGCTTTCAATTTTGAATAAATCCCCAACAGTGTCACCAGCAAAGCATCCCCACACCATCACACCTCCATGTTTCACGGTGGGAACCAGGCATGTAGAGTCCATCCGTTCACCATATCTGCGTCGCACAAAGACACTGGTTGGAACCAAAGATCTCAAATTTGGACTCATCAGAGCAAAGCACAGACTTCCACTGGTCTAATGTCCATTCCTTGTGTTCTTTAGCCCAAACGAGTCTCTTCTGCTTGTTGCCTGTCCTTTGCAGTTGTTTCCTAGCAGCTGTTTTACCATGAATGCCTGCTGCACAAAGTCTCCTCTTAACAGTTGTTGTAGAGATTTGTCTGCTGCTAGAACTCTGTGTGGCATTGACCTGGTCTCTAATCTGAGCTGCTGTTAACCTGCGATTTCTGAGGCTGGTGACTCGGATGAATTTATCCTCCGCAGCAGAGGTGACTCTTGGTCTTCCTTTCCTGGGGCGGGCCTCATGTGAGCCAGTTTCTTTTTAGCGCTTGATGGTGTTTGACACTGCATTTGGGGACACTTTCAAAGTTTTCCCAATTTTTCGGACTGACTGACCTCCATTTCTTAAAGTAATGATGGCCATTCGTTTTTCTTTACTCAGCTGCTTTTTTCTTGCCATAATACAAATTCTAACAGTCTATTCAGTAGGACTATCAGCTGTGTATCCACCAGACTTCTGTACAACACAACTGATGGTCCCAACCCCATTTATAAGGCAAGAAATCCCACTTATTAAACCTGACAGGGCACACCTGTGAAGTGAAAACCATTTCCCGTGACTACCTCTTGAAGCTCATCAAGAGAATGCCAAGAGTGTGCAAAGCAGTAATCAAAGCAAAAGGTGGCTACTTTGAAGAACCTAGAATAAAAGACATGCAGTATTCAGTTGTTTCACACTTGTTTGTTAATTATATATTCCACATGTGTTAATTCATAGTTTTGATGCCTTCAGAGTGAATCTACAATTTTCATAGTCATGAAAATAAAGAAAACTCTTTGAATGAGAAGGTGTGCCCAAACTTTTGGTCTTTACTGTATAGATAATATGTGTGTCACTGACATTCTATGTGTATATATCTATTCTATCTATTGTTTTCTAAGCTGTCAGTGTGATTTTACTGTAGCCGCATATGAACTGCCAGCTTTTCAAAGGACACCGGCACGTAATAATTGGTCAGCACTCGCATGGTGCGAGTGCTGTGCGATTTTTTTATTTTTTTTTTTCTTGCACCCATTGACTTGCATTGGCGAGTCTTGTCTGAGATTCACAGCAAATCGCATCATGCTGTAATTTTACTCTCAGTCCGATTTCAGCTGAGAAAAAAAAATCACAAATGAGATGTAACCCATTGAATAACATTGGTCCGAGTGCAATCCTATTTTTTTTTTATCAAATTGCACTCGTTCGTATTTCTTGCAAATGGGTATGAGCCCTGAAAATGATACCTTGGGTGATGAAATCCATCTTTTGGTTGTTGTTTAAACTTTATTTTCAGTTTTGAGTTAATGATATGCTCGTGCTCCGGGGCTGCCTGTGGGGGATCTTCATGCGATGCTCTGATTAGGTGTTCATAATGCAGACTGCTGACAGGTCACTCATCCGTCACTGACCTGCCCCCTAGTTTACATAATGAATACATGTACATACTGTAAGGTAGCGCTCACTGAGTGCATTGGGGAAAGCCCGCTTGGCAGCACTATAACATACAGGAAGATTCAATTTCCTTAAAAGTTCTCCTGGGTTTATTGCTCCATATCCCCAACAGCACAAACAGAGTAGTCAACCTTTAGGTCCTGCAACATAAAGCAATAATGTCCATAAACAGGGCTTTGCTCCCTCAGACCCTGTTAACACATAGGCCAGGGCAATGTCCGTTAAACACTCAGTTCCATAGGACATTACAGTCTCTTACTGACCGGGGTCAGTGCCACTCACGGTTGTCCGACCGTCCATTCTGGAGGTATCTCACAGACCTCGTTCCTTTGGTTCAGGAAAGCCAGCACTGCTTCCCCAGGCTGTGCGATATCCAGCAAGCAGGGTTGGCCTTGAACCACACACACAGGAGGCCTTCTACTTCCCAGGTCACAGACAACTTTGTAGTGTCCCACCTGGACACATGGGAGTCTGTGCACAATCCAGACTCCCAACACTCTCGTGCTAAACACACCTTCATTATGTAGGCTGTAACCCTACCCCCAGGTGAGGTATGGATCACATGGCTGGTCACCTGGTCATGACCTCACGGCAGGTCCTGAAAATACCTGCAGGTCCTGAAGGAAAACGGGTACAGCCAGCACCCTCACCCAAAGGTGAGGTAATATGGGTAGCCTGACCCTCCCATCTCTCATAGCTACCCGCAACTCGGACCCAGGTGCACTAACTGTTATATTAGTGCTCATGTGCACTAGTAATAAAACACTCCTGGTTGGATCTCAGGGAGCATCCATCCTGTGACATATGTCGGCCATTCACAATCCTGCCAGTTACTGTTTCTGCATCATCACAGAGAGAACACCTGTATGCATGACCTGGGGAGCCCACATAGCGCCCCCTAGCTGTCACAGGGGTCACTGCATAACAATATATTAAAAAAAAAAAAAACCTTCGGCAGGCAGGTGCCAGCCGTGGCACCTGCGCTGCAGCATAATTGCATGTTTAATGTGTTTAATAACTGCTTGATGTTTTCCTGTGGAGTATAACAAAAAAAAAAATCATTTCAAAATGGCGCACGCCGCGCAGTAGTAGCTATTGGTGTATACAGAGGTGATCTGATATCTGCTACTCGGCATGGCGCCGCCGGCACAATAGCAGCAATTGGATCACCTCTGTAAACACTGATAGCTGCTACTGCAAAAATTGATTTTTTTTTTTATACTCCTTAGCAAAACATCAAGCACATTCATTAACTGCACATTAAAAATGCGATTATGCGGATTATGAGTATCATGATTACATCAAACAAATTATATACACAGTATATATGCAATCATACTGGCACCTGCCTGCAAAATGTTTTGTTTTTTTTTTAAGTATGTACATGTATTCATTATGTAAACTAGGGAACAGGTCACTGAGGGATCAGTCTGCATTATGAATACCTAAGAAGAGCAACACATGAAGAAACCTTCACAGGCCGCCCCGCCGGATGGGCATATCATTAACTCAAAACTGAATATAAAGATTGAACAACAACCACAAGACGGATTTCATCAACCAAGGTATCATTTTATTAAGTATAACGGCGCCGACCTGACACTGTGTGTGGGTTGCTGTGCACAATCCTGCTGACAGGTTACCATTAAGAAAGATGTGCATAGGATATAAGGGAATTGCGAAGCGATCACAGAATAATTTGCTCTAGATCAGTAGTAATCTATTAAAGAAGTTTGCAGCGTTTCTATAATATTGCACTTACCATTGTCTCTGTACCTGATTGTAGAATCCTTGGAGAAACTTGGGTTGAAATTTGCCATGAGAGGCGCTACATACTGTGTTGCTGTTAGCATGCTGTGAAGGATATCACCCATAAAGATAAAACCTGAAAGTAATCCAGATATTGTTTAGAACTTAATACCCGATGTGTAAATAATTAAATTATTAAACAGTATTTAATTTCTTTTTACCTCCAGTAGCTATTGTGATGTGTCTCAATGGATGCCCATAAAAAGGGAAATCAAAGGAAAGAAGAACTCTCTGTGGACAAGTGAATAAAAAAAAAAATTGATAATATATAGATTTCAGATTGAAAATGAGTAACTATTAACAAAAGTAAACGTTTTATCCAACGATGCCTTTAGCTTTTTAAGGATATGTTCACACAGTTTTGCTGGGTTTTTTTTTTTCTCTAGGGAAAATGTAAATGTAATCAAAAGAAAAATGCAGTTGCAATCCCACATTAAAATGCACATTTTTGGTGCTTTTTTTGCTAAGCAACCTCATTGATCTCAGTGGGGTAAAATACAATAAAGAGTTCAAAATAAATGTCACAGAGTTTTAAAATATACGCTGCAAGACAAAAAAAATGCAAAGAAAATTTTAAAAATTCATTTATTTTGCTGCAAGAGTAACACGCTGCAGATTTTTATTTTAAGTTCAAAGAAAGGATGAGCAAAAAAAGCAACAAAAGTGATGTGAACACCGCTGTATGTCTACCACCCTGCCAATCACATTTAAGTTTAGATTCATCTGCATCTATCATCAGTCTTAGGCCTCATTCAGACATCCAATGTTCACATACAAGTGCTATCCGTGATTTTCACAGATAGCACTCCTACATCTATTGGGCAATTCACATGTCAGATTTTTTATCCTCTGTCCGAGTAGTCCGCGGAAAATATCAGAGACATGTACGATTTTGATTTGAGGGTCAGATCAAAATCAGCAATGCAAGTCAATGGGTCCATGAAATGATCTGAGTGCTGTCTGATTTTCAAAGACTGTCAGAATGGGGACATTTTTTTTTTAATTTCTCCACTTACAAGAAAATCGGATGACATTCGAACAACACTCTGATCAGAGTCTGATCAAGCTAATCAGTCTGATTTTCCCGTATGCGTAAAACATCGGATGTCTGAATGAGGCCTTAATTTTTCTATCCATGTCATATTCACAGGAATCCAAGAAGCCAAGATCTATGGTGTTGTCTGAAAGCGTCTTTTAATTATGTAGCTGTTCCTGTGTCTGATTTAGATGACCACCAATTTTTTTTGCAGGAAAATCACTGGTTCAGCAGCATATGTATTATCATTTTTTATACCTTGACCCAGAAGAGCCATAGTTATATTAATCATGGAAAAAGATTGAAACATGGCTATTTGGATCTTTTTATGTTGATTTTCTCATCTTAACCCCTTAGTGACCACCAATACGTCTTTTTACTGACCTCACATATCAGACAGCAGCTGTCGAACTGTACACTATAGCTGACACCTTGCTATATCAGCATTGATTGGTGTTGGCACCAACCATGGTTTTTTAACCCCTTAGATGCTGCTGTCAAAAGTGACGGCATCTAAATGCTTAACAGAATGTGAGGGCTCCCTCTTTAACCCCATCGGCATTCTGAGATTTTGATTGTGAGTTCCTGGTGTCCATGGCAATTCACGGCCAAGTAACGGCCTTAGACTCTATCGGCTATTGCGGCCTGTTCAAATGTTATACAAATTTAGGTGGTAAAAATAAAAATTTTTCTTCCTGTCACGCCATTTTGTATTAATTCCTGAAAAGCACCTGAAGTGTTAATAAACTACCAGACAGCAGTTTTGAATACCTTGAGGATTTTACTACATATAGGTTAGGTAAAGTCACTTCAAAACTGAATGGGTCCCTAAAAAAGTAAATTTTGTAAATTTCCTTGGAAAAAATGAAAAATTACTGCTACAGTTTTAACCCTTCTAGCATCCTAACAAAATAAAAGGATATTTTAAAAATGGTGCTGATGTAAAGCATACATGAGGTAAATGCTATTTAACAACTATTTTATGTGGTGTGACTATCTGGATTAGGTCGGGATCACACATGCTAGAAACTCGAACGAGTCTCGCATCTAAATACTTGGCACTGCCGCTGGCACTCAGGAGCGGAGCGTGCGGCTGCATGTATTTCTATTCACCCGCATGCTCCGCTCCCCAGTGCCGGGGGCAGTGCTGGGTATTAAGATGTGAAACTCATCCGAGTTTCTTGCATGTGTGATCCTGGCCTTAAAGGGATAATCAATCAAAGTGTTAGAATGTTTTGACACATTTCTGATATTTTTCTAAATACAGAAAATAGACAGAAATTTACTATTAGCATAAAGTACAATGTGTCACGAAAAAACATTCTCAAAATAAATGACATCTGTTGAAATGTTCTAAAATTATTACCACATAAAGTGACAATGGTCAGATTTCAAATATTTGGCCCGGTCAATAAGGGGTTAAGCTAATGCAGTCTGCTTAAAGAGGTTGTCCATTACTAGGACAACCCCTTCTCAATCTGAATGTTTGTTACTTTATAGTCTTCATGCACACAACCTTTTATCATTGTGTATGTGATGTTTTGAAAGGTTAACCACTTAGTGACAGAGCCGATTTGGTGACCAAGCCAATTTTTACAATTCTGACCACTTTAACTTTATGAGGTTATAGCTCGAGAACGCTTCTATGGATCCCACTGATTCTGAGATTGTTTTTTCATAACATATTGTACTTGTTAGCGGTAAAATTTCTTCGACATGACTTGCGTTTATTTATGGAAAAAAAAGGAAATTTGACAAAAATTTAGAAAATTTTGCAATTTTCAAACTTTTAATCTTTGTGCCCTTAACCCCTTAACTCCCAAGGGTGGTTTGCACGTTAATGACTGGGCCAATTTTTACAATTCTGACCACTGTCCCTTTGAGGTAATAACTCTGGAGCGCTTCCATGGATCCCGGTGATTCTGACATGATTTCTCGTAACATATTGTACTGAATGTGAGTGGTAAAATTTTGTTGCTATATCTTGCGCTTATTTGTGAAAAAAACAGAAAAACAGAAATTTGGCAAAAATTTAGAAAATTTAACATTTTTCCAACTTTGAATTTTTATGCCCTTAAATCACAGAGATATAGCACACAAAAAACTTAATAAATAACATTTATTCGGTCGTCCATGACAGCACCACCTGAGAGAGGGGATCCACCCCTTAGGAACAGGAAACCTACAGATACAAAAGGGTGGCACCTCTCCCACGCATCAGTTGGTTTCCTGTTCCTAGAGGACAGGACTCTCTACAGATCGTCCGTCATGGAGTCGTCGTTGAGTACCCAGGCCGGCTGACCGACTCAGGTAGCGAGGGGGTCTCCTACCTCGGTCAGTGCGGGGTCCCTGGAGGCGCCACGGTGGGGCCGGGTAGGTCACCACGGCAGTGGAAGGAGCAGGTGGAGCAGGGGTCCGGTGGATGCCGTCTCCAAAAACGCCAGCACCTGGTATGTATGCCCCGGTCCTGCTGCGCTTCCCCAGGCCCGGTCCTCCCGGTCAGTGCTGGCCCCTGGCGGGCTCATGGCGGCGTGCGCAGAGGGGCAGTGGGGCATTCCGGCCAGGAGGCGCTGCGCGGCTCCTTCGCGCGCGCTCCCGCAGGGCTCTGATGAGCGGCGGAAGTGACGCGGCGGAAGGGGCGGAGCGATAGCGCCAATACCGGAAGTCGGGTGCCGGCCGGCCTCCGGCGCGCGCCGCGGGTGCATGCCCGTCCGGGGGTCGCGCGGCGACCCGGGTAAGGCGAGGGGGGCCGGAGCATGGGGGAGGGAGTGCGGAAAGCCGGGTGGGTGGTGCTATGGCAGGATACCTGCTGACCCGGACACCAGGAGGCCATATAAGGCAGATGGGGATGCCGCTGGGGTGCTTCTGAAGGCCCCAGCAATGGATTCAACGGAAGCCCCCTTGGACCAGCAGGACGAGGCGCAGGAGCGCCCGCAAAAACAGGCCACGACAAAACCGCTTGCGAGTGGCCAGCAGAAAAAACAGAGACGAACTAGCGACCAGAGCCGCGAAAGTTCCTCCAGAAAGGACCCCCCCTGCCTCCCTCCGTGATCCGGTACCTGCTTCATCTGCATGGGTAAGAGATCTCCGTGAATGTACCCTGATGCAGTGTTCCCTTATGTTTTTTTTTCAGGGGAAGAAGGCTTCGGGAAAACAGAAGCACAGGGAATGTGCCCTCTGTAGTTCCCCCCTACCAGATGGCCACCCTAAAAAATTATGCCAACCATGCATTCGGCAAACGGTAGGGGTTAATAAAGACAGGGAGTCCAGGGGTAGATTGTCAGGCCCTTATACTCTCCCCCGTTTATGCAGGTAGCGGAAGAGACACCTGACTTCACTTCGAACCTGAGAGAGATGATCAGGGCAGAAATGAAAGTCTTACCTCAAAGAGAACCTTCTAGAAGAAGAGAGGCTAGTGGTTCAGGCTCGGAGACCTCAGTCGCCCCTGGGAAAGGCGATAATTCCTTGGACTCCTCGGCCTCCTCCTCGTCTTCCTCGGATGAAGACTCTAGCCGGTTCTGCTTCCCCTTAGACCAGATGGACAGATTAGTGAAAGCAATACGGTCCACCATGGGGGTAGCGGACAAAAAACGGGAACTCTCAGCACAGGACATAATGTTTGGGGGTCTAGACCCCAAAAAACGCAAAGCTTTTCCATTAAACGATAAGGTTCAGAACCTAATTGACAGAGAATGGAAGAGACCGGAAAAAAGGGGCTCCACATGCCACCAGCCTTTAAGCGGAGATACCCCTTTGATAACCCGGTAGTAAACAGATGGGATAAAGCCCCGAAACTAGACGCAGCAGTAGCCAAAGCATCTAAAAAATCTGCCATACCATTTGACGATATGGCCTCCTTGAAAGATCCGCTAGATAAAAAAGCGGATTCTTTTCTTAAAGGGACATGGGAGATGTCAGCAGGCGCGTTAAGACCAGCGGTAGCTGCCACCTGTACAGCCAGATCGATGATGGTCTGGCTAGATCAGCTGGATTCCGAGCTAAAAGACGGAGCTTCAAGATCATCTATTCGGAAAAGTTTGCCGATCATTCAGAATGCCGCGGCGTTTTTAGCCGATGCTTCTGCAGACTCTGCAAGAATGGCGGCTAAAGCCGCGGGTCTATCTAATGCAGCGCGAAGAGCGCTCTGGTTAAAATGTTGGCCAGGAGATATTCAAGCCCGGTCCCATCTCTGTTCCTTTCCCTGCGAGGGGGAGTACCTATTCGGCCCTGTCTTGGACGAATTGTTAGAGAAAGCTGGAGATGACAAAAAGAAATTTCCCAGTCTCCCGAACCCCTCGTACAGACATCCTTTTACCAGAAAAGGTTTTTTCCGGAGAAGGCTGTCCAGAGATCAGGGCAGATGGGAGGAGAAAAAAAGGAAAGGTACAGGATTCATGTTTGGAGGGGGGCGCCAGGAAGGTCCAGCTCGAGATACGAAAAAGCCGCCCCAATGACTAGTTACCCCGGTAGGAGGGAGACTAGCTGCCTTCTACCCATCCTGGTCTCTGATCTCTAATAGCAGCTGGATATTGGGGATAATAGCCGTGGGACTACGACTAGAGTTTTCTAGGGTTCCCCTTGATCAATTTAAAATCACCCCACTCAGGTCGTCTGCTTCAGAACAAGCTGCCCTGGAGGCCGAGGTTCATGACCTGTGCGCCAAAAAAGTCCTGATAGAGGTTCCAGAGGAAGAATGGGGGAAGGGATTCTACTCCCCTCTGTTCCTGGTCCGCAAACCAGACAGCTCCTTTAGGACAATAATAAACCTTAAGGCCCTCAACAAGTTTTTGGTCATACGTCCTTTTAAAATGGAAACAATTAAATCTGCAATAAAATTGCTGTTCCAAAACTGCTTTATGGTGGTGTTAGATCTGAAAGACGCATACTACCTTATACCCATCCATGCAGGCCATCAGCGGTTTCTCAGAGTGGCGGTTCAGTTGGATGGGTCAATTCGACATTTCCAATATGCGGCCCTCCCTTTTGGAGTGGCAGTCGCTCCCCGAGTGTTTACTAAAGTAATAGCGGAGGTCATGGCCCATCTACGTGAATCGAACATTCTGGTGATCCCCTACCTGGACGATTTTCTTATTGTAGGTAAAACGGCGAATCATTGTTTACAACAGCTACAAAAGGCAATGTCCGCCCTAGAACGGTTAGGATGGTTGCTGAACGTCAAAAAGTCTCGGTTGCAACCAACAATTCTTGGGCCTAACCCTGGATTCTGAAAAACAGGAATGCCGTCTGCCTCCGGAGAAGCTTGTTCGCCTCCATTATCAGATCCTGAACGCCTCCAATAACCCCACCATGTCCCTCAGGAAAGCCATGTCCCTTCTAGGCTCTCTTTCGGCCTGTATCCCGGCAGTCCAGTGGGCCCAGTTTCACGCAAGGAAACTACAGAGCGAAGTCTTATTACATCAAAAGGTCCTTGGGGGTTACTTGGAGGGTCAGCTAACCTTGTCCCGTAACACAAGGGAGTCCCTAGAGTGGTGGTTAGACAAGGATAACTTGTCTAAAGGGGTGCCCTGGGAGTATAACGTAACCCGCATAGTCACCACGGATGCTAGTCCTTACGGTTGGGGAGCTCATATGGGTGAAATATTAGTCCAGGACCAATGGCAACATGATCAGTTAGGAATGTCATCTAACCTAAAAGAATTGACAGCAGTAGAACAGGCGGCTAAAAAGCTCCTTGTGTATCTACAGGGCCATCACGTGCGGGTGTTCTCCGACAATCAGGTCGCCGTGGCATATATCAATCACCAAGGCGGGACCCGTTCCAGACCCCTGATGATTGTAGCAGAGCGGTTGTTCCATCTAGCAGAACAATACTTTCTATCTTTAACAGCGTTGCATATAAAAGGAAGAGACAACATCACGGCAGACTTTTTAAGCCGCAATCCGCTAAAGCAAGGGGAATGGTCCCTAAACTCCTCCATATTCAATCTGATTGTTCAAAAGTGGGGATATCCAGAGGTAGACCTCTTCGCCACCAGAGACAACAGGCAATTGAAACAATTCTGCTCCCTAAATCCCAGAGAGAATCCTCTGGCGGTAGATGCCTTCCTGATAAAGTGGGACTTCAAAATAGCCTACGCCTTCCCTCCCCTATCTCTTCTACCCCTGGTGATGAGGAAAATCAGGAAAGACAGAGCGAGGGTTATAGTCATCGCTCCATTTTGGCCCAGGAGAGCATGGTTCTCATGCCTCAGGACCATGTCGGTGTCCGATCCTTGGGTTCTGCCGGACATCCCGGATCTCCTGTCCCAGGGCCCAGTCTTCCATCCTCAGGTGGCTGGCCTTCATCTGACGGCGTGGAGTTTGAACGGTCATTATTAGAAGAGAAGGGCTTCTCCACAGTCCTAATTAACACCCTACTTAAGAGTAGAAAAATCATTACCACAAAAATTTATGTCAGAATTTGGAAGAAATTCCTTCAAAACTCAGGAGTAGTCGCTGGGGATTCAGCGCCTATAATGCAGATATTAGAGTTCCTACAAAAAGGTCTGGACATGGGGCTCTCTACCAGTACCCTTAAAGTACAAGTGTCAGCCTTGGGGGCTCTGTTTAGCTGTAACATCGCTGGTAATTATTGGGTAAGCCGGTTCATTAAGGCGGCAGGTAGATCCAGGCCAATAATGAAGGATAGGTTCATGCCGTGGGACTTGAACCTAGTCCTCACTGCTATGACAGAGACCCCATTCGAACCTATCTCGTCGGCTTCCCTAAAAAACCTGTCCCTCAAGGTAGCCTTCCTGGTAGCTCTAACATCAGCCCGCAGAATAAGCGATATCCAGGCTTTATCTAGGTGTCCTCCTTATTTACAGTTCAAAGAGGATAGGGTAATACTTAGACCTGACCCAGCGTACTTGCCGAAGGTAGTGTCTAGTTTCCATAGGACACAGGAAATAGTTCTTCCATCCTTCCTACCTAATCCAACTAACGAGAAAGAAAAGAAACTACACACCCTGGATGTCAGGAGAGGCCTCATAGAATATCTGTCAGTCACCGATCCCTGGAAGAAAGATAATGCCCTATTTATCTCTCATCAAGGCCCCAGAAAAGGTTGTAGAGCATCACTAGCTAGATGGATTAGAGAGGCGATTTCAATAGCATACACCTCAAAGGGCAGGTCGCCACCCGGGAAGCTGAGGGCGCATTCCACCAGAGCCATGGCAACCTCATGGGCCGAAAGATCAGAAGTCTCCATTGACCAGATTTGTAAGGCGGCTACTTGGTCCTCTCCGAGCACCTTTTATAGTCATTATAGGCTAGACCTGGGTGCTTCCACAGACCTCTCTTTTGGTATAAGGGTGCTGCAGGCTGTAGTCCCTCCCTAAAGCTGATATTACTCTCTGTAAATCTCTCAGGTGGTGCTGTCATGGACGACCGAATAAAGTCTTAGTTACTCACAGGTTAACGGTATTTTTCGGAGTCCATGACAGCACCCGTATATTCCCTCCCTTATAGTTTGATTGGGGTGTGCACGTCTATTTCTTGTATATGCTCACTGGTGGTAAAAGTTTATAATTGTAAAGAATACTGTACATAAATCATGCATTAACCTTGGAAGTCCTCTTGTGCTCTGTAATCCAACTGATGCGTGGGAGAGGTGCCACCCTTTTGTATCTGTAGGTTTCCTGTTCCTAAGGGGTGGATCCCCTCTCTCAGGTGGTGCTGTCATGGACTCCGAAAAATACCGTTAACCGGTGAGTAACTAAGACTTTCCCACATGTTTACTTTACATCAGCACAATTTTGGAACCAAATTTTTTTTTTTGTTAGGAAGTTAGAAATTTTAAAAGTTGCGTTATATAAAGAAGAACAAAAGGGATGGCACTCACCGTTCTGAAGTAGTCAATTTATTATAGGATAAAAAATCATAGTCTCGGGAGAGATGTCTGAACTGTTAAAAGTTGATCAGCGATTTTTCATTTTTACAACACCATTTTTTTTTAGGGCCAACATCACATTTTATATCACTTTGTGGGGTGAGAACTTTGAACCCCCATGGGCTTCACAGACGTTTATAACGTATAGCCGTACAATTAAAAAATAATTTTTTCCAAAAAAATGATCTTTTCACCCCCAATTTTTATTTTCCAAACAGAAACAGGACCCCAAAACTTATTGTGCAATTTGTCCAGAGTACGCTAATACCCCATATGTGGGGGTAAACCACTGTTTGGGCGCATGGCAGTGCTTGGAAGGGAATGTGCGCCGTTAGACCTTTTCAACGCAGAATTGGCTTGACGCCATATCGCATTTGGAAACCCCCCACAAATGACCCCCCAAGGAACTTATCTAGATATGTGGTGAGCACTTTGAACCCCCAAGTGCTTCACAGATGTTTATAACGCCTGGGCATGAATATAAAAAATCATATTTTTTCTGCAAACATGATCTTTTAGTCCCCAATTTTTTTTATTTTCCCAAGGGTAACATGAGAAATTGGACCATAAAAGTTGTTGTGCAATTTGTCCTAAGTAGGCTGATACTCCATATGTGGGAGAAAACTATTGTATGGGCACACGTTGGGGCTCGGAAGGGAAGTAGTGACGTTTTGGAATGCAGACTTTAATGGAATTGTCTGCAGGTGTCATGTCGCATTTGGAGAGCCCCTGATGTGCCTAAACTATGGAAACCCCCCACAAGTGACCCCATTTTGGAAACTAGACCCCCCCAAAGGAACTTATCTAGATGTATGGCGAGCACTTTGAACCACCAAGTGCTTTGTAGAAGTTTATAACGTAGAGCCATAAAAATAAAAAATATTTTTTTCCACAAAAATATTTTTGCCCCCAATTTTTTATTTTTCCAAGGGTAACAGGAGAAATTGGACCCTAAAGGTTTTTTGTGCAATTTGTCCTGAGTAGGCTGATACCCCATATGTGGGGGTAAACCACTGTTTGGGCGCATGGCAGAGCTTGGAAGGGAAGGAGCACCGTTTGACTTTTTCAATGCAGAATTGGCTGGAATTGAGATCAGATGCCATGTTGCGTTTCGAGAGCCCATGATGTGCCTAAACAGTGGAAACCCCCCAATTCTAACTCCAACCCTAACCCCAACCCACGTCTAACCCTAATGGGAAAATGGAAATAAAGACATTTTTTTTTAATTTTATTATTTTTCCCTAACTAAGGGGGTGATAAAGGGGGGTTTGATTTACTATTTATGGCGGGTTTATGTTTGGCAGCTGTCACACGCTAAAAGATGCTTTTTATTGTAAAAATAGTTTTTGCATCACCACATTTTGAGAGCTATAATTTTTTGATATTTTGACCCACAGATTCATGTGAGGTCTTATTTTTTGCGGGACGAGTTGACGTTTTTATTGGTGCCATGTTCGGGCACGTGACCTTTTTTTTATCGCTTTTTATTCTGATTTTTGGGACGCAGAATGAACAAGAACCAGCATTTCATGAATTTCTTTGGGGGGTGGCGTTTACACCATTCCGCGTGTAGTAAAACTGATAAAGGGGTTTTATTCTTCAGGTCAGTACGATTACAGTGATACCTCATTTATATCATTTTTTTGGCGCTTTATATAAAATTGTTTTTATTGAAAACAATAATTATTTTTGCATCACTTTTTTCTGCAAGCTATCACTTTTTTATTTTTTGCTGATGACGCTGTATGGCAGCTCATTTTTTGTGGGACAAGATTGTTTTCAGCGGTACCATGTTTATTTATATACGTCTTTTTGATCGCGCGTTATTGCACTTTTTCGTTCGGCGTTATGATAAAGCATTGTTTTTTGCTTTTCTTTTTTGAAGGGGTCACTAAAGGGGTTAACTAGTGGGACAGTTTTATAGGGCATATTGTTACGGACGCGGCAATACTAAATATGTGTATTTTTATTGTTTTTTTTATTTACAAAAAAATAATTTATTAAGGGAATTTTTTTTTACATTTATTTAGGAATTTTTTTTATTTTTACACGTGATTTTTTTTTTAACTTTTTTACATTGTCCCAAGGGGGGACATTACAATAAAGTGTCAGATCGCTGATCTGACACTTTGCCACTTTGCACAGCACTGTGTCAGATCAGCGATCTGGCAGGTGCTGCACAGGCTTTCTCAGTGCCTGCTCTCAGCAGGCACTGAGGAAGCCTCATCCCTGCAGGACCCCGAAGGCCCCCGCAGCCATATTGGATCCGGGGGCCTGCAGGGAGGAGACCATCGCGCTGCTTCGAGGGTCATAGGGATTCTTCCCTATGCCCCCGGTACACTGCAATAATGTTTGATCGCAGTGTGCCAGGGGTTAATGTGCCAGGGGCGGTCCATGACCGCTCCTGACACATAGTGCCGGGTGTCAGCTGTGATAATCAGCTGACACCCAGACGCAATCAGCGGCGCTCCCCCCGTGAGCGCCGCTGATCGCGTGTGACGTACTATTCCAAAATACAAGGTGCAATTATGGGCGCACCCAGCTGTGCACAATTGCAACATCAATGATATGGCCAGGTGCCGCAGCAGTGGAATAATAACAATAGGAAAAAAAAAAAAAAAGGAGAGAAAGCACCACTGCACAAAAGCGCACACTGCACCAATTATAATTAAGACTGAAATAAGTAATTTTTATTGATACAAAAGAGTTATACACAATAAAAACATGATAAAATCACAAAACTATGGCTTCCATAGTACCCATAATACATATCAACACGTAAATATCATACATATAAGCACATATAATGTGAGCATATGATCCAGCAACACTCTGGCACTATAGCAGTATCCCTACCTATTCCTATGCTCATGAGGACTATATAACCCTAGACAAAGCCCAGCCCATAGATGAATTGGAGCAACCACACACAAAAATCAATGTTATATAATTTTCATACCAGGACCCTAATAAGCCCAGATAGCAAGAAAGGGGGGAAAAAGTTAAACCCTCCACATATCAGTGGTGCCAAAACACATAGTATCAAAAACTGTCATAAAAACGTACTATTCCGTCCATGGGATTTAAGTCCCAGGTCACATGGACGGAATAGTACGTTCAATGTAAGGAAGGGGTTAAATCAGAGTTATATCACACAAAATAGTTAATAAATAACATTTCCCACCTGTCTACTTTACATCAGTACAAATTTGGAAACATAATTTTTTTTGTTAGTACATTATAAGGGTTAAATGTTGACCAACGATTTCTCATTTTTCCAACAAAATTTACAAAGCCATTTTTTTTAGGGACCACCTCACATTTGAAGTGAGTTTAGGGGGTGAATATGTCAGAAAATACCCAAAAGTGACACCACTCTAAAAACGTCACCCCTCAAGGTACGCAAAACCACATTCAACATGTTTATTAACCTTTCAGGTGCTTCACGGAACTAAAGCAGTGTGGAAGGAAACAATGAACATTGTACTTTTTTCACAAAAAAATTACATTGGAACCCAACTTTTTTTTATTTTCACAAGGGTATCAGGAGAAAATGTACCACAAAATTTGTTGGGCAATTGCTCCTGAGTATGCCGATACCCCATATGTGGGGGAAAGCCAACGTATGGGCGCATTGCAGGGCCCAGAAGGGAGGGAGCACCGTTTGACTTTTTGAACGCAAAATTGGCTGGAATCAAAGGTGGTTACCATGTCGCTTTTGGAAACCCCCTGATGTACCTAAACAATGGAAACCCCCCAATTCTAACTCCAACGCTAACCCCAACACACCCCTAATCCCAACCCTAACCACAACCCAAACCCCAACACCACAATCTTAACCCCAACACAGCCCTAACCCCAAAACAACACTAACCCTAGCTATAACCCTAGCCTAAGCCTAACCCTCAACTATAACACCAACCATAGCCCTAGCTATAATCCCAACCATAACCCTTTCTCTAACCCTAATGGAAAAATTAGATAGCCGAGACTCCTGAGAATTTCTGACGCTGGGGAGGGCTATAACCTTATTTCTCAGTGCAGTTAAAAAGTGGCGCTGAGGACTAAGTATCCTTAATTGCCGCCGATAAACGGCGTATCGACGGTCTTTACACGGTTAAAACACTTATATTCTCCTCCCATGCCGGTGCAGTTCCAGTGGCATCAGCACTCGTGTTCCCAGGGCACATGTGCGGTTATTATGTCATGTGAGTCAAATCAGCTCTGGTGTCACTGTCCTCGTCTTTGGACGTATACGTAATCAAGTGGGAAGGAGAACTCCGGCTGGCTGCTCACCTCCTCTGGATTACTTATGCGTCCAAAAGAGGAGACAGTGAAGCCAGTGCTGATCAGATGCAAAGAATGGAAGAGAGGTGCCAACACCACTTTAATGGCGGTGGCACAGCAGGTATGTAAAGATGTTTTTATTTTAACAGGGGCAAACATTCAGATTGAGAAGGGGTTGTCTTAGTAGTGGACAAAGAAACATCACAAATACAGTGATAAAAGGTTGTGAGTGCATGGAGACTATAAGGTGACACATTATTCCTGCTGCTTCTTGCTTTTCACTACAAAGCTGTGAACCTGTGTGTGCTTTGCGGGAAATTACTTTCTTCCCCAGAAGCGAAATGGCTTAAAATGTGGAACTGTAGACATACGGTAATGGTATGTGCACACGTTGCAGATTTTGATGCAGATCCGCAGCATTTATGGAGACGCGGAACTGCATCAAATCCGCAGTATAATGCACAACCAATGTTAGTCAATGGGAAATTCAGAATTGGTGTGCACATGCTACAGAAAAATATGTGCGGATTTGCACTGTTTTGTTTTCCACAGCGTGTCAATTCTTTTTGCTGATCTGCAGTGTTTCTGCACCCATTGACTTCCATTGAGTCAGTCAAAACCGAAGGTGTAAAAAGGTTTGCGGTTTTGCTGCGGAGATGCGTGCGAAAAATGCTGCAGAACGGGAGGAGGAAGAGTGTGTGGGCAGAGACTGTGTGTGCGGGTCTGTCTGCGGGTGTCTGTGTGTGCGGGGGTCTGCGGCTGTGTGTATGTGTGCACGTGCGCAGGTCTGTGTGTAGGCAGGCATCGTCCGATGAGACTACTAGACCCATCCGTCTATGTCTGCTACAGTGACAGCATTAGCCGATGATGGGATAGTAGTCCCATCATCCGGCTACTGTGTTGAATAGTAAAAATAAAAAAAACACATACACACATAGAGTACGCATAATCACCATACAGCTAATCCCCAACGCCCTCAGTCACCTGCAAAAAAAAAAATAATAAGCCAACACAAATACTCTCTGTTCTGATGTAATCCATTTAATAGCGATTGTCCCATGGCGATCTCCCGTGTAGAGCGGTCACATCAGGAGATGTGACCGCTCTACAGGGGTATCGGTGTACAGTGACCCGAGATAATCCTTCCACAGTGGATCACTCCTCTGCCTAGAGGTCACTGGAGTTCATCCTGTCACTTGCGGCACCGCTGCATGAGAAAATTCTCACACAGCAGTAGTGCCGTAAAGTGAGAGCACGAACTCTGATGAAGTACACTGCGGGAGTATTATCTCCGGTCAGTGTGTCATCGGAGCCCCTGTAGAGCAGTACATCTCCTGATGTGACAGCTCTACACGCGAGATCGTCGTGGGACACTCGTTATTGGATTACGTCGGAACAGGGAGTATTTGTGTTTTTATTATTTTATTTTTTTTGCAGGTGATCTAGGGCATCGCAGGAATTAGGCTTATAATAAATATGCAAACTATGTTGTGTTATATTTCATTAAAATACTTTATTCTGGCTGTCTTTATTTAAACCCTTAACAAATATAGGATTAGTAATGGATAGGTGTCTTATTACAAGCCGGGCTTGATGTTACCTCACACTACAATACAAAGATGACGTCAACCCCACAATTATTACCCCATATGCCACCGTTACAGGTCAGTGCGAAGAGAGGCTAAGTGCCGGAATTGGTGGATGGAGTTGTTGCACGATGTATTAATTGATAAAATCATGTATAAATTGCACATTGTACTGTAACTATGAATAATTATGGATTGTTAAGTAACTTGTATTTATACTCGCCTGTGAGTGAGACTCACTGCTTGAGAAAGGCTCAGTAAGAGCCAAAACGTCACCATGCTATGTGGGTCTAATTAAAGTCCACTTTTTTCACTTTTGAAATTATGGAGTGCTGCCTCCTTTTTTGTTTTTATCTATAGATCTATCTATCTATAGATCTATAGCTACAGTGAGGCAAAAAAGTATTTAGTCAGTCAGCAATAGTGCAAGTTCCACCACTTAAAAAGATGAGGTGTCTGTAATTTACATCATAGGTAGACCTCAACTATGGGAGACAAACTGAGAAAAAAAAATCCAGAAAATCACATTGTCTGTTTTTTTTTTCCTTTTATTTGCATATTATGGTGGAAAATAAGTATTTGGTCAGAAACAAGCAATCAAGATTTCTGGCTCTCACAGACCTGTAACTTCTTCTTTAAGAGTCTCCTATTTCCTCCACTCATTACCTGTAGTAATGGCACCTGTTTAAACTTGTTATCAGTATAAAAAGACACCTGTGCACACCCTCAAACAGTCTGACTCCAAACTCCACTATGGTGAAGACCAAAGAGCTGTCAAAGGACACCAGAAACAAAATTGTAGCCCTGCACCAGGCTGGGAAGACTGAATCTGCAATAGCCAACCAGCTTGGAGTGAAGAAATCAACTGTGGGAGCAATAATTAGAAAATGGAAGACATACAAGACCACTGATAATCTCCCTCGATCTGGTGCTCCACGCAAAATCCCACCCCGTGGGGTCAGAATGATCACAAGAACGGTGAGCAAAAATCCCAGAACCACGCGGGGGGACCTAGTGAATGAACTGCAGAGAGCTGGGACCAATGTAACAAGGCCTACCATAAGTAACACACTACGCCACCATGGACTCAGATCCTGCAGTGCCAGACGTGTCCCACTGCTTAAGCCTGTACATGTCCGGGCCCGTCTGAAGTTTGCTAGAGAGCATTTGGATGATCCAGAGGAGTTTTGGGAGAATGTCCTATGGTCTGATGAAACCAAACTGGAACTGTTTGGTAGAAACACAACTTGTCGTGTTTGGAGGAAAAAGAATACTGAGTTGCATCCATCAAACACCATACCTACTGTAAAGCATGGTGGTGGAAACATCATGCTTTGGGGCTGTTTCTCTGCAAAGGGGCCAGGACGACTGATCCGGGTACATGAAAGAATGAATGGGGCCATGTATCGTGAGATTTTGAGTGCAAACCTCCTTCCATCAGCAAGGGCATTGATGATGAAATGTGGCTGGGTCTTTCAACATGACAATGATCCAAAGCACACCGCCAGGGCAACGAAGGAGTGGCTTCGTAAGAAGCATTTCAAGGTCCTGGAGTGGCCTAGCCAGTCTCCCGATCTCAACCCTATAGAAAACCTTTGGAGAGAGTTGAAAGTCCGTGTTGCCAAGCGAAAAGCCAAAAACATCACTGCTCTAGAGGAGATCTGCATGGAGGAATGGGCCAACATACCAACAACAGTGTGTGGCAACCTTGTGAAGACTTACAGAAAACGTTTGACCTCTGTCATTGCCAACAAAGGATATATCACAAAGTATTGAGATGAAATTTTGTTTCTGACCAAATACTTATTTTCCACCATAATATGCAAATTTTCTCAGTTTGTCTCCCATAGTTGAGGTCTACCTATGATGTAAATTACAGACGCCTCTCATCTTTTTAAGTGGTGGAACTTGCACTATTGCTGACTGACTAAATACTTTTTTGCCCCACTGTATATCTATTTTATCAATTAATACATTGTGCAACAACTCCATGTTGTATTAGACCATACAAAGTGCTATTGTGCATAAAGTGCCATATAAATATACTGTATCAATAATAGTCCACAGTCCATAAATGTATGATTAATAGTGAAATTAGTGCAGCTGAGTACATATTCACATAATTAACTCACCCAAATAAGGATATGATTTAGAACATGGAGGACACCATGAATGCTGTGTCCGGCATTCTAAAATATCAAATGGGGAGACCTGCCCTATAATGGGCTAGAGATATGTGTCTGATGAAAGTCCCATCCAAAATAACACCGATATTTCAATTGTGCGCATTAACGGAAGAAAAGTATGATGTATACCGTTCTGTGCCTCATCGAAGATGGTGCCGGGACATCCAGAATGGAGATGCGCGAATAGGGAATTTGCCACACACACTCCGACATTGGCAGTCATCCTATGTATGTGTAATGAAGCGCTTGTACATGCGCAGTTGATATTTTAGAACGCCGGACACAGCGTTCATGGTGTCCTCCACGTGCTAAATCATATCCCTACTTGCACAATGTATTAATTGATAAAATCATGTATGAATTGCACATTGTAATTGTAACTATGAATAATTATGGATTGTTAAGTAACTTGTATTTATACTCTCCTGTGAGTGAGACTCACTGCTTGAGAAAGGCTCAGTATGAGCCGAAACGTAGCCATGCTATGTGGGTCTAATTAAAGTCCACTTTTTTCACTTTTGAAATTTTGGAGTGCTGCCTTCTTTTTTGTTTTTGTCTGGATTTGGCAAGTTTTGGATTTATTGCTGAGGAGGCCTGGGCACCCACCATATGGTATTGTGCTGTTTCTACTGTATAGATCTATAGATAGATCTATAGATAGATAGATAGATAGATATTCACTTATAATTGTATTGTGTACATTATATGTGAACATGGTATGTGATGATATGGCATTCAATGGAGTATGTAAAAGAAGAGGTTGGGCAATTCTTTTTTTTTTGTTAAATGATAGATCTTTATTTAGCTTAAAAAAACGCATACAAAGCTATATGAAAAAAACGCATGAAAATCTGAATCAAAAACTCATGGATTTTTAACTGCTTTCTCTGGCAAGAGAGGAAAAATCTGCGCAGAATATTCCACAGGAAAATCCGCAACGTGTGCACATACCTTAAAGCTGCCACGCACATTAGACTGGAGCCGGCCAACTATCCGATGTACGTATATGGGAGCCTTCCTGCTCTCATGCAACAGATGATGTCAGATGAGAGAAGTGTTGGACGGTTGAAATGTAAATTCTCAATGCTTTAGTTTTCAGGAGAGATTAACCGCAGTCAGTGATTTCAGGCATTTTTTTTTTCGCTTTTCTCCTGATTGAATGCAATTAATTGTTCGGACCACATTCACATGTGTAGATACCTATATTATCTGATTGTGTCTTTTGGTGTCATATCTCAGCTCTCTACAACTTGGAGCTTGCGTGTAGCAGTAATACATACATCAACCTTTTCATTTTGATTTTACATTCAAATCCATCAAACAGGCTACCATGCAACACATACAAAAATCTCAGACCCTCGGCACTACTAAGGCTAATCGTGTAAAACGGATTATCTGCAATTTTTCCATGAACAGCAACAGTTTCTGTCCATCCTGGGTAGTATGAGCTCAAATGTACTGTTTGTCGAGGCTAAACAGCACAGGGGAGGTCTCACCGAGGCTTGCCTGTGTGCACTGGATAGGATGGTAAGCACTATGGCTTTTTTGGTGTCCTCTTGCAGTAGATCCACCAACATGTTCTGACCTTGCAACTCCAAAGGTCCCAGCACTCTGGACGAATAGTATCTGTGACTGTTTTCCTGTGGAGAAAAAACAACCAAATATTTGACTATCATAAAAACAGTTAAACAATTCCTCCACTTCTGGTTGCAGTGGAGACCTTTGTCTTATTTCATTTCAAAGGGTTCTTACAAAATAGTAAGTAATCCCCTAAAACTTACGATACTGATAGCTGTGGTCCGCTACTGGGACCCCAAGGATACTGAGAATAGGGTTGTGAAACCTGCAGAACAGTGTCTTGAATGGAGCGATGGTGCACATGATCGACTTCAACTTCATTTATTGTCTATTTGTTATATATCTGACTGCTAAAACAGTTTGCCTTTAGAAAATAGGTGTAATCATGAAATTATTTTTTCACTAGAAATCAAATCAGTTGGAGATAAAAACATTTTTACAGCTAATGTTCTGTTTGCAGATATTAAAAAAGAGATGGAGTGCTAAAATTAAATGTAGAATACTACAAAATCAAAACCACATAGGTCAAGTTTGTTTAAGAGCTCCACAACAAGCATAAGAAAGCTGCCAATCCACCCCATCAGTGGCGGGCAAACTCCTGTACATTCTTTTCTCTCCTCCAGTGCCAGGCAATGTATTACATACACCACTGAATCAGCATTGCTTTGCTCTAAGTCAAAATGTTGAAAACCAGCCGGGCACCAACTGTGACCTTTCCAGTGTTATTTGATATGCCGTTATAACTTTATTTAATTCTGTTAGTATAATGAAGTACAAGCAGGATTCACTTAGAGTAATGCTGCACAGATTCAGATTAAACTATGTTCTTTGTGATATTTAGATTTTAGCAGGAGCTCAAGCAATGTAAATGTACTGTAGAAGTACAGTATACAGAAACCCGTGGTTTAGAGATGAGGTGCTCAAGTAGGGTTCCAAGCCGTCTACAAGCAAGTAAGGGACTCTGCATTCAAATTGCACTGAAACAAATTCTTTTTGATATCAATCCAAACAGTATGTTTCCGTCCTAATTATTAGACCTTCAGAACTGATTGTCATGCGGTATCCTCTTATGTCCTGCCAAATAGTAGCAGAGAGGAATGCAACATGTGTCTCCTCTCCTTTAACCATCATGATGGTAGCAGGTTATGTTATTGCTCTTATATTATCATGAGGCCTCATGTGCCTCCACACTGGTTCTTCCTCCACGGCTTTAACTCCTACATAAGCGTATTTATTGCTCATGCTTTCACTCTTGGATACGTATAGGCTCATGTTTTGCTTTATTTTTTTCACCTTGATTAATGGGCTTGTTTGTGGTCATGTGCATATGTTTTCCACCAGCCATGATTTCTTGACATTGGATCTTCTCACATTAGGCTCCACATAGCCCTTTACTAGAGTGCCATTGCGGGAATTGGCAGGTTAGCCACATACCGTCTTAAGTCTTTTTTTATGTAACGTGCCTCTTTTGATATAACAACCTTAGGATTATTATCATATTATCAGCATTATATTGGGTACATGTGTATATAAATAAAATTCTATAATTTATCTATAAAGCATTCAGTCTTTTTGATCTATATAACCTGTAACCAGCACATGGGAGGAGGTCACTGATTAGTCCCTATACACACAGTAATGTGTGTTTTATGCATAGGCTTTTTTAATTGTTTCACATGATGGGAAAAGTCACATGGTCTATGGTGTAAGTAAATGGGCTCTACAGGCAGTCTGGGATCAACTAGCCTGGAGAGAGGAGTCTCCAGTGGCTTTGTGGCTTGGCAAGCACAGACTGAGCCTGTATTGCTCCAGAGTGGGGTGCCACCTGCAACGTATGGACTGTGTTGCAGCGTTTTATTTCCTTTCTTGTTTTAGCCAGAAAGGCTGGGTTTATTTCCCAACGTGTTGGTTTATGCTGCCTTAAAATAAATCAATGACGATTTAAAGAGACCGTGTTCCCATTTTTCTACCTCTATATACCGCCACGTGAGCTGAGCTACCACAAATGGTGTTTCGAATGCAGGCAATGTTCCGGGAACGCCAGTAGCAGCTGTGGGCAAACCGCATGTCCTTGGTAATGGAGGCCACAAGCCAGTGGACAACGTGAGGCACAATAGAGAACCTGCTCAAGCATCTGGTGAGCACGCAGCAGCAACAGCTACATCAGGAGACAAGTTGCTTATCCTGCAACAGCATCAGGACCAGTTCAGACTACAACAGCACCAGATAGAGTTGTTTGCCGACGCAATTCGTGGGAGACCGGAAGCCCAGCCCTCAAGTCCAGCTGATGACACGCACGTCCGGAAGGCGGTAAGATGAGCAATGCAGAAAATGACCCCGGGTGATGATATAGAGGCATTTCTGACTTTTTGAGCGGATAGCGGATCGCGAGAGACTGCCGCCAGACCAGTGGATAGAGGTGATGGCTCCCTAACCATCCCGCGAGCCCCAGAAGGCTTATTACGACCTGACTTTACAAGATGCCCGGGAATATGCCAAACTAAAAACTGAGTTACTGGCGTGCTCGGGGGGACTAAGTCTGTCTGAGCACGAAGGGTTCTTCACCCTTTGCAGTGAGAAACCTCCACACTCACAAATGTTCAACTTGCTGCATCTGGTGCAGAAATAGTTGCAGCCAGAGTCCTCCACCCCAGCTCAGACTGGAGCGGGTTGTAATGGACAGGTTTATCCATTCCCTTCCAAGGCTGGAAGAGACATGGTTTGCCCAGGGGGATCCCCGGAATGCAGATGACCTGGTTGGCCTAGTAGAAAGTTACCATTTGGTCGACAGGTCCCTAAGGAAGCCGAGGGGTGTTGCATCTCCATACTGAGGTACCCAGTGGGAGCCCGAGTCCCAAAAGAGGGGTAGCAGAGCCACCACTGGGAGAAGTCCGAGGACCCAAGGAGCCATTGAAGGGTTGCAAAAGGCTGCTGGTAAAGACCTGATCTGTTGGCGGTGTCACGGTCCTGTACACATCGCTGCCCATTGTCCTTTGTCTTCTGAGCAGATAGATTGCAGCCTAGGCAGACGATGCTCTTATTTTGCTTATCCTGCTTGCAGTGTGGACCTTCAGCCCGTAGAGGGGCCTCCGTCATGTCCCGTGTCCATAAATTGGGTGCTGGTGTCAGGACTATTGGACTCGGGGAGTTTGGTGACCCTGATAAGGGCCACACTTCCCTACCAGTTGATCCCAGGGAAACATGTGCATGTCCGCTGTATCCACGGAGATGCCAAGGAATACCCCGTGCCAGAGTGTATATAAAAACAATGGCACTGAGCCCCATAAGGTCAGGGTTGTGAGAGATTTGCTACACCCCGTGATATTCAGGTGGGACTTCAGCCTGTTTTGGGACTTGTGAGGAAAGGTGGGAATGCTAAGCGACTCAGGGGCCAACTCAACCCTGATCAATCCCCATCACAGCCAGAGGTGGAGGAGTTCCCCTTGTGCGTCCTGTCCGGTAACCAGGATTAGACAGTAATCAGTGAGTCTGAGGTTCCTGATCTCGGGGTTTCTGGGGGAAATTTTGCTTCGACTCAGATGCGGGATGTTACTCTAAAAAATGCATTTGAAAATGTGTCTGTGATAGATGGGTTTGCTCAAGAGCCGGGGGCTGACACCAGGTTCCCACACTTCACCGTTAATGGTTAATTACTGTTTTGGGTGACCACACTGAGGCAAGGGGAGATAGTGGAGCAGCTCTTGGTTCCAGGTCCCTACCTGAGGAGGATTTTAGACATGGCCCATTCACATGTTTTGGGGGGACATCTGGAGGTAGAGAAAACAGGAAAGAATCATACAGAGGTTCTATTGGCCCAGGGTGTTACTGGGAAATCTAAATTATTCTAGGTCCTGCCCTACCTGTCAGATAACCACTCTCTACTCACTTCCGAAGTCCCCTAGTTCTGTTATCATTGATAGCGGTCCCACTTGAAAGGATTGCCATGGATCTAGTATGTCCTCTTGTTAAATCTGCACGAGGGCACCAAAACATGTTAGTGGTAATGGACTATGCGGCTCAGTACCCTGAAGCCGTACTACTAAGAAACTCCTTGTCCAAGAGTATCGCCCTGGAACTTGTTTATATTTTTGCACGGATGGGTCTGCCGAAGGAGATTTTGACAGATCAGGGAATCCCTTTCATGAGCAAGGTAATGAGGGACTTGTGGAAGGTCCTTCAGATTAATCAGCTGCGAACCTCAGTCTACCATCCACAGGCAGAAGGCCCAGTAGAGTGCTTCAATAAGACCTTGAAGGCGATGTTCAAGAAGGTAACTGAGAATCAAGGTTGATACTGGGACTATCTGTTTCCATTCCTGCTCTTCTCAATCAGAGAAGTTCCACAATTTTCTACTGGCTTCTCACCATTCGAGCTTCTGTATGGTCGATATCCGCAAGGGCTCCTGGACATTGCCAAGGAAACCTGGGAAGCCGAGGTCACGCCACACCGGAGCGTCATAGAGCATATTGCCCAGTTACAGAAGAGGATGGTGAAAGTGATGTTAATCATGAAAGAGCATCTTCTGCATGTGTAAGGGGTACGGGGGCCAGTTTAATGTCCTGCGCTCCTTGTATATGTCCTAGGTAGAATGTCATATGGCTTGTAAATATGTTCTTGATAGAAACAGTGTATTTCATATAATGTGTGTGTGTATTGTGGTGCAGTGACCACTGTGTCCACTAGGGGGCACTGTGTGGGTGTCCCAGGACAGGCATACAGGCATGTACATTGTGCAAATGGAAATAGGATGAATGGCAGGATGGTAAATGACCATTATGTATCCCAGGGTGGGTGGCCCTGGGATGGAAGCTTGAATGTGTGTTAATCAGCAGAGGTACTGCTGAGGTTTCTGTTTCAGTGTATCAGGGAAGAGCTTCCAGGTGGCTGGTGAGATGGGTGGGACCAGTCACCTACAAACCCACCCAGGGGAGTGTGGCTAAATGCCCATATTAAGCATGTATATGTCTGGGTTAGGACCTGCGATGAGGTCATAGCCATGTGATCTGGTGGGCGTGGCTACGGACCATATAAGGTGACCAGGGTAGGTCACATGGGAGTGAATGCCTGGATCTGATTGGTCCGTGTGGAAGGTCCCAGAAGGCCGACGTGCTAGAAGGCATGCTACCTTCCTGATGCGCACATGTGGACGCCGCTGACCGTGTGTGACCTGTGTGTAACAGCCTGTGAGTGCTGGCCAGTCCTCAGGAGGAAAGGGACGTCAGGACTGAGAAGCAGCTAAGAGGTAACCCCCAGACAGAGGGGGAATTATCTGAGACTGTAGAGCCTGTTTGCTGGATAAAGCACAGCCTGTGTGAACACAGGACTAAGGGAGCGGTGCTCCACTATGAACATTCGTTTTTGTCTGCTGTAAGACTTATCGTTTTCCTCATGCTGCTATGGTTTATGTTGCATAATAAACCGTATGGACTATTATATGAAAAAGCCTGTGCCGGACCTGGTCTACCTGCAGCCAAGTGAGTGTTCCCCAATACCCTCAATAAGCGCTACCTTACAATTTGTGGAGAATGCTAAGGGCACTGTTGTAGCCTTGTTGCTAGGGGGCAACGGACGAGGACTACAAAATCGGTTGCTAGGGTCAACTGTCTCAAGAAGCACATGTTGCAGTGCTGGCATCGCTGAGCCAGGGAAGTAAACAGTCGTGAAAACCGTGAGTTATGCTGACCGAGGTCAGAGAAAGAGACTGTTGGTAATTTGTGGGATACCTCTGAGGAGAAGAGGTGTCCGGGAACCTGTGTGGCCGACACCAGCAGGTAACGGACAGGTGTCTGTGTTGTACTGACCGGGGTCACTGAGAAAGACTACCTGAATTGTTCAGAGCGCCAGGTCCTGGAGGGTCAATGTTGGGAAATTCTGGGAGAACAATTGGATCCATGGAGCACGTGCTGCGACGCTGGAACTGGTGAGGCCGGTGTGTTCGGAAACCCTGGGAGCAGGGTCAGATCCCAGAATAGCACCCGGTGAGGCCTGTGTGTTGGACGGTTCCATGTGGGACGGACGTCCTAAATAGCACTCAGACAGGCCACGTGTGTTTTTGTGTTGTGTTTTTTTCTTCTCCCATTCAAGTCAGCTTGCGGTGACTCAGTGGGATCACGAAGGTGACAAGCGGCTTGCTGTAACTTGCGGTTACGAAGGTGATGCCAGCAACTGTTTGTGAGCGGCAGCCGGAGGTGCCGGTGCTTTGCGGCTACAGCAGGAGCTGTGGCAGTGCCATCATTTGCTGGTGTGGTATCGTAAGAGGACAGACAATTCATCTTCTTAAAGGGTAAGTTTTAAGCCCAAAAGACATAAGCGGTACCGTGTGAACTCTAGACTAAGAAGGCCTGTAGAGGGGACATGGGGAAATCCCGAAAGGGGGCGGTGGCCCAAATCGGGGTGGTGACCCAAAAAGGGGTGGAGTCCCAGAGGGAGGCGGTGACCCAAATCGGGGTGGTAACACAAAAATGGGTGGAGTCCCATGGGGAGGCGAAGTCCAAAAGGGATAGTGGTCCAAAAAGAGGTGGAGTTTTCAAAGGGGGCAGCACTAGTTACCTCAGTGGACATGTCTGGGGAACAGCGGTGATTGTGTATGACTTTCTGAGTGCGGCACATTCTTTCCAGATGATGACGGGCCGCAGGTGTGTATTGTGATGCTACACCATGAAGGAGTCTCTGGACGGCTGGACTCAGAATCAGGTGACTCTGACAGGAACTCCTCTCGTTTTCTGTCTGACCGAGAAAAAGGTCAAGGTTCGCTGCCACTATGGGGTCACTGTGGACTATACTGTGGACAGAGTAATGATTGAGGGGTCCAAAAGGGTTGAGTGCCAAGGTGGCAGTATACCACCAAACTTAGTGTATCCCTTTGAGAGGGGCCAGGACTTTGTCTTGTTTGAAGATGCATGGGAAGTTGATGAAAGGTGGGGTGGCTCAAAGGAGGAGGTAGCACCAACCTAAGGTCGGTAGTCCAGAGCTCCGGATGAACGAGAGAAAGTGTGGGTCTGACCAACTCGGGGATTTGGCTGGGGTGACCAAACGTGTGACTGTGAGCAATGTGGGTACCTCCAGAAAAGGGGTCCGACACCTGTGTGAATGGGGGCTTGCTGTTCCTGGATGACGGTGAGTGATGACTCCAATTTGACCGCTATCACCCGACAGCTAGAGGGTCAAGTTGACAACCTGACCAAGGAAGTGTGCATGTGGAAAGAGCGAGTTGACAGTTTTCACCAGGTAGAAGTGCACCTACAAGACTTGGAGCAAGGGCACGAAGAGATGTGTCAACAGCTCGCGAAAGAATGTTTAAAGGTGGCGAGTATGGAAGTTGCCAACTCCACGCAGTTGGAGCGGCTGCGCCACCTAGAGTCCGAGCTCTCGGGAGTCAAGGCCCTGAGACAAACGGCCAAGCACAAAGTAGATGTGCTGGAGAAAGAAGTATTGGAGCTCAGAGGTCACCTGTCAACGTGGCAAAATATGAATAAGACCCTCAGAGAAGATGTGGAAGTGCTCAAAGAAACTGTAAGAGGTCTTCTGCGGGAGAAGTTGGTGGACAAAGACGTACAGCAGCCGTGCCTGAGTGATAGCAAGGCGGAGCTGCAAATGCCCATCTTGGCAAGGTGTCCTGAAGAGGGTAACTCAGGAAGAGTGTGAGCTAAGAGCTGGAAAAGACAGTCACCCGGTCATGGCAGATGTCTTGAGGGAAGTGTCCGAGGTAAACCAGGAGCCATCTGCCCATGAAGAGAGCAAGTCCATGATCTTCAAATACGTGATTGATGTACCTGAATACGTGCAAGAAGCCTGTACCGGTGAAGGTATACATGAGGCTTTTAAAAAGGTGGTCAAAGCGTGTAGGGTGCACTGGGCACCTGATACTCGGCAGTTGATGGTACTATCAGCCAGTGAAGACAGCAAAGCGGGTAGCTGTCCTGACAGATATGCATCTGCAATGTCTCCACGCTAAACAGATGTTCAGGTGGAGTAATGTGAAAGCTGCTCAATGTCTAGAGCTGGCAAGGGAAGCTAAGAATCGGCTGGGATTGGGGGAAGATGTAATTCCGGTACCCAAATATCTGGTGGGGAGAGTCGTTGGAAGGCTCGGGAAGGTAATGCAAAACCTTGTGGATATCTCCGGTGTGGCGAGGGTGAGGATCCCTCCTGATGGTGAAGTCCAGGTATCTGGTGAAGAAGGCATGATTTCCATCATTGTGGTTGGCTCCATGGAAAGCCTTAGTAACTTTCGGATGCTCCTGGAGTATCGAGTGACGTACCTGCAAGAGATAGAACAGTTGAGACTGGACTGACTGCAGGTTACTAAAGAGATGCGGAACATCAGATGGTGACAGCCAGCATTCTGGGGTATAAGGACTAGAAGGTACCCTCCAAATAATGAGATGGCGGGTAGCCAAAGACTTTCTGCAAGTGGCAGTTCTACTCATAGTATGAGACAGAGAGACCTTAGCTCCTGTGAGACACTAAATGGGTCAGATTCAGGCCAGACAGTTGACGCGACTAAGTGGGACTTCTGACTGTACCCACCGGGAGCGCCGGCCAGTGAGAGAAAGGTCAGGTGACGGAGCGCACTGCAGAAAGGTGGAGACTAAAGAGTGTCTGGTGATGCAGATGGACTTTGACTGGAAGACCAAAGCCCAAGACCGATATACTGACCGCTGGGGGTGGGCGAGGCCTAACGTAAAAATGATGCCCAAAACAGGCTGAGACGGTCCTCTCGACTCGTAGGGCAAGGTGACATGGGTTCCCGTTCTCAAGACCCCTGGGTGATGTCATGTGTTCAACCCCACAAGTTTGAACAGAGGGGGGAGGTATGTGGTGCAGTGACCACTGTGTCCACTAGGGGACGCTGTGTGGGTGTCCCAGGACAGGCATGTACATTGTGCTAATGGAAATAGAATGAATGGCAGGATGGTAAATGACCGTTATGTATCCCAGGGTGGGTAGCCCTGGGATGGAAGCTTGAATGTGTGTTAATCAGCAGAGGTACTGCTGAGGTTTCTGTTACAGTGTGTCACAGAAGAGCCTCCAGGTGGCTGGTGAGACGGGTGGGACCAGTCACCTACAAACCCACCCAGGGGCGTGTGGCTAAACACCCATATTAAGCATGTATATGTGTGTGTATGGCTGGGTTAGGACCTGCGATGAGGTCATAGCCATGTGATCTGGTGGACGTGGCTACGGACCATATAAGTTGACCAGGATAGGTCACATGGGAGTGAATGCCTGGATCTGATTGGTCCGTGTGGAAGGTCCCGGAAGGCCGACGTGCTAGAAGGTATGCTACCTTCCTGACGCGCACATGTGGACGCCGCTGACCGTGTGTGACCTGTGTGTAACAGCCTGTGAGTGCTGGCCGGTCCCCAGAAGGAAAGGGATGTCAGGAGCGAGAAGCAGCTAAGAGGTAACCCCAGACAGAGGGGGAATTTTCTGAGAGACTGTAGAGCCTGTTTGCTGGATAAAGCAC